>NC_058371.1:125470229-126191062 GCF_018350175.1 Felis catus
AAAAGCATGTTTAATACAAGTTGTTGGTCATCTAAAATTACATAGTAAAATCTAAAATTACATAGTAAATCTGGCTTTTATCAAAACAAATATTAGTACTGTTTCACCATACAAACATGGGCTTTATTGCCCACAAAAGGGAAGTTCCTTTTTGCTCGTTTTCAACCCACAGTAGCAACACTGCTATTCTTAAAAATATTCTTATCTCTTTTCATTAGCTTGCAATATATTTTTTTCATGGGGATAAGACTTATAGGAAGATAATTTCCTCTCTTTGTTGTAATATTCAGGAAAAAGGATACTTTGATAGATTTGAATATTCTAAAAGTTTAGTGCAGTCATCAAATTGAATTAAAATATATAAATACAGGGGTGCCTGGGTGTCTCAGTGAGTTGAGTGTCCGACTCAGTTTTGGTTCAGGTCATGATCTCATGGTTCGTGAATTCAAGCCCCACCTCGGGTTATGCACTGGCAGTGTGGAACATAATTGGGATTCTCTCTCTCTCCCTCTCCCACTCTCTCTCTTTCTTAAAATAAGTAAACTTTAAAAATTAAATAAATAAACAAATTAATAAATATAAATAAAAGTTGAGGAAATTTGCTGAATATATATTGACCCTGGATCTTATACTAGAAATATTGTTATCATCATTATTATTATTTAATAAAATTTAATAAATATTATTATTAAAATAGGGTGCAAAAATCTAATTTTCTAAGATCTATTTATTTTTCTGTGTATTCTCCTGAAAAATCAACATAGATAAAAATCTGATCTATTGAGTATATTTTCTTTGTATTTTTAATTGAGTATATTTTCATTGAATTTATTCACATGTATATATCTATGTATGTATTTGACAAATATAATATATTTATATATATATATTAGTATGGTAACTGACATATAGGAGTGGCTTAGTAATTCTAAATCACTGAATTTGGATTTTTAGAATGTGGGGAGGGGCATTAGTAATGTTTTTATATAATAAAAATATTTAATAATACAACTAAATTGGATCATTAAACAGTTCCTAAAAATTCTACCTGATTTACAGGACATATTTTTCAATATTATTTAAGTAAGAAATATTGGGGGGAAAAGTTTTATGCAACTCAAATATTCAGACAAACCTATGGAGTAAAGTTTAAATAATTGAATATAGCCTAGTGAATATTTTTTTTTTAATTAAAAAAAAAATTTTTTTTTCAACGTTTTTTATTTATTTTTGGGACAGAGCGAGACAGAGCATGAACGGGGGAGGGGCAGAGAGAGAAGGAGACACAGAATCGGAAACAGGCTCCGGGCTCCAAGCCATCAGCCCAGAGCCTGAGGCGGGGCTCGAACTCACGGACCGCAAGATCGTGACCTGGCTGAAGTCGGACGCTTAACCGACTGCACCACCCAGGCGCCCCGTGAATATTTTTATATAAAGCACGATGCAATACATGTGGGGATTGTTGCTTTTATTTTTCCATGACTTGCTAACCAAATTTATGCTCATACTACATAAACATTGGTAATCCAGAAAATCATCTCTTGTGAATAGAGATGCTTTATAAAGTTTAATATTCAGGTGATAGATATTTTATCCTTTATGTAGGCATTTGGGATTATTTAACCATGAATTTAATGGGCAAGGCAAAACAAAATACACATTTATCCAGTCTATGGTTGTGCCTCACAGATTATTGCTCGTTAGTATCTCACCTATCTTAAACCCTATAAGACAATATTTGTACTAGTCAGACTTCACTACTCACACTACCCTTTTAACCCTCAAACCTCCTTTATTAATACCACCTCATTACCATATAATTGATCTATGACCTATTTCACAAAAGGCTGGAAATTGTCAGGAATGAACTACCTCAAATCAATATATTTCCTAAGATCTCCTTCTAGAAGCCTTATACTCTCCCTTCACTTTTTTTTTTTTTTGTTAAACCAACCAGGATATCCCACATAATTGAAGTTTTTGTATCGTCAGTGATTTTTCTAAAGTACTTGTATTATTTGGTAGTGCATTTTTTTGAAATTTAATTTGCATTTTAAGTAATATTTTTATTAGCTTCTTTTCTTTTCATGGAGTCATTGGAATAACCAAGGACAAAAATAATACAACTTGACTTATTGGTTCACTGGAGATTTAATTTTCTGTGGGTCCCTGCTTTTACATTGGTTAAGGTTTAAAAGCTCAAAGTATTATTCCTCGGGGCGCCTGGGTGGCTCAGTTGGTTAAGCATCCAGCTTTGGCTCAGGTCATGATCTCATGGCTCATGAGTTCAAGACCCATGTTGGGCTCTGTGCTGACAGCTCAGAGCCTGGAGCCTGTTTCATGTTCTATGTCTGCCTCTCTCGCTGCCCCTCCCCTGCTCATGCTGTCTCTCAAAAATAAATAAACATTAAAAAAAATTAAAAGAGCTCAAAGTATTATTCCTGACAACATGTTAAATGTTTGAGGTATGGATGTATAATGAAATAATGCAATAAATGTCTTGTGTCCATATTGATTTTGCAGATGAATCTGCTTTGAAGAATCTGGCACCCAGGTCTAATATCATTTAACTGCGGTAACCTTTTAGTTTTTTAAAAGAGTTGGCACCACCATAGTCAGGTATAATCCTTAGCAGACTCTTAGTGACAGAAGGAGAATTGATCCTTGTCTTCCCATGCTGTAAGGTCATTTCAAGGAATCAGGCTCTCAAGGGCTGCACTTCTAGGAAAGCTAGCCAGTGCCAACAAGTGGAGACACAATCTGAGGTTTTCTACAATGTCTGGTATTATTCTCTAGAAGAAAGTGTTACTCGTGAATTAAAGAATTACTGAGGCACATGGCTCTGAGACATGTGACAAACAGGAAGCAATATTTCATAGCTTAACATTAGACTTATTAATATTACATTTTTTATGATACACTTTTTAGAGATTTAGATAAACTTATTGAAACAATTAATGTATTCTCTATTCAGTGAAAGTAGCTGAAAGACCATGAAAATGTGGAAAATCGAGGAAGGTATATAACATGCATGGTAGATGCTTCAGGAATAGTGTAAAAGTGTGATAGGAAAGATACTTTGAAAGGAATGAGCAAGTGAAGAAAGACGGGGGGATGGGATCTTTCAGGGTCTCCTTTATTTCAAAATCCCTATATTTTCTTGGCCCATATCCTTAGCATCTGTTAAAGTGAGTAGTTCCCCTCAAAAGTCCCTTAAGCTTGTTCAAATCTCAAAACAGATGTTTGAGTCCTTGTATATAGCTTCCATTTGCCTAAGGTTTGACAGAAAGGAAGGAAAGGGGGAAGAAGATGAAAGAAGGGAGAGAGGTGGGAAGGAGAAAAGAAAGGGAAAGAAGGAAGGAGGGAAGGAGGGAAGGAGGGAAGAAGGGAAGGAGGGAGGGAGAGAGGGAGGAAGGAAATGAACAAATTATTCTTTAGCAAGAAATTTTGATGAAAAAATTAAAAACCCCAGCTATGTTATATGGTGGTTTTGCTGTGTATTCACTACCTTTTCACTTCTGTCTTTTGCTCACTTTTTCAACCAAGCGGTAATTTTCCAAAACAAAACAAAGCAAAATAATAAACAGCAGTGGTGTGCTCCTTCTATTTTAAAAATATTTTCCTTTATATAATCTTATCATTGAGGATATGAAAGTGATTTTAGGTTCATCTTTCAAGATTTTTTAAAAATTGTTTCTTGTTTTCCTATAGAGATGATGGTGGAAACTATTTGGGAGAATTCTAACATCTTCTATTCGTGTTATATGATCAGTTTAGCAAAACTTTGCTTTCAGCATCCTGAACTCAATTTCACTGAGTTCTATCCAGAATGTCTCCATATTCAGAGTCACATTTTGCTTTTCTGTGTTCATTTTCTTGTTGGGACCTTTATGCACACATCCAACAAAACTGTCTTGAGGGTCTATGTGTCTGTTGTGTGTTCACACTTGTCCAGCCCCTGAGACTTTAGCAATGAGCCTCTGCTCCCGGAGACTTAAGAGACTGATCAAATGGCACAGAGTGATTCAAGACATAAATATTCAGTTTATATGAAATCTTTTCAATAACTCGCCTAAATCATTAGGCAGTTAATCATATATACTGTACTCTCCTTAAAGAACCATAAGTAAGCAATTTAGAAAAATAATCCTTCCACTTTCATAAAAAAGAAAAAAATCCCTGGTTTTTATAAATTTCTAAGCTTTACTTTTATTACAAATAAATTTTTGTTTCTTTGCTTTTCATTTTTCAACTTGGTAAAATGTCTGTAATGTTAATTGGGCTATTTGTCAATTGTCAGCATGTTAGTTTTTTCAAATTTAAATTCTGTTCTCAGCATTCATTTTTCATATCATTTAATATTACAGAGTGCACCCTTTTAAACTGTGTGCCCTACGTACAAAGCCATCTGGCATAAATAATACCTGAAACCTGGAGTAATGTTAACTTCTTTGACTAATAGGATTGGGCCCTATGAAAACAATATATAGACCAGTGAAAACAAGGTTGTTTTGGCCAACCCTGAACCAAATAAAAAACTTTTTAGACTACAAAAATTATCCGTATCATCCACAGTGGAAATTGACAATAACTTTTTAAATTAATGTGTCCCCTTGGCCTAAATTTTATTGGATTAAGTGGCATTTAAGGGGAAAAAAACCCCATATATCTATATCTATATAGATAGATAGATAGATAGATAGATAGATAGATAGATAGATAGATCCTATTCCCTTTTATCCTCACACCTGATCACAGATTTTAAACTATCAAGTGACCCAAAGAAAAAGCATTACAACTATGAAGGACTCAAAAGCAATTTGGTAAAATGTTATTTGAAGTCTCTGAGGCCCAAATACATGGAAGTTTATTTTCCATTTTTACTGACTGTAGTTTTATCCAGACCAATGGTCCTTTCATTTCATGGTATTTTCCCAATCCATTGCTCTAAATTCTCAGCTCTCGCCACAATCGGGAGACGGAAGAAAGCAAAGTTACAATTACCACTGTGAGATCTTATCTGGCACTTGCCTCCACTGACACAGCTACTTTCCAAGCGGCTATAAATGCATTCAGCTGCCTTTGCCCTTTTTCCTAATCTCGGTGAGCTACAAAGGAGAAACTCGCACTGAGCTGTTATTTTTCCCCTAAGATCCATAACTTAGAGTGCCTTCAAGCCAAGATATCCTGATCGTAAGAGAATATAATCACAATCCAGTGCCCCCAGAAGTTTCCTAAGGATTTCCAGGTCTCTACTTCTACAGTTTGTTTAATACAAAACACTAGTTAGCAGTTATTTCTTACCAGAAATCACAGTCTAGCTAGTGAATTTTATCTGATGTAACATAAATTCATGGCTGTATTGCTTATATCTTGCTGAATAAGGAAATATATTGAAAATAATTGGGGTGAGGAAAAGTTTCTGTGTTTTCTTTTTTATGTTCAATTTTTACTATACTTTGTTGTACTTTGTGGATATACTGCTTCATATTGTTTCATTTATGTTGTCTCTCTAGGTGGACGATGAATTCCTCAGACCAGTGGTTGGTGAAAACCTCCTTTCATGCCTGACACTAAATAAAATGTGATGAAATAAAGGCTTTCTGAAATTACCAATTGGTTAATGAATGACCACTGCTTTGAAAGAAGTAAATTTTATCATCGTTTTCTATAAGATCTTAAGTTTGATTTCTAAAATATTAAAACTAATTTAGAACAAAGTCATTAATACTTTTAAGATAAAATATTAGTTTGCATCCTTCCAAGGAGGATAGTATATAGTCTACTTGTGTTTCCATATATAACATACATAATACATATGCATAAAATATACATGTATAAATATACACATATACTAGTATATTATGAACTAAGCTATGAGATCATAGGACATGAAATGAACCAAGACCTCTATATATTATAAATATAGAGTATTATATGTACAAACAAACATTTTTTATATAATTTTCTATCTAACCTTACATTTCTAGGAGTTATTAGAAAAAACCTTAACATTGAAAAATCTGTAAGAATATAGTTATATACCCAGTGAAATAATGATGTTATCTAAGCCTGTAGATAATGGCTCAATTTTTTAAGTTGGGTATAAACTAGCAACAATCATTGTTTATTCTCCTTCAAGGGCAAGTCTCTCTGTTCTCTTAGCTTGTATAATCCAAACACCTAGAATAATACTTGGTGCATAATAAGGGCTTAATATTTGCTGAGCAAGTGAATGAATGACCTATGATTGTGTATAAGAAGGCCACATGTGAGTTTATATTTGATGAATTTATCTAGGTGAAGGAAAAGGGATGAAGAGTTTAGCAAGGAGAGAGAACAGCATGTACCAAGGTCCTGTGGCAGAAGATAATGAGTAATGTTCTGAAAATCCTCAGAGTGGCTGGAATATAGAAAGTGGGGAGGGGCGCCTGGGTGGCGCAGTCGGTTAAGCGTCCGACTTCAGCCAGGTCACGATCTCGCGGTCCGTGGGTTCGAGCCCTGCGTCAGGCTCTGGGCTGATGGCTCAGAGCCTGGAGCCTGTTTCCGATTCTGTGTCTCCCTCTCTCTCTGCCCCTCCCCCGTTCATGCTCTGTCTCCTCTGTCCCAAAAATAAATAAACGTTGAAAAAAAAAATTAAAAAAAAAAAGAAAGTGGGGAAAATAATTACAGATACGTGGAGGTAGAAATAGGCTATATTATAAAATTTTTTTCAGGCCAAGTTAAAGATGGTAGTATTTAGGGGAACCTGAGTGAGTCAGTCAGTTAAGTGTTTGACTCTTGATTTAGGCTCAGGTCATAATCTAATGGCTTGTGAGTTCAAGCCCCTTGTTGGGCTTTGTGCTGACAGCGTGGAACTTGCTTGGGATTCTCTGTCTCCTGTCTTCCTCTCTCTCTCTCTGCCCCTACCCCACTGTACTCTCTCTCGAAAATAAATAAATACACTTAAAAAAAGAATGGTATTATTTATCTTTAGAGAAATCAGAAGCATTGCAGGGATTCAGGCAGGGTGGAGTCATGATCTGATATGCATTTTGAGGAAATTTTATTTATGGACTGAGAAAGGTTTAGAGGATATCATGACTGGTAGCAGGGGATTCAGTCAGTAGTCTGTGGTACTCCAGGTAAGAAATTACATGGACTGCCCTAGATGGTAATGGTGAAATGGAGAGAAGCTTATAACTTGTGTATAAGGTCACAAAGTACTATCCACTTTCTCCATACCACTTATCAAAGTTTGCAATTGCCATGTGTTTATATGATTATTGAGTAATGTCTGCCCCCCCCCCTACTAATCTCTTGACCTCTGTGAGGCTGACACTGTTTCTAGTTTGGCTCTCCACTCTACCCCAGGACTTAACACCACACCTGGCACAAAGTAACACTTTATAAGCATTTGTTAATTGCATGAATGAAAGTGCATTCAAAATTAAAACTATCTTGTCACCTCATAAAAGTAAAGAGAGATTTGCTAAATAATCCATGTGTGAAACACTGAATTTTAAACTTTTAAAACTTTATTTATTTTTATTATTTTTATTTATTTTTCCTATTTTTTAATTTTTTTTTTTATTTTTAGAGAGAGGGAGAGAGCCTGCAAGAGTGGGAGAGGGGCAGAGGAAGACAGAGAGAGAGACAGAGACAGAGACAGAGAGTGAGAGAATCTTAAGCAGGCTCCACGCTCAGCACGGAGCATGAGGCAGGGCTCGTTCCCATGACCCAGGGATCATGACCTAAGCAGAAACCAAGAGTCAGATGGCCAACCTACTGAGCCATTC
Organism: Felis catus; assembly: GCF_018350175.1. Taxonomy (NCBI): domain Eukaryota; kingdom Metazoa; phylum Chordata; class Mammalia; order Carnivora; family Felidae; genus Felis; species Felis catus. The sequence goes on from NC_058371.1 coordinate 125,478,008, forward strand.
AGGCACCCCATTTTTTTTTTAATTTTTAAAAGAAACTTCAGAGTACTGTACAAACCTTAAGTATATAGATATCTTAGGGTTTAATCTGTTTTACAAAGTTTCTATAAGATGATCAGCTTTAGGAAACTCCACCATGAGTAACCCACTATCATTTGAGGCAATTTATTCCATTGCCACAGAAGGCTTTAAAAGTAATTCTATAACAAGATGAAACTCTATATTCTTTTCCTTTCCACTATTGATCCTCATTCTGATTTCTGGGGCAATATAGGGAAAAAATATATAACCCCTTTATTATTTCAAAGTTGTTTAAATATTTAAAGATAGCTCTGTTGGGTCTACTGTCGAGTATTCAGTTGCTTCCACATGACATGCTTTCTAGACTTTTCCAATCCTAATGCCTTCTCCTGGATTCATCCCACCTTGCCAATTCTCCTCACATATATACCTCCGTTTGGGAAGCACCAGACTGTATAGGTACACAAGCATACTATTTTTTTTTTAATGTATCAGGCAAGGAGTCAACGTATTACTACAGTTGTGATTTGACTACAGTTGTGTGCAATGGGTTTGTTGTTTCCCATGATCTGAGCATCATCTTTAAACACGTAAAAAAACCTAAAACTGACTGGGATCAGTGACATGTCTAAATTGGGATCTCCTCATTCTCAACTCATGCTTCTATCTGCAGGATCGTGTCCAGCCCCAATATGAACCTCAAGATTTTCATAGTGAAAACATGATCAGAAAAATATATGATATTTGCCACATTATACTTCCACTGCTAAAAACCAGCAATTATAAGTTTCTAATTTCCAGGCAGGATCTCAAAGCACTGAATTTAAACTCAAATACTTCTAGTCTGATTTTCATATAGAAGTATAGATAATGTTGTAATTGTAAATCAAGTCCTCTTTATATAAAATATGACCCATCCAAAGAATGCACATCTGTTTTCTGAAAAATAATTTGAAATTGAGAACTTTGTCAATTTTAATTAGGATAATAATACAAACCACACTAGGATGGCTATTTTGTCTCGTTTAATGAGCACTTCAGTAAAAATCTAACAATGTATTTAAAACATAAAACAAAATCATATCCAATTATTAAGGGCAGCTGCCATTTTCATCTGTTTGTAGTTTTTCAACCCAGATATAAATAATTTGTTCTAGCCATTATATCAGATGTACTAGAGTCTAATTGCTATGGGATAATTGAGTAGGCTGTTAATTATGGAATCTAACCGAATCAGAATCCATTATAATCTATAATATCTACTATTAAATTATAATTACTGTTACAAATATTAACACTGGCATAATAAATATAATTTGAGGAAATGTTAAGAAATTTTTAATTTTAAAATGCATTACTTTGCATCAAGATCTTCTTGGATCTTCTAATAATACACACATAGAACTTGCATGAATTTTTTTTTCAATGTTTATTTATTTTGGGGACAGAGGAGACAGAGCATGAACGGGGGAGGGGCAGAGAGAGAGGGAGACACAGAATTGGAAACAGGCTCCAGGCTCTGAGCCATCAGCCCAGAGCCTGACGCGGGGCTCGAACTCACCGACGGCGAGATCGTGACCTGGTTGAAGTCGGACGCTTAACCGACTGCACCACCCAGGCGCCCCTAGAACTTGCATGAATTTTTTAAAGGAACTGATAGGAATAAACACAGAAGACTGCATAGGGAAAATATACATCATTATTTATCATAAAACGAACATTTATTTTACATTGACAATTTTTACTCAGTACCTACTCCACATAAATAATATATTATCCTAACAAGCAATTTAACATCTATTGTATATATGTATCATATAATTTAACAAAAAGCAATGTTTAATAATATACATGCAACATCATAATAATATGTAATAATATAAAAATACTATATATAAGTATATAATATACATTTTCATAGGTGCATATATTTTTTGAACTGGTAATTATATTTATTCATTTTATGATAGGCTGGACAGTTATTAGTTTTTCAATAGATAAATACTGAATATAATTAAATTCAGATTCATATTCACAGCAGGTTCTCTCCACATAACACGTCCATGTGGTAGAACAATTATTAATTTGTACAATAAATAAGTCTCAGCTCATAAAATTCAAGAAAAAGCATACCATCTGCACAGTCACCTAAAAACTGAACCGGATGATCACTTGAGGCTCCATCCATTTATATTAATCTTCATTTCTGGGTTGTAATTTTTATTAGTTGAATACATTTTCCTTTTATTGTGGATCAGAAGCATCCTGTAAATATATCTGGTCCAACAGCATTCAAACTTTTGCTTCAATATTTAAGTACCAGGAATTCTGAAAGCTGATACACTCCTTCACATAATTTTTATCTGATGTTTAATTTCTTCCTAAAAACTTAAATTGTTGCAATTTTCTAGCATGTTGTAATTATTGAAATTAAAGAAGTTTTTGTCATGCTAAAATGTACAAAGGGAATCCAAATATCATCGCAGATTTACCTTTGCTTTTTTAATCACACTTAAAAAATATATGAAAACTTGTAACCAATCAAAAAACATCATGACTTTTCTCTTGAATTCATATATCCATTCCATTCACCCAGAAAATTTTACTGAAGTGTAATAAATCATTAGGTTTTGTTTTTTATTGATCCCACATTATAATTCTCTAGAATAAAATATTTATGCAAATTAAAATTAAATTTAAAAATATTCTCTGTGACTACAAGGCTTTCAAGTGTTGAAAAATTTATTTTAGATTGAGTTACAATTATTTGTAGTACAAACATGAGTAATACCACAGGAATATATTACACGTTTTGTAATAATTATTATACATAGAGAGCAAATTTCTATTAGAACTGCATCTCTTAATGAGATGAATGCAGTTTTATTCCCTAATTAATTTGTGTATCCAGGGATGAACATTATTTATTGCTAGAATAAGATAGGGTTCACTATCAATTCTAATCTATTTGATCTATCATCAAATAGCAAATCAATTAGGTACTCTTTCAATTTTGTTGAAAGCAAAGAATTAGAAACCATATGGTTTGCAAATGGATTTGGTACTGTTATTAGATTCATTTACTTCCTCTGTACAAACACCAGAATTTGTCAATGTCATCTTATTTAGTGCTGTGAGTGGGGCTTCTACACGAAGACAGTTCAACAGAGGCTGCAGCAACGCAGAATGGAGGAGAAGTATAACTTTTGTTTGTGAAGTGAGAGAAGGACATTTGTAAAGAAGGGAGTGGCAAAAGAAACCAGATTAGATACAGATATGCTTACTCAAGTTAATCTCTGTTTTTGGTACTTAGGAAAGTTTGAAGACCTTGGTATAGTCCAGAATTGCATTAGCAAAACAATCCATTCTAAAACAATCTTGAGAAATATTAATAGCTATTGCTGTTAATGTCTTCCATGTCTGAGACACTCTTCAATCAAGGGTTTAATGTCCAGGATACTCTCATAGTAGAGAAGAGGCAGGAGTGTGGAGAAAGAGATTCTGGAGAGCGGTGTAACTAAGCACAATGGTAACGTGTGCCATACCATCTTGAGGACTCTGCCTCAAATGATTTTATTTTACTCATTTTTTTTTAATGTTTATTTATTTATTTTGAGAGAGAGGAAGAGATAGAGTGAGCAGGGGAGGGGCAGAGAGAGAAGGAGAGAGAGAATCCCAATTAGGCAGTGCAAAGCCGGGTTGGGGGCTCGATCTCATGAATCGTGAGCCTAGATCAAAAGTCTGATGCTAAACTGACTGACCCACCCAGGCACCCCTCCGTCTCAAATGATTTTCACCAGAACTAACATTCTGGAGAAGTAGTCTATATTTTTAAGGCAAGACTTCACTCCTCCCATACCTAAACACAGACCCTTACCATTCCGTGTCAGGAGGATCCAATTCTACAATCACTGGAAACTAACAACATTGGTTGAATTGATTTTGTTTTTATTAATAACGCTAATCATAATTGTTCTATTTACTTATTATATACGTCACATCATAACATCTTGTCCAAATCCATATCAGAGAAAAAGAAACCTTATATCTATGGCATTCCCTTAAACTAATCTGTAACACAGCTGTCCAAAAAGAAAAAGGTGTTGATTAAATGTAAAATTTTCTGGTGTGCCTGGGTGGCTCAGTTGGTTAGGTGTCCAACTTCAGCTCAGGTCATGATCTCTCGGTCCATGAGTTTGAGCCCCGCATCGGGCTCTGTGCTGACAGCTCAGAACCTGAAGCCCACTTCTGAGTCTGTGTCTCCCTTTCTCTCTGCCTCTCCCCCACTCGCACTCTCTCTCAAAAAAATAAATAAATAAGTAAACATAAAAAAAAAATGTAAAGTTTTATTTTTTTTATTTAATGTTTATTTATTTTAAAGAGAGAGAGAGAGAGAGAGAGAGAGACAGAGAGAGAGAGAGAGAGAGAGAGAGCAGGGGGAAGGGCGGAGAGAGAGACAGAGACAGAGACAGAGACAGACAACCTGAAGCAGGCTCCAGGCCTGAGCTGTCAGCATAGAGCCCAACAGGGAGCTCAAACTCATTAACCATGAGATCTTGACCTGAGCCGAAGCCAGATGCTTAACCAACTTAGCTGCCCAAACACCCTAAATGCAATGTTTTCTTAAAGACTCATACTAGCCACTAGTAAACCTTACCTTATAAAAAAGCTCACAGATTATCTGACCTGGAATTTTTCCCTGGATTGATATAAGCTTACCACAATGAAACGTGGAATTTATCTTTTTTCTTGTTTGGAAAGTATTGTATCAGCCTTCCAGCTTTATGCCATCTTTACCACTTATATGGATTCACCAACTATCCCAAGAGTTTATATATCTATATATGTATATGCATTCTTCCCTGCTTTAGGATTTAATTTGTCTTCACATAGACAGTGCTAATGTAAGGCATCTAGATGATTTATCATCTGTCTTGATTTTAATTTCTTTTAAAAATATACACTTTTCTATTCTCTCTGCTTTGAAAATGTCTTTATTACAGAAAACGAGGAAGCAAGATATTAATTTTATTAAGTAAATTAGAATGTCTTGCATCTCAGTACTAATTCCAATATTAGAACTTTTTTATTTTCTTCAATTTGAACAATAATACATTTGAATATGGCATTTTAAATATGGGGCATCATCCACTTAAGCAGACACCCAAGCATGGATGATTAATGTGTGGAGTGCAACACTCCATTTGTATCAGCATTTAAGCCACTGGTATGTATTCTGCTAAATGTATTCACTGAGGCTGTTATTGCCCAAGTACATAATTTCCCTGAGGGCAGTTCTCACTCTAATATGGTCCTTATCACAACAATTACTGTAGGATTTTTTTTCTTCTGTTATCTCTATTTGAGATGTTATCAAAACTAAGCCACATCCTAAAATATTCTATTTTAAATGAGATTTAAAAAAAAAATAGCATTCACAAAGGTAAGCTGCTATTTCATATATTTTGTATCAAAAGGAAATATCAAATTATTGTCAATATCCTGATATTTAATAGTTATAAACATTTAATAACTCAGGATAGACTAAGAGTAAATTGGGAATTTTAAATTGCAGATTCTTAAAAGGTAACATTTTTTCATTTGGTCATTTAAGTAGTTACTGGGTGTCTATTTTTTATGTGTCGGGCACTGTGAGAGGCACTATCGAATCAGTGGAGAATAAGACAGAAAGATCCCTGCTTTCATGGAGTTTTCATTTAGAGAAGACAGAGAAGTCTTGTGGTGGGGAGTGTGATGAAATAAACAAGAAAATGTGATCCACAGTGGAAATGGAGGTGGGCGCCCTCTTCAGGTAGTTGATGATGGAGGAGGTCTGAGACTTTGGGGGCAAGAAGTTGTAGTGAAAATGAAAGATCCCTGCCGAGCTTGAAATATCTTTGATCTACAGGTTGTTATCCTTTTAATTGACTTGGTCTAATTTTACAAATTGTCTTGCTCTGCTCTTTTTAAAGAAGAGGCAAACCATTTCTTCTTAATGTCCTTCCGTGTTATCTGTTTGCCAGATCCTCATCTTTATCCCTGAGTTAATGGAGGAATACAGTCTCCTAACTCAAGATTTATCTTGGAAGATTATATAAATTGGAAGTCTGGCCAAAATTAGAACTGATAAAATACAGATAGCATTGACTAGTATGTCCGATATGAAAAATCTCCATGGTCAAGGAAGGGGTCTGATACCAGAGCTGCCGTTTTTATGGGGAGGGTGCATGAGAGTCGAAAGGCCAGAGTTAACACCAGACCCAGGTGATCTAAAAAAGCAGAAATACATAATTAGATAGGATGAATTGGAGCACGTGATCCTTCTGTTATTAAACGTGTGCAGGTCTCAAATGGGTGGATGTCAGGATTGGTATATATGTAGGCTATTGTATAAATCAAGGACTGTAGTATTTTGGGGGATCCCACTCCGGCAGGAATTGGGCTAGCATCTGAGCATACACAGCTCAGAATCATGAAAGCTGTCCTCAGTGTCTTGACACTAATGAAGTGGGCATAGATTCGCAAGTAAATAATATGCCCAGGGAAGGAGTGATTCTCTCTCTCTCTTTCTCTCTCTCTCTCTCTCTTTCTCTCTCTTTCTCTCCCTCCTTTCCTCTCTCCCTCTCTCTCTCTTGGGACTGTGATTATTTCAGACATAATAACTAAGGTGATTTAGCAGATGAATAATAATTTAACAGGAAACAATTGGACATTAACAAGCTTTCTTCTGCTCATGTGAGACAAAAAGTTATCTTAAGTAAATCAGAAAAGCATGCAAGGTAGGCTAAACAGATCTTCTGAAGAAGGAGAATGAGATCATACATTGCTTCATGACCCACAGTCTGGCCATTAACTATAGAAGTCATAATTTGGGGACTGGAGGTTTGTACAGAGTTAGATGGTATAAAGAAGTCAGGGTGCAGTTTTCTATATGTGAACTTGAATGAAGAGAGATGTCTGGGTGTCCCCAGATGCGTCAGGAGAAAAGATGGTATCTGATGAAACCGTCAGGGACCCAGGAGGGCATGAGTTAAACAAGATGCTTATTACAAAGTCAAAGCAGCACCATCCAGAAGGGATAAAAACCTACAATTTTGAAACACGACTCTTTATCTGCTCTTTGTATTATATTTTGTACTTCCTTATAAAGTAAGCAAAGCTGCTTTCAAAATGTCATACGGTCTCAACTGTTTTGAGGGAAATAGGCCGTTGTCTGTGCGTAGGTCAAAATGTTAAACCTATGAGAGGATATAGATGGCAGCCTGAGAAAAAAATCCAGGATGAAGTGGTCTCATGTGGAGGCTGGGAGCAGGGAGGGGAAGACTCAGGAGAAAGTGGTCAGAAATGTCCTGAAAATGTCACCCTCTCCTCTACCCTTAAATCTGACAGAGTCCTTATAAAGGACCGACTACACCTTAGTATCTTGGCCTTTTATGAGGTAAACAGAATGAGGAGGGGCTAGGGAGGTAGCTGGTTCAAGGTGTTCAGAGAGCCTGTTGTTCCAAAATTCTATGCAGAAGGGCCCGGAAGTAGAGCACCAGACGCGAGACACTGATTTCTGTGCAGAAACGCTTGTTCTCCACCCTGCTTAGACAGGGATGTGAGGACTTGTATATTCATACAATCACATATGCCTTTATATATTTTATAAATATTCCCTGGCTACCTGCTAAGCTCTGTGCTTTCTGCCAGTGGCCAGGGAACAGCAGAACTCCTATGATGATGCTACAGGCAAATGTCAAGTCCTGCCTGGGGTTCAGAGACTCCCAACACTTGCAGGAGGGGAGCTGCCGCAGCTATGTCACCTCAGCTTTCAGATGTGCAGAAGACCCCAGTAAGGCCTGACGGTACAGGACATTCCATCGGCCAATCTTCAGACAAGCCGGGGCAGATAGGAAGGAAGCTGCAGCTAGCTGATTTGGAAAAGTTTTCTCTAGCTTTGGAATTCTGAGTATAGACACTTGAATGGGACAAAAGCCAGTGAAACAATACAAAATAATAAATAAATAAATAAATAAATAAATAAATAAATAAATAAGAGTAATTTTGCAGAAGAGATAAGAGTGAACTGAAAGGGATATGGCAAGATCATATGATATAAAAAAAAAAAGCATTGAACTTGGTGGGAAAATCGAATTTATGGTGCACTTAGCATATTCTGTGCATTATACAGGTCATCTTATAGCCATGCATATAAGGATGCTTCATTACAACTCTATTTATTCAGGTTTCATCATTCCCTAGCTAAAGATAAGTAAACCAAAGTTTTCTTTGTCAGGTTAGGTAACTTGCCCAAAATCATATAGCTAGTAAATATCAAAAGTGGAACTTATTAATCATTTATTTCCTATTCCACAATTTTTTCCAATATGGCCAGAAATTAGAAGACATGGTTATTGGTATTGAGTCCATCATTAAACTGTCTTGATTCGGACAGGTTAATTTAACATTCTGGAGCTCAGTTTCCTTATTTGCAAAATTATACTCCCTAGAGTATAGTTCTAATCATGATAGAAAACTCAGTCATGCTTTGGCTCTTTAAAAAGACAGCTGAAAAAGAGGAAAATGTAGAAAGAAAAAGACTGAACTAGTAAGAAAAATGGGCAGTAGAAGGACCCAGTATAAGAGATTAAAAATGTGAGAAGGAAATTGGGAGTCTGTCAGGGTGTGTGTGTGTGTGTGTGTGTGTTCACGCATGCATTTGTGTATGTGACCTACTAGGAAGCTAGTGACAGAGAAGCATTTGGCCTGAATCCCAGAAGAATGAGCTGGCTGACACACCCTCTACACATACACACAAACAATTCACCACCATCACCACTGCACACTGACTAGTAACCTTGAAAATCAGGGCAAGTTGCCTCACAAGGCAAACACAAAATGCAGAGATCATTGCTAGACAAGTGGCATTGGGCCTGTCTGCAGGCCTGCCCTCAAAGATGAGCCAGATTTTCTATGCCCCAGGATTCTCATGGATTCTGGCATGGTTCACACTTCATCTTTTTCTCTCTTTACACGTACAGTCCCTGTCCAGGAAATAGGCGAGCTTAGAAATGGGCGAGAAGGTCTCTGGTATCCATTGTCTCATCAAACCCCAACTCCTAACACAACTTTTCCAGGAGCCTATTCATCCAATGCTGACAATTTCTTCTCCTTAGGTCTTCCAAATTCATCTGATTTCAACATTATCTAAACAAAGCAAATGGAGTTATCCTTCCACCCTCCCATGAATGGGAAAACTTCAGTGCCTCCTGGGGCACACAAGCAACTCCTTTGGGTATAGCAAAGGTTTTTACCCCTGAGGGAGATCAAGGCAACTTTCTGGCACTTCTCCTCAGCATCCATCACTTCTTTGCATTCAATAATCACCTGAAGGTCATAATGATTTCAATGTTCAGACAACTGCAAACAGACTTTTGCCTCCTTTCCCTTAAGAGTTTAACAAGAAAATCTTGAATTTTAGCATGTGTAAGAATCACTGAGCAAATTCATATACATAAAATATATAGTATTCTTCATGATTGACTTAAGGCTTCTTCAAAGGTAGTTTTAGCTGTAATTATTTTAATTATTCTAAATCTCAAACTTTACTTCAACGGTTCCACTAATAATACTTGTGAATGTCATTGCTTACATTATAATGCCACATATGTGTGATCTGTTTTTATTGTGACCTTTATATATGGAAACTTACCCAAAATAGAAATGCTCTTTGAATGACCACGTGGGACCTGCTATTTAGTACCATCATACAAACGGAAATAATGTAGTATTTGCACTAATCACAAGTTTTAAAATGAGTCAATTTTAAGATATTGTTGGGAGCTTCAGGCTTTGAAAATTATGATATAAAATGCAAAGAAATGCAATCAGACAAGTTTCTACCAGAAAATGAAAAGAGTTCATTTTTCACTCTGCAGCTCAAATCAGCGTTAACATGACATTTATGTATCTTTAAGCTTTAAATCAGTGCTGCACAGTGGGGGCGAGGTGGGAGGCTATCAGAATCACCCAGGAAGCCTTTTCAAACTACACTAGCCCTCCTCTCCCCGCAGCCCCTCCTCCCCCTGAGATTCTGCCTAAGATGTGTCTCTGAACTTGAGCAACACCATCTGTTCACTTACAAATAGGCATTTTTATCTCCAAAAGGGCAGGTTTTTACACATGAGCCTCTAACACGTATAGAAAAGGGGGGGAAGGGGACGGCAGGGACCCTGAAACATACATCAATGACAATCTTTCAACTGAATGCTGACATGTTAAAAAATGAATATGTCTATATTTCCTGTGTGATATATTCACTCAGTTAGCCCCTTGTACTAATGAGATGAAAATTGCTACTTTAAATACTCATATAGGTCATACTCATATAGGTCAGTAAGTTTCATTCTGAGGGTTTTTCATAAATTTAAGCTTCATCCGGTGAGATTTTCACAGGTGCAAGCATTTGTAGAAGTAAAAGGGTGTGGCCGACTCAGCTCAAATCAACTACCACTATTAGAAAAGCATGGTGGGTAACACTAACTTGGTATCACAAGGAGCACTAAAAGCCATTTATATGATACACACGTTTCCCATTCCTTAAATTCCTATGACAACTGTGTCACATTCCCTCGAGTGTATTTTTTCCCTTTAAAAAACATTGTGAAAATTTGTAGATATTGTTCTATTCTCCACAGAACTGACCTTTGAGGACTCCTTTGCTGCAAGCTTTATCTTGACTTTGTGAACATAAGGTACAAACATAAACACATACGCTGCTCAAGTTTTTATAATAACATAATTGAAACATTTTATTCTAGTATGCTCTTGCCGCATTTTTGAGTTATGGAATACTGTTGAGTTTTTTAACTAAATATTCATAAATTACAATGTTTCATTTTTTTAAAGAAAAATATGCATGGAGATAACACATTATGGTATTTATGGAATGAAAATATTCTAAATATTACAAAGATATTTAATACACAAATATTTATATCTGTGAAATGACTGAAAGATTTCTGAAACTTCTTTGACAGTAGATGCTTATTTACTGAAATATAATAATAATTTTTAATAGAGCTAACATTAATGTTTACTCAAACCCACACATGGTTATTAGTGCTTTATGTGAATTAATTTGTTCACCTCTTACAACATTACAAGACAGTTACTATTACTATCCCAATTATAGATAAGAATGCTGATGCAATACTTAGGGAATTTTCTTTAAAAAAAATTTTTTTTTAATGTTTATCTACTTTTGAGAAACAGAGACAGATGGACAGACAGAGTGTGAGCTGGGGAGGGGCAGAGAGAGAAGGAGACAGAATCCAAAGCAGGCTCCAGGCTCTGAGCTGTCAGCACAGAGCCCAACACGGGGCTGGAACTCATGAGCCGTGAGATCATGACCTGAGCCAAAGTCAGATGTTTAACCAGCTGAGCCACCCAGGTAACCCCTTAGGGAATTTTCTAAGGTCACAAAGTTAGTGAGCAGCACAGCAGGAACCTAGAACCCGGGCACTTTCACTAAAGGGTGAAGGTTCTGAAACACTTGACTGTCAAGGTCCACTGACGCTCTGTGGCTCATCCTTATGTTGAGTCCTGTTGGCTCTTCAGAACACAAATGATTCCCACCATGGCCCATAGCCTCCCAGAATGAGTATCATTGAATTTACCATATCTTTCAAATCAGTGCTTTTATGTATTTTTTGTTTTTTGTTTTGTTTTGTTTTGTTTTTGTTTTCATTAAGGGCATCCTGAATGCTTCTCGCACACAAAATTGCCTTCAGAATGAAGTTTCTCTTTTTAATTTTTTTTCCACTGAGGCATATTACGTTGATGTAAGATGATTGTGCTATATCCTCCTCTTATCCCGTAGGATTTCTATACTCTCTTCCCTCATAAGTAGATCTCATGGAAAATGAAAGAAAAAAAAATTGCTTGACTTCCTTCCTCTTCCTTTCTATTTCTGCTTTTTGCCACAATACCTGGAGAAATACATAATGAGAGTTGGTCTTCTGGGCTTTTCACTTCTGTGTATTATAACCTCTAAATCATCGAGTTTAATGACCTCCATCTTAATTAGAAGTGGCATCTTTTCTACACTACATAATCTACTTTTTAAACTCATTGTCCACAGACATGGAAATTCTATCTTGGAAATCAAAAACTAAATATGAATTCTTTTTTTTATGTACTTTCTGCCCAAACCATAGATGTGCCCACCACCTTCATCTTTCCCTTCTTCCCTTGTTAAATGAATAGGAAGTCTATTCTGTTCATTGAAAGGCAAAAGAGAAGAGCTCATTAACACATTTAAAAATATTATCCTCTTACTATATGTTGACCAAGTTAGCGGTTGTTAAAGAATCCGAAGTGTCTCAGAACCAAACTCAAGTCATACATGCCATATAAATTTCTATAAATAGAAATAAGCCATATATTTATAGAGATACTGATAGAAGGTGATATAAAAGTATGCAGGCATCAGAGAAGGGCTAACTACTTCCAGCTGTAGGGCTCAGGCAAAACTTTATACCGGGATGAGCATTTGAACTGGACTTTAAAGAATGGCTAGTCTACTTGTAAGAAAGGATATTTCAGGTAGAGTAAAGATAATGAGCAATGCAAAGAGACTTGAAGATATCAATTTCCCAGGTAATAGGCTGTGACCAGACAAAATATTTAATTCTTGGGGCACTTGGGTGTCTCAGTCAGATAGGCATCCAACTCTTGATCTACTCAGGTCACAATCTCACTGTCTTGAGATCAAGCCCTGCATCTAGCCCCATGTCAGGCTCTGTGCTGAGTATGGAGCCTGTTTAAGATTCTCTCTCTTCTTCTCCCTTTGCCCCTCCCTCACTCTCTCAGAAAGAAAGAAAGAAAGAAAGAAAGAAAGAAAGAAAGAAAGAAAGAAAGAAAGAAAGAAGAAAGAGGAAGGAAGGAAGGAAGGAAGGAAGGAAGGAAGGAAGGAAGGAAGGAAGGAAGGAAGGAAAGAAGGGACAGAGGGAGGGAAGGAGGGAAGGAGGGAGGGAGGAAGGGAGATAGATTTAATTCTTGGGAGAACGGAAGTTGACTATGCCAAGGGCATGTGAGTTTCCAGTACCTGTCTCTAGATATCAACACCTCTCCTCAGATAACTTATTTTAAATATTCTTGGGAGATTTAAGCCTTCTCAGGTATTCAAATACATTTTCTTCAAGTTAGTTGGCTCTATCTCCTACAATCACAAATTTCTTCAATAGATTGTTTCTAATCTATAACCACTGCTGTGTGTAGTCTTTGGATGAAGTAGTTAACAAAATGAAAAGTAAACCATTGCCTGCAAATGGTCTCGTTGTATTTTTTAAAAGCAACATGTCAGCAGACAAAACAAAAACAAAACAAAAATGAGCAAGCAAACAAACAAAAACAATAGATGAAGGATGAGGTCCTCTTTGACCTCACTGGTGTCAGAAATGCAAGGCAAAATTTACCTTTGAAACTCATAATTATCAAGAGATTTTCCTGGTTTCACAAAAATATAAAACAGCAAAAGACAATAAAAATGCCATTTATTAAATTAAAATACACATACATTTATTGTATCATTTACTCATTTGTTTGTTTATTTATTTTTTTCATTATGCAGCCAGGGTCCTCTAAGAGTTAGGCATTGGAGTAGGTAGTGTTGATGATTCAAATACTACAGTAGAGTAAAATCCTTCGGAAAAGCTCAAAGTCTAGACGAGCAACATATGTCAACAAGCAAGAAAGTAATTTTAAAGGCTTTATTCTTAAGAGTACCTAACTTGTAATTTTCTCATAAATCGTAATGCTTTGTTGCCCACTGATCTTACTCTGTAATACCAGGCTGGTAGACCATATGGGTGATAATCTGAACCATTGTTGCTTCCTCACTATTAACTTCATCTCATTCTTCTTAACTTTTGTTTCACAGGGTTCTATTTAAAATACTTGTGGAATACTCTCAAATTGTTTTACTCTTTCTTGCCCTATATTTTTTTTATTTATTTTCCTCAATTCTATAAGACAAAAAATGTATTTCCTTTTCTCTCTTCTTTGTTCAATATATTACTAAAACAAACCAAAGAAAAAAACAATCATGATTAAGATAAGGCTAGTTAGCACTAATGTAACATCTATGTTAAGGAAAATAAAGTCTCCCTGTTTCCAGTTGAAATTAGACATGAAGTAGAAGGAACGGTTTCATTATTGACAGTTGTTGGAAGTATGAGAGTAACAGAAATCTCACTAATATTTTACATTTTCTTCCTCTCTCTCCGTAATTTATACAATAAGTATAAATACTACGTTTTGTTTAATTATAAATTGTTTGACTGAATTATATATTCTGTAATATTGTTTTCCTTACACATGTTTAATAGGATTTTGTAGGCTGAATTCTAGACCATAATTATGGCATATTTCTATAAAATAAAGCGCTACACATTTCTAACAATGAACTTGCAACTAAATTCAGAAAAAATAGAAAGTAAAAGATTTCTAATCTGTAAGAACTATTTTAGGTTACATATTATAAGAATTTCTTATGTATTTGTTTTTTAACATGTTTGTTGATTACCTTTTCTGTGCCAGACACAATGTTAGGGACTATGGAAAAAATAAATATGGTTATATAAGCAAAATATTGCTGCATCATTACAATATTGCTTGAACAAACCATTTCAAGTTCCAGTGAACACAAGTAGTCCTAAGAAATTAATGTATCCTCCTCACCCTTTAAATCTTATTTCTAATTCATTAATGCCTTTAATTAAGTTGAAGGTAGTTTACTATTGCAAGTAGCTTTTCAGGGTTACATAGTTTATTTTTAATTATATCATGAATATTTAATACTATAAATTTTTCATCCTGTGTTCTAGAATTAGTAACCACCATCCCACTTGAATGTTGTGTATGTGTCCTCTTCACTTGCTATCTGTCTACTACTAGTTATGTTTCCAGTCTCAGTGCTTCTCATCTTGATTTGGGGAATAAATTTTGTGATTTTTCTCCCCCCTTCAGTCAGTTTTACACATTGATGCAAGACATTGTCATGGTAGCATCTCATTGCCTAAAACCCTTTGGTAGCTTTCTGGTATCCCCATACTGTAGGCTAGTCCACATAGCAAACCATGAAAAGCCTTCCAAAAATTAGTTCTATTTTCCTTTCCAAATTTACCTTGTGGTATTTGCCTGCATCTAGACAAACTTGAATTCAAATCTAAATCTGACACTATTACAGCTAGGCAAGTCACTCAACTCTACTAAGCATTGATTTCCTCACTTGTGCTTAAAATGAAGATAGTAATAATACCTACTTCATGTATACTATTGTGTGTATTAAATGAATGTCTATATCTATATCATCTATATCTATCTATCTATATCTATCTATCTATCTATCTATATACCCAATGAGTGTTCAAAATTGTTAACAGAATTTTTGGTAATTATAATTTGTAGTAGCTTTAAATATAATGCTATACTGCTGTCTGTGCTCTGAAATAAGTCACTCAATACTTGACATACATGTTCCACTCTTCTTTCCTTCTTTTGCCCCAGTTGTTTCTTCCATCTAGAATGCCATCCTCTGCAACTTAGCTAACGCAAATTCTATTTACCCTTCAAGGTTCAGGCCTAATGCAGTATCATTTAAGACTCTGCTGGTCATTTCAGTTTGAAGTAAGTGCCCTTTCCTCTTATCTCCATCAGCCATGTAGGCATACCTCTCCCGCTGCACTTCTCAGAATCACTCTATATAGGTCTCTTGTCTGTCTTACTCTACTAGCTTATTAGCACTACAGGGGAGATTATCATCTGATTTATCCTGAACTTCATCTGAGGACATGATTTCTTACACCATGCATATCAGACACTTCTTGCTGTGATAACGCTGCATTAAAAATCACCCCAGATCTCAGAGGCTGAAGAAACATGCATGGTTTTTTTTCTTCTTTCTCATGTGTCATTGGGTCTACTGCAACTCCATTAAGCAGGTACCAGGCTCCAGGCTCCACAGCTCTCCATGTGTCTCTCATCCACCTTGGACTGATGGTTACCTAGGAAATGTTATTCTAATGACTAGTGACAGGAGCACATGAAAACAAGTAGAAGTAAACAACGAAAGGAATTGGCACACTTTAGTTTCTGCCCACATTCGCTGGCAAAAGCCAGTCTTGTGGCTAAGCCACCAATGGTGAAGCAGGTAAATCCATCCCACCTATGGAGAGTGAGACAGCAAAGGCAAACGTCAATTCTCTTAACAGAAAAGGAGCAAAGAATCGGAACAATGCAATCCCAGCAACTATGTTTACTCCAGAACTCTGTTTTTTAAGGACAGAAGTTCCCCATAATGGACTTTGGGAAAGAGGGCCTAAGGCAATGAGGAATTAATAAACAGGTTTTTAGGACCTTAAAATGATAATATTTGCATTTTAGAAGGTCATTTTAGGGTGTGCAGAGAGCATGGATTGGAATGTGAGGGCAGACTAGCTACCAAGGAAGTAATTACAAGAGACCATTGGGGAACTTGCCAAAATATTGTGTGTCTGTGGGGCTGGAGATAATGGAGTAGGTCCTCGAGACCTTCAAGTAGTATAATGGGATGGATTTAGTAATTGAATAGGTAATGTGGGCAGAAGGGAGGGACATACTGAGAACAGCTCCAAGTTTACACTAGGGTGGTATAATTCATGTATAGAGAGCCATACCACTAGTGCTATTCTTTAGATGATTATGCAAATTAAGTACAATAGACAATATTGAACATATCCTATCACAATAATGTCCTAAGCATAGACACATTACAAAGCACTTTTACACACATTTCATCTTCAGGACAACTTTATGTGTTCATATTTTTCCCATTTTGTATAACTAAAAAATTAAAGTATAAAGAAGTTACAAGACTATGTGAGCAAATATATTAGATAAATAGAAACTTAAATCCATGTTTCCTGATTCAGAATCTTCCCACCATTCCATAAAGTATCTTATGTCTTCAATCTATAACACAAGAGAAACCACCAGAGTCCAATTTGGTAGATAAATTTAAAATAAAGTGCGGTATTTGA
Source organism: Felis catus (assembly GCF_018350175.1). NCBI lineage: Eukaryota > Metazoa > Chordata > Mammalia > Carnivora > Felidae > Felis > Felis catus. Next base: position 125,495,089 of record NC_058371.1, read on the forward strand.
AAGCTCTAATAAGCAATTATTATACCTATCCCTAGTAATCTTCTGAGTTACATATCATATTATTTTCCTTATAACTTTGAGCCATTCATCGTTTTCTCTTCCTTAGAGCAATTAAAGTACGGGACACAAATGCAGAAATCATACGGGATTTTATTTCCTTCTCTTCATTTATTCTTCGGTTCCCTTTCTTCTTTTCTTTTTGCCCTCCTACTTTTGTTCCTTGTATCCTTATTCTTTCTTTTCTCTCTTTCCTTTCTCCCTTCTCAGTCTTTCATGTTATCTTTCTTCATTTTTTTTGTTTCTTTTTTCGTTCGTCTGTTTGTCTCTTGTCAATGTTATCTCTATACCCCAACTATAAACTCCTTGAGGGAAAGATACTATTTCAGTACTATACACGTCTCAAAGCTCAGTAAATACACTCCAGTGGACTAAAGAATAGTCTTCTGGGCAAAATTGACTAGCCATTGACTAGCCATTCTGTTTCCTCACGTATAAAATGGAGATAATAATACAAGTACAATACATATTATTGTGCTTCACTTTATTGTGCTTTGCAGGTATTGCGGGTCTTTTTTTTTCTTAACTGAATATTTGTGGCAATACGGTGGTAAGCAAAACTATTGGCTCCATTTTTCCAACAGCATTTGCTCATTTCATGTCTCTGTGTCACATTTTGGTAATTCTTGCAATATTTCAAAATTTTCAGTATTATTATACTTGTTAATGGTGATCTATGATCAGTGAGTATGACTAAAAGCTCAGATGATGGTTAGCATTTCTTAGCAATAAAGGATTTTCAAAATTATGGTATATACATTGTTGCTTTTAGACATAATGCTTTTGCACATATAATAGACTATAGTATAATGTAAACATAACTTTTATATGCACTGGGCAACCAAAAAATTCATTCAACTCACTTTATTTCTATATTTGCTTTCTCGCAGTTGTCTAGAACTGAACTCACAATATCTCTGAGGTATGAGGGTTAAATGAGATAGCACACATAAAAGAGCTCAGAATTGAATCTGACACGCTAAGTGATCAGTAAGTGTTAGTCATTACTAATATAGACATTTGTATCCATCGCTTTTGAATTATGAAAGGCAATGACTTCTCCCTTTTGCTTAAGCTGGTTTAAGTTGGGTTTCTACCACTTGCAACCAAAAGGGTCTTATCTAATACAATTACCATAAAGCATAAGGTCCCAGAGTGTATAGGTTTATGGCAGGCCAACTTCCTTTCTGTGGGCTGAGGCAGAGAAGGAGGATTGGCTCAACTGAATCTGGACCATCTGGCTCCTTTTAGTTGATGTCATCAGTAATTTTACCTGAGTATTTTTCCAACTCCTAGTTAAGAAAAGTTTTCTCATCACCGTCTTATTTATATTCACTAAAATCCTCCTTCTTCTATGTTGCCAGTTAATAATATCTCTGGTATGATTATTTGTTTTTAAATACACATAAAAACACAAAAAGTGGGGAATTACACATGAGAGAATAAAATGAAAGAAAATATTTCCATAATTAAAATATATTTTCTATTGTTTTCAATGTCCCTAAGCCTTAGGCTGTAAACATTCACATACTAGTTTACAGAAAATAATATTATAACTAAGCAGTCTACATGCTAAATAGCATACTTTCTTGGTGTAGATTTCTGGAGGGATATGCAAGGGATTTGCATGTTTAATTCCCATTAGCACCTGTCACTGGGATTTATTATCCCAGAGTTAATTCTCCACTCACTGCAGCCAAGAAAAAGGAAGCCCTTGTACATGGATTTAAATGAAGCTTTTTATTTTTCAAAATGCGATGAATTTCATGTTTGTTCCTCAAACACCTGCAGTAGTCCAACCCGGAAAAAGTCATATTTAAATTCATTTTTGGTAAAAATTTGCCCTAACTTGATTTTATTCAGCAATTAGAAAAGCCTGTTCATAATCTGAAATTTTTTCTTGGAGGAAAAAAGAAGTTTTAATCAAGGACTTAGGTTGGTTTTAAAATTAATTGGCTCTCATTCTTCCATTCAATATTCAATAAACATTTATTGACCACCTATTATGTGCCAGGCAGTTTTCTAGGTTCTGAATATAGAGTGGTTAAAGTACTAGGAAAAAAATTCCTCCCCTTCAGGATCCTCCATTCTGTTGGGGAGTATGCATACATACATATACACAAAAACATAGGCATACACACAGACACACATATACACACATATGTATACACATAAACACACATAGATACATACACATATATTTATGAAGACATATATACATGGACATATATATGTTTATATAGAAGGACTGCAATGTAGAAAATCAAAGCAAGTGAATTCAATTGAGTGTTAAAAGATATATGCTATTTTAGGTTGTTGGTCAGAGAAGGTCTCTAAGCAGTGACATCTGAGCCCAGATCTAAGTGAAATAAGTTAATAATCGAATGCTCAGAAGCCTATGAAACACTGCATTATCTATTTCATAAAGAAAAAAAACCAAGCAGAATGTTGATACACAAGGTAAGTTCCATCTGCAACCATAGATTGTAGAAAACTCACCTGCTTAATAAGGCTGATGCATCTGCTGGTACTTTTCCTGTCCTTGTTCTTATGCTCTTACTCCCCACTCTGTTTTCCATCTCATTTCTACATGCCACGTCTCAAACCATTCTCCTGCCCTCTTTAGGCTGAATTTCAGTATTGAACTACTTTTTCCTTCTTGTCTCTTCCTCTTTCTTTCAAAGAATTAATTTCATGCAGTATCTTTGAGCACTTCAGTGTCCCAAACAGGATTGCATAACAATTTAATTCTATTTAACTAACTAGACTTTGAGGATTCTTCCCTATTGAAACTTTATGACAATCAATCAATCAATCAATCAATCTATCAATATTGATTGAGCACCAACTATATATTGGGCTCTGTGTTAGGAGCCGGGGATGAAATGATGAACAAGGCAAAGTCTCTGCCTTACAAGAGTTAAATGCTAGCTAGAAAAGATAAGCAATAAAATTGTAAATGAGTAAGCAAAAAAACTTTCAGATGTTACTACAATGATAGTGAGTATATGTGAGGATTTCTTAGTATCTAAGCTGCTGTCCTTCCTGGAAAAATTGTAAAGACAGATATGCAATATAATCACAGCTCCTTCTGGTGATATAATCCTCAAAATAAATGGGCATAAGCTGCCTAGCTGCACTGTCCATCATAGTTGCCACTAGCCATGTGCCTATTAAAATTAAATTAATAAATTACATTAAAATACCGGATTTGTACTAGCCACATTGCAAGTGCTCAATAGCCACATGTGTCTAATGACTATCATTTTGGAGAGCATAAATATGACCATGTTCCTCACTGCAGAAAGTTCTGTTGGACAGCACTTATCTAGATAGCATGCAGCTGATGAAGCTCTTTCATCAATGGCAAGAATAGTAGCTAACAATTTCGTGTCAGGTGCTTCACATATGTTGAACTCCTTGATTTCTCACAAAGCCCTATAAGAGAGTTACTGGTACTAGACCTATCTTATAGATATAGAAACCGAGGCACCTAGTTTTATTGTTCAATATCTGTCAGCTAGTCATAAGAAATGCTAAGAATTGAATCCAGACAGTCTGGAGTCAGAACCTACCCTCTTACCAAAAGATCCTGGTATCTGGTATGGGTAAGGGAAAGTGAAGAGGGTAAAGGAGAGATTTTAGCATGACGGGCAGCACCTCCACAGGGGGAAAAAATGGCCAGATTTGTCAATGTCTTTGCCAAGTATGACCTTTTCAAGATCTATCAGACTCATCCAAGACAGGTCTTACTGGCTAAAGGTTTAGATGGAGGTTGGCAGGCAGAATCATGGAATGCCAGCACTGAAAAGAACTTTAAAGCCATGAAATGAAATATTTCATAGATGAAAAAACTGAGACATGCAGTTTACCTGACCTGTCCAGGATAACAAAGTGAGATCTCAAGCTTCCTGCCTGTGTGTGTGTTTACACATTACCCCCTTGGCACCAAGAGCTTAAAATTTCCATGATATATTATTTATTATTAGTTTAGGAGTGTACTAATCTTAGGAAGAGGTTTCGTTCTCCCCAGAATGTTGGACTTGCCAATGTGTATCGACCTTTTAATTCATCCACTTTTCCTTTTGTCTAGCCTGTCATTTTTCCCACCCATTCTTACATTCTTCCGTCATCATTGCAACAGGGATCCAAAACCTAACTACCCAGGCTAGTCTTTCCAAATAGATAGATAGATAGATAGATAGATAGATAGATAGATAGATAGATAAATAAATAAATAAATAAGGGGAAAAGTATAAAAATGCATAGCATCAGTTTGAGTTCTTACACCGTTAGGAATTTGGAAAATATGTCATAGGTTCCACCATCACTTTAAGTGAGTCCCTACAAATTTTGTTGTGCATCGTTTCTGGGAGTTTCAGTATCAGGCATCGTCTCACCACCCTTTACATACTCAACATTGCCAGCCACCAGGATACACGCAAATAAAGCTCTATTGAAGAATGAGTTTTCCTTTAGCTTTTAGTTTCTGTTCCACTACGGAGAAGTCATGGGCACCCAGAACATAAAGCAATCTGAGTGGCGCTGACAACCCCAGGATTGCAGCGGGTTGGGACGCTGCAAATCTTCTTGCCTTCTTCCCACCACGCAGCACTTCAACTTGAGCCCGCACCCAGCTTAATCAATCACAAGACCCCAAGTCGTAGAGCGAGTCCAGTCCTGGGGAGTCTGGCTCAGGCTTTGCCGGCGCCGTGGAAAAGCTGGCAGGCGGCAGGCCTGGACACAGCCAAGAGGCTCGGGGCGCGCCCGCTGCGCTCTTGGAGTCCGAGTCTGGCGCACCGCGGGAGGCAGGCGCGCTCCCACTCTCCGCAGCCGCCTCTGCCCTCAGGTTTCTCTCGCCCGGCTTCCGCGGGTGAACCAACAGCCGGTCTCCACCTCCGGCGCTGGGCGCGCATCTCCCTCCAATCCTTGCTTACATAACGCGGGCGGGCGCGCTCCCGCCGCCGCTTACCCCCCAGCGGAGTTGGGCTGCGCCCTCCACGCCTCCGTGGCGAGCGCCTCTGCGCGCCCGTGCGCCCCACGCTAGGAAGTGACTCTCCTTGGCCACCCAGCAGCGGCAGCCTGGACGTCTCTCCGCCGGCGTGAGCTAACTGAGACTGGAGACCAGAGAGCCTCACTGTGCCCAACTCCCTCCCTCAGCTCCCACCTCCTCCCACTTCTCGCTTCCTCTCCCTCCGCCGCCTCCCCCCACCCCCTTGCCTGTGTGTGTTCGGCACTGAAGAGGGGACCCGGAGAGCAGTCCAGGCTCGGCGCGCGGCGGAGCTGCGGCTGCTCCTGCTGCTGGGGGCAGCGGCGAGGTGGCCGCCTTGCGCCTCCCCGGACTTCCCAAGTGGGGGCAGAGCAGCCGCTCGCGGAGCCGCCAGTTAGAAGGCACAGGGAAAGAGGGACCGCCAAACTCCTCCTCAGCGTCTCCTCTCCACCCCCTTTTGGCTCCTGCCCTTGGAGAAAGTGGAGTGTGGCTCTTGGTTATCATTATTTCTTCGGACTGCTTCGCGGTGCACGGATTCTCCTGCTTCCCAGTGGGGTTTTCCGCTGTTGGCGCGTCTCTCCGTGTGGTTCCGCCCGGCACACCTCTGTCGACGATGAGGAAAGGTCTCCCGGCGACAGCGGCCCGCTGCGGACTGGGACTGGGATACGTGCTGCAAATGCTCGTGCTACCTGCCCTGGCCCTGCTCAGTGCCAGCGGTACCGGCTCGGCCGCTCAAGGTAAGAGGGTCCGCCAAGCTCTGCGGCCACCTCCCTTCGCTTCTTCCTCCCCTCCTTCCTCTCCTCCTCCCCAGTTCTCCTGGCTTCCTTAAATCGCCTCCTTGCTCTCAACTGGAAATCAGCTTACATTCCACTTTCCCAACTAGTCAAGAAGCTTCATTATTTTTAATCCATCTTCCAAGATGGGCACGGATGGACCAGGGACGCTCGGGGTGTGGACACGCATCAGTCTCTGGGCATGTGGGCGCCTTGCGTATCTTTCGCACTTTCCGCTCCACATTCACACGTTGTGGCATATTGTACACACGGAGGTTTGGAGAGACTCTTGGTGCGGGTGGCTGTGTGGTGTGCCATGGGTGCACCGCGATGCGCAGAGGCTCCCCGCGCTGAGCCACATCTGGGGTTGCGGGATCTTCAGGGAGTCTCTGAGCACGCTAGACGCCGAAGGGCGTTCAGCTAAGGAAATGTGTCCATTACCGCCGAGGACCCACCAGCGCCGGTGCCACTCTGCTGCTGCTTGGGGCGCTGTGGACATGCACAGCGCAACCCGGACCCACCACCCAGCCTGCGGCAGACCCCGGGCGGTGCACGCCTCCACACTCTTACCCTTTCCGTGGCTCCCTCCCAGTAAGCTATGGAGAAACTTAAAACCCAAGAGCTCTGGGGGAAACGGACTGGTTGTTCAAACCAAATACGAAACTCCCCCGGGAAAGCGGGCCAGTTTCTAACTCTGACATTTTAATTTAACGCGTCTGAGCTTTAAAATAAGTGTCCGGGGCCTTGGGCAAAACAGGGGTGGGGAGAGGAGCGGTCAGGAGTTGAGGGTGGATGAAGAAGGAGGGGAGGCGCGGGGGCTGATTGCCAAGCTCCCTTCGTGTCCCCCGGGTTTGAAGTGGTAGCGGCAGCTTCAAGCCTTCCGAACCCAGGAAGCGGACTGGAAGGGAGACGGAGAGGAAGGAGCCAACGTTTGCCCCCTCTGGGGTGTGTTTCGGGTCACCTGGGCCCCCAACCTTCTGGCCCAGCCGAGCGCCCACCTCGGTCTTTTCGACCAGTTCTCTGGTGGTCGCTGGCTCAGGGGAGGCAGCTGTTTTTCGGTAGGGTGGGGGTGGAGGAAGCGTTTGCAGCATTCGGAGGTGATTCAGGGATCCCATCCTCTCGGTTACACTCCTTTCCAAATTTGGAGAGCAGAGGAGGTGCAGCGTTCGCCTCAACTCCCCCGGCGTTGCTCTGTGGCTCTGACACTCTGGAGGTTCCCGACTGCATGCCCTCTGATCTGCGAAGGCACTGGGGGAGTGGGCGTTGGAGGTGGAGGGGAGCGCTGAGCGTTAGCGAGTGTGGTCCGCACGAGGAGGTAAGTGATTAGCGAGGCTTTGTGAATTAGCGATTGCTACTTGGGGAGTAAATTTTGCCCTTGCCTAGCTAAGTAGCCACGCTCATAAATCCTTCCTTCCCTTCTTACCAGATGCCTCCCATCTCCGAGGTTCTGTCCTGGTTTTCTTATGCAAACTCCCAGAGCCCATCTGTCCATTTTACAAGGGAGTCTTCTGGAGAATCATAGGAACTTGTTGTAGGTTTCTTGAAATTGGTAGGAAGTTCTCTGGGTAGCAGCCAAGGGTGTTTAGAGAGGGTTGTTTGGAAGTTTAAGTGAACAACCTGATGAATAGTCGTGGAATCAACACCGAGACGCCCTTGTGGGATTCGACTACTGTTATTGGGCGCACAAAGGACCCAGCCACAGGGTGGGGCTCAAGGGGCGATGGGGGGGACTGGACGGTGGGAGACCTGTTTGGGAAAAGGACAAGTTAAAGACCCCCAAGATGCCAAACAGGAGATCTAGGATTCTTGCCGAGAGCTTACTACAGCCAAATTAAAAAGACTGGGTCGGAAAAAAAAAGATCAATAAAGATCATCACACAGGAGATTGTAAGTGGATTAATATTGAAAGAAGGGAGAGAGATTAAAAGAAAAAGATGCTCAAGACAGGCTGAGCGAGCATGTGGCACTTGCACTTTTCTGATAGATCAGGCAATCCAAGACTGAACCTGCTCCTCTAATCTTAAATGGGAAAATAAAATGTATCCTCGTGGGTATGTGCATTTCAGTGGTGTTCTCCATTTAGTTTAGTTCTTTCCGTGCCTGGTGGACATGCTTATGTTTGAATCTTGTGGTCTAGAAAGACGCTATAGACTACTTTTATCTTTGTCATCCTCCATGTTTCAGGACACCAGCTCTTCCTGTGTTGTCGGTTAGGTATTAAAATGTAGAAAGCACCAAACTCTATCAGCTGCAATCACCATCATTCTAATCCATTTCCCCGGCCTGTTTACTGTTGAACTACTATTACACTTTATTCTCAGAAGCATACTTTTATATTGGTCTGGCAGTCAGACTTCCTTTTCCTTCTAATTTCTTCTTTCGCCTCTGTCTTTGGACTAGAACACCGGGGAAACCTAAGACAATGTTGCTTCCTCAAGGTCTGATTTTCATGTGTTGAACACTTGAAGATGGAAATGAACTATTTTTTTATGAATGGAAGTACATATGCAATTAAGATGAGAGAGTTAATTTAAGTACTTGACAGTGTGGATGAGATTTATTCTGTTAGAGAAGTACTAGAAAAATGAGAAGTTTTAGAAAATATGTATGTCTTCACAAATTGCCAAAAAAACAACAGATGTTTAAGATTTAAAACAAAAAAGCATAATAGGTATTATTTGCAAGTGTCCTGTGTTTTGTAACTGTGGTTTGCATAAAGACAACTGGCATTTTATTTAGGTCCTTGGGAGATTCTCCAGGCTTTAGGCCACAACTTTCTCCTTTCTGGCTATGCCTTAATTGTTTCATTCAGGATTGCCGGAAACTCTTAGCTCCAGGGAATTTGTGTCATTTCTGACTTCCAAGAATGAAAGATTTTACTAGGAAAAGTGTGTAAGTGTGTGTGAGTGTGTGTGTGATGTGTGGTATGTATTTGATCAGTGTACCTCAGAGTTAGTGCCCTCCTGTTATAGAAATGCATTTATTTCTGGATTACATAGCATCGATATTCTGCTTATCTAGCACCAACTAGTGTTATGAGTGTTAACATCACCAAACTCAGAACAGAAAATCAGTGAAGACTCTAATCATATTAGGAATATTTGATATTACTGTCAGTTACTTTATAATGTTTTTTTAAAGCAAATACTATACTTCTTCCTACAAAAGGGTAGAAATTACCTTCATGCATTTACGCATATTGGCTTTGGGGAGCTAGACAATTGGCATGAAGGATAACTGAATTTCATTACAGTTAAAAAATGTATTTTCTCCATGTACAGGAGCAGAGTAAATACATAAAATCACATTTGGAATTTCAAAAAGGAAGAGTAGGCTAGTTTACTTTTGTTTAGAAAAAAAAACGATTTTGGGCATTCTACCTTAAGGAATGCTTAAAACGCTTCAGAGGACAAACTTTTCAAGTACTTGCAAAGAATGAAGATCTATTAGATTGTTAACATTCATTAATTTCTTTTCCTTCTGTATTCTGGATCCTGGGGATTCGGGGTTCAACAAGACAAGTTCCTGGAATATCTCCCGTTTTAGTCTGGGAGCCCGGTGTCCTGATCAAAATTCATACTGATCTTCTTAAAGCAGACCCTCTAAAAACATAAAGGAGGCGTGAGTTCTATAGAGGCAAACCCTCCTAGCTTATTTAAAATTATTGTTGAGACTTAAAAATAACTGTTCTCTAATGTATGCTACCTTCTCCAATTAGTGCTAACAGCCAGAGTGTGCTCTATTAGGCCTTAACTGCATTTAGCACTTTTCTGATTTAGGTCATGGCTTTGCTGGAGCAGCAGAGGGAGTCACTCTCAGAAGAAACATTAAAATTACAGGCTGCAACCACTTCAAGAAGATAATGGGGAAGACAGTAGGGGTGGGGATTGAGCCATAGCCGCCATGCCTGCAATTTTAACCTGCTTTTTTTTTTTTTCAGTTTGACTTTTGTATTTGTGGCAGTTAAAAACAAACCTGTTCACATTTCCCCACAAATTAGAAAGCTATTAGCTCATTTGGAGAGTGCATGAGAGAGTGCAGTTCTTAACAAACGGTCCTTGTGTCCATATTATGCCTCAGACAGTGCTATTTGTTAGGGAAACAGAGTCAAGAGATACCGTTTCAGTATAAGGAAGACAGACTTATAAGCATATAATTATAACTCACTGTCTGAAAAGTAACAGTGAGCATAGGTATAGTACTTTTTGGAATCAAGTATCAACGATTGCAAACATAAGTCAGGCTAGAGTTCTAGGGGCAGTGGTAGTGGAGTTTCCAAAAATTCTATCCAGAAGAGCTTAAGGATGGCAGTTGGGTTTGAAGTGGGATGTTCTTATGCAAAATGTGCATTGCAGTTGTTTATTGATATTAAATCCTACTTAGATTTAATGTACGTTTGGTCTGGTTTTGGGGAGGCACAAGCTAAGGGGCTGTTAGTGCTATGTGCCCATTCTTCGGGTTAGCTGATCAATGTCTCCTAATCCTGCTTCTCCCACCCCCTAGTTGTGTGGCCATGGGTGAGTTAATTCCCTTCATCTGTGCCTCAGTTTCCACAGATGTAAAGTGAAGATAATACATACTATAAGTCCTGTTATGATTGAATGAGCCAATACATGTGACTTGTTTAGAGCCATGCCTGGCCCACAGAAAGTAAACATTATTCTTTGGCTTTTAACTCTGTAAACCACTGGCAAAGAAATCTAGAAGTTAAAGAAACTCAAGGCCAATGATTCTGTACTCAGACTGGGGATTGCTGCAGACACTGCTTCCCCAAAAGCAACAAATGAAGCTGTCTGAGGTGATGTTCCAAAATAGATCACTGCAAACTCCTGGACAGTGACGTGCATGGTTCCTTGAACAGTCTGGGGGAAGTTCTCTCCCTTCATAACCCCATTTCTTCCTTTCTGCTCTCTCTGGGAAAATTAACCTAATGCCAGTTCTAAAAATGACATGTTGAGTCACCGCCTGTTAAGTCCTGGCTGCAAGCTCTACCCCTGACTTTCTATCTTTACAATGAATATGGAAAGGTAACTTTTTGTAAATCCATGAATACTTTTGTGGGGAAAAAAAAAAACATGCCAAGTCCCAGGTTTTCAGATAAGGGTTTAGGGAAAATCAACCCTTTATGCAAATGTCAGTAGTTTTTTTCTTACAAAAAATAGGTGAAGGTGAATAGTCTAAAGAACATAATTGAATGCATATTGAAACAACACAAAGAAACATATAGAAAAATAGGTTGACTTGAAGGCAAAGCACATTCACTAGGACTTTTCATAAGTTCGAATTGTATTTGCATAGAAAGTTTTAGTATCATAATTTAGAGCAACCTGGATAATCTGGATAACATATTTTGAAACTTTTACATTTAATTACTTCTCATTATTTAATGGTTATTGCTATTTTTTCATGTTTAGTGGAAATGTTGTTTTCTGACAAACTTTTATGATAACACTAGAGATTTGTGGGGAATTTTGTGTTAGAGTTAAAACAGATCTTTCTCCTATAGTATTTTCATGGTGCTTTTAATTTTTGATTGCCTATTCTACACTTACAGATCCCCAGATTTCTCACTTGCTGTCTTTGTTATCCTAACTTCTTAAAGTTATGTATGGACTCTTCTTTGATTTCATATTTTATCTGGATTTGGTATTGCTTTATGTATTTGTGGAAGAGGGCTAGGTGAAACCTACACCTCAGGTATTGTCCCAGTATTGCATAGTTCAGGGATATTTGCACTAGAACAGAAACTCACAGAAACTCAGTGCTATTTTTATGTGACTTACTTTAAAGTGGAGTAAGTTTGTCTTGAGTAATATTAAAACACTACTCTTTCCTTTTTTCTAGGTCTTAAAAAGAAAATTAATATTTGAATAATTCATAGTTTTTCTTATTTTAAATATTTGTCATCCCCACATTTATGGAGATTGTAATAAAAAACATTTTTGGTAATAATTTTATAAGCTAACAGGATCAGAGATAGTAAACTTTTTTTTTTTATCCTCTCTACCTGATTAGAGCTCTCAGGAGAATTTTTGCCTTTTCTTGAAAACCTAATACATCGATTATGTTGACAGTATTTTGATTCTTTATAAACAAAATGTTAGAAAACATTGTGCCATAATTTCAGATCTTTAAAAGGAGTTTTTGGTTAAAGGTGTAATGTGGTTTTTCATTTGGGGCATTCCTGCTGCCACAAAAGTTGCTACCTTAGGATTATATAATGAAGTTTTGAAATACACAGAATGTCTCCAGATGTTAGAGGTACTTAAAACATGTCTAACCTTCTACACGGAGTTCATAGTGTTAAAGTTATGGCAATGTTCATTTAATCGAAGTTACAATTTAGAAAGTGAACTATAGCTTTACAAGTGCCAAATATTCAGCTCTTTACCCTTAATGTCAGTATACCTTTTATTAGCAGTGAGCAAAAGTGCTTTGTGTGGCAAAAGTGATGTCTATTATCTGAAAATTCCAATGTTTGGAGAATGCCCTCTTTTAATTAAATGACAAACCATATCTCCTTGCAGTGTGGTAGGGGAATGTGAGAGTGAGGGGAACCAGGTGTTCTCTCATCCTAAATAGAGTTCTCTCATTCTAAATATGAAGGCCCAAAATAATCATGTTAACAGATGATATTGATTAATCAGATTTAACTCCAGACTCACCAGTCTTATTTATTTTAAAATGCTGTGAAGATAGGAGTGTTACCTTCATTAATCATTGTCATTTGGATCCTGTGGCTAGTTTCATTTCTCAGCAATTATGAAAGCTATAAAAATGCCTCATGTAGATAAACACGTATTATGTTTTCCTCTAAGGTTGTTAAACAACAGAAAGTCCCTCAGCACATTTAACACGTTTATTGATGACTGCTAACATTTCTTAGTTTTAGTCAATGTCTTAATTGATTATTTAATCATGAACTGCCTGAACACAACTATATATTTTTTTTGTTTTTTCTGTTCAGACAAAAAACCTTATATATGAGCATTCCTTTCCAATAAAAAACAGATTAGTGCTGGCATATTAAAATATATCTGCTGCCCAGTTATAAGGGCAAATATGTCCATGAATGGAAATGAAAGTGTTTTTCAAAATTCAAGAAAATTCGTGTGTATAGTAATATAAAAGAGTAGTACAGAAGTATGCCATTTGCATAGAAATGCCGTCATTTTAAACTAATTCATAATGTATATTCTCTTAGACCATGGAAGTTTAGTGCAACATGATAGGGTGTGTGGTATAAGAATATCTACTTATAACTATAGGCATAGTGAATTATATTCATGTATAAAATTAAAGCTAAAGGGAATAATTTTAGATAATTCCAATTGCTGAATTACAAGTGTATTACTTGTAATCAAATTGAATATTTTAAATCTTCTCTCTTAACTTTTTGGAATTTCAGGAACCTAAAAAAAATCCTTTCTAGAACTAGATCAAAGAGTACTCTTTAACAAATGGTATCCTCTAACTTTTGCAGGAAAGTAGAAACCCTAGTCAGTGACAAAAGCACTGCTATTGAGTTCTGTGTGATTTTCAGAGTCCTGTATCATATCTGATCCAAACCAAGTAAATAACCAAATTGCTACCACAACAAAAACTTTATGATTGGGAAGATATAGTAAATAATGGTCATTTCACTTTGAGGATTATGTCTGTATGAAATATGTTGACATTTTAATTTAGCTTTTGATAAAGGGAAAATGATATATTCTGTCTTCCACTGAATAAAGAGTTTACCAGTGACAAACATCGTGGCCACCCAGTGGAAGTGCTCAAGTTGAGCAAGCAGCAATCTTGAAGTCATTCTAAATAAAACGGTAATTACGCCTGTCGTTTTCTTTAGCAACTTTCCTTCTTCCTTCTGGATCTCCATAAGATGATGACAGGATATAAGCTTTAAAATGTATTAGGGATCAAACTCGAGGATTGAAAGAGCCTAAGACATTTCCCTGCCAGACTACCACAGCCATCACCACAGAGCTTGCAGCTTGGTGGAAAACAGAAGCCCGTTTCAGTAACCACTCTCAGAAGCGGAGGGAAAACAGGCAGGTTCAAATGATTTATTATTTTTGCTGTCCGGAATAGAGACCTCAGATCAGTATTTCATGGTAATATTATTCAACAGTCCCTCTGACTTGCAACTTTTATCTAAATAAGCGTCTTGGTCCGCACCCATTTCGGTTAACATAGCGGAAGAACTTGGAAAGTACTTAAAAGGTGTGTTCTTGAAAAAAGTTATGTTTAGATTTCCTTTGGACCTCTTTGAGCGGGATGTGCTTGCTTGAGAAATCTAGACTTAATTAGTGATATACTGATACATGGCGTCTGGCAGTATATTCTACTGACAGTCGAATATATAATTAATCCTTTAGTGGTCATTATATACAATGTGCTCTCATTTCCTGAAACTTTCTGTTAAATATTACCATTAATAAGAATACCAACATTTTGTTTTAAATCTCAGGTACACAAGCCTTTTTAGAATTTTGTAGGCATTCTTAAGGACCGCTCTTCCACAGAAGAATTTGCTTAATTGGAATTTTATCTTTAATATCATGATGGTACATTTAAAAGGTATTGCCAGTATATTTCTTTATTTATTGGTGAACGTAGGTATTATATTTGTTTAGATTTACATGTACATGCATACATTTATGTAGACTCAGAAGGATCACAGTGAAGAAAGTTATAGCTTACTGACTATAACAGAACTAAAAAAATAAAGAGGAGTACTAGGAAAAGTGTTAGCAATAGATGTGTTTTCCCAGTAGGGGTGGGGGTAATCAGTTTGTTGGATTTATTCGAAATGACGATAATATGAAAGACACACGTCCCTTTTTATTGAATTATATAACTCTAAAATTATTTCCTAGGAGGTTATTTCCAGGCAGACTCTTAGCGAAATGAAGAGTTACAAGGAATAGACGGATATAGTTCAGTAATTCCCTGTGAGCATATATATATGCTGGCACAAATTGTGTGTGTGTGTGTGTGTGTGTGTGTGTGTGTATAACTATTTTTGTCTTATGAGAGTGTTTTCGAATAGGCTTGGCAATGTCTTTAGAGAGAAAACAGAACCTATCAAACAATGTAAACAAAACTTATTTTGCTTATAAAACAAATTCATAAAGGTAGTCATTGACTAGGGAATCAAATGTAATCACTGCTTTATAACTGAAAAAAAATTATACTCTACTTATCTGCAACAAGTTCCTTCCTCTCTGCCAGGTGCTAAGTCATTTGCATAGTGTCCACTAGAGGTGGCTCTCATTTGCTCAGTGGCATATCCATAGAGACAAGTTGTCTCCTGTCTTCCCCACTTTCACTGGCTTATTTCAACGTGTTGAGAAATTCCCCTTGTTTCTTACTCAGCAGACTATAATTTGTTGACCAAGGGAGGACAATAACTTCTATGCATACGTGGGTAAAATCCTTCATCCACACGCACGAGTCCCTCTCTGGGTACTCTTTAGAAGCGACATCATTTCCGTGGTAAGCACCTTGCCTCGGGTGACCTCTTTTGTGGACTGGTCGAAGGAGAGGTCAGTTATGTGGCCCTTCTCTGAATTCAGTGATGATTTGTTTCAACTTCTTAATCAAATATGGAGTTATGTTTCTAGGCTGCAGAATATTTGATTTTCTTGGATTCTCTTCAAAGCTGTACAGGTGACTTTATTTCCAGGTATCTCCATTATATCCATTGAAAGTTATTCAAATTAACTGATGAATGGATAAAGAAGATGTGGTTTACATATACAATGGAATACTACTTGGCAATGAGAAAAAATAAAATCATGCCATTTGCAGCAACATAGATAGAACTGGAGGGTATTACGCTAAGTGAAATAAGTCAGTCAGAGAAAGCAGATATCGTATGTTTTCACTCATATGTGAATGTTGAGAAACTTAACAGAAGTCCTTGGGGAAAGCAAGGGGGAAAAAACAGAGGGAGGGAGGCAAACCATAAGAGACTCTTAAATACAGAGAACAAACTGAAGGTTGATGGGGGGTGCGGGAGAGGGGAAAGTGGGTGATGGGCATTGAGGAAGGCACCTGTTGGGATGAGCACTGGATGTTGTATGTAAGCCAATTTGACAATAAATTATATTTTTTTTAAAAAGAAAGTTATTCAAATGAACTAATAAAGTTAGTTGAGGGGGGGAAGGGTTGTTACTACTGAAAGAATATACAGAATTTCACTCCAGATAGAGGGGTAGTTATGCTTCCTTGCTTATATTCAGTATTGTATTAAATGCAAATTGATACATAAATATTTATATGACGCATCAACATGTGAATACGTAATAATTTGCGCCATACATTTTCACATCACTTGGTGTTTCTGAACTAGAGTTTTAAAAATATAAATAAATGCTAGGGTTCAGAATATTTTTTGTACGACCTCTGTCATACGTATCATACATTCTTGGATGATGTGGGGTTCTCATAGCGAAATATGTAGTATTCTGCTAAGAATGGCAAAATAAATAAGAAGGCCTCACAAAGTTTTGTGATTACAAGTCTAAATGCTAATGAAGGTGGTTGCCTGTTTAATGCTGAATTGCAAGGTTAAAAAGAGGGTCTTAAAGATAACAGCAGATTCCAGAGTCCTTGAGTTTGTTTTGCATTCAGTGACAGTCACTAAATTAGGGAAAGGAATGCTCAAACAACACACTTGAGGAAAAGTGATTTTTATAGAAAGGAGCCATTTCTGCTAATAGCCAGTAACTGCACGTAACCCCTCTGACATTAAAAGTCCATTAGCTAAGCCCAGTTTAAATAGCAGCTGATGCACTGTCAGCTAAATGTACATGGGAATTTTTTCATATAATGCAGTAATAGCAGTTCTATATTTTTTTCCCCTAAAACTACATACATTAAGTAAAACAAATGTCATCCGATAGCAGTGGCAGGGCTGCTAATAAACAGGCAAAGATTTGTGATGAAACAAAAGTAACAGTCTATATAACAAGAAGATAATAAATGGTTGGGATGGTTTTAAAAGGAAGTCTGAGAAAATTCATATGGAGAAGCTTAAGCTGACATCCAGAAAGAGTTGTTTCCTTAGAAGCACATATTAATGTGCACTACTTTGAGATATTCATTTTAAGTGAAGTGATTTTTTTTTAAACTGTTAACCTCAGTGTTTAGTTTTTCAGTGTACTTTGAAACTACAGGAAGCCCCCTCCCTGAGGCACTGTTATGTGTATAAATGGAGCTGGGGAAGACACAAGGTGATTGAGGGAAGAAAACAAGGGAAAAAGTGAAACCAGAGGTATAATTTCCTATGTGGTAATATTTTAAGGTAATGATTATGGTACTATTTTTAAAAGCAATGTGATGTTGCCTGCAATGAAATCAAAAGTTAAAATGTCCATTTTATACACCCCCTCCCCCATTGTTTCCATCTTTGGGATATCTTCTGATCTCCATTTAAGCATCTGAAAGACAAGATGTTTTACTGCAAATTATATTAGAATCCAAGAATCTTTCGCAAGTCATCTTAAGAGAATTTTCAAAGACCGTGTTCTGTAACTGTCAGCCCATTGTGGAGACGAAGCGTGAGGGTTGCTCAGTAATCTAGTGTGTGAGTGGAGAACAGGGCAGTGATTATCAGTGGCTGTCATGCTCACACAACTATAAAGTAGTACAAGAACCTCCATGCCGAACCCCCATTATCGGACCATTAGTGAAACACTGTGTAGGCAACAATGGAGAGCCCTGATTAAGCTTATAACTTCAATCACTTGGGCATAAGCTTTATGTATATGTTCACATGGTCATTTGGGTTCTCATCAGACTCTTAGTACTCAGCATTATTCACCAATTTGTTTATAAATTTGAGAATTATTTATAAGTTTATTTAAGTCTACACTGAGACATTTATTTATAAATTTTAGTCAAACCTGAGGCATCGCATCATTTGTTCATTTATTTTTTTAAAAATGGTCAATTTTTCTCTATATGATTTTTAAAAAATCTCACATCAACCTACATTGCTTGACAATGAAAAGAAAAGAAATATGAAAAAAAAGAGGACTACTGTTTAATCACAACAGGGAGGCAGAGATCTCTTTTTTATTCCCAGATTTTCATATAAGCATTTTTTGTTTTCTATTTTGGAATGTTTATTTATTTTTGAGAAATAGAGAGACAGAGCTCAAGCAGAGGAGGGGCAGAGAGAGAGAGAGGGAGACACAGAATCAGAAGTAGGCTCCAGGCTCTGAGCTGTCAACACAGAGCCTGACGCGGGGCTCGAACCCATGAACCATGAGATCATGACCTGAGCTGAAGTCAGATGCTCAACCGACTGAGCCACCCAGGCGCCCTGAGTGTCAGAGAATTAAAACCATGTTAGATGTATGCCTATGTGTGGACTCAGTAATCACCTGACATAGGAAATTAATCAACATCCATCGAAAAAATATTAATGTCTACAACCAAGACTATTCCTGTGGTAACTGTGCTAGGGAAATACTAATGGAAGCTCTTACGTAAATCTTGTGGTAAAGAGGAATGACCTGCTAAACTCTTAAGCTTGAAAATTGCATCCAAGTTAAAAACCTCTTAGTTTCACTCCACATTTGCACGTAGAATATCAGAATAATAATCTTATTTGCACCATAGAATTGTGAGGATTAACAGTTATCAAAAGCAAAGAACTGAGAACAGTGCCTGGGACCTCTTGCATTTTCATTATGTAAGCCTATGCTATCCAACAACTTTCATCTGGCACTACTATGAAAATAATTAAATGTATCACAAGAATGAGAGGATTGCACTCAGTAGGGAGTACCATCAGGAGGAAAAATGCCAGGTGAAGCCACAGAAAAAATGTCACAGGTAAAATTCTTATAAGAAATTGGTAGATTTTGAGGGACACCTGGTTGGCTCAAGAGGTTAAGCGTTCGACTTCGGCTCAGGTCATGATCTCCCATTTTGTGAGTTCGAGTCCCACTTCGGGCTCTGTGCTGACAGCTGGGAGCCTGGAGCCTGCTTCAGATTCTGTGTCTCCCTCTCTCTCTGCCCCTCCCCCACTTGTGCTCTGTAAAAAAAAAAAAAAAAAAAAAAAAGAAATCGGTAGATTTTGAAATGAGACTTTTATACTCAGTTATGAAATTTTAATTTTACATGAAAGCTTTTTGGAAAGTCAGCACGTTTGTTTCAGTTTTCTGGACAATCAAGTTAATATGGTATCTTTTTTCCTGCGCAAAATTCTGAATTTAGAATATACTCCATTAAAACTAGGACTGAGTAAACCTCAATGAAAAAACAGTTTATACTTTTTTCCACTATAATTGACTTTACTTGTAAAGACAAATATAGGTTAAAAACCAGAAAAAAACAAAAGTAAATTCTTTACTTTTGGCTAACATTTAAATTCTTTCTAGAGGAATAAAAACAATTGTTCTTGCGCTTTATATTCTCTCTTTTTTTAGTTTATTTATTTTGAGAGAGAGAGAGAGAGGGAGGGAGAAAGAGAGAGCAAGTGGTGGGGGAGCAGTGAGGGAGAGACAGAATCCCAAGCAGACACAGAGCCCAAGCCTGGGCTCGAAGTCACAAATCATGACATGAACTGAGCTTAGATCAAGAGTCCGGCTACTTGAGCCACCCAGAAACTCCAATTGTGTTTTATATTCTTTAAAATGCTTCATTGTTAAACTAAAATAAGACAAAACATAAAACCCCTTTTTTTTCATAAAAATGTGTCAAATTTGACAGGAAGAACATAACCCAAACAACCCAAAATAATTCAATTGTGGACCTTTAACAAATAGAATATAATACATGCATTAACTGAACAAACAAGAATAACTCATTCACCACACCAAAATGATACACACACAGTAAACACTTTAGATAGACCCTGTAGAACACTGATTCCTTTGTAATTTTCTTTGACCGAAAAGCAAAGTTTAATACTTTTATTTTTTAACGTTTATTTATTTTTGGGACAGAGAGAGACAGAGCATGAACGGGGGAGGGGCAGAGAGAGAGGGAGACACAGAATCGGAAACAGGCTCCAGGCTCCGAGCCATCAGCCCAGAGCCCGACGCGGGGCTCGAACTCATGGACCGCGAGATCGTGACCTGGCTGAAGTCGGATGCTTAACCGACTGCACCACCCAGGCGCCCTAATACTTTTATTTTTTAACACTAACCATCCTCCCTCACTTTCCCAAGTGCAGTGCTGTAGGAAAACATCCAACTTTATAAAGGGAAAAATAACAAGAATTCTAGAATCAACAATGTGGTTTAGTCCCTGCATAATTATAAAAACCTTTTATATTTATAGGATCTTATTCCATTTAAAGAACCCAGCAGAAGCAACCTAGACTGTTTTTAATGATTGATTAACCTGCTTATTTGTTTTTGTTTTGTTTTAATGTATGTAGCATTTGGTTTGTAGTAGTTTCCTTTCAAGATTTCCAGGGGGAAAAATTGCAATCACAAGAAAAGGTGAGACTGTATTTATAACTCCTTCTTCTAGGCTATATCTGTTTTTTTGTTTTGTTTTGTTTTTTAATAAACACAAACTGATCTTCAAAACTCTAATTTTCTGCACATTAAACTGTCTTAGGAAGTTCTGTTGTGTGAGTAATGAGGGTTGTTTTTTTTTTTTTAAGTTTATATGAAAAATATTTTGTGCCAGAATTCATGTTTCCTTGCTACTGTTTTATTGAGGGGTGGTGGGGATGGGAGCAATTCAGAAAGCCAAGTTGTTATAACAAAGTATTATTTAACAAAACTTAACTTATTTCACAGAGTCTCCTATATTTAGATATTTGCAAACACTTTAACATGTCAACCCTTTAATGATGTTGTAGTATAAAAGATGACATATGTTACCTAAATATATTTCAAATGTGTCCATTTCTTCAACTAGATCACTGAGGTAGGTTCTCCCTGCTTCTTGTCCTACCCCACTCTCAGCTGTCCCCCACATAGGTGCCAGGCAAATCCTAACAAATGTCATCAGTAGAGCTCTTTGTCTTAAAATCCTTTGGTGGCTTCTCACTGTGTCTAGAGCCCAATCTGAAGTTTTTAACATGCTGACAGACATATTTGTTCTTAGGCCTCTGCCTTCATCGCTGGAATGCCTCCATGGTTATAGTCTCCTCAGGCTGTGCACCTTCCCCAAATCTGGCACAGATGTTGCAGTGCAGCTAGATGAGGGAACATCCTTCAGGGTTTGTTAGCAAGCTGGCAGTGAGTGAGCATCGTGGTTCTTTGCTTTGCTGTCAACAAGTGCTCATTCCTTATGTTCCATTCCTTCCCCTGGCTGATTTTGGTTCCATCTTCGTCTCGATTTAGATCTTCATTCCCTCATGAAGCCCCACTTCACATCCCATTGTAGCACTCGTTTCTTTTTCCTGCATCCCCAGCTAGCGTGACGGCATGAGGAGGACAGGAACTGTGTTCCTCATGGAATCTCCAACATGTGATCGAGATCTTTTGGATGATGTTGGATGAAGACATATTTTGTCCATGCATAAATAACACATCTTAGAGCGGCTTTTGGTGACGACTCATGGTGATGGAGTTAGTGGGGGGCTTTCCGGGTTCTCTCCATCATCCACTTCTAAGAACTACCGGACAGTGAGCTGAATCTGAAGTCGATAGGTGGAAAGTGAGAAAAGTCTTGTGACTGAAAGTTCACCATCTCTTAGATGCTACCTGAGAGGCCACACTCCTTACCTATCTTCAGAAGTCCATTCCTACCTTCGTATTGTCCGCCCTATAGTTTGGGGCTATTAAGTAGTGAAGAACTTGGATTCTCTTATGGTTGAAGGAAATAAACCTCAGTCAGTTGATGGGTAAGCAGTCTGACTACTTGGTCGCATCAAGTTACCTAAACCCGGAGTGAGGAGTTACAAAGGTCTACAAGCACAATAGCACCTGAGAACCCCCTGAGAACCTTTCTGATGATTTAATTGTAGAATTCTGGCATAGGGAATACTGCTAAATAAATTGATTGTGCTATCACGTGATGCAGTTGTTTTATGTTAGGATTATTATTGTGTGGAAAATTGCCCGATAGGGTGGTATTTTTTGTTCTTTTCATTATAAAGTGAACAAGCCTCTTGTATGCGTCTTAGTCTGTTCAGGCTGCTAAAGCAAAATACCACACAGACTGCGTGACTTGTACGCAATATAAATTTATTTCTCACAGTTCTGGAGGCCGGGAATCTAAGATCAAGGCACCATGATGGTCACATGGGTAAGAACCTACCTGCTGGTTCACAGTTGACTATCTTCTCTCTGTGTCCTCACGTGGTGGAAAGGGTGAGGGATCTGTGAGGGATCTCTTGTTTAAGAACACTAATCCCATTCATGAACACTCCACTCTCATAACCAAAGTATCTCTCAAAGGCCCTCACCCGGAATACCATCATCTTTGGGAGTTAGGATGTCAATATAAGAGTTTGAGGCGGGAGATGCAAACATCCAGACAAAGCAGTATAATAGTATGAATATGAGGTGGTGGGGAGGACTTTGTGATGGGGAGTGGGGGTAGAGTGGCCCAGATTCAACAAAAATAAGTCTGTTTTGGAGTGCATATTCAGTCTAGCTGTTTCCCTGTAATTGACTATTATCTCACAGTTCTTTTGGTGGGACCACAGCCTATTATCTTTGGCCAGGATATTTTGGTTTTTAGACTAGAAAATAGTATAGTGAAATGTATCATTATATATAGCATTATTGAATCAGATATTCTCGTAGGCACTTTTAAAGGTGACCAAAACATGTTATGGATTATGCTACATTGCCAGCAAAGAGGAAATTATAACAAGTAACTGCTGCTTTTTCGTTCAGACTTTGGTAAACACAGACCCAACTTGTCCTGAATAATTACCGCAGAGAGCTGTTCAGCGGTCTTTAACTGGTAGTTGTTTGTAATCAAGCAGCCTGAATCTTGCCTTGACATAAAGCAGAGGAAGTGGTTAGGAGACAGACATGTAATTATCAGCAGCAGGTGCCCATAATGGAATGCCACAGAGATGTTTAAAGGGCAAATATGACTTTAGGAAAGACTTCAGGACTGTCAATTTAGACCAAATGACATCTAAATAAAAACGGACTCAAAAGCAGTATTAAAAGAATATTATTTTGTAAACAATAGAAAATGAAATAAATTCCTTTTATGCAAATTAACCTCTTTCATATGCCTAAAGATATGAAGTCTAAATGAGATTTGACTCCATTTTCAGAAAAGGGATGATTTAACATTAGACTTTTTTTATTATTAAAAGGTATATTTAAGTTGTAAACAAAAGCTTTGCTCTCTCTATTTTAATAAGTAGCACATACTTATTATAATTTATCACATGATGAATGAATGAAAAATTAGTTTCTTTTTAAAACACATTTTCATGGCCTCAAAGGACATCAAATCATTAATTTCATGAAGCTATATAACCAAAAAAATTTATTTCAATTACATAAGCTAACAGTTTTTTCCATTGTCACTTGTAAGTTAAGGAATAAAAACCGAGGAAACTCTGTACTTAATGGAATCCCAAACTTTCAATACACTTAATGTTTTACTAGTTTACGGTATATTAATTTATTATACATTTGTAAATTGATACAAATTTCATCTTTCACTGTTAACATTTTTTATTATCACCCGTTTCTAAAAGAAATAAAATATCATCCATTCTAAGTGGTACTTAGAATAATGGCCCATACAATGTAATATAGACAATAAAAGCTAGTAATCAAGAGTGGGAGGCCTGGGTGGCTCAGTCGATTAAGTGGCCAACTCTTAATTTTAGCTCAGGTCATGATCTCATGGTTTGTGGGATCGAGCCCTGCCTCGGGCTCTGCACTGACAGCATGGAGTCTGCTTGGGATTCGCTCTCTTCTCTCTCTGTGTCCCCCCAACAAAATAAATAAAAATAAATATTTAAAAAAAGTGAAATCAAGTTATAAAAGAAACATTAAGTATAGACTTTTAATGCCAGCTCCCTTTTAAGAAATGCATGTAACTAAGATGTTTTGATAGTGTGCTATTATTTCAGTGTTTTCTTTCATCTTAAACTATGGTTTATATTAACTTACAAGAAATTCTATTTTGGGAGGCATAGATAGACTAAGAAACCCAACAAAACATAATGCCAGCATGGTGGTTTACATTTGTGGAGAATTTTCTTTTTCTTTCTTTTCCAAGTAAGCATACACTTTGGCTGTGTGTGTGGTTTTGTTGTTGTTGTCGTTTTTCTTTTTTTGTTTATTTGTTTTGTTTTGTTTTTTTTTGTTTTTTGTTTTGTTGTTGTTGTAATTGGAGTAAATGAACTTCATGGAACTAAACATCTTCTAATGGAGAGAGAAAATCATGACATATCTTATGAGCCCATTCATTCTCTCATGTGCTTACCACGTATTTTGGGGAATATTTGTTTTCCTGCCCAATGTAACCATATATTTATAACTATAAAAACAAATGGATAAGTCAGTCATTCACTGCCCTTGCCAGAAATGCCTTCAGCTTTCCACAGTTGTTGTATGTCAGGATCTTGCCCTACTTAAAAGGAAGACATAAGATTTATTCTGGAAACTTACCAGGACAGACCAGCCCTCAAAAATGTGAAGGAAAAGATCTCTGTAGCTAAATTGAAATAAATTTAAGTCACATTGGATGCATTATACTTAAGATAACTCCATCTAAAAATATATATGTGAGTTGTAGAGGGTCTCCGTTCTTATTCAGAGTGGACACCAAGTATGGAAGACAGATTCAAGAATTATTGAAAAACAGATGAATAAAAAAAAGAGAGGGACACTATTTTTATGATCTGTAATTTATCTTCATACGGTGACTGATTTGGGGTTTTCTTCAGATTATCAGGTAGATTAAACTAAGCCTGATGTAAGGGTCTGCAGTTGTTGTAGGTGGAATAATGCATCCAAATGGTTGCCCGCATTCCCACTAGTGAAATTTAAAATTTACATGAAGAGAAAGATGTGACAAGAACTGGTAGAGGTGGAAGTTAGAATATATTTCTATTTTAACATGTAGTGTATTCTCTCAAATCATGGTTCAGGTTAGCATTTCTGTGGAGAAAAAAGTGTAGCACATCTGAGAATAAGTCTTCAGTTAGGAAGTATTCATTACTCTATCCCCACAGAGGTAAATGGAATAGATAATATACAGTACCTGTCTTTTATTTTACTATTATTATTTTTAATGTTTATTTATTTTTGAAGGAGAGAGAGAGAGAGAGAGCAAGCATGAGCTGGGGAGGGGCAGAGAGAGAGGGAGACACAGAATCCGAAGCAGGTTCCAGTCTCTGAGCTGTCAGCACAGAGCCCTATGTGGGATGGAACTCATGAACCCAGAGATCATGACCTGAGCCAAAGTCAGACTCTTAACCGACTGAGCCACCCAGGCGCCACAGACATATGGTACCTGTCTTTAAGAAACTTAAAATCTTGTTAGGAAGATAAAATACTGCAGGAAAAGTTGGAAAATTGACATAACAAACTAAATAAAAATATTTTGAAAGAGATAAAAGGAGATACATGTGATTTGGTGCTATAACTTTCTGCTGGGATAAACTTAGCTAATTTTGAGAAAAGAATAAATCAATGTCTCTCATTCCCTTTAAAGTGCTACTTTCACTTAACTTCGAGGCCACTGAAGATGTTTTGTTATTGCTGTACAAGATTCTATTCTCTCTTCCCTTTTTCCCATTTTCTTTCCCTTTCAATTTTGAGAGTTCTTCCCTCTGGCTTCTCCTATGAACAGCACTTGTCTTTGCCTTGAAGTGAGGAGTTACAGAGACCTGGTCTCTGATTTCTTGAGTCCCTCTTTGCCTTTTCTCTCTCAGGGCTACATTACATTTCACAGTGCAAAATGACCCTCCAATCCAAATTTAGCAGTTTTATTACATACTCTGTAGCTAAGCTACTTTAGGCCAGACATTACCGCATCTCTCAGCAAGAGTTTGAGTTTGTCAAGTCGGGCAGGTTTGTTGTCTCCTTTTAAATACAGTTTTACATGTTTCACAACTTGTTTGGATATTGAGTAATGGTCTCCTTGGCGTTCTGATGTTTATGAAATGATGTCAGTGCTTGAAGGTAGAGGATTGCTATGTTAGATATTTCCCCTTCTCTGTAAAGGATATGTGAAGGGGAGGGGGACCTCTCGCAGGAATCCCTCTGGGTGAGATAATGGATAGAATTAAGCATAAGCCCACCTGTACAACTACTTCAAAGACAATTGTAGACATTTCTAAAAGTATCTAAACTTCATCATGTACCTCCAAATTGGAAGGACCAGAGGGATTTTTATGAACAATAATGAAAGTTAGATTTCAAACTAAAAACATAAAAATGTTTTGCTTTACGTCTTTCACAAATAAATGTGAAACTATAGACAATTAGATAATTGATAGATATGGATTCAAGATTTGATAGTGTCATAAATTTTGGAGCTATAATGTTCTTACTTTGTAGTTCTCCCTTTAGTAAAGGCTTTTTAACTTTTTCTCATGCCTTTTGTCATTTGGAGAGATGAACAGGATTCCTAGGGTAAACAGTGTATATGATGCCAGTGAATATTTCTGAAGCTCTGGTATTTTCCAGTTTTAGAAATGTGAAAACAGAAAGGTGGGAAGAATGCGAGAAGAGTGCAAAGTGATTTTGCAGGATAGTATTGCAGCCATGCATGTGGTAGGATCTTATTTAGGTTTCTGAAATGATTGGATTAAAAATACATATAAGGAGGGGCATGTGTGTGCCTCAGTCTGTTAAGCGTCCAACTTGGGCTCAGGTCATGATCTCATAGTTTGTGAGTTCAAGCCCCACATCCAGCTCTGTGCTGACAGTTCGGAGCCTGGAGCCTGCTTTGGATGCTGTATCTCCCTCCCTCTCTATTGTCTCTCCCCCCCCCCTCCCCCCCAGCTTGTGTTCTCTCTCTCTCAAAAATAAATAAATAAACTTTAAAAAAAATACATATAAGGAAACTTCATATTTTAGATTGCTAGGAAAATCACTCCATATTCTCTCAGATGAACTCTTCATATCTTTTAGCAAATGCTATTCTTCTTGTTTGACCCACTAATTTTAAGTCTATGAAAATAGACAATTCCTTTTTCCTAAAGTATATGACAATTATGTTATATGTTTAATATAATAATATATATGCTTTACTATGTTAAATTTATATACATAAAATATATTGAGATTAATATCTCTGTGTGTGCCAACTTGAAGATCATAAAGAAAGATTTGGCAAGTGAGAGCTACTCCAATATTTAAAAAATCCCAAGGTCTTACAGCTTAAGAAATAAGACTAAGGGGTCTTTCTTTAATTTAAATTTATTAACTCAATTTGGTAACACTGATCAGAAGCCCTATGTGCAATTATATATCTTGGTGATTAAAAGTCACAACATAAGGGTCGCCTGGGTGGCTCAGTCGGTGAAGCATCTGATTCTTGATTTCGCTGAAGTCTCGGTCTCAGAGTTCATGGGTTTGAGCCCTGTGTGGAGCTCTGTGCTGACAATGCAGAGCCTGCTTAAGATTCTCCCTCTCTCTGGCCCTCCCTTGCATTCACATGCATGTACCCCCCCCCCAAAATAAACTTTATAAATAGAAGTTAGTTAACTTATTATTTCTCAATAAATATAAGTTATGTAGTTAGAATAAAACAATGTCAAAGACAAGAAAAATATGTTAAGTCCTAAGTGGTGTAAAATTTCAAAAATACTGCTCTATTTTGTGTATTTGTGTGAGTGTGATGTGTTTTTATCATTAGTTATTAAAATACTTGGAGTTGAAATTGATCACATTGCTAGACTTGAGGTTAGTCAGTTTTTGTCATTTGATTTTATTTATTTGAATTTGTAGAATTTTAATTGATTTTTAAATATTATTTGATTTGAAACTTTATTCTCAAAAGCTATGATATCGTGCCTGTATTAAAGACGTTTTGGTTCCTATTCTTGGTTTTTTTAGTACTACATATTCTTTAAAAAAAAAAAACTACAAATGAACTCTCAGCTATTTCTGTTTATGAGGGAATTAATACAAATAATTATTCTTTTCTTTTTTATTGTTAGTTTGTAATGTTGGTAACATAACTATCTTAGGATCATTTTCCAACCCATATATGTAGTTTCAGAGAGTCTAACAGTGCAAAAATGACATATTGTGAGAATATTCTACTTTGGAGAATGAGAGGTCCATTTGGGGCTCAAAGTCCACTTTTTTTTTTTTTAACTTGAATTACTCCATTATACAACATTTGGGATTTTGTTCATTAGTGGTGATTATTTACGTCGGGCTTTAATTATGATTTTAACACACAAATTTAAAACTTCATAGATATTTTAAGTAACACATTTGTGCTAGTATCACTGATTAGTTTAGTTATCTTAACCTATTTCTGACCATTCTTCATTAATTTTTTCATTGATTAACAAATCCAAATTTAGAATGTATCTTCACTAAAATTTATGTAGAAGTATATTCATTTATATTTAGTATTATAAACTCTTTTTTTAGAGCATTTCTTCATCAGATCCAATCTTATCATTGAACCAACTTCTCCATTTATCTGCAGTGTGTTGAACAGAAGATTGGATGCATTATAGTGACCCAGAGATAGGGAAGCCACATAATTATTGCCTAAATTAGGTCATTTTTGTGAGTGAATGGGAAAGCTATTAAGAAGTATTCCTGGATGACAGTCATAAACTGGGTTTGTCCTAAGTAAATGGGATGAATAATCACCCTAGGAAGAGGACTCTGAGATCCTGCAGTAGCTTTGAAATCACTAGGAAAAAAAGTGAGTTTGTATTTGCAGTGGTTTTAAGATTAAATATAGTTTACTTGATGTCTTTTAAAAGTTATTATCCTTTGGTGCTAGGTTGAAGAGAATCGCTGAGTAACCCGAACAGCTACTTTGTTGCCCTGTCAAATTCTCATGCCTCATGCTTACATTCTTTCCTGAAGCCTGTTTGCAAGGCATTGTAGGAAGTGAAACAGTTTGCTTCCAATAAAAGATTAATTATTTGTGAAGGTAGTGGAAGTCAAGATTTTTTTTTTTTAATCCTAGAATAAATTTTGCCAGAGTTGATCTTACCCGGTTTTCTGCCATTCTTATTAGTTGTCATTTTACTACTGGGAATTGTCACCAAATGGTCATCCCCTTTGGGAGGCTCTATCAACATGTTCATTATGGGCAGCCCTTAGCTACTCAACAACAGAACACAAAACAGAAAATCTTGAGAGTAACCTTCTGTAAGTTGATTTACTTGTCTTAGTTGGTTTCTACTTCAGAGCATAGAGAAATTCAGCTGAGAGGACTGAAAATGTAATTTTGGACTGAAAAGAAGTAATATTTCCAAACAAGTATTTTGGACATTGGCAAGATATATTTGCTATATGTATGTTTGTTTTTATAAATGGTTTTAGCTCACCGATAGGAAATTTACATAAGGTTTTTTTTTTTAAGTGCTTATTTTGGATGAGAATTTTGGTGATACCTTTTTGAGCTACATATATTTCACAAGTTTTTATCTTGGGGAATTTACAGAGGTCATTTTATTAAAATTTTCCATAATAAAAAACACAAAAAGAATAAATAATGATCAAATGCCCATAGTCATTGAGTTTCAAAATGCAGTTTTACAATTGTAAGAGGATAAGGTTAGAATTTTGCTTAAGAAGAAGAAGAAAGCAGATCTAATTTACTGCAGTACTTGAACCTGCATCTATATTTTAGCAAGAATAAACTTGGGGAAACAATTAGTTGTATTTACTCAGTCAGAACTAATGCATAAGGCCAGCAACACAGGGGAGGGCATTCTCAAAATTGCTACTATTATGTATATTATACTTCCTTTTGGCATTTGAGCTTCCAAATGTATTCCATCAACTCTGTGTGCAATGTTTCTTTTTTTGACAGGGGCATGTGGAGGGAGGGCTTTCTCTAATTCAGCCAGGCTTCAGTGACCCACTAATTTGGCATCATTTTTAAAAAAAGGAACACATGAGAAGCTGAAACCCAGATGGGGAACTGACTTGCCTTGTGTTCAGAAACTTGACCTACCCAGAACATATATTTTACAGATGAGGAAACAGACCCCTATAGAGCCCAGAGTTCACACAGGTGTTACTGCAGAACTGGGACTACAACTCATGTCCCCTGGCTCCCGGATCCAGCTGCTTTCCACCACGCAGCACTGCATCTTCAGCTGCCCCCATGCAGATTTATTTTTCATGCCTCTGAGTCTTACTCTTCCTTGGCAAGCCCAACCGCCACCAGCTCCAATGCCTACTGGGACCAGTGAGTTTATGTGCGTATGTGGGCTGAGTGGAGGGTGACAGATACTGCTGGGGACTATGGCAAACCAAGAGTAAGTGTCCTGCCTGACATAGAAGGCTCCAGGTCCCTACTGCAGGAGGATGGGCCTGATATGGTAAGAGCTTCCAATGTGTCAAGAAAAGCCAGAAATCTCAGTTTTTATTGGAAATTTCCCAGGCAGGGCAGGCCAAAGAAAACTTGAATACAGGTGGACATTTGCCAGCTGCCGGCCGGAGTGCAACCTCCACTGCAGTCGCAGTCCTGTCTCCTCTCCCGAAGTGCAGCAATAGCCCTAGGCCCTGTTGCTACAGCATGCAAGGCAGTGTTTGTGCATTACCTCTTTTAATCCTCTCAACAGCCCGGAGAAGTGCTGAAGATGAGGAAACGGAGGCTCTACTTGTTGGAAATCATTTACCAAAAGCCCAGCAGCTAAATGCAGAGCTAAGGATTGAAGCCTAAACACCCTCACTCTCTTAAGCCTCTGTGATGGTCCAGCCCCATCACCGTTTGAATTAAAGCTACTGGTGAACCTTTCAGTTTTCCAAAGTCCATGGCAGTTCAGCTTTCAAAGGCTTCTTGAATTACCGCTACATAAAAAGCACTGCGTATGTAGTCGGGAGGTGAACAGTAGTATTTGAATAAAGCATGATAAGGTCGGCTATATAAACCAATGATTATTTTATTTTTCTTTATTTTTTAATTACTTTTTTAATGTTTATTTTTGAGAGAGAGAGAGAAAGCGAGCATGAGCAGGGAAGGGGCAGAGAGACAGAGAGGGAGACACGGAATCTGAAGCAGGCTTCAGGCTCTGAGCTGTCAGCACAGAGCCCAACTCAAGGCTCCAACTCACGGACCGTGAGATCATGATGTGAGCCAAAGTTGGATGCTTAACCGAGTGAGCCACCCAGGTGCCTCCAAACTAATAATTATTTTAAACGATGGAGTGTGATAATTTCGAGACTTTAAGTCAGATCTGTGGTATAATGAATTTTCAACTGCTTATTTGTTTGGCTCCTAGTTGGGTTGACATATATTTCTTGTTATTTTTCTTCTGGAAAAAATGAATTAATTATTTGTATACTTGCAATAGAGATTAAACTAAGGCTTTAAAAAACTTTATTAGGACACTGATACCTTTGACTTTTATTCCTAAAGGGAACATTGTTTCAATTTGATATAGTATGTATTTGGAATTGGAACTCTAATTGACTCTTTTTTAATAGCAATTTGATTTTTTAATAGTAATCCTTTTATATGCAATTATTAAAATGAATTGTTACTATTTTGTTCCTTCAAATTTGAATACAGGAGGATCTTTTTCAGTTTAGTGAAACTAGTGGGATAATTTTTGAAAAGTAATTTCTTTTTTTTAAGTTTATTTATTTTGAGAGAGAGAGAGCACGCGTGCTTGTGTGCAAGTGGGGGAGGGGCAGAGAGTGTTGGAGAGAATCCCAAGCAAGCTCTCCTCACTCTCAGCGCAGAGTCTCATGCAGGGCTCGATCTCATGGAACCATAAGATCATGACCTGAGCTGAAATGAAGAATTGGATGCTGAACCGACTGAGCCACCCAGGCACCCCTGAGAATTAATTTCTAATATTTTTATTATTATTCTCTCTGTCACTTTCTCTCTACAGTGTAACCATGCATTCTTTAAGAGGTATACCCCAATCCATTGCACAGCCATATTTGATTCCAATTATAATCATAACTTTTCATCTGTCCTAACGTCTGTTTCTGCTACATACAGAGATGATCACTTATGTCAGATGATAGGTGATAGGAGATCTCTAAAGAAGGGCCACTGCCTTGGATACTCTTGGTTCTCTCTCTTGATCTCCTTCGCTGGCCCAGTGTGTGCCTCCCCCAGCTGCTGTGGTATTGGTAGTTAAATGCTCACAGCTTCCCCTTTTTCCAAAGAATTACCTTTGGCTGAACCAGGAGCTGCCTTGCCTGGTAGGTTTCCTGAAGGTGGGAACAAAACCGTGGGGCATCCTCTGTTCCCCTTCCAAGAGGCTGAGTCCTGACAATAACTGAGAGCAGATTTTTGCCTAGCTCCTCCTCTACCCTAGTCTGCTTCTCTCACTTGCATAGGATAATCCAAGCAAAGATAGATGTTGAAGTACCCGGCAGTGTTGTTGGACTACACTGCAATTTGCTAGAAAATGTGCCTACAAGTCAGGGCCCTTTTAATTTCTCACTGTTTGCTCTGGTCCCTGTGGGTTTTCCAAAACCAGAAACTATAGAAGACTTTGGAGTCTTTAAATAGAACAATTATGAGAACATATGGCTAAGAATACAGGATATTCTCACCAGCAGTCTCCAATGTAGACACGAATTCACGGTTAGGAGAAAAAGAAAGAAGAGGTTAAGATGAAAATACTGTAGTGATTTTAAGAACCCTGCTGGGGATTGTAATAGCCCTTTGTATTGAAGGTTAACGTTGATGACAGGATCCACTGAGGTTTTGGAGGTTGACTCTCAACTCTGAACTTTAAGAAACTAATTGAAAACTCAGGACACTTTCTATTCACCATGGGCTAAAAAAACTATTTTTTTAGTTGGTGGTTTTTCATGTTAATGACTTCTTCATAAAGGTTAAATTGTTATAATTTTAATAAAGCCTCTCTTTCTCTCTTCACCCTTTCTTTTCCCTCTTTTCTAGGCTTACTTGGTCTCACCCTCTCCCACTCCTTCCCCCATACACATGGGGATGTTTTTGCTCTCTGTCTCTGTCTCTCTCATCTTCTTTAAGAATGGGTTTTATCCAGCCTTATCTGTTTTTATTGAAAGAAATATTAACATTTACTTTAAAAATGATTATTTAAAGCCCCTGGCTATTTGTAGGGTACCAATGTATAACAGTTTAGAGTTGTTTTTCTTTGTTCATTTGTTTTAATTCTTCTATAGAGAAGGTGTTTTCCAAACATTATTTTACATACAACTTAATATGTGGAAATCAAATATGAAAACTATACCTTTATAAAATGCTTAAACAATATCTCTTTTTTACATGTAGCTGCTCAGCTAGGGACATATTTGTAGATGATCTGGGAAAATTGAGTATGATTTAGTATATACTATTAAATCAATCCAGAAATAAATTACTGGAAGGAATTTGGTCATTTTTTTCTTCAGAAAAAAATGCACATTTTTTGACATTTATTTTCAGTTTGATATTCATTAAGTTGAATTACACAATTTGTAACTGCCAGTTTTCTCATTCACCATGCCAAGACCAAATTGAATGATAGAATTAAAT
Source organism: Felis catus (assembly GCF_018350175.1). Classification (NCBI taxonomy): domain Eukaryota; kingdom Metazoa; phylum Chordata; class Mammalia; order Carnivora; family Felidae; genus Felis; species Felis catus. The sequence continues at coordinate 125,528,494 of NC_058371.1, forward strand.
AGAAAATTATGTTTGCTTTTTCATAATTTTAATTCATTTTGTTTGCCTTTTACTCTGTGATATATAAAAATGGATAGGAACTTTAAAAAATATGTGTATATTTGTTTCTAGAGCCTATGTTTTTTGTCAGGTATTTTGGAAAATTGATGATCTCAGTACCTTTCTTCACATTTTTCCCACCGATGTTTCTACTAGTGGTACAAAGACTGCGGGGAGAATCATTATGTAATAAGGCTATGTAGTTGCACAAAGTACCTAAATTATCAAAAAGGAGCATATACTTCAAAATTTTTCTAAAAAAGTGTTTTAAGTGCAGCTTCCACAGTGAGTCCAGAAATCTGTTTCTTGTTGTTTCATTTTTAGTTACTTATCCAAAGAGATAGTGAAAATCTCTTCAGATCAAAGTATTTATATCAGAGTTCAGGTATAAACTGCTACCATATTTTCACCATTGTGGATTTGGGAATTTGTTATAGTAACTAATATAACCTCCACAAATAGTGAGTCAATCAATCATAAAGAATGAAAAAGATAAGGCTTGAATTTTTCTCTTGATTTAAGTTTAGATCTTACTTGAGATAACTCCTTTCTTTTTGTCCTGTATTAATAGGAATATCTGAGGAGTGACACAAGAAAACAGTGATACATACACAAGTATATATATTTTTAAGTTTCTAAAAATGCTTATTTTTGAGAGAGAGAGAGAGAGAGAGAAAGAGAGAGAGAGAGAGACAGAGAGAGAGAGAGAGAGAGAGAGAGAGAGAGAGGTAGTGGGGGAGGGGCAGAGAGAAGGGGACAGCAAACCTTGAGATCATGACCTGAGCCAAAGTCGGATGCTTAACCAACTAATGAGCCACCCAGGAGCCCCTACAAATATGTGTCTCATTTTATATGTGGTGGTGGTGTTATCTGAAAAGAGATCTAAAGATGTCTTTCCAGTTTGGGTTATCTTGAGACCTGAGAAGCTCTGTGACTTTGGGAAAGTCATTTTACCTTTTTGAGCCTCAGTTTCTTCATCCCTCTCAATGTTTTGGGGGATTGATAGAGATTCCTGTATACTTCAGCTTGTTTGAAAGGCTAAGAATCCATCCTGGCATTGCTCAAAGAACAGTTTTGTATGATTCCCAGTGGTGTGGGCACTAGTAATGTCTGGGTTAATGACTCCTCTGGGAGTAGAGCTTCATTATAAAGTCAGCATGTTCCAAAACCTCTTTATAAATCATTTCTATTAAAGATGCAGGCATTCACAGTTATGCACGACAAAAATACCTTCAGCTATGTTTGCAATTTAGTTTTGAAGGTAAGTAGGGCAGACATGGAATAAATGAGAATTCACAAAAAGTCTCCTCTTTTTGTTCCCTTATGCTTTCTGGACAATTAAAACATTCAATGAATGCTCCCACAATTAATTCTATCACTTGTATTGACATAGGCAACCATTCGGTGTGAGGCAGTTGGGTAGGTAAGTTGATTGTACTTCACTACTGTGAGTTCCAGTCAAAATACTGCCTCTGTCAACACTTAAGCCCTCCTCCCCCCTCAAAAAGGAAGTGTGGGTGGGCGTGTATGTATTCATGTTTGCTTTTCTGTTGAGGTTTCCTGAATTAGTAAGTGCAACAATATTTTGGGTTACTGGGTTTTTAAGTAATGGTAATGCTAGTGATGTTGAAATACTCTTAAGTCTATCCTATGGTCTATAATGGGAGAGGGAATCATTTAATCACTCTGGAATGATAGGGTGGTGTGATGGCCTGAAGGGAGATCTCTGATTTCTCCCTCCAAATGGATTCTTATTTCTCGGGGGGATTCAGACCCATGCTGCCCTGCTCTGAATCCACGCACCCAAGCCCACTGCTGAGTGGGTTCAGGTGTCAGTTACCACTCTCCCAGATTTTTTTTTTCCTTAACCAGCTGCTTGCAGCTTAACAATGAACCCAAGCACCATCATCAAATTTTCTTTAACTCCTTTTCCTCTGCGTCCGGAAGCAACATTTCCCAAATGTTGATTTAACTTTGAAGCCATGTTTCCCAAAGTGTGATCCCCTAGAAAATAGGAACTGTTTCTCTAATCAAATTCTCTGTCTCTCTCTTTCTCTCTCTCAGCTTCAAGATGAATTTCAAATAAGGAACTTTTGGAAATAATACCATGAACCAATCTCTCTAATCCGCTGGCACTAAGCGACCCAAGTCAGTGTTTTTTGTGTTGCAAATATATTTTTAAATATTAAATTACATTTCTCCCTAGCTCCTCATTCATACCTCCTTTAAAAAATTACATGAGTTTAGTTTTAAGAACTTACAGCTTAGGAAAGCAACCTCTTTATCAAAGGGAGAGTCACACTTTACTCATTCTTTGACTCAGTTAGCAAGTAAACCCTACACAAAATAGGTATTTGATTGCTTGAAACAAATGAAACAGAAATAGAATTGTTAAAGACCAAGTGGCTAAAAAGACATTTTAAAGTGAAGTGATTGTCCTGCCTATTGAACACAACAAACAAAGCTCTTCCAAAGTGAACTACTGTCGTTGGAGTTAATTTCCTAGGCTTTCCTCCATATTTATATACCTGATGTGGGATCTTCATATAATTTTCTCTACAAACATGCATATTTAAAGTCAAAATATTTTTTAAATATTTTAATTATATTTTGTAGCGTAAGTACTAAATCAGGTTTTCCCATGTATGTTATAGTTTGCAGAGTTTAAATCTTATCTTTGTATAAGGAGTCTTGTCTGCAGCGACCTCTTCTTCCGTTAGTCAATTAGCAGATAAATGGAGTGTGGCTGGAAGAAAGAGGAAAGGATCCCCTTCTTGTTCAGTATAAATATTAGGGGCTGGATAGTCTGTGATTTATTTGGAGTGAGCAAATGGGCCTTGTTTTTTCAGACACTGTCACCAGTGACACGTAAGCCAAACATAAAGGAGATTGTGTAGCCTTAGTTCTGGAAATCTGGTGGGGCAAGGCCTTCTCTCTGGTGCTTTATCAGTTCTGGGACAAGGACTCCAGGGTTATGTTGAGTAACACATACACTATCTCAGTCTTTTCTCCTCATTAGGGGAAAAAACATTCTGCCATAATGTGATCCACGATTAGAGTTAATGCAGTCTCTAACATCTCCCAGATGTTTTAACGTCACTCATGTCACTTGCAGAGTTTATAAATGTGATTTGCCTACTGGTTTATTCTTTTTTGGAGCAAACATTATCTTTCTGCTGGAGGAAAAAAAAGCTAAATCAGAGACTCAATGAGTTACTTAACATGATTTACAGTATGTTTAGAAACAGTGCTAAAATGCAGAGTATGTAATCAATGGCACATTCTCATAAAGAATGTATTTGCCCTCCGTAGCAGAAATATGATCATGCCAAAATGACCAGATGTCTCTTCCTAATGGTATCCCTTTTTGTGCACTGTGCCTCGATTCCAGCTTCTCAGGACCATAAAATATTTCCCTTGTCCTTTACAGGAATAGAAATGGAATAATCCCAACCTGGAAGAGTGTATCCTTGTGGTACTGAATTAGTAGTTTCATTGTCAAAATTGTTGTCTTTATCATATTTTTAGGAGCCCTGTATCATGGCTATCCTTTTTTGTTTTGTTTTGTTTCAAGTGCCTGTGTTGTTTCAGTGTTTTAGATGTGTGTGTGCGTGTGTGTGCGTGCGTGTGTGTGTGTGTGCATGTGTGTGTGTGTGTGTGTGTGAGAGAGAGAGAGAGAGATATGGCTGAAACACCTTCTTTGTCCTCTTTATAGTGCGTTCTAGCCACCCCACCTCAGGTAATCAAATATTCATATGTAGTCAGTGTGACTCCAACGGAAGGTCATAGAGGCTTAGAAACCCCTAATTCACAGGACAAAGCATAAATGAACAAGAGCCTTCAAAGAAGAAAGCATTACATTTGGAAGAAGCAAGAATTTTCTGAGTGAGTTATAAGGAAGAAGATAATAAATAGTGTCTTGCATTATTGTATTTTCATTATATACGTTCGTATTTGCATTATTAATAGTTGTTTGTATCTAGCTCTCCAGTTTATAAAGACATTTATGTGTTATTGCATTTAACCTTCATACTTAGTCTTTGAGTAAGGAGAAAAGGATCTTATCCCCCAATTTGCAGAGGACAAAACTGATCGGCAGTGACTGAGCCGTGAATACATCCTTCCCCTTCTTACATTCTTTCATTACCTCATGCTGCCTCTACACCTCTATCCTGGGCACCTTCAGTTCTCTTTTCGTAGTGCTCTCCATGTGTACGTACCATGGGGAACACAGTCACTTGGCATGCACTGTAGGTCCTTTAGGGCACACAGAAAGTGTCATTCCAAGAAGAGGTTTTTGAAATGCATGGTTGAAATGAAGCCTTCTGTTGCTTGGCTCTCCAAGATAATAAACACCAGATGCAGACATTGAAGTAACAACGATTATCCAGACTGATGAGCATGCTACTTTGATTACAGGGGCACAGGACTTAGAGGCAGTACTTGGGAAGGCTTTGGGAGCAGAGAGAGATTCTGCAAATCCATCCCTCTCTCCACTCTAAGGGGCCATGTGCCTGCTCTGGACAGGGTAGCTGACCACCACTGGGTATTCATACACATTTGTCTCCATACACATTCTGTCTACCAACCAGAGGTCTTGGAAAAAAGACACTGGACCGTATAATCTGAAATATTGGCCCGAGTTTCAGCAGTTTTACTAAAACTAAGGGCCATGTGTGTTTTTACTCTTCATCACATACTCAGTGCTCAGTACCCAACTCAGTACTCAACCAAAGTTGAATGAATGAAGGATATTCCAAACTATAGAATATTCTAATCCTATCAGTACTGTTTTCATTTGCTTCACATCCAGAACATCCAGTCTAAGATTCACATTCAAGAATTTTCTGTAAGGAGCTATATTTTGGGAACAATTCAAGATGTCATGTTTTAGTCGAGTATCAAATATGTCTCATTTTTAATTTTATTTTAATTCAAATTAAATGACTATAAAAGAATTCTTTTTAAAGATTAGGTTTGAAACTATAAATGTTTCTACTATAGTACTGAAAAAAAAAATAAGGAAGATGTTTCTGCATGGGTGATCCAGCAAAAGCATATGTACAGTTACAGTTACTTAATTTTTTACTTGAACAGTCCTATGTGGACACAGTTTACAAATTGTAATATCAAATGTAACATGTGCATATATACATGTACTCTCTAAAATTAATATGTAAACATGCAAAAAACCACATCAATTACAGATTGTTTGGTTAATGTTTATAAAAATTTTGCAACATCTATACATACTGTTTAGACTGCCAAGTTTCACTTGGCTGAAGTCACCATATAGCTCTAGAATAGGAAAATGTGATCTCTAAAAGTAAGAATTGCTGAAATTGATTTTTTTGAGTGAAAATCGACCTTCACTTTAAGGTGCATTATTTAAAAAAAAATCCTATTATATATGTTAAGTGTTTTTTTTTCCCCCATTAGATCTGTGTTGAACATCTGTTGACTATTGGCTATGCATAGTCGATGATTAAAGCTACTTAACTGCATTATTCATGCTTAACATTCATTTATTTCTCTATCATAAAGGAAAATTTTAGAAGGTTTCAATTATCCCTTTTATTTGGCTAACAAACACTTCAGCTCACCAAGGAGAACCTAAGATCCGAAGCACAGATATCTTTAAGGGCCAAGCTGTGGAATACTCTTAGAATCCTGTCATTGGATGGGCATTAAGGAGGGCATTTGTTAATATGAGCACTGGGTGTTATATGTAAGTGATGGATCACTAAATTCTGTTCCTGAAATCGTTATCACACTATATGTTCACTAACCTGGATTAAAATTAAACAAACAAACAAATAATTCTGTCATTGGGATTTTATTCAGAATATAAGTCTGTGCTTGGGGTGCCTGGGTGGCTCAGTGGCTTGAGCATTGGACTTCAGCTCAGGTCATGGTTCACATTGTGAGTTTGAGCCCCGCGTGGGGCTCTGAGCTGATAGTGCGGAGCCTGCTTGGGGTTCTCGCTCCCTCTCTGCCCCACCGCCAGGCGCACACATGTTCTCTCTCTCTCTCTCTCTCTCTCTCTCTCTCTCTCTTTCTCTGTCTCTCACAAAATAAATAAATAAACTGAAAAAAAAAAAAAGAATGTAAGACTGTGCAGATTCCATCCTGCCAGTATCACCTACCAGCTGTTAAAATTTAGGCAGGATCCTTAACATTCTGAAACTCAGTTTGTGTGTCTGTAAAACAAAGGTAATAACTCCTCACCCTAAGAGCCTTGTGATAATTTACTGAGATGATGTATGTGGAAGAAACGTGTTCTGTGAATGCACTATGATTAGGGATTGAATTGCAGTTAGTAAATTAATTGCATGTATATTAAAATATATATTGCTTAAGAAGTGAGATATTTTCAATGCTGCTTTTAAATCATTGTTAGCTTTCCATTTTACTTATGTAAAGCAACGGACTATTTTCTTATCATCTATATATTATAAGTTATCTTTTAGTCTTCTATGCAAATCAAAGGAATACCTCAAGAAGCTGTAGAACCATATAGTTTACATGTACCAATTGCTTGCTTCAGAAACAAGAAATTAGATACATTTAAGATAGTATATTATTAAAAGGGGAAATAACAAGGAATAAATCACCATTCATATGTTTATTCGTTCTATAAATGTTTATTGAATTCTTACTGCTTGTTTGCCTGCACCTTTCTTATATCTAAAGATTTAGTGTAAATAAAACTGATGTGTGGTTCTTGCCCTCACAGAACATCTAGGCTAGTGTAAGAGAGAAGAATGATATAGAAAATTATTTAATTGTAATTGTGGTAAGCACCTTGAAGGAAAGATACAGTTAATTAGAGAAATGTATGAGAGCTTGTGGAGGTTGTCAAGGAAGGCTTCTTAGGGAAGGTTATTTGACACTTAGAAGACTCTAAGAATTAACCCAGCATAAAAAGAATTCCCATCCACTGCAAAGGCCAATAGAACTAAAACATTTGGAAATTAGTCAAAGCATACTAAGGCCATGCATATTTTTTTTCAAAAATTGTTTTTTTTTAAATTTTTTTTTCAACGTTTATTTATTTTTGGGACAGAGAGAGACAGAGCATGAACGGGGGAGGGGCAGAGAGAGAGGGAGACACAGAATCAGAAACAGGCTCCAGGCTCTGAGCCATCAGCCCAGAGCCCGACGCGGGGCTCGAACTCACGGACCGCGAGATCGTGACCTGGCTGAAGTCGGACGCTTAACCGACTGCGCCACCCAGGCGCCCCTCAAAAATTGTTTCTAATGTTTATTTTTGAGAGGGAGAGAGACAGAGTGCAAGCTGGAGAGGTACAGAGAGAGAGGGAGACACAGAATCTGAAGTTGGCTCCAGGCTCTGAGCTGTCAGCACAGAGAACCTGATGCAGGGCTCGAACCCATGAACCGCGAGATCATGACCTTTGCCAAAGTTGGACACTTAACTGACTGAGCCACCCCCCTTTTTTTTCAAAAATTGTTTTTGATGTTTATTTATTTTTGAGAGGGAGAGAGACAGAGTGCAAGCAGGAGAGGGACAGAGAGAGTGGGAGGCACGCATAATTTTTTTAAGTGTCTGGATTTGTGTTTGTACTTAATTTGGAATACAAAATTTTTTTCTTCTTCCCTTAATACAAATTCCTGTGAGATACAAATTCCTATTTTGCTAGTTGAGTTACTTCTTAGTTAATCAAGCTTATCTGTAACAAATTTGATCTTGAGTTATTATACAGTATCTATAATTTTTGAACAATTATATAAATACTATCTAGTAAAAGAGACCATGGAAAAATGAAGAAAAGGGTACTGAGACTGGCAATACTGTTACTCTCAGAAAACTCCTTTGGGAAACGGGGAGGAACAAGTTAAGTGGTTTGTCATGATGATTGGCAATACTTGAGTATCCAAGAAAAACATATTAGGCTTGAATTTTCTAACTCCTGGAATATTCCAAAGGGATTTGCTAAGCTGTTCTGAAGCTGTTGCCTTAGTACCCCCACCCAACACTGCCTGTTCCTGTCTTAAATTTAGTGTGATCTAATATATTCAGCTATAAAAATAAAGTATTTTAGGAGATGTACATTTTCATACTTTTGGTTCATGTGTCTTGATAATATATTAAGTTTGAACTCGGTGAGAAATGAACATGAATTGCTATTAAAATTCAACATAATTTGTCTACTTGAGGGAAAAGGAAAACTAGTGTCGATACTTACTTAGCGCTGGCAGATCTTTCAATATCTAAACGATGTCTATATCCTGAGATGATGTAACAGAAAGGGAAGTTTATCAGAGAATACTGCCCGCTGACTCAGTGGGATCATCATGTATGTGTTGCTGTAACCGTTGCCTTCTTATCACGTTATGAATGGAGGCACCACTTAGCACACTGGACCTGTGTGTGACTGGCATTCTGAACCTTAATCTGACTAATGCCCCCATTGCAAGATGTAAATAGATTACAAAGAAAAATTCAATATTTTCGCCTTTCTCCCACCAGAGGCAGCCCACATTAGTTGTTTCCTGCCATATAATTGCATTACATGCCGGGATGTGATCCATGGTTAATGGCCTCAGAGTCAACTGTCACTTTGCTTTTAGCCTCGGTCATTCAGAGTGATTTACATATTTAGCACCAGGACAAGAACTAGGTTTGTCAAACCACTTGTGGAGGCAGGATGCTAACCTCTATCAAGAAAATAGTATTTTTTTCCCCCAGAGGCACATGTTTGCTGAGAGTGAAGAACATATATATACCATCTATCAGGTAAATTAATTAATTTGTCAAGGATTTTTATGTCCTTAAAAATGTTGACTATATTACTGGGTCAGCACTTCTGAGAAATGATTTTTATTACCTAAAAAATGGCATTTCTGTTTTGATTTTCCAGTTAACCTAATTTTTTTTAAAAAAATTACTTTTACAAGACCAGTGCTGTGGAGCCCCAAAATTACTTTTAAATAATAGTAGCAAATACCTGAGCTTGTTTCCATGAACCTGACACGAAAGAGTTGAAAATCTAATTTATCATAGTCATTAACTAAACAAATATAATTCAGGTAGAGAATCTTTGAAAATGTGAAATGTGAAAAATGTAAAATGTGAAAAATGTGAAATTTTGTGAAATGTGAAAAACGGTCAATTTTAAATTTTATTGTTATAGGTAAGCAGGTATCGATTTAAATGTGCTTAAATCATTCAGTTATGTCTGTGAAAGTTTTCTCCCTGGGTGGCTTGAATGACCAAGGATTTTGTGCATGTAAGTTGAAGTTCTCTCACTGCTTTATTTAATACATAAACTCATTTTACAATGATGCTTAGTTTCCCTTACTAGTTTTGGGGGAAAGAGAGTAAGCCGGTTGCTATCTGTGAATGAGAAATTCTCCATGCTTGTTTGAAAATAGTTTATTCTGTTTCTCTGTTTATATCCTGATCTATAAGTGGAGAAGCAACTGCCTGACTCCAAAATCCATTCGTCATCCCTTCATCAGAGTTCTTTTTGGGTTTTGGTTTTTGTTTATTGTTGTGGTTGTTGTTGTTGTTGTTGTTGTTGTTGTTGTTGTTGTTTTTGCAAGTGAAATCCAAAAATAATGATTTTTTCATATATATTTTTAATTTTTTTCACATGTTCCCTTCTCGCGTTCAAGCTTGTCTGCTTAACATCTTTAAATGGTCCCTTATCACCAGCTTTATTATGTCACAGTTCCTGTTGGCATGGGGTATGTTGGGCCCTTCACATTTGGGTCCTGCCTCCTTTCCCCCTCCTTTTTGACATTAAATAATTATTTGCCTTTTGCAAAGGAAAAAAGTGCACAACAGATATCAAACATTCAGAGCGCCAAGGAAAACTCCAGCAGCACCTGGTCCTTCCAAATAAAAACATGCAACCTCCTCGTCTGAACCTCAAAGCCTCCCAGAGGCTGATAGAGGACTAAAGTAAAACCATGCGCTGGGCCATCTGGTCCAGTAGGAAGGACAAATCGAGAAGTCACAATTCACAAATTCAGTGAACACTCTGTCGGAAATTACAGGATCCATACATTCTTGGGTCTCAGTTTCCCTGTTTGCAAAGAGAAGGGATTCATTCATTTAGCAAGTACCTGAGAAGGCTATAACTAATATCTGGTGCCAGGGTTGGACTAAATGGTCTCTAAGGTCCCTTTCAGTTCTGAAAATCTTACAATTCTTACCGTCACACTTGGTGGACATTCTTTTGGCTCTGACTTGAGAATTTGTCTAGCCTCATTTTTTATTTCCACGCTCCGTTTGTGTGCCCGGTGCCTGGCGTGCTGCTCTCCACTTGTCTAACAGATATTTCTCATTCATCCCTCGAGTTTCTTCCCAAACAAGGTGATCATGACAAAGCGATCTTCTTCCAGACAGTGCCCAGGATGTTACTCTTAAGAAGAAAACTTCCCTCTCTTCACTTCCCCAGTCATGGCCTATATTTTCTATTTTTATCAATTTTCCTATTGCATGAATCAACTTTGTGTCTTTGTATCTAGCAGGGACAGTGGAGTTTCTCTTTCTAGAATGTAGACAGGTCTAGTTCCTGCTGTACCCGAGGAACCTGAATAGGAGCTCTGCAAATATCTTCTGAAGGTACGAATCAGTATAAATATTACGTGAAGAAACCACTAGTGAGACAGATACAGACTATTGCCAGTTGGTTAAACATCTCTCTACCAATTTCTATATCATGGGCTTCTTTTTTCCTCCTATGTGGTTTAATTAGTTGAACATTTAGCACTCGTAACATTAGTTCTGTGTGCCTTATTTGTGGCCCATGGAAGAGAAGTGGCCTCCGTTTCCCTTAGTCATTTGGCTGGCAGAGCATACCTGGTGTATCTAGCTTGCCATGAAAGTGTTAAGGTTAGAAAACATTTTGACCCTGAGATTAACCGTGATGAAAAGCAGTATCCTGTTGCAGAAAACACACACCTACAAACACAATTAAAACTATGTGAGTATGGCTAAAGTCTCTTCTGTGGCATTTGGGTTTGGCTTCTGCCATGGAACTCTTAGCTCCTGCTAATTTGACGGGGTCAGCAGTGGCACGCTCTGTCTTGCAATTATCAAAGGTTGTAAGGATTTTCTCTTGGGTGAATCACAAAATCATTAACTTCTCTATCGCTGAAAGAGCTTCCCAGCTATTCTTTCTGTCTTTCTGGATCAATATCCCCAGGGTATCAGTGTCCTTTTATATTCAACAGAAATTATGAAATCATTCAGCCTGTTTCTCAGGGCACTGGCTAATGGGGACCTGGAGAAGACTTTAATTGTCTCTGACAACTGCCCCACCACTTTTCTCTTTGTGTAACAATGCTGGGCCATCTAATAAAAGAAGGGAAAAACTGAGTTAGGAAAATGCTGAGTCAAATTTTGGACAGGGTTGTAGAACATTCTGTGAGCTATAGATTTTATTTATTAGTGTACTTTATATCCAAAGCTGCTCCTTGATTTGATTTTCGCTATTAGAGATGTATAAATGACTCTGCTAAGAGCTTGTCTGGTGAAGTCTCAGTATCTGATTTTGCTATAGCACACTGTATTTATAATACAATTTTAAAGGTAAGAAATTAAGAAGGAAAGAAACACTGAAGGAATTTATACAAATGATTTTTCAAATATATATGCATATGTGTAGAGGGAGAAAGAGAGACTCAAGGGTAGAGAGAGAGCCATATTTCATTGCTTTAATTCTGGATTCTCAGTGTCTGGCACACAGTAAGCACTGGAAAAAATAGTTGCTGAAGGGAAGAGTAAAAGTATAGAAACTAGTTATATACTAGTTACTTTAAGGAGCTGTATCCATTTCTTCTTTTATAACTGAGATCAGAGTGTTGCTTGCCCTCTAGTGGTCTGTTTCAGTGAAATCGGAAAATAAAGCCTCAGCCTAGCTTTTAAAAGATGAACGTTTGCTTGATAATATAAAGTACGATAAGTGAATGCTAGAGGGATTTTTGTTTTTTGTAAATGTATGTCCAATGGAGTTTTCTTCTGTCCGTGTTAGAACTTTTGCAGTGAAACATGTCAGGGAGAATTTGGGAAACCAGAAATAATAGAACTTTACCCTTTGGAAACATGCATATATTTTATGTGAGACATTGGTATCTTAAACCTGATTATTAAATTTTAGGTACACTTCCTATTTATTCTACCTTACATAAAATACAGAGTTTAAATGGTCTTGCAAGAATTAAATATTTCACAGATGGAAAAACAAATCTATCTAACAGAGCATAGTAATTATAGACATTAAATGCAAAAGCACTCTTCTTTTGTAATATTCTGATTATAACTACTTAAAAAGCTGTGGACAATTTTGATACTCATGTAGATGATAAATATATACTTAGTTTTTTTTCTAATAATTTCTTTTTTATTTAATTTTGTTACTGTTTATTTTTTTTTTGAGAGAGAGAGAGAGAGAGAGAGAGAGAGAGAGAGAGAGAGCAAGCGCGGGGGAGGGGCAGAGAGAAAGAGAGGGAGACACAGAATCTGAAGCAGCCCCAGGCTCTGAGCTGTGAGCACAGAGCCTGATGTGGCGCTCGAACCACGAACCATGAGATCATGACCTGAGCCGAAGTCAGACACTTAACTGACTGAGCTACTCAGGTGCCCAGAGAAAGAAAGAAAATCTTAAGCGGTCTCCACGCTCAGCCTGACATGGTGCTCCATGCCACAACCCTAGGATCATGACCTGAGCTAAAATCAAGAGTTGGCCACTCAACTGACTGAGCCACCAGGGGCCCCTGAATCAGATATTTAAAATATTGGATGCTAATCCTCAACTTCTTATTAAACCTCTTCCTTTTATTTGTATCAGCCTCTTCTTTCCTTTCTTTGCTTCAGTTTACAGTTTATGTAATGAAAAAAAGATTAACTTTCTCTGGCTACAAGGCAGGGCCCACAAATTAGAAGTTGGAGGCTGAAATGTCTGCAAGAAAACACAGAATTATAGACTAAGAGTCTGTAAGAAATCAATCCACGAATAAGGAAGCTTAAAATAAAACTTTAATCAGCATTGGATTATACTTCTTTGACTAACTGCCATCAGATACAACGTTATAATTACACCAAAAATATGGGTCTTTTTATGATTGCTAAAAAAAAGCCTTTTAAAAAATCTGTCTCTGGGCTTCCAAAGTTTTTAATTGATAATAGTGTCATTAAGTCAAATGTAAACTTAATTTGGTGTTATTAAACATTTTTTATTATTGTTATTCCAGAGGTATAATATGTGGATTCTTTGACCTGATTGAAAATTAAGTTTCTACACTCTCAGTTCTCTAGGATTTACTTGAATTCACTTTTGAAATTTAGAATAATAGTAAGATATTGGGGATATAACACAGTTTAAAAATTAAGAGATTTTGGGGCAGCTGGATGGCTCAGTTGGTTGAGCATCTGACTTTGGCTCAGGTCATGATCTCATGGTTTGTGAGTTCAAGCCCTCCATCGGGCTCTGTGCTGACAGCTCAGAGCCTGGAGCTGCTTCAGATTCTGTGTCTCCCTCTCTGCCCCTCCCCTGGCTCATGCTCTGTCTCCTTCTGTCTATCTCTTTCTCCCTCAAAAATAAATAAACATTTAAAAAATTAAAAAAAAAAATGTGACTCCCTCTCTCTCTGCCCCTCGCTCCCTCATACTCTCTTTCTCTCAAAGATGAAGAAACATTAAAAAAATAATAAATAAAAAGTTAAAATTAAAATAAAAAGATTGTCAATTCTGTTCCTGACTCTGGAATATTCATGTCCAGATTTCTAATAGTTTCTAGAAGGAAAGTAATTTCATCTTCAAATAAATTGGGAACAGTTAAAAATAGTTGTTTCTCCTAGGACTTTTCAGAGCCAATTAAACATTACTGTGCATTAGTAATGTTATAACATTCCTCTGTGTGAGGAACCCTTTTTTTTAGAAACTTTGGGCTGCAAGAAATTCTATCTGGTCTATCTTCTTTGGGAGCAAACAAGACTTGAGTAAGACATTGAAGAATGAGTAACATGGTAAAGGTGGAGAGAAAAGGAAACACAATAAGGGAAGAGAGGAACACCATGAGTCATAGTAAGAATGGAAACATAATTTCGAAGTATGTTTTATTAGTTCAACTTGACTGGACCAGAGAATTCATATTGGCAAATACTGTCCATTTAATCTGGCCCATTAACCTAGGGCCAGACTACATAGAACCTAACTGCTGAGTTAAGAGATTTGGGCTTTTTCATATAGTGTATAGGAAACTTTTAAAAGTTTTTAATGAGGAAGGTGATAATGGCAACAAATAAAATCCAAAAAGACAAAAAACAGAGGCCATCATTTATTGAGCTCATGTCTTGGAAACTTCTCTAAGTGCTTTACTCATATGAACTGATTAATGTCTCTCAACAACCCTATGTTGTAGGAAGATGTAAGGCAACAAAATGTTAAGTAGCTTTCACACGAATAGTAACCTGGTGAAAGTTGGAGCTGGTGTGCATTAATTCCCAAGTGTGATTGCATTCCCCGTATGATTCCAGAATCTTTGCCTTTAAACCCTTTCTTATGGTAAAAGGCAGCGTTGTATAGGGAAATTGGAATCATATGGAGGATGGATCCAAGGAGGAGACTGGAAGAAAAATTGGTCAGGAGGTTCTTGCAGTAAACCTAACATCTTTAACTAATGTGATGGTAGTGGTAATGGACAAGAAGGGATGAAATTAAAAGATTCTAAGAAGGAAACATTAATGGTAAACATTTTGATTTAATTGATGACTTTACATTGATCCCGGGAAGCGAGGGTACCTGTGTCAGTTACAGCTGATTGCAGCATTTTGAACACAATGGGAAGATGAGAAGAGACTGTGGTACCATTGACAAAACTGAGAAACTCATACAGAAGGAACAGTCATAGGGGAAAATGATGAGCCTGAATTGTAAAGACTTTTAGTTGGGAATGATGTCAGCATCCTAGAATTATGTGATTGCATATTAGGAGGGAGAAAAGAAAAAATAATTATTTTTACAAAAAGAGGGAGAAATGTCTGTACACAGGGAACTGGAGTAATTAGCACCATGGGGAGGGTTGAGACTAGGAGATGGTATGAGTTTTGAAGGCCAAGTATGAGATAAGAAATGCTGAGGTTAGAGAAAGGGGTCTTTAGATATGTTCACTGTTACATGTCCATGAGAGAAGAGAAATCAGAGAAGGAAATTAAGAATTTTTAGAAAACGGAAACCCTAATGTTACAGAAGCTAAATAGAAAAAGACATTTGAAGTGAGGACCCTCAGCACTGCTAAAGAGGACAAAAGAGAGAGAGAGAAAGAGAGAGCCAGAATGAGGGAGGAAGGGTTAAGTCATTTCATTGGGCTGCTCTTGTTTGGCTGTCATTAGAAAGATCTCAGTCATTCCAGAGTTACCAGCTGTCCTTTATCTATCCTCATTATCTGTTGGTGTATCATTAGCTCATTTTCTTTAGTCAGCTTAAATAGATAATCACTTTCCTTTGTATCTGTCAATCAATGTGTTCTGTATGACAAGAAGAAAGGAAAATGATTATTCTCCAGTATTTTTTGGTATGTTTGATAATCTCAAATTCATGAGAGTAAAAACTTAAAAATGCATCACATTTATTAAGTCGTCAAATATTTATTAAGTTCCTACCCTGGACTTCGAAATAAAATTATGATTTTCAATCTGCTTAGAATGCAGTTTCTAATCATCTAGTGTATATGTATTTTGTATATACATAGACCATTCATTTTTTAGGTCACTCATATTATACCTTACCTGTATTACACTTAATGGTATACTTGCCTTCAGAATCAAAGAGTGAAGGCATTAGAAGACAATAATCATGGAAGAAAGCCAGATATATGTTGTATACTATTATTGCCATATTCATAAGCAAACATTTTATTCTATTTCATTCTTCTCATTAATATGCTGCAGCTATTTTAAAAACTCAGTTTGGTGATGTGGTTTTTGATTAATTTTTCCTAGATTTACCATCTGTCTAGGCTGACTACATGGTCATTTTGTTAGGTCTTCTTTCCCTCTGTAGCAATTAGCCTTACTCGACATGCTGGATTAAAAAAAAAAAAAAAGTAAAGTAACACGTAATATGTTATTACATTGAAGACCATTCAAAATAGCAACTTTAAAGTGTGTGAGTGACAGGATAAATTACTACTGAGTATTATGGTTAACATCACTATCACCTAGGGGCAAAAACCATCATGCAATGTTGGTGGTTTGGTGACATATTTTGACTGGAATGTGCTGTACTATTGGGCCTCAGTCAAATGTAGTAATTTAGGATAATTACTCATCTGAGGCAGATAAAAACAGCATCCTAAATACAAATACTCTCAGAGCACCATTGCTCTGAAGTTATTGTCCCAGAGTTGAATATCCTGCAACTACCTCGTGATTTTCCTTCCAAATTATTTTGTATTATTTTCATATAACAGAGTCTTGATGACTTTGAATACATTTCCTGGGAAGGTCAAAAAAATAAATTTAGCCTCTTGTTAAAATCAGGATGAATTTGTAATGAGGATAAAAATTAGGTGAAGTCAGTAAGTGAAACATACTCTTTATCCTTTTCTTTTTGTCAGATATTAGGAGAAAGGACACATATCAGCACAAACCTTCATCTTCTGGCAGAACCCACCTGAAAATGGCACTTCAGACTTACTCTTCCTTCACCCTTGAGATGAATTTAGTCTTATGTTCTTTGAATCCACTCTTGGACTTCCTCAGAGGCAGAGACCAAATCAGAGCTGAGACCTTAGTGTTTTCTCTTTTCAGAAGGCATGGTCTCTCACTCTTTGCAGAAGCTGTGGTATTGCCTTTTTGACATCCCTTGTATTTCAGATTGAAGGCCAGAAGTTTTGCTTTTAGATATAAGGTTATGCATGCACATATTCCCACCCCCAACAGCATAGTGAGTGATAAATTCATCTGGAGATCACTGAAGTTTCTAGAACAAAAATGCAACGTGCTCCCATCACCTAAATTTGACACGGGTTGAGGAAGAACTTTTCATAATAATGATCAAACTAATTTGCTTTACTTGTTTAAAATATTATGTCACCCAATGACAGAACAAAAAAAAAGTGTTTATAAGGCATACTGCATAATTAGGAAGTAAATTCCTAAGATATATGGCTAATACGGCAGGGTTTGAATAGCACCATTTCTAAAGCTGAATCATGGTCTTTGATGAGAGTGGGCTATAACAATGCAGGCTTTGAGAGCCTTGCAAAATCTCAATTAAGTTGCTGAAATGTTTCCACAGTTTATTTTTCTAGGATCTTTTCCATGACTGCTTGCTCATAAAGACCCGGCTGTGGAAGGAAATTGGGCAGGAGCTCTTGAATTGGCCTCTTGTTTGCCTAGTTCTATTGACCTGTACTAGGGTGGTAACACTTTGGGGGCCTTAAGTTGTTCATTTGCTACTGTTCTTAATCGATAAATTGTTCTCTGTTAATGAATAATTAAAATAAAATTCTGACAGTGGACCAATTGAAGGAGAAAGCAAAACCCTGAAATTGAGAAGTGAATATTTGATTTTTGTCTTTGATTTCCTGTCATATCTAACATTGTTATTTTTATTTTTTAAGAAAACAACAGGAATATTTGGATAAATAGGCTAATCCTCTGAGTTTTAGACTGGTTGAATTTGAGTAATTCAAGTAATATAGAAATTATTGGAAGGATTCGTAAACAAGTGAGAATGAGATATCTTAAGATCATGAAGAAACCACCCTGAAATTTAAACGGGAATGTATAATATCATAAGTCAGTGATTCATATAAGTGTGGGTATTGTACACATATGCTCACATATAATATCTTCACACAAAAAAACATTTTTTAAAGAGCCGTTAATTTGATTTTGGCACAAGGTTTGATTTTTCACTCCCTGTTCTAATGTGTCAGCATCTTTTTTGAAACCACAGCTCAGTTTTGTTACTATGTTTGTAGACTTCAAGCAATGTATGTTTTTCTCCCATTTAAAAAAATTTCTATTCACCTTTAAATAATAGACGGAATCAGTAATGAACTACTCCCTATGCTATTCAATTTCATGGCCATGATTATAATTCATGCTAATTTTTTTCAAGAGTAAGATATGATTCACAAAGATGTGATTTGTGTAAGAAGTGTGTACATTCTTTATATACATTTGCCACAGTCTTAGGGTCAGGAGGAAATGATAGGTGCCCCAAATGGACAACTGGGGATTTGAAGACAGGAGGCTAAAGAAATGCTAAAAGTTTACAGTTTATTTTGTGCTATATTTGGAACTGAGTGGTAGGGAAATTTGCTCAGAGAGGAATGCTGTTTGCAGTAAGAAAGGGGACTAAGCCCAAGTGCATTAAGGCAGAGAAAAAAGGAGAACCTTTCTCAGGAGCTGAGAACTAGGAAGTGCCATCTTGTATTACCATCCATTGAAAGTTCATTATTTCATAGAAAATGTCGGTGGGGCTTCAAGAACAGAAGTCTTGTTTTACTGTATAATATGATCAGAGTTAAGATAAAATCACACATTGTAAAAACTGTAGGAAGTAAATTTTCAGGGTTTTTAGCGGTATTGGATAGTGGTGATTGATTAATGACATTAATTTGAAGTTCCTCTTGGGTTGATATGAAGTGATAATCAGGGACTGAGGTGAAAGAGAAGAAAATGCCACAGGTCTCCGAAACTGAAGTGTCTTTGTTACACTGAGGATACCAGTGAAAAATTTCCACCGAGTATAAGCAAAATGAAATGGGAGAGGATAGAAGCGGTGTTAAATGTCTAGAGACAGTAAAGAATTTAGAGGAGTGGTGGGGGGTAAGGGGGGGGCTATTTTACGCTTTTTTAAAACAGTTGGTTAGATGGTTTTGCATATTCTGCAAGTAAAAAGAGCAGAAATAAAGTACATAAATCATAGGGCTACTATTCTATTATTTTAGTGTCTCTTAATAAATTTGCTGACATTTTTATTTCATTTGGCTTCTATACTTCAATAACTTTCAGAAGGTTTGTGTCCTAATAGCAGCCAAACAATATTAGAAAAAAGAAACTGAATTCATTACATTAGAAGAATTATGTCAAATGACTCTAGTAGACAGTAAATTAAAGTATCAGAATGACTGTCAACTTATTAATGTTAAAGGGAAAAATTACATATATTATTCAATAATTACAAATTTGAAGATAATTAAAGACATATGAATTAAACTTTTTTCCTCAGTAGGAAGTTAAGATATGGCATATATTGGGGGAATGTTAATAAAAGTCAAAAGATTTTTTTTTTAAGGAAGAGGGAATATAAAGCTAGTCATAATCTAGGAAAACATCTTTTGCAAATCTGAGACAGGAGATGTGTGGGAGTCTTGGCAGGGCAGAGATAATAAAGGTTCTGTTAATATTTTCTAGCCCCAAATATTCAAAATAACTGCACTAAAGTCTATGCTTTGCCCTAAAAAGAAGTTATAGGGAACAACTTTATTAAGAACTTCATACTCTGTAAATGTCCACTTCTATTTAATAATGATAAAAATGGTGACTGACATCTACCGAGTGCTGTCCATAATATGTCAAGCCTGGGCTGAACATTAGGCTTTGTCGTATAACGGTTCTGTAATTATGCCATGTGACTATAATTATGTGTAAGTGTTAGAAATGCTTATATGAGAATTATTTTTGTTACGTTTCTAACAAAGTTCTAATCCAAAGTATTCACAAGGTGATCAGGGCTGATGGAAATCCAATGTCATAAAACAACCAACCAAACTAGGAAAAGTACTATTTTCATCAGTAAAATATCAGGTGTAAATGCTCGTTAATTTGTGTCAAAACTAGTAATGAAGCATGACTACAACACCATGGTTAGAATTTCAAAATGAATATTCAAACTAATGAACCACATTTTTTGAATTAAAAAAAAATGGCTACTTTTCAGAAACCTGATTAATCCATGTAAGAGCTGGATTCATTTGTAGTTTTTACTTGACATTTTTTATAAATTGAGGGACAATAAATCTTTCTATTTTTACGGTAGCATTTTTCTGTGGCTGCATCACCACAGGCTTCCAATAAAGAAATAAACATTTCCAACATAAGAGGAAAGAAGCTTTGGTAACTGTACGTCTATTTCAAAACCCGTTTTACATGGAAAAGGTCATTCATCACTGTGAGAATATTTTCAAAGGTAGAATCAGATGTGAAATTCAAAACTGCCTCAAAGCTGAATTCTGCAAAAGGGCTTATAATGGACAAAAGGATCCTTGATCCTATGCATGTTCTTAGGATTCTGATTTACTTTTTCAATATTTATACAAGTGATAGCTTATTATTTTGAAAGCTATTTTACTTCAAAATTATTTTATTTCAGCTATCTATGTATCAAGGAATTTATTAATTCCATAACAATAATTAAGCTTTCTATATTCTTTAATGTGTAATAATACTAATAGTTGATAGGCCAGAAATGACTTTCAGATATGAAACTGTTTAAACTAATTAGTAATAAAAAGTACATTGCAAATGGGGACGCTCAGCCTTCTTAGTGAACTCCTTTCAACTTTTCTTAAGTAAATAGTAAAATTGTATGTAAATACTCTATTTATGGAATGACTGATACTAGTTTCTGACAATAAAAGTTCTAAATACTGGTCTGATTCTCAAGAGTTCTGAGCCAGTGAAATATGCCTCCAGCTAGTCCTTCTTTTAAAGAGAGGCCCACACAGAACAGAGGAAATTGCGTATTTATCTTTAAAAATTAAAATCTGTGGCACCTGGGTGGCTCAGTCAGTTAAGCATCTGACTTCGGCTTACTCATCAGGCTCTCTGCTGTCAGCACAGAGCCCGCTTCAGATCCTCTGTCCCCCTCTGTCTCTGCCCCTCCCCTGCTCGCACTCTCTCTTCTCTTTCTCTGTCTCTCTCTCACACAAATATAAATAAACATTAAAAAAATTAAATCTAATTGTACTGTCATCTATTTCAATATTTCAAACACAAAATGCTTTCCAAGAACTAAAATAAGTACATTAATTTGTACCTCTGTGTCAAAGGCAAAAAACAGAATCACGTCTTTTTTTTAATGCCTATGAGTATGGTACCTAAATTCTACAAATATTTATTGACACATTGGAAATAGTGTTATTCTAAGAGTTTATTTGCTAGTGGTCATGTAATACCATTTATAATAGCTGTTAGTGTTAGAAAGCTGGAACATTTATTTTTCCATGTTTTAGCACATGGCTTGCCCAAGGGAAGGTATACCACGCTTATACATAAACCCAATCTAGGTGATATCCGTGGGACTGAATTTTCCCTCCTTAAATAACCAGTAAATGAAAATTGCTCTCTAGTATTTCAAAGAAGAAAGTGCTAAACACTATTAGCTAAAAGAGCTTTCTGCCTGACTGCATTAATTTCCTATTCATTTCATTAAAGAGAAAGTTTTGATAGGGCTTATAAATTACAGCATGTTCCTAGTAGACTAATAGCTTGAGGAAAAACATGTAATGGCTCTCCTTAATCAAAATAAGAGCAAGTTGTTGTTTATCCAGCTGAGGAGCCTTGGATCAAGGGTACTCATTACATTATTTCTATGCCAAATCAAAAGTAACCCATAGAAACATGACCAATGAAATAAGCATAGAGAGTTTAGAAAAAAAAAGCTTTAATGTGGCATCCATTCATTAGCCAGCTTCTTTATTTAGGACTTCATATGGGCCAGTCATTGGGCTATAAGCCCCAGGTCCACCATAGTAGACCTGATGGTGAAGCACTCATCGTCCTTGTCATCATGAAATTTATTATCTGGGAGGAAACTAAATGGGTAGGATGGGACTGGTAGAAACTCCTAACTCTTTTGCAACTGGAGAACCCTTCACAAATACTCTTCGTGGAAAGATAAGGTGCTAAGAATGGAACCAACATGGAAATTAAATTTATTTTCTATTAAAAAGAAAATTTTACTGAGCTTCCATGAACCAGCTTTGAAAGGATTGACTGCTCCAGAAACAAAATAAATCTCCAGTGTTTATATGGTTTGTAGTGAGTCTCCATGTTCGCTGGTTTTCCAGACTGCCATCAGAGTGCTTCAGCAATTAATGAGTCGGACACGAAAGGTGTATTAAGTGTTCAGAGGATAGGGGGAGTCATGCTCATGTGCCTTCTGGTTTCTGAAATCCAGGTCTGCACTTAATGGCCTAGGATGTAGCCAGTTAACCTTTCTGAAACATGGCCCTGTCTTGTCCTGTTAATCACAGTGAACGGCTGTCCTTTTACTCCTGTTTTTTCCTCCTCAGTGCTCCCACCTTCCATATGTGCACACACATACCACCAACCTCTAACTAGACATCAGTGTAGACTTACCTTAATGGCTTTGGCAAATGTCTGTAGCTGAGGGGAGGGAGCTCACTGGAATGTGTCTAGTCTCCTCATAAGATTTAAAGGAGTTTAGGTTTTCCTGTGATTGAGTGGGGTTCTCCTGCCTTTATCTCTCCACAACTTCACTTCTCTGTCCCAAATCACTGGCAGAAGTTAAGTGAATCAGTTATTTGAAAGCTGTCTGTTGACCTTTCCTTCCTGATTGATTGCATGAAAAGTACGCAGGAGTAAGGTTTCCAGGGAAGAAAACCCCCATGCTGCCTGTTCTTGTAAGCACTCCCAGAGATCACTAGGATTTCCCACAGAGACATAGGCCACTGGTGCAGAAGCAGGACCTGAGAACACTCTCAAGAAACCATAATGAAGCTGAAAGTCACATCCACCCTTCGTCCAGAGTCTGTGGGAATTATTTATAAAGAGAAGACAGTGGTTGAGCGGTTTGTTGGCCTTCAAAACATTCCCGATGGGGACAGCGGCCGGGTCCCCAGTTGCCCAAGGGTATGAAGCCGACTTTTCAACCTCCACCTATTGTATCCATAATATTCCTCCCACTTTGAACTGTGAAAATCACTGGAATTTTTTTTTTCATGTTGGAAATAACATAAATGGGATCTAGAAAAATAAGTGTATTTTATTTTATTTTTTAAAGTTTATGTATTTATTTTGAGAGAGAGCGTGCGCGAGCAGGGGAGGGGCAGAGGGAGACAGGGATAGTAGGCTCTGGGCTAATACCACTGTGCTGTTAGCGCGGAGCCTGACACAGCGCCGACACATGAACCATGAGATCATGACCTGAGCCGAAATCAAGAGTTGGATGCCTGACCCATTAAGCCACTCAGGTGCCCCAAGAAGTATATTTGAAAGCTGAATGCCTGAGAATATTTTTCTCGCCTGAGTGTATTTCACCTGTTCTTGATAAACTTTCCTTTTCTTGATTTCCATGAGGGGAAAGAGGTTTCATTATCAAAACACTCTACGCATATAGAATGTTGTAAACTTGCACTTTTTTCATCTCTAATCATGAAGAAATGCATTTTTATTTGAATGGGACAATAGATACTCTGTAGCAAAAGATAGCAAAGTATCAGCAGTTAAGTAATTATGTTTTTCCCCACCTTAGAGACTTCATGAAGTTCTACGTTACATTTCATATAAATCAACTCCAAAATAAAGTATTAAAAGGTAAAATCTGAACTCAGTTACAATAATACATGACCTTCAAGAAATATATTTCCCGATTTGAAAACATTTTGGGTGGAATAAAATGATATCACAGAAGGGATTTTCTACCTTTTTTTTTTTTCCTGCACATGGAAGAGATTGGCTCAAAGTTTGAGCTACAACCAATCAGTGAATAAAAAATACTATAAGTAAATGATAGTATTAGCTCACATTTGTGTATACATTGAAACTTTTACAGCACTTTGACAAATAGTATCTCATTTGATATTTTTAGAGTAGAATGCTTCTCTTTTTATGTAATACTTGTCATAGCTGAACTTAAAAATACGCTAGTCTTTCTCTTCTTTGCTTAAGGCTCCTTGAAACATTTTCCCCTTTGCCAAAATAACTACTATAAAGATTCGTGATTTGAGGTTAGAAAATAAGAAATTCAGGGATCATTATAAGTGATAGGCAAAGTTGTGGGTGGAACTGAGGAAACAATCTAAAAGAAATAATTATTCAAAACATTGTCATGTAATTCTACAACATTCAGGAAATAATAAACAACAGCTGCCATTTCTTCTCTACTGAGTTGTAGCATCTGCTATAGGTGCTTTCTACGTTAATAGTCTCTCTGATGGTTGGAAAACCTGAAAGGTACATGTTATCATTCGTATGTCACAGATAAGAAAACAGACTAGTGAAATGGTACTGGAACAATTATCTAAATCTTAGCCCAGATTCACGAGATTTGCAAGATTGTGGTCTTTGCATTATGCACGCTATGATTATGATATAATATCTGCTCACAAAATAGAATATTATGTAACAACTTAAAAGCTTATCATAAAATTATGTGGGACTATACAAAAATGCTTATGAGGGAGTAAATGAAAATGTAGGACACAGCAAAATACATATATTTTAGAAGTAAAATACATATATTTTAAAAGAAAAACATGGAAGATGAAAATAGTTTTTATATTATGTTTTTTCCCTTCACTATTCTTTCTAAACTTTCCTCAATACCATTATAATTATATTACTCATAAGTATTATTTTTAAATAATAAATGAATCCAATGGTTGCGTGATAAATGAGTGTGGAGAATATTAATTATTATTTGTGTCACATGTATGCCTTTTGTGCTATAAGTTTATACTTATTACATTAAGTCTTACAATTTGTTTACAGCCCTTGGAAACCATTAGTGATTTCCACATGAGTATGGTCTCCCGGATCAAGCACAGTGATTGTCCCATAGTGTTCACTAAATAAATCCCAGTGAATGTTGAATAAATACGGGTCTTTCTTAAAGCCCATTAAATACACAGTTTATGGAATGAGCCTAGAATTAATGAATATAATTTCTAATAAATGCCTACATGAATATGTCAATATGCATTTATATCTTAACATATAATTTTAAATATTATTCCTTGTACTTGTTCTCAATGCCTATTGTCCTTTAGTGCCCAATATTTATGTCACTTGATCAGATTAGGGTTTTCCTGGATATGAAAAATATCTCTATTTTAAAACTAGATCTAAAGATAATTCTTTTGTTAGTAGCACACCTTAAAGTATTTTAGGTTAAGGCTTACAAATGGACTGAGGATGGGCAGTTAATAATTCCCTAATAAAATTAAAACAACCTATAACTATTTCTCATTCAGTATTTTTCAGGTACTTAACATCACAATATTCAGGTATGGTACAGTTTGAAATATAGTCAATACTTCTGATTTCTTACCAGATACTAAAATATCTCTTCTTAGCCAATCTGGATTATTCAGTAGTTTGAAAGTGCCCTTAAATCCTAATTTCTGAGGTTCCCTAAATATCTCCTTTGAAAAATCAGGAAAGAACTAAACTCTAGATGTAGCACTAATGCCACATGAATGTCACTCTGCTGCTAAATAGATAAGTAAATATTTATGCAAATAAATTGTGTTGAATGGCCAATACTGTTTTTCTCCAGAATAGTATCATCATTTTCAGTTCTCTAGTTGTAATCATTCCCATTAAAAAAAAACTATTTAACGAGGGTGCCTGGGGCTCAGTGGGTTAGGTGTTTGACTCCTGATTTCGATCAGGGCATAATTTCACAGTTCATGAGTTTGAGCCCCATAGCAGGCTCAGTGCTGGGCGTGGAGTCTGCTTAAGATTCTTTCTCTCCCTCTCCCTCTGCCCCTCCCCCAACTTGTGCCCACACTCTCAAAAAAAAAAAAAAAAAAAAAGAAAAGAAAGAAAGAAAGAAAAAATTGTTTAGCATTTATTGAATTGCTCTTATGTGCAATATAAACAGGACAATGTATGTAAAATGCCTTGAAAAGTGCAAAGTCCTATACAAATGAAAAGTGTTACTATTACTATTATGTTCCTGAATTTCTGATTTCTTCATATGAATAGAGCATTGCCAGGAATCTGGACCCTTTTCATGTGTTTGAAGTTTGGTTGATCTTTACATTAAAGCTCCTCCTCCTTTTTGGCCTTTTATGTTGTTTTTGTTACTGTGGTCAACAAAGAGATTTCCATTAAATTCATAATTTATAAATGAAGAGACTGATTTGGCCAGTGAAAGAATAGGAATTTTAGAGTCAAAATTCTGGATTTTAAATCCTAAGTGTGCCATTAACAGCTGCTTAAACTTGGGTAGCCGTTTAATATGCTGGAATCTCAGCTCCCTGTCCATAAAATACAGATTATAACCTGTATCCTGATTTACTGAGATTGTTGTGAAGGTCCAGAGAAGTAATATACGTAAAGCTGGCAGGATCTTTATAAGTACATATCAATTAGTAACTCTTTATTATAAATATGTGGATCTCAACTCAACTCCATATAATATCCACCCTTTTCCTCAAAGGTTTTATCAATGCCAGAAAAAGATCAGTGCTTAATTTCATCTTGAAATTGACAAACTCTTCCCTTCTGGCATTAAAGACAACAGTTTTGTCAATTTCAGGGCAGCCTTTATAGACAACAGAACCTGATCTTTACACTGTCTGTCTTAAATCTGGCAAAGGTTACAGATGATAAAAGGAATATCCTACTGTTAAGAACATCCCTTAGAGAGGGGAGTGGGAAATGTGTTATTGTCTTCTTTTCAGTTAGGCTGAGAGAATAAGGTTTTATGCAGAAAAAGAATTGAGAGCAGTAGCTTTTCTGAAACAAGGAAAATGAAAATGGATATGACACATTGGGGGAAAATAGAAAAACTCTTTCCAGCTTAATGACTAGATGACTTCCATTAAAAATAATTAGAAATGCCTACATAAGTGATATGCACAAGTATATATTACTGAGTCACTTTCATTACATTTGGGCAAACATCCTGTATAAATCCAATTTCCAAATATCTCTATATAAATATTAAATATTCAAATTTATAATGAAGTCAAGTTTTCCCCAATTAATTTTTCCAATCAAATTTAAAGAAAGATAATAATGAAATTACTTCCAGGTGCTAAAATTAATGAAGACATTCATAATAGGTTCTGACTTTAAAAAATTGCATCAGTTCTACATTTTGAGCGTATAAATACATTATATGAACATCTTCATTTTAAATTGGATTTTAAAATAAGTAAGTTTTAATTTTAGCTAAAATTTAGTTTAATAAGTTTTAACTTAACATTACCTCTTAGAAACAGAAGACACCCTCCTTCCTCCACAGAATTTGCTTTTATGTATCTAAATTTTACATCTCCAGTTTTGAGAATTTCATTAAATGTAGGAAGGTGTTCTAAACAGATGTACCCTTTGAGGGGCATTCCATACACTTTCTTTGATAAAAGCATTGAATTCTGTTAGCTATACTTAAGGGAGGGTGGCAATGAGATCTGAAAAAAAAAATCTCTAAAGCCCTAAGCAAATTATGGGATTTCTTTGGTTTAATTTTTAACAGCTGAAAAACCTCATCGGTAAGTAATGTTTTTACAGTTTCTGAAATCTTTGACTGAGTCACGAGATGCCATTCTTCTTGTACTGGTTGAATATCTGAACATACAGACTCCCCTTGACATTGTCATTAAGTTATAAATGTTTTGCTGTTTTTAAAATGTAAATGGTTTCAAATCATTTGATTTGTGCTTGTACATTCACCAAATAGCACCACTCCTTAAGCCAATGATTTAACGATATAGTCAGCCAATCTTTTTGTTGTTGTTGTTACTCACTGATCACATAACTAATTTTTCTTTCTTGCCCTTTTTAATCTGGGGAACATTTTTAAGAACTGTAGAGTGAGTTGAAATAACTGACTCCTACAGTTTTATATCTCTGTATTGAATTTTCATATCATAGTTTTTATTTAATTATAAAATGTGCTGGGGCGCCTGGGTGGCTCCGTCAGTTGGGCATCCGACTTCAGCTCAGGTCATGATCTCACAGTCCGTGAGTTCGAGCCCCGCATCGGGCTCTGGGCTGACAGCTCAGAGCCTGGTGCCTGTTTCGGATTCTGTGTCTCCCTCTCTCTTTGACCCTCCCCTGCTCATGCTCTGTCTCTCCCCATCTCAAAAATAAATAAATGTTAAAAAAATTTTTTTAATTATAAAATGTGCTACATATTTGACATTTTTGGTAGATTCAATTTTTAAAACCTAAAGAAATGACATTGTAATTGAAATAAAATATTAACTGGGAATAGTAATGGAGATTTACTATCTATTATTTCCCTTGAGATTGTTTATTAATACTAGGATTGGCCGTTGGGTTGGAATAGTGTTGATTAGCCAGCCATCTTAACTTTGGGTTAACAAATCGATAATTTACAAAGCTCTCTGAAATAAGCAGGAATGTGGAGCAAACTTACGTCAACATTTTAAAAATTCTTGACCCAGTTACTGGATGCCTAAAAAACCTAGACAACTTTTGTCCAATAGCACATAGTTACAAATGAATAGCTAAGCACAATTTAAAAATTTAAAAGAAAGATTTATTGAAAAACAGGCAATGTATTTATTTTTCACCTTGTACTACTATTGATTTTCCCCAGATTAAAAAAATTGTTAAGGTTTAATAAAGTTCACTATCTATTGTTTCCACTTACTGACTAAAAAATGCATTGCTGGATAAAGATTTGAGAAAAGCCTCTTTAAAAATAGTGTACATGGTAACACCTTAGTTTGAAATTCAGTCTGTTTCTAACATATTTTCTACCATGTTTCCAGCCATGAATATTGCATTACAATTGGATTGGTGTATTCACAGTTTTCCAAAGAGGTCTTGTGATTTCCTCCTTTGAAGATACATCCTTACTCTTGGTGTGGAACTCCTTCCACCTTCTTTTTACCTCTGTTATAGTCTGAGCTTTTAGTTCTGTCCACATCTCACCCCTAACAACTCCAGCCTATGATTGTTTCACATTTACTTGAATTTATATTGCAATTATTATCTTTATTCTGATTTGGGATTAAGCTTGTATTACTTTGTAATCATGTTGGTTAATTTAGAGCTGTCCCCCAATATGTCAAATGCACTATAATTTCTCTATGACATATATCCAAACATAAAATAAAAGTTTAATAATGATTTTTGAGCTATTCTCTAATTGACATGAGTTGTCTGAACTGATTAAAAATCGGGGTTATTTATTAATTTAAAAGCAATGTAATTTAAAAGAAATGCACACTACCAATAAGTGTGCCTCACTAGCCAAATGTTATCCAATAGGGGACCTTAGACAACTGCTTTAATACATAGATGAGGAGTTAAACCTAAAAATCTCACCTCAATTAGTTGAAAAGTCCATCCTATTAAGCTGAACATTGCATTTGTGAGAATTTACTCTGTTTATCTCATCAGGTAATGAATTTATGTTAGAACAATAGTAGCCTTCACCACAAGCCACTCCACTAGTAGCCTAATCTCCATTAAAGGTGAAGTTGAAATTTTGTGTGTGTGTGAAACAGAGATAAATGATCAAATTTTAGATTTTTTTCTACATGGAATAAAATACATTGTTTAATCTTAACAGGGTTAAAAGTGTTTAATGTGCAAGGAGACATAAAGACAAAGCCTTTAAGCTATCTGATATATATCCTGAGAGAGATTATCATAAAAATAAAGGGCAGATAGTTCAGGTTTGTAATGCTGGAAGAGGATAGCTCAGTAACCATGGATGGTTTCTGCTAAATTGATTACACATTAAACCTAACAGGAAGTAGAAACAGCTTTTTAAATTATGCAACAAAGTGGTGTAAAGTGTTAGTTTGATTTTTTTTAATTGCAATAAATGGGAGAAACATGATAGAAACCAACATAGAGTCTTGAACTATCATCATCTTGGCTATTCAGATAGTGCAAGAAAAGAGTACTTTATTAAAATAGTGTGGCTAAGCATAAAATAAAAGTATAATTCATCCAAAAAGCCCTATGCATTCTTATTTCAACAGTCCGTTGAAATGGGAAATCTATCCCATGTTACATTATTTATTTCTGTCATCCATATCCTTTCTCTTCCTCACAATTACACACTCCCCCTCACACACACAGACACAACCACAGAATCCTATAAAATTTTGCACAATAAATAGTAACTAGAACACTAATATACTAATTTTAAGGGTTTTGGTATATTTTCTTCATCTTAAAGGTACATTTTGAGATAAGCCAAAATTTTCTGGCTAATCTTGATGTTTGCTAATCAGTGCCAGTGACAATCCCATTTTAGTGTTTGGACACATATTGATATTCAAATGGCAATTTCTGTTTGAGATTGAAATGGCAATTTCTGTTTGAGAGTAGAACAAAGCAGTAAATGTCTCAGGAATGTTTTAGTAAAAAAACGGAAGAAAACAAAATGCAGAAATAAAATCATCTTATTTGGAACACAACATTAACAAGTTTCAATATTTATGATTTATGGAGCTTTCAAATAAAAAAAAAACCTCATTTGATCTTGGGATCTATCTTATGTAGTAATGATTATCATTTCTAACCCTACAGTTTGGTAAAGGGGTTCACAATGAGTGAATGAATCAGCGTTTGTGTATACATTCTTTGTACCTGGCCAGTGGTCTTCTCTATCATAGCTTTACAGTAAACAGAATGAATTGTCCCAGAAATAGAACGACTATTTTGCTGACTTGTCCATTTACAGGTAGGCAGCTTTCTATATGTAGATCTTTAAAATGTTCATTAAAATAACAAATAATTGGCCACTTTGCCTAACTCAGTTTCTCATCCTAAATTCTGCATTCTTTATTAGTCAGTGCATATAATCACTTCTACAGAACCCTGTCCCTTTTCTGTCTTTAAAATGGCAATGCAGTACTGGCTGAAGAGATCACCATTTGTGCCTGTGATTATTCTGTCAGTCTCCAGTTAAATAATGAACATGTTTACATTTCCTTCCATGTTTCATACACATGACTAATACACTCACCTACACCCCCCCACCTACAGCCCCCCCTACATACATATGTACATACACATATACATACATACTATACATACACTTTTGGACCAGTCCTTGAAAATGTTTTATTTGCCAATATTAGAAACTTATAAAGGAGGGAATTTGTGTATTCCTTTTATCCCACTTTTGTGCTACTACCTGCCATTTCATTTGTTCATTTACCAGGGTTTCTACTTAGGTTTCAACTTTATTTCATGAGCTAAGCATTGGAGAATTAAAGTAAACCTAGTCCCTGCCATGAAGACCCTTTCGTCTAGCGAGAAAAACAGAAAACATATAAAAATTACAAGCTTGATCTACTACAGTGAAATGAGACATGCCTGAGTATATACTAAGTCAGTAGGTGTTCAATTTAAAGCACTTTGTATTTGCAGAAAATTTTACCTTGTAAAGTGTTTTGTTATTTACCCTTTAGAACAAATTAAAAACTTCAGAGACTTAATGAATTATTTCTTAGATATTCTCTTAATATGACAAAAGGTTAAATATTTTCAGAAACGAATTTTTTTCTTTCAGTATTATGATTATGGAGAGATAACCACTGAATGGTAATTTTCTTTTCCGTTTATATTTGTGGTTATGCTGACATTTCAGTAAGGTTTTATTGAAGCAGTAAGGTCACTCACTAAAACACAGATGATGAATCCAATATAAGTGTTAGTTATGTTTTATTTCATAGATGTGGACATGAAGAATCTGAGTCATAGTCAAAATGTTAATTATTTTATAATGATTAGAATAAATTAATGTAGGGGCTCCTTTTATAAATTAATTAAAAGTTCACAGTGGGATCAGCAATTCAGATAAGCAATAAAATGTGGTCGAATGCTTATTTTGGTATGAACTTTAGGAAGTTTATTGTCAGGAATGTCTTGAAAAGTTCAAAATATTTAGCATTGTCATGTTTTTAATGCCTTTTTCCTTTTAGTTACTTCTGTAAGGATCATCAGTAACTTGCTCTATATGAATTGGAGCAAGGAACCCTTTTTATCTTCTCAAAATATTTCTTTGACTGATGTGAAATCATATTTTCCTCCTCCTTTCTTCACCCTGTGCATCTTATCCCCACTTCTCATTTTCCTTTCTTTTTTTTTTAATATTTATTTATTTTTGGGAGACAGAGTGTGAGCAGGGGAGGGGCAGAGAGAGAGGGAGACACAGAATCTGAAGCAGGCTCCAAGCTGTCAGCACAGAGCCAGATGTGGGGCGTGAACCCACAAAGCGGGAGATCACAACCTGGGCCGAAGTCAGTTGCCCAACCAACTGAGCCACCCAGACGCCCCTGCACTTCTCATTTTCTAACCGTGTACGTCACCATCTCCTATGGAGCTCTGCTTGCATTCATTCTGTCCCTTCAGAATGCCAGTGCACTGTCCACCTTAGAGCTTTGGATTCTTCTACTTGAAATGTTCTGTCACCGGAAATTCAGTGACTATGCTTTCTTAACAGGCATCTGTATTGTATCACTCTATTATAACTTCTTAGGTCTTGAAAAGTCTATGTCTTATTATTTCTCCTCTCCCTCCCGCCCTTCCTTTTTTCCCTGACTTCCTCCCTTTCTATTACATTGTTATACCTTTATCCCCTTGTGCATAAGTCAGTTTTTAACATTGCAGAGAAGAAATAAGCATCTGCCAACCAGCATGGTTTGGTCAAATTCTCATTGCTCTAACTGATCCTTCCCTTTCAGAGGATACCTTGGAAAGCTGGAGAGCAGGCATGCCCATGTGGCAACGAGCTACTACTTTCTCTCACGTTATCGTTATCTAAAGTTATCTAAATATTTGAAATATTCTGTGCTAACAACTCTTGCCTTCTCCTGAGACTGTGAATAGAATTATTTCCAGATGGCCCCGAAGTTTCAGAGTATTGCTACAGTTAACAAAAAGCTTTTGTAAATGTTATATTAACCACTAAGGGGCATGTGCTACCATTAATTTGTGTTATGAGTTCCTGTTGTAAATGGTAGAATTTGCCTGTACATGCGTTTTTCTCCCTAAATCATATATAATAATTAGAGTATTGGTTGCTATGAATCATAGATACCAAAGAACTGACATTAAAGTACTTAAAAGCATGTTAGGAGTGCCTCTTAACAAAGAACTAACTTTCAGACGCTATGAATGTAGTGCACTGTTTGATCTTAAGAAAAATTTCTTTAAAAATCTGCTAAAACATGGTAGGAAGACCTAGATTAGTGCCGTTAGGGAGCATATAAAGTGTAATCCATCTGTCTGTTTCTTTTCTTATATTTATATCAAGTAAACTAATGCAAAATTCTCTTTAGAATGTTTTTCCTGTTTAATTGTTATTATAAATAATGTTACGAATAATAGTGGTAGTATATTGCATTCAACACAACATTGTTTTCAGACTTCTCTATTTATGTTTACAGAAATACATTTAAGAAGTAAATTTAGCATCAGTATTCCTGCCATTGACTTAATGGTTATTTCCAGAGCATTTCTAGAATAGAGAGTAGAAAAGTCAATTGGGCTTATTGTAGTTTGACTGAAGGAGGCTAAAGATTGCTTTATTGATTGGACCAGTGTATTAACCAAAGAAAAAAGAAAGGTTATCACCACGGTTAGTCCTAATATAAAACATCCGAAAAGTTTTGAAGAAAATGGGATGGGATTTACTGAAATTGTCTTCAACCTACTTGTAAGCAGTTGACTTAAATGAAAAAGACAAACCTAAAATTATACCACAGCCCAGGAGGAAGGAGTTAACCAATAACGAATTCAGGGTCATAAAGTATACTTCCTTTTTTTTTTTTTTAACAAGGAACCTAAGGCTATAGTTTCTTTTGCTGCTTGCCAGCTTATATGTGGTTACCAGGGAAACTTCCTGTTCTAAATTATGCTGTGTGGAACTTATATATATTCTCTTAATTTGGACCCCAAATTTAGATTCCATTTAAAATAACTAAGATGTGGTAGGCGGGAGTTCTCTAATATATCACTTAACATTTGTAGTTTCTTTCTTAAAACCAAAAACTTTGGTGGAACGTAAGTATTTGTAATAGTGTAAATCAATACATAGCACGTTTAACCGTATCATAAATCTAACCAGTCTGGTTTCTTTGTCTAAATAGAATGAATTAGGCAAATGGCAACGTTTTACTTTAAGTGATTTTATGTGTGAATATTAAAAAGTGTACTACAAAGTCTAATGTTTATATACCATTTCCCTTTTGTATCTCTCGTGGCAAAATATGTGCTAGAGATTTATGGGCATATTTTCAAATGGGAATAAATATTTATAGAGTCTTAGAGAATATGTTACCTCAGTCCTTTAATAAAACCTTGCATTCAGATATTAGAGATGCCTATTCATTCACTCCTTTGTTTATTCAGCAAGCACATACTGTTCACCATTAAGAATAAAGCAATGTACTAAACACAAAGGATCCCAAATCAAATGTTTTACTTACTTTTAAGGAGCCTAATGGGAAATAGGGCAATAAATCAATCATCATAGTATACTGCAATAAATTCTATAAAAAAGAAATGCTTTGGGGCCAAGGTCGTGGTGGAGGAGCATCCAAATCAGATGGTGGGATCCAGGACCATCTGGATTCTTCCGAGACCTGGAAGAAGCAATATTTAAACTCTTTTTAAGCCAAGGAGTAACTCATATCGTCAGATTTGCATTTGAGAATGATAACTCTGATAGCAACGTGGAAGCTGGTGGGGATGAATCTAGACTGGAGCTAAGAACACCGTATACTTGGGAGCCACTGTGTTATTCAGGTGTAGGATGATGAGAGCCTGAGTGGAGGCAGTGGCAGTAGGAATGTGAAGAAGGCATGTCAGAGAGTGTTGACGTGACAATGATTTGGAGTCAAAGAATGTTAGAGGGGAAAGAAACGGACTGTGGATGATGAATGTTTGTATTTTATAGGTTAGGAAATGATAGCCTAGAAAATGATATTTACATATAGTCTAAAACTTAGACAAAGGGGATATTGTCAGTGGTGAGTCTGCAGTATTTTCAGGAACATTTTGTACATTAAAGTTAAAGTTATAAAAACTTCTGTAATGGCTATAAATTCTGAAATTACACATTTTATTTTTTATGCATATTTGACATATTGAACTTGAACAAGTCAGAAACTGGAAAGGTAAGCCTGATTTTTTTTTTAAATCAAAGTTGATTAAATCAGTAAAAATTTTCAGCAAAAGTTGCCCCTTAAATAACCTGATGTTTATCAGAAAGATGCTTTAATTCATTTTTAAAATAAATTTATAAAATGATGTTATCTAACATTCTCTGAACTATCACAATATTGTTAATGGAAAAGATATTGGAGGATGGTATGATTAAATGAATCATTGAACCTGTGATTATTCTGTTACTAGTATTACTCATAAAAGTGACCATCTGGATGCAGCAGAAATATAGTTTACAGAACCCTACCTGATAACCTGGACCCTTTTAAAATCATAGCTGAGATTTAATGTCACAAAAAATTGTAGGAGAAAATGACCAGTTTTGATCAAAATAATATCTTCTTTTCCTTCCCCCTGTAAGAATAACTAAAAATCAAGATTTATTATATATCTGACCAGTATTCATTTAGGACCACATTACAGTCATCAATATGATAATCATTCAGTTTTCAAGTACTGCGTTGTGAAATACACAAAGCAAATATGAAGTATTTTACTAATTTGTGAGGAGGGAGTCTATATTATATAATATGACTCTGTTAATTTATCTTGGGGCCATATGAGGGTCCTTATACATGGTATTTTTAAAAACACTACAGAATGGATTCCTTGGGGCAATAGGCATTGATCTTAGAAAAATCAATAATCATTTTAATTTATCATGACACAAGTACCTAGACAGGTTCTCATACATCTTTGTTTTCTTACTACATGTTTGTTAATAAATAGTTTATATATTTAATTTTATGCATATAATTATTTTTTTAAATGTATATTTATTTACTTTGAGAGAGAAAGAGCACAAGTGGGGGAGGGTCAGAGAGAGAGATGGAAAGAGAGACTCCCAAGCAGGCTCCTCATTGTCAGCATAGAGCCCAATGCAGGGCTTACTCAAGAACTGTGAGATTATGACCTGAGGCAAAACCAAGAGTCAGACACTCAACCTGCTAAGCCACCCAGGTGTCCCATGCATATCTTTAACTTGAGATACAATTTTAAGCCTACCTCATTTAGTGTCACTGTAATAGACATTGTCATATTCCATCTTAGCATAATTCCTAGGAATTTCCAATGCAGTTGATAGTGTATGAGCTTTTTTTAAAATCATACGTCTTTTTATTGGAAATTGTTGGCAAAACATGTAATTAATAAAATACCATGTTCCGTTACAGAAATTTACATATTTTCTCAAAATATAGGATCATACTAAAGACAGCAAGGCAGAATATAAATGTCATATCTTCACATTGCATTTGTTTTGAGACCATTTTAAAGTCATTATGTTACATGTCACATCAGCCCAAAGAGATTATATATGCTTAAGTGGTTATATTTGTCGTTTGTTAAACAATTTATAACCAAGGACAAAAATTTGGAAAGTGTTTTGAGGTTTAAAAGTAATTTGTTATAAAGATACCAGGAATTTGTCAAATGGTTTGGTTTTTACCGTCAAATTTTATCCAAAATCTCACCTCCTGTCCTTTCACCTTAGTCCAAGCTACTGTCATCCCTGGACTGAGTTACTATAATAGCCTCCTAAGTAGCTGATTTCATCAGAACAGAGTAGGCTTTTGAGTGGTAGCTCTCAGTTCTTCAAACCTCAGGGGCTTAATACCAAAAAACTTGACATATCTTGTTCACACATGTCTACTTTATGCTGGCGAGATTAAAGGGTCTGGGGGGAGCTTCTTGTAGTCACTCAGATCCAGACTGCCAGCTACTGTGCCATTCACAATGTTGCTAGCTGAAAAGTAGAGGAAGAGAGAGACTGGAGAATCCTGAAGCCTCAGCATGGCAGTGACACATGTGTCAGTACTGCTCACGTTTCTTCATCCAACACCAGGCCTGTGGCCCCACCTGACTGCAGAGGGGCTGGGAAATGTACCCCTTTGTAAGTCCAGGCAGGAGAAGGGGAAGCAGAAACTGCTGCGCACTCATGGTATCTTTCACACAAGTTTAGAAGATTCACACCCCTCATTGCTACAAGACAGTCTCAACAGAGCAGCAGAAATGATCGTTGTGATGTCTCTGATCATGTTCCTTCTCTTCTGGAAATCAATGAATGGTTCCCTATTTCATTCAGAGGAAAAACCAATGTCCTTACTGTGAATCACAAACCCAAACATATACCTGCCTGTGTATATGCCCTCCTGTATGCCTCTTTACCAGAGAGACCCCTCTTCATCACCCTGTTTTATTATTCTCCATAGCACTTAACCATTATTTAAAAAAAATTTTTTAATGTTTTATTTGTTTTTGAGAGAGAGAGAGAGAGAGAGAGAGAGAGAGAGAGAGAGAGCGCAGGGGAGGGACAGAGAGAGGGACTCACAGAATCCAAAGCTGTCTCTGGGCTCCTAGCTGTTAGCACAGAGCCGAATGCGGGGCTCGAACTCACGAACCGCGAGATCATGACCCAAGCCAAAGTCAGATACTTAACTGAATGAACCACCCAGACGCCCCTACCATTCTTTAATATACTGGTAAATATACTGTTGATTTTGTCAATTTATTGTCTCTTCATACTAAAATGTAAACTACAAAATGGCAAGTACTGTTTACTCTATCATTTTAACCCCAATGCCTGAAATGGTGCCTGACATGTTAGAACATGAATGAAGGAATGAACTTCACTCCTAAGAACTGTATTAAGATTCTCATTCCTCTCTATAATTAACGTGTTCGTCATGTATTATTCTTCAAGAACCATGTTCTCTTTTTATTTTCCTTTCTTTTTTACCTTGTTTCTGAGGTTTCGCTAAAATTAGTCAGACAAAGGA
Organism: Felis catus; assembly: GCF_018350175.1. Lineage (NCBI taxonomy): Eukaryota > Metazoa > Chordata > Mammalia > Carnivora > Felidae > Felis > Felis catus. Next base: position 125,566,437 of record NC_058371.1, read on the forward strand.
CTTGCCCCATGTTTAATGAGGTCCAGGTTGGAAATAGTCAAAATGAGAGATTTCAGCCAACCCTGGTTTATAGTTGCTTTATTCAGAGATCGTGTCAAGGAGAAGGAACCTGCAGGTCAGCAGAGGCCTGGTTTGGGGTGATGGTCAGGGTGACTTCTGAGTCACATTGAACTAAAAAATAGAATATAATACCATACATGGGTCTCTTTCTTCCTTTCATTTTATTCATTCTTAGAATAGGACCATATCTGATATTTGAATTGAGAAAAGCTTATTTTTTATACTAAAGTCAGATTCTAGCAACTTAAAATTATAATTATGTTTAAGATTTCTAGTGGGCAGCACGACAAGCAAAGAAAAATACACCTACAATAGGCACGTTTATATTGGTAGAGTTAAAGAGTGGGTATTTATAAAATAAAGAGAAAAAGTTAATAACATAGTGGGAAAAGTGGTGATCTGACGTTAATAGTTGCAAAAAGAAGAATATTAATATCCTTTCTAGTTCACTTGACAGGAGATGAACTGTCAAAGAAGGGAAGACAGAACAGAGTCTGGGTGAATTATTTGCTCGTGTGAGACTGATGATTTATTATGCCTGAATGGAACTTGAGTTCTTTGCCAGTGGACAGTCTAATATACCAGAACCAAAACCCAGGAATCTACTATTAGCAGGAGGTCTTGAAAATACGGCAGTGATGGGCTCGTTTGTGGGAACTGCTAGAACTCCCTGCTGCTGTTCAGTGAGTTCCATTGTGGTCATCTTAACATCCCCCTCGCCCCTTTTTTTCATCTGAGGCACATCAAGCAGTATGTGTGCAATGGCAGAAAAATGACAGGGGGTGGTCTTTGAGAAAATTCCCAGCGAGCTTCCATCGTACGTGCATGCAAATGATAACATTTATCGTTCATTTCTGAGCATGTGGAAACCAGTGTTTTTAGGCAAGTGTTTCCTACAGTAATAAGTATTTCAAAAATAATCAACTGAAGCCCCACTGTATATCAGAGTTCTCCAGGGAAACAGAACCAATATATATAAAAAGAGATTTATTATAAAGAATTGGCTCATGTGATTATAAAGGCTGAGAAGTCCGCAGATCTGCAGTCAGTAAGCTGGACACCCAGAAGAGCTGATAGTAATATTCCAGTCTGAATCTGAAGGTTTGAAAAGCGAGAAAGTCAGTGATACAAGTTCCAGTCCAAGCCTGAATAGCCTGATGTCCCAGCTCCAAGATGGGCAGAATGGGTGAATTCTCCCTTATTCAGCCTTTTTGTTCTATTCAGGCCTTCACAAGAGTGGATGAGGCCCTCTGACACTGGGAAAGGCTAACCAGTTTAACATTCAAATGTTAATCCCAACCAGAAACACCCTTGAAAACAAATCCAGCATAATATTTAACCAAATAATGGCACTCCTTGGCCCAATCCAGTTGATACATAAAATTAACCTTCATACCCATGAAATTACTTTTTTGGAGTCGGGGGGGGGGCTTCTAGATGAAAAATTCATTTACATTCTTGGGTCCCTTATAAACTAAGTTAACCTATATGAATATGAGGACTTTTATGTCTGTGAAAGATACTTCATTTAGCATTTCAGACCTTCCACTGGGTATTGTAGTTATGTTCTGAACCTCTGTATTGTTTTAAATACACGTTTAGGTAACTGAAGGGGAAGAAACTGTTCGCACAAATGATAACACAGTTTCTAACCTTTGCAGTGGTTTACACTATGAGATCTCAATCCTGACAAGACATTAGTATCAGCCAGGAGAGCTTTCAAACATACTCATCCTAGGTCTGCCAGCCAGAATGATTGAATCCGGATTCACTGGGGTGAGCCTGGCATCTGTGTTTGGTGAAAGCCCCCCAGGTGATTCTAACGGGCAGCCAGGATTGAAAACCCCTGATTCCATAAATCACCGTTGAGCTGCCTTTTGCATAGGAAGTGTCTTGTGCTGCCCGATATTGTCCAGAGGCCCCATCTACCTCCTTAGATTGTAGTGTCTGCCCTTTGTCAAGTAAATGCCAATTTCTGGGTCTCTTAGCTGCTCCTCTGGGGTAACTTCTAAGTTTCCTACCTCTACCATTGTTTCGCAAAGTCTGTCAGTGGTTGACTGTTTCCTAAACACTCCCTAGGCTGCGATGGTTAGACAACTCAGGGGTCCTCTAAATGTATCACCTCTGAGTTCAGATTGGGCTTGTTGAAAGTTAATTAAAACTCTAGTCTTGCGTGACAACTTCAGGAAGCAGAAGACCGTTTGTTTAAAGGAATTTTCTCCGACCTTATGGAGTTGCATTAGGAAAACAAGCCTGAGGAGTATCTCTGCAAAACATTAATTTCTTTGTCTTATGCCTTGATTATAGGGCTTTGCAGTCATTCATTTTAAGGGTAACTGCCTGTCTTTCCCATATGTAAATATACAAAACATATCTCTTGCTTGTGGCATCATCTTTAATAACACACTAAAGGATCTTTCCAGTGGTCTAAAATTCCATGTCATATAAGCCCACACAGGAGCAGTGATCTTAGTTTTTTAACCAAAAATGGAGACATATGGCAAGAAAGAGTGTACATAGAAAGATATTGGGGGGCGCCTGGGTGGCGCAGTCGGTTAAGCGTCCGACTTCAGCCAGGTCACGATCTCGCGGTACGGGAGTTCGAGCCCCGCGTCAGGCTCTGGGCTGATGATGGCTCAGAGCCTGGAGCCCGTTTCCGATTCTGTGTCTCCCTCTCTCTCTGCCCCTCCCCCGTTCATGCTCTGTCTCTCTCTGTCCCAAAAATAAATAAACGTTGAAAAAAAAAAAAAAAGAAAGATATTGGGATAGAATATTTAAAATCAAGAATGGCACATGTATGAGAGTTTTAAGCTCCGAATTTAGTAACAAATAATATTTATATAATTAAAGCAAAAGATAAATAAGCCATTGCTGAATCTTCATGACAAATTTAAGTTTACGTCTTACTGTTCTTATTTTATGAACAAGATGTGAGAAAGTTGCCCAAGTTCCCACGAGAAATGTCCTTGTCCTAAAACTTGGTCCTTCTCTTCATATTAGCTCCTTTCAGCTTGTGCAATTTTGATTTCATATGATTTTTTTTTTATTCTGGTTAACGTGAGATACACAATTCCTAACAGCGTATGAAGAAATTGTAGCATTTTAGAAACTATATCAATATATGAATTTGTTTTTTTAATTTAGAAAAGGCAATGGAGATGAAGGAAATATTCTCTGACAAAACTGGACACCCCAGGTCTAAAAAGTTGTATTTCACTTGGTTATGTTAGATTTAATGTAATTTGTGTAATGTGTCGTTGCCCTCTACCATCATCTTCAGGGGAAAAGAAAATAGCTCACTGTCTGTCATCCCCAACCTGTGACATTCCTTTTTACAACTGCAAAGTACCCTGTGGGGTTGGTAGATGCCAGGCCTTTTAAGACTTTACAAAGAGTGGAGACCAGCAGCTTTCAAACAGAAATATTTACTGAGGAGCTAATCCATGTATCAGAGATCTGAAGAAAGAGAGCATGACTAACAGCTGAAAATAGGGCTCATTACTGGAGCAATCTGCCATGAGCCCAGAGGGAAGGTCTCTAATTCTAGAAAAGATGTGTTTAAAGGGCAAGGCCAAGAAATGGAGTTAGATGGCATGATATATTTGAAGTAAATAGTTGGACACACTGACTCAAGTTACTGAATATTAAAGTTATTACAGTGCCTTACATGTTCTTCATTCAGATGTATTTGCTTACCTGACTAGGAAAGTTGGCCAGTACTTGATAGTGCGTAGTAATGCAGGGAAACGATATGTAGCTGGTCTAATTATGTGAATGTTTAAAAGCACTTTTTATTCCTCTGAGGAATGTACTGGGGCCTTTCTTGTTATCCTTAGAGAGCTTGCTGCCAAACAGAGAACGAAGAAGCTGGTAATAATTTTGTTTCAGGGTTAAGAAAGAAAGATAAATTTTGTAAAAACTTGTTTTGCTAAAAGACAGGAAAAGCTGACACATGATGGCTAACCATAAGTTCTCAGGTCTCCGGATGGGTTTGTTTTAGTGTGGGAGAACTGATTTTTAAAATTCTTTTGTGAGTTTAAAGGACAGTAAACTTAGTTGCCTTGATCATGCAAAAAGCTTTTATTCATGGCAAAAGCCATATTTTTTTGAAATATTTTGATATCACTGAAAATGAAAAGGCAAACAAAACAAATGGGATGTAGAGAAAATTAAAACAAAAAGATAATTTAGTCACATAAAAAATTAATACTGACCATGCAGATTAGCTAGGAGCAAGACATGCTGTATGTTTTCTTGTTTTTTTGTTTGTTTGTTTTTTTAGTATTCTGAATGTCACAGAAGTAAAAAGAAAGGACCTAGCAAGTAAAGGAAGGTTCATCAACGCCCCTTATGTATTTCCTATATGCTATCACTTAGTTCTCTGAGCAGCCCTTCAAACTGGATGTCAGTATCACTTCCTCTTTATAGATTGGGAGATTGGAGTGCAGATGGGAGAATCACTAAAGCAAGACCCCAAGTGCGTTTCTGATTCAGAGTCTATGTTCCCACATGTTGCCTGTGATTGTGGATCCTTCAAGGGGTCCCTGGAGTTTGTCATCATCTTTAAGTCCGTTTCCAGAGGAGAATATAAAGACACTTCTTAATTTAAAATTAGATTACGCCTTCATCTTCAGGAAAGCAGAGACATTTCCCCTAAGCTGCAAGTATACTGGGCAGGACGTAGAAACCCAAGATGACTCCCAGGTGGAGCTGTGTGTTAAAGTGCAAAGCAGGCTGTGGGAAAGACAAAAAGGTGGAAACTCCTTCATCAGAAATGTGTTTGGTGATATAGGTGTACGAACATGCATTAAATATCAAGGCATGGTAAAGCAAACATAAAATGTTACAAACCAGGAAGAGCTAATCTGTGGTGGAAGAAGTCAGAATAGTAGCTACCCTTGGGGCTGGTATGTGGTGCTTAGAAAACAGCACAAGGGAGCTGCTGTGATTCCCATAAGCTTCCCTTTCTTAATCTGGTGCTGGATAGGCAGATGGGGTCAATTTGTGAAATTTATTGAGCTCCATGTTATAATCCATGTATTTCCCCAGGATTTTTTATTATACATTATTTTTATTTTATACTTTTGTTTACATACCAGGTATTTCTTTTTGTACATTTCTGGTCTTTAAGGTTTCAGTTTCTTTCCAGTCCTTCCATGTCTTTTTTTTTTTTAACTATATGAACAAAGTGTGTGTGTGCATGTGTGTGCACGCATGTGAGCGCACGTGTGTGTGTGTGTGTGCGTGTGTGTGCGCGAAGCCCTGTTTGATTGCATCTCAACTTTGTGGCAGAGGGCCAGTCACAGAAGGCAAATCAACGCTGCAGAATGCAAGCACATTTTTGTGCGATATAAACAAAGTGGAAAAAGTAATAACACTAATGGTTTCTGAGTGAAAGGAAAACATCAAGTCCAGAAACATTGAAGGAAGAATTTATCATTGACGACTTAGGTGATATAAGCAAGGAATTTGATTATATGAAATATCACTGTCTTCAACACAGAGAAAATTGAAGGCAGAGGAAAAATGTGTTGTGTGATTGTAGCCTACCAGGGTTGAAAAACCCTGTGATCTATGTAAAGGAGTTGGACCTTGAAAAGAAACAGATTGTCAGGTGGGAACTATTATCCTAACAAACATTTCCCTTCCAGAATTCTGCCATTCTGAGACTCCATGCTGACCTTACTCTCTCATAATTAAGTCTGTCATGGCTACTGTCTTCCCCCCGTGAAAGTTTTCAATACAAATGATATTAGACTTGGAATATGCCATAGAGGAGCAGAGATTTAATATTTCTTGAGTAATTTCGGCATAGGTCACTGCCTTTGAAAATCTGCTTGTATATGACCATCTTAATAAGACTTCATCTTTTGATAGCTTTTTTGACAATGAATACTTAACAATGGGTCACCTCAATTTGATGTAAAGTTACACCTGTATCAGGAGAACATGAAAGAAAATTAAACCTTTGTTAAAGACAGATGAATTCTAAATGGAATTTGCTCTTATCGCAAAATCTGAAGATAAATGCAGGGAAATTTCCCAGTAAAAAGAGAGAAGGATACAACACATTGTTCATAAAGCATAAAGAAGAAACAAGCTCTCAAGAGTCCAAAAGGAAATATAGTGCTCAGCTGTATAATGAAGACTTCAGTATTCACAGATGAACTTCCCATTCACAGATGTAAAAGTAAAACAGAATCCCCGGTTACCACAGATGGAGATAAGGCAGAAATCTTAGGCAAGTGTATCTTTATTAAAATCAGGTTGCAGATATTTGCAGTACAGCAGGTCTCTGATCGCTTGTTCCAAGGGGAAGTTTTAAGGCAAATGAAGTTTTAAAGTGAATAGAAAGTCAAAACACAAAAAATAGAAGATTTGGAACTAATTACCATCAGGTGAGCCTATCATCAGTTTATATTTCGAGGAACATATTAGAAGTTAAATTCCAAATGCTCTGTTCTGATAGCAGCAAAATATATGATATTTGAGTAACGGTTTTCTTATTAAACAATTTATGATCTTTTTATTTCAGTAAAGCGTAAAGGACATGATCAGAATTTGCTACAGATAAACGACAGCTTTGTTGAACAGGAACGTATTTTTTTTTTAATTTTACAACAATAGAATGGGCCAAATATCCCTTGTAAATTACATTAATGAGATAGATTGCTACTTTTAATGGAGGCTCTGTGCTCTACGCACTGCCTTATGCAGATTTGCTAGTTAATAAGCCTGAACAGTGTTTCTGTTCGTGGAAAATGAATCTGAAACGATTGTCAGATTATCTGTTTGGCATGCCTGGCTGGTGTCTGGAATGGCACTTTGCTAATGTGCTATTACTCAGTGTCATTAACCCACACAAATGATTGAAAGGTGAATTTATATGTGTATCATGGGGCTCAGCACAAGGAACAGGCTGCAGTGAAATGATGCTCCAAAGGATAAAATGAGCCATTCATTTTGGATTTCCATTCTTTAGTCTCCATGTCCTCACTCAGACACATACGATATTTAAATATATAGAGAATAAAAAGACAAAGCTATCACCTAAAAAACACAACTTGGCATTGCATCCGTAGCTTAAAAGTAATATAGTGTAAACATGAATAGTCGTTTATCCCTCACTATCCGCATATCTGAGGGATCTTGGCAAAAAAAAAAAAAAAAGGCAGGTAAATACTTTAGAACTTACTTCATATAAGAGTATTTGGGAAACGTTAATTAGAAAAGTAGAACTCATGGTGGAAATGTGAAATGAAAGGATTTTCACTCCTTCATCATAGGAATTTAATTTACACTTTTGCGGATTAATTAAAGTACGTTAGCGTGGAAAATATTTTTTTTCTTTAATAACGCATCTATGACAGACCGTTACAGCAAAGCCAGTAAGTGGAAGCTACGAAATATTTTCCATTTTGGTCTTTTTATTAAGTCTTGTTTGATATTCCTTCAGCAGATATTTTGATATGTGTGCAGGCTTTCAAATTCCAAGGGCTTTGGAAAGTTTGAATAGGTTTATAAATAATGAGATGTACACTTATTCTTAAAGAAATAAATAGAAAATATGCAGAATATGCTCTGTGGTTCCTATTTTCTGCAGAGTTAGATTTTTTTAGATTTAACAGACACTTGAGGCCTTTATTTATTTATAGTTATAATATACTTCTATTATTTTTATTCATCCAAATTTAAACCAAAATCACCATTTCCAAGGAAAGTCTTTTTTTCTGCCTTTATTTTCAGCCTCCTCACTACTGGCTTGCTGTGCGTCCCTCTCCTTCTCTTGGCCTTCATTAAAATAATCAGTTTTAAGTTTCAGTCCTTTTTCCTGTATTTAAATTTAAGAAGTTGTATGATGGATATTTTTAAATTTTCTAGTTTGGCTTTATTTTACTTAGATAATGGTTTCCATCTTTGTATCTCTTCTTTGATAAGAATAAAAATATTATAGTGCTTCCCGACACTCAACAATAGATAGCTAGAACTTTTTCAGCACTATTAATCTATCTTGTTGAGAGATTAAATATTTCATACTTGTTTTTTCTTTTTTTTAAGAGTGCATGTCCTTGCAATTTAGAAAGAATAATTAGTAATTTCTGCCTTGCTAAGCAAATAGACCGTAGCGTAATTTGCACTTGGTGGAAATAAGTTTTCTTTATCATCTTCTTAAAATATTTAGCAAACCAGAATGTTGTTTATTTTCCTACTGTAGTAATAAATGTTTATTAAGCATAAAATTTGATAACTATCTGAACCATCTCAAAACCTATTATGAAATTGCCTTCCTTTGTTTTGTGTACTCGCTTATCATGACTTGAGTATCCTAACATGACAACTGGTTTCCACAGAGCAAGTGATCTCACAGGGAGCACGAGGGCAAGCAGGGAACCACACTGCCTTTTACAACCCACTCTGTAAAGACCTACACCTTCCCATCCACCTTATTCTGTTCATTAGAAGTGAGTCACTACATCCAGTCCACACTCAATTAAAATGCAGTTAGGGAGGAGCACCAAGGAACATATCTTAAAACCATTTGTTTATTAAGACAGAAAAATATCTCTAGTCACTGAAATTAACACTATAATGAGATTTATTAATGGCTTTTAAACGTATAAATAGTACGAGTTTCCTTTGAGTGTTGAGATTTTTTTTTTATCTTATTTACCCTTGTATCCTTAGCTCAACCCAAACATAGATTCTGGCAGGTACTAGTAGGTGCTGAAAATCTATAGAATTAATTAATCAATGTCTCCAAAGGTTGGAATACATTTTCTAAACATTTAAAGTTTTACTGCCAATATTTTATTCTTCTTGCTCTGTTTTCAATAATGTTACCTAAAGGAAAATAGAATTAAATGGGTTTATTCCTTTTATTTTTATTTATTATTTATTTTTTTAAGTTTATTTATTTTGGGAGAGAGAACACATGCAAGCGGGGGAAGGGTAGAGAGAGAGGGAGAGAGAGAATCCCAAACAGGCTTCTCATTGTTAGTGCGGACCTGGATGCAGGGCTCAAACTCATGAACCGTGAGATCATGAAGAGTCAGCCACTTAGCTGACTGAGCCGCCAGGCACTCCTATTCCCTTTAATTTTAAACATTATCTCTAAATGTTTTAAGTGTCCCATTTTTTCTCCTAATTCCTGTCCAACTTATGTGTAGTTTCTGTGTAGTATATTATATGTAGATTATTCTTATATATCTTATTTATTGTCTATTACCTTTACTAGATTTTGAGCTCCATAAAAGCCAAGATTTTTGCCTGTTTTGTTCAAGGCAGTGTCGCCAGCACTAGGCTGTTGTTCAGCATAGCATAGGCACTCTATAGATGTTTATTAAATGAATTAAAATATTTACTGAGCTAAGGATGTCAAAACCTTAACTTCTCATTTGCAAAGATTTAGTTTAGACACAGTTATACTTATTTGGAAATCTTCAAAATACCTTTCCTTGTCTCTCAGCTGAAGTTTTCAGTTTATAAGTAAAAATTTATTTTTGAAACACACACTTATAGCCGTTGCCCTGATACAGACCCATTGGGAATAACCCAGTTTACTTGATTATCTTCTTGGCATCTAAGAAAAGGTAGGGTGAGATTTGGGGAAGTCCAATATTATAGTCAAAATATGGTAAAGAGAAGCCCTGAGTACTTGTGAAGAGGCACCAAGTAGAGGAAGATTGGTACGTGCCCTGAAACATGGGAGAAATCACTCATTTGTAGCTCTGGTCCTGAAATTAGAAAGGAAATAAAACGTGCAAATCCAAACCATTGCTTTTTTTTTTCTTTTAATCCTAGGTACTTTGGGTCCATTTATGTATATTTGTCACCATTAGGTTTTCTAATTTCTAGGATATAAATTGCTGTAGATCCTAAAATACACTACTGAATATTCCTTATTCATTTTTATCCATCCCACATGTTACCCAAAATGATAGTGCAGATCTACCTTAAAGAACCACTAAATGTGTTCAGAAAGGATGGGTGTAAGAGAAAGACTGTTTGCCTTCCTTTTTACATGGAAGAAAAGGCAATATATAGGGTGGAGCTAGAACATTTTTTGTGAAATCCACATGATGGCATGGTGTACCACAATGATTCATATACTTTTATTTTTTTATTTTTATTTTTTAAAATTTATTTATTTATTTTGTGTGTGTGTGTGTGTGTGAGAGAGAGAGAGAGAGAGAGAGAGAGAGAGAGAGAGAACAAGCAGGGGAGGGGCAGAGACAGAGAAAGAGAGAGAGAATCCCAAGCAGGCTCTGCACTATCAGCATGGAGCCCAACATGGGGTTTGAACTCATGAACTGTGACATCATGACCTGAGCTGAAACCAAGAGTTGGGTGCTTCACGGACTGAGCCACCCAGGCGCCCTGATTCATATAGAGTTCAGAGGTGCTTCAGAGACCAGGTATTCTAATCTCCTGTTACTGCGTCAGAGAATTTGGGTAATTATCTACATTAAAGCGTGTTGATAGACAGTTTTCAGTTCAGCCTCTTCCTTCATTTTTTGGGAGATGGAAGTTTTGGGCTTCAGAGTGGCATGAGAAGCTATCCCCTGACAGAAATGGTTGATGTAGGGACTGACTTCAAAATAACTTATCCATTTCCACTCATGAGTATTCCTAAGTCTTTGTGGCTGTTCGTTTTAAATTTTTTATTGTTTACTTAACATAGCCTGCTGGTGACCCCTACCATCTTCCTTTGGAACTATGTGTCTTCATAGTAGGATGTCAGGCCATCACATGGTTCTCACTATCGCTGGGGACGGACGCTCAGCCTGGATTATCTCTCTGTGAAAAGCTCTGAAAGAATTTCCTTTTCATTATTTAATACCCAATTATGGTATTTCATTTGAACAGTAGAACTCTTCAGGTTCACTTACTTTGCCCAAGGTTGAAATGTAGCACTTAACCTCATTCAGGAAAGTAGTCAATTTTCTAAGTTCTGAAAATGATTCTTTTATTTATTTATTTTTAATTTTTTTTTTTTTTTTTTTTTTTTTTTTTTTTTTTTTTTAGTTTCACAACTTCTACAAGAGATTAGTAGTAAGAAACCCTCAATAGACCCAGGCTGAAACAAAAAACTATTTGGAAATTTTTTCATGCTCATGGTAAGAAAATAAGACAGTAATGTATAAAGAGAAATTCAGGGGCGCCTGGGTGGCTCAATCGGTTGAGCGTCCGACTTCGGCTCAGGTCATGATCTCACTCACAGTCCGTGAGTTCGAGCCCCATACCGGGCTCTGTGCTGATGGCTCAGAGCCTGGAGCCTGCTTCCAAATTCTGTGTCTCCCTCTCTCTCTGCCCCTTCCCTGCTCATGCTCTGTCTCTCTCTGTCTCAAAAATAAATAAAAACATTAAGAAAAAAAATTTTTTTTAAATAAAAAAAAAGAAATTCAAACAAATAATTCCCATAAATTATTTCAATTACAAAATGATGATGAATTATTTATAATTAAGAAGTGCGTCTTTGACTTTGGTAGTATTATTAGTGAAATGTTACCTTATGTTTAATTATACCTTCTAGTGGAACGTGTGAGCACAGGTGATTATGTTCATAAGTTAAGATTTTAAAATAGCACTATTTTAGATTCTCTTCCTTTCCTAGCTTAAAAAAGGCTTTCACATACCATGCAGATCACTGTCAAATAACAATTCCTAAGGTTCGGGAAGAAACTTCTCTAATCAGACTCTTCTTAATGATGCTGTGCTCAATCCTTGTCCTTTTTACCTGTCTTTGACTAATTCTCATGTCTTAAAGGAAGATGGAATGGCTCTCAAATGCTAAGATTAAAATGCCAGATGCAGCACATGAATCAATTGTAAGTGACAAAAACGAAACAGTAACAATTTCATTTCCATAGGAACCAATTCGTTATTACGGGGTCTGCCACTGCTACCCCTTGTTGTGGCTCCTCTCAGCAGGCTGACCTCGCCTTCACCAAATATTTTTCCTTACAAGTAAACCAACACAGAGCTTGAAAGCTTTTCAGATGAGCCTGATGTTGTAGTTCAGTATCAATACTTTCCAACTAGATATGACTGGGTCATGAAAATGAGAAGCTTCTTGTCATCCACATATCTAACACTTTTTGATATTTGGTATCGAATTTGGCATATTGGGCAATTTGATGAAAATGGTACCTTACGAATACTAACTTAACTTGTATTGCTGTCTACATAAGCTCGTATTTTCAGCTTATTTAAGGGTACTTACATTAATATATTTCATCTTGTACTTCTTGAGAAAGCTTGTTTACAGTAAGGATTAGCAATCATTTTGTTAAAATGCTCCTTAATCTATTATTAACTGGATATTAATAATTTAATAATATAGTCATAGAGTTTAAAAATACTTAGGATAGAAACCTCCATTTCGTTCGCATATCTTTTTCCCTCCCTAGACTGTCCCCAGTGGGTAGGACTTGCTTCTTATTCATCTCTGTGTATGGAGAACCCAACAATGTAGTTTGAAAATGAAGAGTTGGGGGTACTGGGTGGCTCAGTCGGTTAAGCTTCTGACTTCAGCTCAGGTCATGCTCTTGCAATTCTCGAGTTCAAGTCCCACATCGAGCTCTGTGCTGACAGTGCAAAGCCTGCTTGGGATCTTCTGTCTCCCTTTCTCTCTCTCTGCCTCTCTCTCTGTCTCTCTCTCTCTCTCTCTCTCTCTGTCTCTCTCTATATATCAAATAAATAAATATTTGAAAAAAATGAAGAATCAACATAGGTCTGCTGAGTAAATGAATTATAAGTTAAATGCGTGGAAATGTTGCTATAAGGCATAGGCAGAGATTTGCATTTGCAGTAACCTGAGTGTTACCATAGCCCACATTTTCATAAACCCCTGTACCCTCTCTGCCTCCCAAGCCATGTACATAATGCAGGTTACTCATGGTTTTTACTTGGAGGGTTTTCCAGTACTGTGACTTCTTAGGCTTCCAGCTCTGCCCTCTGCTCTGTGCTTCACTTTCCTGCTTAGAATGGGTGTGTGCATCCTTCCACCTCATGGTTTGTTGTCTGAGCTTCAGCCTCTTCTGGTGCCTTATTCTGTGTTCACCATGGGTGGGCTTCTTGCCTTTTAAGTTAGGAGAGCCCGGTGTCTTCCTAAGCCGAGACCTCTCCTGCCCCTCCATCTTCCTGAGCACCATTCCTCCTGGCAACAGCAGCCGCTTGTTCTCACTTGTTAACGATGCTTCTACACATTTAGCTGCTCCATAGTCCCGGGGACCACTTGTTCCTTGCAAAGGTTGCAGTTTGATCCTGCAGCCTGGTTGCCAATCCAATCACTGACCTGTTTCATCAGCCCTTTCTTTAGCCTCTGTGTGACTGGAAGCCTGGTTTTTCTCCAACATAAAAGCCCAGAGTTTAGCCAGTGGGAGAGCACGGCACATTTGAGGGTGGCGGCTGGAGGACTCCGTGCCTCACCAGAAACACATCAAATGATCATCGGAGATATTTCCGGGTTTCCTTGTTTAAAAGGCAGACAGATCAAAGACGGTGCCACCCTCAAAGAGTTGAAGACTAGCAGAGCAGCCTCGAGCCCTTCACCCCTTCATGACCCCTAACACAGTTTATCAACTGTGTGTTATTTCACGTTCAAGTGCCTGAGTGTGGTGACTTCATGGTGTGTGATTTGACTATCCACCTTAATCAAGTAATAGGGAAAATCAAAGAGTACACTTACATATACACTTAAGTTTCCTGAATATACTCATCAACAAGAGGTGGGCCATTCATTAATTATTTGAATACATTGGAAGAAAATCGTCTGCATGAGTTGTTTTTAAATTTGCCATACAAACCCAGGAAACATGGTAATAATAATTGTAATTTTTTTTCTGGGGAGGATTTAAAATATTACAGATGTTAATTCTCCTCATTTCATCCAGAAAGCTTTCCCTGGCTTTCCTTTAAGACAGAATTGCCTCCCGTGTGTTTCTAGATTACAGAAACATACCGTTGAACTAGGACTTACTCCTGAGGGTTTCAGTTTTGTATTCAAAGTTGAGTTGACTGTGTTCTCCACTATGATGCTTTTAGGCTGATAAGGGCCTTTATAGGCAGGGAATGGGTCTTGCTTATGATTTCATCGCTAGTGCCTAATATAGTACCTGGAACATATTTATCACTCAATAGATATTTCTTGAATCTATAAATAAATCCATAGTGGGCATTGTGCCATTTTGTTCTGTGGCTGGTTGGAATGTCCCATGTTTCCATTTTTCGTTGTCTAAATTTATAATTATTTACTGTGCATCCACTGTGGTGTAATAAGTGTACACATACATATGTCAAACAGAAGGTATTTATGTAGACGTGGAGGGAAAATGAGCCACTATTGAGGAAATACTTTGCCCATCCAATAACAGTTAAAATAGCAGCAATAGCTATTTTTGATTGTGGTTCTATTTTATGGTATTACAGCATATCATATTTTTTTCTCTATTCCCTCACCTAAAAAACCCCAAGGTTCTATCAAGTTGATTGAGGAGAGGATTGTGGGAATCAGTAAACAAGTACAAAGGCAATAAATAGTTCCAACTGCCAATCATATAACCACAAGATAAAAATGAGAAAATCAAAAGAAGTGAAGAAATGTTTTGTCTTATTTGGCTAAGTTTCCTCATATGAAAGGGCATCTGGAGCTACCTGGGGAAGCAGTTTGATTTTACCAGCAGCATTACAGGCATGGTCAGTATTATCCCCCTGCGTCAGCTCTGATTGACATCCCCCTGTGTGGCAGAGCAGGGTCATGCAAGGGATTAGAAAAACACCGGGTTTGAGCTGTGCCATGGCGTTCGGAAGGTTGACCTGCCCAATTAAAGACCCAGAGTTGTTGTTAGTGATTTCTTTTTTTGTAGAAAAAGGCTAAGGATAATGTGACGGGAAACAATTCACCTGAGCAGAAAATAGTGAGAATGTATCGTTTTTAACACTACCGTGAATCCCATTTACCACCTTGAGATAATGTTTCGAAGGTAAAACTGAAGTGGTATTTAAGTTAATGTAAATACTGCATTCTCTCTTCTTAATTGTTTTGGATGAGCCAACAATTTATAATTTTGCTTAGGAGAATATTTTTATACCTGCATTTGATGATACTGTATTTATAATATGTATTTTAATCACAAAGAAGGCAATGATTTCTTTGTCTGATTTTTCCTCTTTTGACATCAGTTCAACTCATTCTTGCCTTTAGCTCTATATTGGAAAAGGACTGTACCACATCTTAACTTTATGGGAAGAATGAGTCTGACAGTATGTGAGTTATTATAAATTCATGCCTATGCTATTCTTGGAGGAAGAGATGTTTTACATTAAGAAATCTTCCCTTTAAGTCTTTCTGAAAGAATAAACAGAGGACCTGTTTATGTCATCAGAGGGTACTTAACTAGGTAGAATAGTTAGCCACTGTCAATAATTTAACGTTAAGATTTATGAATATTTTCTGTAATAATAAAATGTGACTTTTCAGAATATGATATAGCAGAATGTCAGAAAATATCTGAAATATTAAAGCCATCCGTTGTGCCTACGTAGAAAATATTGTGCTGTTCATAATTTTTGTGAATAACAAGTTGTCTACATGTAAGGAAAGTAGAAGTCTAAGGTGGCCCACAGGAATACTTCCTTCTGGTGTGAACACCCTGAAGAATCCTTTCCCATTGAGTGTGGTGGGCCCATGAATAGGATGGGATATAACTGCCATCATTGTTACATTATTTGGCAAAAGAGATTTTGTAGCTCTAATTAAGATCCATAAACTGTTGACAGTGAGTTGGCCAAAAGAGAGACAATCAGGTTTGCTATTTAACTTACTCCACAGAGAAAAGTTATTATTATAAGTGTTTATATATTACATGTTTATAAATATATATTCTAGATATGTTTACTATTATAATATAGAACTGTAATTACTTCAAATTTAATATTTACATATCCATATGTATAAGTAGAACTCTTTAAAAAGCAAGTTTATCACATGGAAATATGACAAATGCACTTCATACTTTACAAAAATAGTTTGAATTTTGATACACAGGCAGTTTTAGAAGCAGACTTGTAAGGTGTAGTTACCTATGGACAGTCTGGATAAGAGGCTCTCTGGTAACCTGTTACTCTTTCTCCTTTTTAAAAATACAGTTTTCTTACATTTGAACCAAAGAAAAATTCATTTTCACAAGAAACAATGAAATTTTAATTTAGTATCTACCTTAATATATTTTGACTCATTGGCTATTGTGAAAAGTAACTTGAGTTGCTATTTAAAATGATTGGCAAGGTACTTCATGTTATAGGAATTGTAGTTCTCACAAATTCCAAATCCATAAATAAGTAATAAATATGTTACATCCACAGAAAATTATTGAAAAATACTTAGAAAGATATTTGAGAGAGTGCTAATTGCATGCAAAATTGAGAACTGCACTATTTAAAGAAATGAATGTGTTCACCACATTGTATTGCAATAAATACTGCCACAATAAATGATTGCTATTCTATAGTGAGTCCTTTAAGGAAATTCTTTTAGGACATCCTGGGATCACATGGTCCACCATCATTGCAATATAATATGAATTAATGCCACATTCAAGTCCCTCATGTACTTCAGAAGGAGTTGGAGCCCACATTAACTGCTCTGTCTCCAATTTTATTATCATTGATAAAACTGTGGGCAGAACCATTCACATGGTTGTTAGCATATTTATAGTTTACAAAGAAGTTTGTCAAATCCATTGCATTGAAGCGACTTGTAATTAGAGTCTATTTGTATACATTTATTGTATTTTGTCCATTTACATTGTGACTTATGGATCTCAAATATTCTCAGTCAATTACATATGCATAATCATTATTGAACGAAAGTAGACAATGGCAGGTTTGGAGCCAATATAGTCTGATACCCTAATGGGCCTTTAAGGGCTTTTAATACACTGATACTGGAATGATACAGTGTCAGTCTACTGAATTACTGTATGTTTTGATTTTTTTTTTAATCTTTAGGTACAAGCCAAAGTCAGTTCTTAAAATAAATTAACAATTACAATGCCTGTGGAAGGACTTGAATTGAATTCCAGGTGCATTTTACTATATTAAATATAGGAAAAGACTAAGGATTTGAAATTCAGGAGTTGAGAGGGACAAGAAAAACACTGAACCAATGTAGTACTTTTGCCTTTAATAGAAGACAAACTTTCAAATAGGACCCAGGTTTCCTTTTATGTTTTTTTTTTTATTAAAATAGGTGTAGTGAGTAAACAACCCAGGAAAATTCCTACATGGTTCATTGGAGTCTGAGTAAAAAGGTGCTAAGAATGTCCACATAACTTTTCTGGAACTGCAAGATAAGACAGGTCAGAAATCTTTTTAGAGCTAGCCAAAGGAAATTGTAATTTTAGAATTC
The DNA here is from genome assembly GCF_018350175.1 of Felis catus. Taxonomy (NCBI): domain Eukaryota; kingdom Metazoa; phylum Chordata; class Mammalia; order Carnivora; family Felidae; genus Felis; species Felis catus. Next base: position 125,583,907 of record NC_058371.1, read on the forward strand.
ATTTATTTATATATTAGTAGATAAAATCTTGGGATAAAAGTTAAACTGATGGTTATACATTCCTGCTATATCATTTACATTTGGGACCACTGTGAACTTCAGTAAGTATTCTATTAAATAATAGTAATCATAGCACTGATTGAATCATTATGAGGATTAGAGGAATTAACATGTGTATGACTATATAGCAAGAATGCAATAAAAACCAAATCATTATAGGGGCGCCTATGTGGCTTGGTTGGTTAAACGTCTGACTCTGGATGTCAGCTTAGGTCTTGATCTCAGGATTGTGAGTTCAAGCCCTGTGTTTGGGCTCCATGCTGGATGTGGAACCTACTTAAAAACAAATACAAAATTGTAATTATTCCTTTATTCATTTAAATCAAAATTATCTGTGTGACAGACAAGGTATATTTTTTATAATCAACCTACCCTGAGAAAATGAGAGTTTTAACTTTGAAAGGCCTTAGAAGCAATCTCCCTAAAGTTTTTCCTGTCTTCAGTTAGCTCTGGTAAGTGGCTGTATATCTTGAGGTTGAGAGGGAAACAATGAGTGACAAACTTTGTAATTTTAGAAAGAAAAAGGAAGAAATGGAAAAAGCAGACTAAAACTCTGTGTTAGCTTCTGTGAAAAGAGAAACTGATATGTAAAGGACATAATGGAAAATTCTATGTCATGTTTATTTTTCACCTGATTGAAAAATCACATCCAACAAAAAAATGCTCTTTACTGGTAGAAAGTTGTGATGTAGACATCCTCTACACCATCTTTTTATTTCAGTGGCCTCTATTTCATGCCCAAAACAGACGCAGAAATGTAATCTTTAATGTAACAAATATTGTGGTACTATTTTCAAATATAATATTACGAGGCAGGCCTGTTCATTTGTATCCTAGGTTCCATTTTTTGTTAGTTTGAAACAACTAAGCCTCTAAAAACAAAATCTGGCCTAGGTTAATAATGAACATTTTCTTGTAAGTTGTATTGAAACAATGTCATTAAAAAGTTATAAGTGAGGGGGTAAAATGCAGACACACCCCACATGTTCAAGCAGAAACAAATATAAAGAAAATATAGATGAAAACACAAAGGTACGTTTATCATGAATAACTATTCTTAGACACCGGATGCTATATCATATATGCTATCTACTTTTTTCTTCCTATTCCTTTTTTTTTTTTTAGTTTTTTTTAAATTTTTTTTTAATGTTTATTTATTTTTGAGACAGAGAGAGACAGAGCATGAACAGGGGAGGGGCAGAGAGAGAGGGAGACACAGAATCTGAAACAGGCTCCAGGCTCTGAGCCATCAGCACAGAGCCTGACGTGGGGCTTGAACTCACGAACCGCGAGATCATGACCTGAGCCGAAGTCGGACGCTTAACCGGCTGAGCCACCCAGGCGCCCTCCTATTCCTTATGAAACAAATTGATCCTAGATTGCAGGTTTTGGACTCACTACTAGGAATAAATTCCCCTACGTTAGCACCACAAAGAAAGCTGTTCATATTTCTGAGTTCTGTAGGAGAGAACTCCAGAAATGGGTTAGCAAGTTTCTCTGTTCAGAGTCTCCTCAGGCTGAAATGAAGGTGTTAGTCTGTGCTGCAATCCCATCCGGGGCTCAAACCTAGGTCTAAGGTCTTTGGTTGTTGGGTAAATTCAATTCCTTCAGTTGTAGGACTGATATCCCCATTTTCTTGTGGGCTGTCAGTTCTTACAGAGTGAATCTCTTTCTGTCTCTGTCTCACTGTGAATTGCAACCGCTCTCTCTCCAAAGTTTGTGACTGAGGATTCAGAAATAAGTAGATAAAAATATCAGTATGACCCTATTAGCACATGTGCTAAAATATTAACAGCATTAAATGCACACATAGAAAATGTCCGTCAGAACAGAAACCTTTAAGCTGTGTGCTATTATTGTCTTTTTGGTTCCTTAGAGTATTATTTCTTGTGCCTTTTCCAGACAAATGAAAAGGACTCAAGTGGTAAGAATGCTTGATATGGTCACCACTGTTCTTTGACAGCAAAATTTGGCAGATGCATAATATGGATAAGACAAAGTTCGCTTGTTCATGTTTGTTTATTGAAGAAACATGTTTTCAAAGAGTGTGTCACAAACGTGTGTTCTATATGCAAAGTGGTTCCTTTCTCTACTTATGCAATCCATGTGCATAAAAGGTTTGAAGAAGGGAAATAACAAAATGAGTGTGCTCCTAGTGCTTCTGAATTCAAGTTGAATAAACTCGAAAAACAGTGTCAAGAAGCATGACTTAGATTACTTAGATTACTTTCAAATGTAAGTGGAGACATTTTTAAATTATGTTGAGTGATTTGTAATTCATTCAATAGTATCATGTATATAAAACGCAGAGTATTTTTTTGGCACACTGATGTTAGAGATGAATATAATATCTTATGGCTTATGTTTACCCATACTAAATATTTTTGGTTTTAAATATGTACGGACTTAGAAAATACTCTCATTTGCTTTTAATTTTCTAATAAAAAAATAAATCCCTATCCCATATTTGTACAAGAAATATAATCTTTTAATAGTGTTTGTTTAAATATCTTATCAATGAATGTGTTACACCCATTAAATGTAACAGAATATGCAATTATATTTTTAAAAATGAAACCTTCCTCCTTATACATAGGTACATAACTTCACCTTTTTCAAAGTACATGAAATTTCTAATGTCCACATTTGGGTAAGTCTTTGAATATTTGTAACTTCCTTAATACATTTTGGCTCCAAGGTTTTTTTTAATTAGGCAGTATCTTTTATCTAAAAATCAAGTCTAAGGAAAGCCATTTACTTCATTTTAAGGGGTTGCATTGGACACTAGAACCAAATTTATCTTTTGCATGCAAAAATTAAGAAAGTCACTGATAGTGCACAGACTTAATGACAGTTGAGTTTACCTATTAGTCTGTTTCTACATTGCTTTGGTTAAGTTCCTTCAACTCAGTGAGCTCCCTATGCCTACAACTGACTTTCCTGCAATCCTCTGATCCTACTTACACACCTTTTTTCTTACCTTGAGAATTTAAATGTAAAACTAATTTACCTTGTAATTTTGTTTAACTTGAGCAGATTTTCACTTTAATTTTGTGATTTTTATCTCGCTTAGATAGTTGGTGGTCTGCCCCATTTGTTAATATTATATTTGAAATTCATGTTCAATTGCCTTGTTATAATCATTGCCATCATACACACAGCAACTAAAGTTGAGGGTAAGGGTACCTCTATGTGCAATCACTCAATAATATAGGGGGCTATATGTTGTCCCCCTGGGATAGAACCCACAGCTGTCACCCACAAGCCTCATGGAGCAGTGGTCATTCTCTTAGCAAATAAACTAACGTCTAGAGCCTGGCTCTCACACTTGTGATGTCAGATACCAGTGGGTTCAGTTATCTCTCATGGGTATACTGGGATATCAAACCCCAATTCCAATTTAAAATGAAAAGCATAATCATTCCATGGAGTAGAATACTTCCATGGACCCTATAGTCTAGATAGATGGGAAATCAAATCATGTGGAATGCCAAGTTATGCATGTACAGTAAGAACTAGTATCTCAAGGACAAGAATATCAAGGTCGGTATGACAAAAGCATTTTCTCTTTGTAGGCAAATGTGCATGGAAAAAGAAGTAATAACATGTTGTTTGGAATCAGGACAAGGAGAATTATATAAATCATATGGCTTTAGGCCATTACACATAGACACCAAATGCAGTTGGAAAGGTTTTACTAATGGAAAAGGAACAATATAAGCTCCTGCATCTGTCTCCTGCCTGGACATGACTTTGCCAATGGGAAGAAATTCTTTAAGTTTATTGCCCAAAGTTCATATTCTCCTGAACAATGTTTGGAAGATATTTTGAATATTGACCTCTGTGACTCCCCTTTTAATGTGACCCCTGAATGATTAATGGTCCTTTACCTTCTCCAGGGATTGAGACACTATTTTTAATACATGTATGCATTTTGCTACCCCTTTCTTGTTCTATTGCATTTCCATTTTATAGTTTAATGTTAAGAAAGCAATATAATTTCTTGTTATTTTCAGTTTTTTAAGGAATATGTCATTCTGGACTGCAAATATTGGTATGTATATTTCTTACTGTCCTTCCCATAGATTTAATTATAAAATTATATATAGATGTTTAACAGATATTTGGATACTGGTATGTTGAAATCATTAGGAAATGAATTTTTTAGATATGGACATTTAAAGATATATGTATACGTTATTAATGAGTTGCAACCAGGAAATGATTAATTCTAAGTCAAATTCTATGTTCAAGAACACCAAGATATATTTTGCCAGGTTAAAACGTCAGTCAAGTATACCTGCAGCTAATTACATAGTGCTTCTAATTCACCTCTTCTTCAGTGCATGATTTTCCCTCCTCCACAAATCCCACTTGCTTGTTTTCTTACAAAGCTGCCAAGAAACTGTGAACAAATTTAATGTCTGAATAACTGCTTGCTCTCTTAATGACCTTGAAAAATTACTTGCATCATTAAAAATTCATAGAAAAGAAAGATTTTGAGAAGATTGGCATATGTAATCATAGTACCTTCTGTTATGCTACTATATTATTACAATCTTATGAACTTGAAAAAGTATCTCAAAGACATTAACTTTGCTATGGTTACCCAGTTATATCAAAATTTTCTGATTTTTTTTCAGAGAATCTGTATATAGAGAGTAAGAAAGAGAAAAACAGAGAGAAGAGATAGAGTGATGCTTTAATTTGTTGTGATATCTCACAATGACTATTTCGAATTGTCCCACAATTTTTCAAATGAAATATTCCAATTGTTTTTTTGTAACTGAGGTGAAGTTCTCAGAGTATACAATTAACCATTTATAAAAAAATGTTTTAATGTTTATTTATTTTTGAGAGACACAGAGACAGAGCTTGAGTGGGGGAGGGGCAGAGAGAGAGGGAGACACAGAATCCGAAACAGGCTCCAGGCTCTGAGCTGTCAGCACAAAGCCCAACACGGGGCTGGAACTCAGGGACCATGAGATCATGACCTGAGCCTAAGTTGGATGCCCAACCAACTGAGCCACCCAGGCGCCCCTAACCATTTTAAACTATATAATTTGGTGGCTTTTAGTGCATTCGTAATGTGTCTCTCACTCAAAACTTTTCATCTCCCTAGAAGTAGAAGTCTCTGTATCCAATAAATAGCTCTCCATTCTCTCCTTCTCCCCACTCCCCTGAGCCACTAATATGTTTCCTGTACCTCTGGTTTTGCTTATCCTGGATTTCAGTGCTTTTAATTATAAATATCTATAAATTTAAAATTCTGTGTATGCGTTGATTTTATACCCCATTTTTCTTGAGTAAAGAAATTTGGAGGGGAAGGATGTACAATCCTAAGAAGTCCTGGAAACTGACAAGATCGAAAAGTGTCATCGGAAGAAGTTTTTTGGTACCTCTCCCACAGCAAGTTCCACACTGTATTGTGTGATATGCTTGCTTGCTTGTCTTCTGAAGTGATTACAGCCTTGAGAGGCTTGTAATCACTATAGCCTAGTGCTTAGCACAGTATCTTCATAATATTTGAGTGTTTGCTGCTTGTTGAAGGGAGAAGAGAAGACATATAGCTCACTGGTAATATTTTACCTAAAATAATAAAGAGGAAATAATTATACCAGATTCCTTTTTGTCTTTTTTTTTCTTCTTTTTGATTTTCCCCCCCTTGTGTGTGTGTGTGTGTGTGTGTGTGTGTGTGTGTGTGTGTGTTGTTTTTGAGGTATGCCTTTTCTGAACTTTGAAAAATAAAAAATTGGTGCCAAAGTGTGTTTATAGAATTAAAATTGACCTTACCTTAATTTATCCAACATTTAGCTCTATTAGCATATATGCAGTGATGATATGTATATGTGTGTATATATATACACACATATATACACACATATACACACACACATATATGTTATATATATATCCTATTACATATGTATTATTGTCTATATATGTGTGTATTATTGTCTAATATGAAAAAGAGTTACATTTAATTATCTGGACAAAGCAATCTGATATTATTTTGTCTCTTTTCTTTGTGAAGCATTCTTTTCTTCTTGGTACATACAACCTCTGTCTTCCACCCTTAGCCCCACTTCCTTGCCCAGAGCATCAGTACTCAATTGAGTGGGTTCAGTCAATGAATATTCACCCAGTACTCGAGTAAGATCTAGAATTAGAATAGGTGCCCTAGGGGCACCTGGGTGGCTTAGTTGGTTAAGCATCCGACTCTTGATTTTGGCTCAGGTCATGATCTCACAGTTCGTGGGTTCAAGCCCCGCATCGCGCTCTGTGCTGATGGTGCAAAGCCTGCTTAGGATTCTGTCTCCCTCTCTCTGTGCCTGTCCCTACCTCTCTCTCTCTTCCTCTCTCTCTCAAAATAAAAAAATAGGTGCCTTATGGAAAGGGGAGCAAAACTGTATCCAAATAACTTCCTCCTGTATATTTTCCTTAAAATACGGTTTTTATTTTGTGTTCTATAGTGGGAAACAATATCATTTAAAAACTCAATGTTAACCCCATTCGGTTTCATGCAAGACAGCTTGCTTCTTCTAATAGACAAATTGCCTACCATAGTGGTGGGTATTGTTTCAGCAATGAATAAGATAAGTATTTTCCTTTATCTCACCCTTTTTTTCACTTCATGTTGGGAGATAATTCTTCTTGTACTGGCAGATCTGTATGATATGTCTGAAAAAAGTCAATGGGAAATAACAGCCTTTTCCATAATTATTTAAATGTCAGTGCCCATGAGCCTTCATTCTGTGTTGGTTTAGACAGACAGTTCCCTTACAGGTGGGGTGTTAGGAGAGTATTTTAATCTTCTGTTTCCAAGGTTCTGTGAAGATAAGTGCTACACGTTTGATTTGTGGGCAAGAACAGGTCAATGTTGATTTTACTGAATTCCTAAGGAAATTGTTTTCTGCTCATTTTGAATTTCCTCTGGGTAACACATCACATTATCTTGTATGGGGGTGTCTGCGGCTCACTGCTCAGTGCCATTAACATACATCTGGGCCACCCTTTGTGTGGAACCGTCCCCTGGTGAAACCCTCAGTTGTCTGGGATGGAGAAAGACTGCAATTTACAGAGTCCATTATCACCTCTGGACGTGTAGAATGATAATGGAAGTGACAGAGGTGCAGCTGAAAATTGGCTCTTAATATTTTATGTGTTCAAGCAAAGGATTGGAAATCTCATGCTGCTCTTTAGGGAAAATGAAGAATGTGGGATTTTTTTTTCTATTAGAAAGTTTTATGCAAAGAGTTGACTGCAAGGTTTCAAAGAAGGTATTACAGTGCATTCATTTTGTGTTAACCAACTTCTCATTAGAGGTTTAGAGGGAAAAGATCCTTCTGGGTGACAATTAAAATATAGAAACAAATTATATCCAACATTGAAGCACAGTTTTAGAACTGACAGTTATAAAATGATGCACCACATACATTACCACTTTGCCTTCACTGGTGTACCATGTCTAAGGAATCATAGATATTCGCCTAAAGGTATCATTGCCAAATTGTGGAGTTGCTTTTTCTTATTTTCCCCTCAACACATTTTTTTTCCTGACTTACAACTGAGAATAATGTTTCAAGAGCTATCAATGTCACATTGGTGTTGAAAACAGAAATTCTGTCAGAATTTTTAAGTGTTTAAGACATATAAGATGGAAAATAAATACAGCTTCTGAACTAGTTATATTTCACATTTACCTCAGTGTATTACAGCTTATCATAGCACTAACGAGATCCTTGTTGAAAGAATTCTTTCTTGAAAAATGTAGTTACTCTCTGTTCTGACTAAGATGAGAAATAATGCAGTAACCTTTTTATAAGTATTTTATTACTTGTCATCGATCTTATTTCAGACAAAAGTGCTAAGATGTTTTCTTAACATTAAAAAAAACAAATATTACTGGAACTTAAGTCCTGTGTGTATTTTCTTGATGTAGATTTATGATTATCAAGAATGTCTAATTCCTCTATTCTACCAATAATGTACATTAGTGATATTAGTGTACCATTATTGCCTTATCATCTGTGTGTCTCAGTTTTGAATTTTGGGGGATTTGGAGAGGATGGGATAAACCTGGTGGGTTTGTTTGTTTGTTTCAGTTGCTTTTCAGAAGTAACATTTTTTCTGTCAGCTTTCCTCTTCTGGAAATGACCATCACTTTACTCAACTGTAGGTAGGTAAGGGAAGTTTCAAGTTGCCATGGTGGATTTCAAGCCTCATTGAAATCAGCAACACCTGCCATTTTGAATAAGGTCTCTGTAGATCCATTTATTTAGATGTGTCATTTGATTCAGTTGCCACTGGTAACACCAAAGTAGCAAGATTTCCAGACTGAGATTGAAGGAGAATTCTAAATGCTACAAACACCCTGTCAGAGATGCCTAACTAACTGCTTGGACTATAAGTTTCTCATACTTTTATGATACAAATATAGTCTTTATATTGTATTCAGTCACTATTAGTTAATATCATTAAGTTTCATCACTAAAAATTTATTAAGTATTATGTGTCAAGCAGAATTGTAGGCACTTTTACATATATTCTTTACACTGCATTTGTTTTGGGGGCCTGCCAAGTTTATGAGGAAAAATATGCTTATCTTAGTCGCTGTTAGTCCCAGATCTAATCCAGCTCCTGGAAATTAATAGGAACTCAATAAATATTTGTTGAATGAAAAAAGGACTTTAGTTCTAAATATGGTAATTAAAATAGCTACATAGACATTTTAAGGGATGGCTTCATAACCATTCTGGTGAAAGGGCAATGCTTCTTTCTTTGTTTTTGGGTACCTACATTGTAAATAAATAGAATTCCAGATATGAAAACTTCATCAAGGTGGGGGCTTAGTTGATTTGCTCATTAAGGGTAGGCCAGGTCACAGTGGTTTTCCCTCTTGTTACCACATACAGTTGCTCCCTCTGGGTCCTGCCGGGTCTAAAGCGTCAGTGTTGAAAATGTCTTTTTCTTTTTAAATAATATAAATCATAAAATGACCAAATGTTCATCTCCACAGCTTTTCTTTGTAAAAGTGTTGTTTCCCAGGCGTTATTACATCTCATAGTTCTATGTTAAAAATCTGCAGGAATTCTTGGTAGCTGTAATCTATCAAAGGAAATACGTAGAAAATTCCATTGCTGCACACTTGCTCACCCTGTTGAACATTATGCACTCTTGTAACATGTCTGCATCTGTTACCACCACTTTCTGTCAGCTCCACACTGAGTTTGAGTGTTTCTTGCACTATGTTTCTGGTCCAGCCAGGCCAGGAAAACAGGTTATGGCATTTTTGACAGTCTTCCCTTAAATAGTTTCATTATATACTATTATTAGAATTCGAAATGTATTTCCTATATACAATTTAATGTGTTCCTCAAACAATCTCAAGAGGTAGATAAGACAGATAATATTATTATACCTCTTTCACAGGTGAGGGAGCTAAGGCCCAACTAGGTTGTATGATTTGTCCTTGGTGACGAGATTTTCAAGTGTTGCATGAGGAGCTACAGCCCAACTCTGTGTTCTTTCCACACAAGTCATAATACAGTGTTCAGAAATCCAGTTTAGGTCTCTTTTTTGAGTTAGAGAAAATCCTGACAATAGGAGAAATCACACTCGCAATTCTGCATTAGCTGGAAGAGTGCTCACATAAGTGGTTGCTTCCTCTCCTGGCAAAGTCCTTCTTCACCTTAATTTATCAAAGTTGTGTCCACCCTAGAAGGGGCTAACTCCAAGTCCCTTCTTCCTGGAAGAAGATCATTTTTTTCTGAATATTCCTTTACCTCTATTACAACATTCTTTGCAGTTTGCCTTGTGGTAGCCTTTAGTTTTCTACCCTTGTGTCTTAACGAACCTAGAGTTAGGCATACGTGAATTCTAATCTCATAATAACCTATAGCTAGTTGTGTGTCATTGGGCAAGTGGTTACGTTTTCTAGTATAACTTTCTTTGTCTACAAATTAGGTCACCTACCTCATAGGGAAGTTTTCAAGCTTAAAATATGTAAGTAGCTCTGTAAAATGTGCAAAACACAGGAAATGCTGAATAAATAGTAACTTATTATTTTTGGCCTTGGGGTCTTACTAGAGTTTAATTCAGATATCCATATTTCAAAGAATCTGGCATGGTAGTTGAATTTTATATGAATATCTATCTATCTATCATCTATCATCTATCTATACCTAATCTCTAATTATTCAGCTATTATTGGATAAACTAGATTCAGAGTAATCTAAGCAAATATTTCTAGATAAAATATAACATTTTCAACAAGCTAGAGAGGAACTAAGTTGTTTTTTTTTTAATCTTGCTTCTGTGATTCAAGGTACTATAAATATCTTTAAAAAACAATTTTTATGCAGAGTCCATTCTTGACTAGGTCAAACAGAGAAATAAGCACAGATGATGGTAAACTTCTCCCAGTCTTCTTAACTTTGTGCATTGGACATAATAGAGAAATGCAGTGAGGACCATCCAGTGAAAATGGGTAGCCAAGAAATAACAGTGGCACCCAAGGCTTATTCAGTCAATAGACATATTTAATGCTTCGCCATTTGTACACCAGAAAATGAACTGATTTAAAAAAAAATTGTGGTATAATTTACATAGAATGAAAATTACCCTGTTTATAATTCTTTTATTTTATTTATTTATTTTTGAGAGAGAGAGCACAAATGAGGGAGGGCCAGAGAGAGAGGGAGAGAGAGAATCCCAAGCAGTCTCCGCACTGTCAGCGCATAGCCCGACACGAGTCTCAAACTCACGAGTCGTGAGATCATGACCTGATCCAAAGTCAAGAGACAGACGCTTAACTGCCTGAGCCACCCAGGCTCCCCATTTAGGTTACAGTTCTATGAATTTTGAAAAATCCATTCAATTACATAACCACCACAGTTGTGTAGCCAGCACAGTCAAGATATAGAACATTTATCATTGTCAGTGAATCTGGAATTAGGCAGGCCTAAATTTAAACCTATATCTGCCACTCTCAGCCAGCATCCAAAAATATGTTTTCATGTCCACTTTTTGTCAGTTACTTTCCTTGCTCCCAGCTTCCGGCAACACATGGCTGTTTTCTGTCCCTATAGTGTTTACTTTTCCACAATGTGATATAAGTATAATCATAAACATGTGTAGCTTCTTTTTCTGGTTTCTTTCATTTATCCTATTATTGAGATTCAGCCATGGGTTAGTATGTGTTAAGAGTTAACTCATTTCATTCCTGAGTAGTATTCCATTGCATGGATGTACCATGGTTTGTTTATCCACCCACCAGTGGATAAGGCTGCCTACAGTTTTCAGTAATTATGAATAAAATCACTACAAGTATTTATGTACAGGTTTTTGTATGAATATAAATTTTCACTTCTCTTGGGTAATATCTAAGAGTGGATTGCTGGGTCATATGGTAAATGCTATGAACTTACTGGTTAGTGTATTTTACAAAATACAATGAAAGTCATGTCCTACTGATTTTTTTAATTTAGTAATTCTGGATTTATTCTGACTTCTCATATGAAGCATCATGTAAGATTTTCTTAAATAGGCCTCATTTTGAGCATAGCTTATTAAGTAATGAGTAACTACTTATATAAGCATTTGTGTTATTATACTATGTAGTCCTTCAGGGTGTATCACCATATGGGGTGCTATTTTTCCCTAAATGGATTCAGACAATGATTTGCGGATTGTAATTTACCATTTTGTAGATTTATTTTTCCTTCTGTCTTTACAACCTTCCAGTTTACCCCCTGGGCACGTCTTCCTGCACTCTAGTCTTCTTATTTACTATGTTTTATCTATTGTACCATACTGAGTTAACGTAAATAACTTGTTAGTTCAATTGCTGTTTACTTAAGGACAGATAGGCTCTGAATGAGAGCATCTATTTTAGGCACTTTCATAAGTGTATCCTTCCTTCATTCTAGATACTTTATAAAATCTACTTTCCTAAAACCCAACCCGTTTTTTGCAGGTTCTTTTGTTATCTTCCAGAAATTTGATATTCCTGATGAGTGATTTGTGTGGTATTATCTTAATGGTAAAATGGATTTACCTCCCAAATGTGCCCTATCCTCCACTCCAGCAGTGAACGCCTGTCCTGTACTAGGCGACTTAAGACTTATTTCCTACCTCTTCGAGAATGTATTCTTGTCTCTAACTCAGATTACTCAGAAGAGTCATCTATTGCTTTATTATACACTTTTTGCTTTATAATGATTTTAGGCTTATCTTAGCAACAAAATTGTCAAGAACTTGACACCTTTTGCCCTGAGGTGGTCCTCTTTGTATTAGACATATAATTGCCAAATCAATAAATATTTACAGATTGATTGCTTGATTAGGTGGTATAAAGCAGCATTACTAAGAGTATCATCTTACTGAATTTGCATACTTGATGTTCTGAGTCTTCCACAGGGTACTATTAACAACAACACAAAACCTTACATTCTGACTGTTGCTACCACAGGATGATAGAGAAAAGCCCTATTTGATTCCAGATGGAGTAAAACAGAAACCTAAATTTCATTCAGCTGTTCCCCCTCCCTTTTTCACTGTTATTTAATCACCTAAAAGAGAAAAAAATAGATTCATCCGTACAATTTTTTTAAGTTTATTTATTTCTTTTGAGAGAGAGGGAGAAAGGGAGAGAGAGCGAGCCAGCAGAGGAGGGACAGAGAGAGAGAGGCAGAGAGAGAATCCTAAGCAGACTCCACACCCAGCACAGAGCCTGACACAAGGTGCAATCCCACGACCATGAGATCATGACCTGAGCTGAAATCAAGAGTTGGATGCTCACCCCACTGAGCCACCTTGGCACTCCATCCCTATAATCAGTTTACCTAAGAAAATAAGGTGAGGGACGTATGGGATTAAGTAGATAAAAGTAAGGATGAAAGTGATATATATTTGTAAGTGAGGAGGGAAAGCATAACCCTTAGTAATTTCGTTTGCAAAGCATCCCCTGAAAGTTGAGATACACATGATACATGAATTGTCTCTAAACTTTCTCCTTTGCAAAAATAGGAGAGCAAAAGGCAACTAATAATGAAAATAAGTTCAGTGAGGTGACAGCTTTGTCATGTTTTAAATTGGATTCACTCTCTCCTTCCCTTCTGGAGTGACACACCCAAGGCTCTGCCTCCACAGCTGTCAGTTTAGTTTCCTCCAACGTTATTAAATCCTGCAGTGAAGGTTCCATTAAAACAAATCTACCAACAGTGCCTATTTATATGCTTCTCTGTACATTTCTAAATATAATTGAAGACTGCTTCAATATAATATTTCAGTTAATTTTTTAATGGAAGTGAAATCTTGGATTTGCGGAGTGGTGATAATCCCCCTAAGACACATGAGCAGAGCTGTTCTCCGAGTTCCAGCAGTCAGTGGAGGAAAGAACTATTATTCCACTGCTCCAGTTCTGAGGACCATTCTCCTTAAACCTGTGGTACATTTAATGTGCTCTTGGGTAATTGTACTGGTTCCTAAAGGACTTCATTGGGCAGTCCATTACGACTACCTGTTTCAGACAGGCAGGTATCCCCATTGTGTAAATGGGGTTGCTGAGGCCCACAGTGGACTTCCCAAGAACATATAGTAAATAAAGGGAAAGGAGGTTAATCAGAAGTAGGTCTCCATCTAACCAGTGCTGGTTTCACTGTGGAACTCCCATGTTAACAAGGTTGACCTTAATTTGGTTGCTTGTCTCTCCATTTCCAATATAATATATGGAGAAAGTTTTGTTCTATCAAACTTTTAGTAAATTTTCAGCATATATGGAGATGTACTGCTTTAATAGTCAGCAACATGATTGAAGACTAAAGAATTCATTTGGTCAGTATTTGAAAAGGGTGATCAAGTCTTAATGGATTAAAATACAATTATATAGGAAATAAAATATTTATGAATTAATTAAAATTTTTCTAAAGTTAGCTTGATTTAATCTTTAGTGAAAGAGTATTTGTATCATACAGTAAGGAATAGACTATATGTTAACATCACTTAGACTTAAAATTCTATGATCCCACAGAAATGGCATAAAGAACAATATTAAATCGAGACAACAAATAAACAGGCTACATAAACTTTGCTACACTTTTTTTTTAAGTTGATAGAATTCTCGGGGCAACTGGGTGGCTCAGTGGGTTCAGCATCAGACTTCAGCTCAGGTTATGATCTCGCTGTTCACGAGTACAAGCCCCACGTCGGGCCTTGTGCTGACAGCTTAGAGCCTGGAGCCTGCTTCAAATTCCGTGTCTCCTTCTCTCCTGCCCCTCCCCTGCTCTCACTCTGTCTCCCTCTCTCTCTCAAAAATAAATAAACATTAAAAAAAAAGTTGGTAGAATTCTATATAGAAACATCAGTTTCCATGTTGTATCTCTAAAAAAAGCATAAACTGAAAATAAAGGAATAAAATAACAAAGGGGAAATATTATTGAATATCAAGTTTTCAGTGAGTTCCAAAAGGAGAAATTTATTAAATTCTCAAAGATTATGGGTTTTACAGAGGCCCGAGGGAGAAAGGTGACTGGCCAATTGCTTTGATTGTTCCTGTTAAAACCTAAATGTATTTAGGCTAGCAGGTGGATATCATTAGGTCATCCAAAGGAATCTCTTGAGAGTTAAGAAGTCTTTGGAAGTAGTACTTAAAACACTAATTCATACTGTGAGCAGTAAAAATAAGTAGTTTATTACCCTGTAAGTAGCTTCTAATTGAGCTTGAAAAATAACAACAAAAGCGAAGGACTCTGAAGCCCTCCCTAATCTCTCAGTGGCCCCTCTCATCTGGTCATGTACCAAACTCTTCTTGGCCTGTGTCACACTGGCCTCCTTGTTACCTCTTGGCTTATCCAAGCTGATTCTCAGCTCAAGTCTTTTGCTCCCACTCCTTGTAAAATTCCCCTGACAGAATGTTTCCTTATTCTTAACAGGTAGTTCTTTCCTAACCAGTCCCGCCGAAATATTACCAGCTTCCTACTCACTCTATCTCCAATTCACATATCTCTTTACATGTTCCCTCCACTGGAGTGTAAGCTCCTTGAGAGCAAGGACTGTCATGTTCATCGTTATGTTTTCTAAGCCTAGGAAACACTTGTCAGAGTTACCAGTATAATGTACCAGAAGAAGCTATACATACATATTTTTGTGTGTGAGTGTGTGTGTATGCGTGTACATACTCATGCCTGGGACTCCTAAGAGAAAAATAAAGAACACCCCCACATATGTTTATTATTTAGCAAACTGACCATTACTTAGCAGATGATTTAGAATACATTGTTAATTATTCTTTGTAAGCTTGCTATTATTTTACCTAAGCAACATTTTTCCAAGTGCCAATGACAGAGGCAGAAGAAAATATATATACATTGTTAAAAACAGTAGGGACTTTCAAGACTTTCTAATTCCCTCTCTTTTCGGGAAAGTCATACAGTGGTACAGTTAAGGTAAATGAGACCCAAAAAGGTGACACAGCACACAGGGTCACATGTCTGGTAAACTGTACAAGCCTTTCTCCAAACTGAGCTTTTGAAGGGACTTACCCAGGCTGCCTCTCTTCTCTGTGCTGGATTATCCATTTATCTACCCGGATTATCCATTTATCTACCAAGTAGATAAATATCCATTTATCTACTTGGCATCTGTTGGTCTAGGTGGTTACGTATACTACTTGGCTTCATGTAAGTGTTTTATTCTGAAACAGTGTTGGACAGTCCACTCTCCTAAAGCAGAATGTCTGCTTTGAATGCTAACAATACCATTACTAGATCTAGATATATCATTCTAGTTGGGTAAGTTACATAACTGTGCATCATTTAATTCATCCATAACACTGTGATATCAATACTTATTTTTTCTGAGATCATTAAATAAAATAATATATATATGCACAAATATGTATATACACAAATATATATATATACACAAATATATATATATATATATAAAACGGTAATTATACTTATTTTTAAAGATCTTTAGAACACTGGCTCGCAGTTATTGAAGATAAACAAAAATGAGTAATAACATATTAACAAATACCACCCAGCCAAGGTAATTTAGAAATACCCTTATTAGTTAAATATTGATTTAAGAAAAAAACACCTTGGACAGATTTCTTAACCACTAACCAAGGAGTTCTCCTGCACTATTAATTAAATGTAAAACAATTTCAGTATTATCTTTGAAACATACAGTTTTAAAAGTTAAATTTACTACAAAGAGTAATAAATTCATTTGAAGTCCATTATGAATGATTTTTATATTATGTCTTGATTTAGCAGTGCTGTTGCTTCCTTTCATTAAGCAGAATAATGATGAGATGGCCATATTTGACTGTTCAGGAAGTGCATAAGAATGAAACACAGAAATGAAGTCTAGTGGCTTTAAATTGAAATTAACCCATTTGTATCCATTTTTGAACCAGTTTCTCAAACACTCTGGAATTTAAACTGTCTTCATGAAAGAATGCCTTTGTGTGTGTGTGTGTGTGTGTGTGTGTGTGTGTGTGTGGTCTAAAATCAAATTCAGATATCAGGAATTCTAAATTCTAATGTTATATCACATGTATTTCCAATGGCCTCACAGGTTTTTCTTAGGGTTTTTCTTCCTCTTCTAATCAACTGAGTATGGCTTAAACTTGTGAAATTCTAAGTTCTTCAAAATGAGTGATTCTATATAAATGCAACCTAATTCTCAAGAGTGCTAAAAACTACTGAATGTTTGTAAAGTACCTTGAAGATGAAAATTGTGATATAAGCACTAAGTGTAGTTTATTAAAGAAAACCATGTTAGAGCTGTTTGCTGATGAGCACTCTTAAAATTTCATTTCACTGAACTCCTTTCAGAAGTTCACTGCGGCATGGTGAAATGTTATTCAAGCACTGCAGGAATGTTTCCCTTCCTTCTTCTTCTTTTTTTTTAAATCTTTTTTAGTGTCAGGTGTTAGGAATTCTAATTTTCTCTTCTTAACCATCACCATTACTACATTTAGAAATATATATATATATATATATATATATATATATATATATATATATCTCACCTTAAATTGCATACCAGTGAGATTCATTATATATGCACTATTGCCTTTTTATTGTAAAGAAATAAGTTGAGCGTTCTACTCATATTTACTTACTTAACGAGTTATTTATCAATTAAAATGAACATAGCAATATTTGAAATAGTTATGAGAGTATTGAATAGGGAAAATCTAATATCTTCCCTTCATGGTAAATGATATGAATTATCCCTACTGACTGACTATTGATGAAGATTATAAAAATTTGGGCTGTTTTGTTTTAATTTCTCTCACTTAGAGACCGAAGTACTTTTTCCAATGTGACTAAATTCATCTGGGCTATCTCTTTTTCATTTCCATTCCTTTCTCTAGGGATTTTGTAGGGGAAAAATTTTAAAAGCCAGTAAATACACAGATAAGTCATTTCCCACTGAAAATAATTTGATGCCTCCTTTCATCCCATTACATATCTTTCTGGCATCTTTATCCATGTAGAACAACAGTGAACCTATCTGTGATTTTAAAATGTGTGTATAGTAATACCAACAAAAGTAGATGAGGGTAGCTAGCTACCTTGCCAGACAAAGAATCAAAGTGGCAGAACTGCCAATGGAAAACAAGCAGCAACAGATGGCCAAATTTGTGACCATAGAGAGCTGGAAGACAGGAGAGAAATCTGAATAAGAGAAAACAGTCAATATTATGGAAATGTACACGCCTGGCTTGTCCTCTCTTCCTGCACACTATCCTCTTTTCTCCCCCTTGGTAACACTCCAGCCTTTACTGGTGGGGAGTTGGTGAAGGAGTAGTGCCATGAGATGTGAGAGAAAGATTGACATTCCATTGCTTGGTACTTGTGGGGTCACTGCACACTCTAACATATGGGTTTATGTTTCCCACCCAATTAGCCAGTGAAAATTAGATGTTCATTGTTTTAGGAAAATTCATAGACATCAGCATCTCCTAAATTTATTTGACCTCAGAAGACTTTTTTTTTCTGAAATACTGTTAACATCCCACTTATAAAAACCAGTGTTCCATAGAATGCATTTTAAGGAATGATGCTCTAAAAATTTTTTAATGGTTTAATTGCATTTTCAGCACAACACATTAACAAGGAAACATATGATAGTGCTTTTCCAAGTTTTCCTTCAAAAATAGTTCAAATAAAAATGACTTTGTTTCTGAAACTATTTCATCTATCAGAAGGATATGTATGACCCCAAGCATATCAGATAACTAAGGGGTTTTCTGTGTTGTGTTAAATAAACTTTTTTCTTAAAACAGAAAGGAGTAGAGGAAAAAAGAATAACAAAAGCTCACATAGCACTTTTCTTTTTGCTAAATGATTTGGATTTTTCCTCTTGAGTTTATGGTTCTAATGGCCTCTGAACCCTTCTTTACGTCACTCTTGCCAGCCATGCTTATAAATCTTTAACATTCTAGAAGCTTAGGATGTTTCATTATTTATCTGTATTTGTTGGGGCCAGCTTTGATGAAGAAGACTATTTATAATGGACTGCTTATTGCAAGGGCCCGTAAAAGAAACATAAGCTGATTGTGGCCTGTGAACTTGAATATGCACCAGAAGTGTAATTTTTCTTGCTACATGACAGGGCAGAAGGAGACTGAAATCTGAGTTTTTGAGGATTTAGATTTTGAGGATAAAAAACATAGCTACCTTGTATCATCCTCATATGAGGAGAAGAAAGGACACAGCATTTAGAGATGACCCCAGTACTACAGGCCCCCAGTTTACTGCTGATTTACTTCACGGTTCATAGACAACATGAAAAGGAGAAGATATCTGTAGCTCATCCCTAGAAAACTAAGTATCTTCAGAAACCAGTGCTACTATTCGTAAATTTTAAAATAAATCCGTCAATAACAGCAGCTCATTAGGAGGCTATCCACATGGTAAGCATTTTCTGTTCCCACACATCTCAGATAATGTGTGCTTAGGTTCCTCAGATGCAAAATGCAGATCATAAGAATACATCTATCTTTTTAAGGATGTTTGAGTGGTAACTGCATTTCTGCTATCATTACTTATCAGGGAAAATATAAAAAGCACTTTTCACAAATTATCTTTTGTTTTGAGGAATGTATTTTTGCTCCATACAATACTTTTTAGTATATTTTTTATCATTTCATTTACAGATATTTTTAAAAAGAGATTTTACATGGTTGAATTATTAAGAGGGTACCTGTTCCCAGACAATTATCTTGACTCCAAAGCCATGGAATTCATTTTTCTAACCTGCACGGTTAAATTGTGGTACATGGTTCTTTCGGAGCTTTGTTTTAATAGAAGAGGAGCTATGGTTTTTGATTTTCACTTATATTACTAGAAGTGGTTGTAGAATCTCCAAGTTCAGGTCCAGGACTATCTTTATGAGAAACGTCTTGTGAAAAATAGTGATCTTTAGCAGTACAAATTTGATATTTTAGTTATGTTGATAGACTTCTCCAAAACTCTGATCTACTAGAACAGTGCCAATGTCTGTAAATGGAGTTCCTTTGCTGCAAAGTTTCTTTTACTATGAATTTTGTTACAGTGATAGAAAAGTAAGTCCATACAGATTATTAATGAATTTAGAAGCATGAATGTGCAAAGTTTACTCCCAGCTCTGCCTTTATCTTTTCGCCCCAAATAAACGACAGCTAAATTGTGAAATTAATCACACTGAAGGCCTGGGCTCTGATAAGGATCCTGCCCTTCTATAATATTTCTTTTGACACTGCAAAACAATTTACAAAGTTTTCTTAGTTGGGCTTTTGCTTTTATTACAGAATCATATGGCATCACGTGAGACCTTGTCATTGATGCTGTTATCATACTAGTGATTGAATACAGTAACATCTTTGCTAAATTGCAGGGTTGCAGGAAAGATAATTATAGTTTTACTTTAGACTGGTCCCTATTATCTACTCTACCCACTACAAAATATGGTGATCTGTGCTAATTCAAATTTTTCAGTAGTTTACTTTATAGTTTTTTTTTGTTTTATCATACCTATATTTGAGAAAAGAGTTATATCCTTTATTACAAGTTATTTAGCATTTCTTAGAAAATTCTAGATTTTTTATTCTTTTATGCTGTGGGTTCCTAATACAGTATGCCGCAGAATACAGACAGGCTTTGATTTCCTAATTTATATAATACTGTGATTTGTGAATTTTCAATAAATAAAAATACTGACCTTAATAATTTAAACTGTCTTGCATTTTTGAGTCCTTGAGAATTTTAGATTATACCAAAAGACTAAGATAATGCAAAACCACTTGTTCCAGTATTCTAAACCCCCTAAATATGAAGTTTAGATAATATTTTAGTAAAATATAATGAATGTATTAGAATTGACACGATATACTTATGTAAATTTCACAATTAGAGTTGCATAATTTATTCACATCAATCTTAGACCTATATTTGATGTTCAGCAATACTTTTGTTCATTTTAAAATGGTTTCTGCTCTGCTTAATTGGTTTGGATTTGCTCTGTCAGGTTTTTTTCCCCTTTATTTCCTTAGTGAGAAAGTTAAGACCTGCTGTTTTACATTAAGTCTCTATTTTTTTTTATAAGAAAGAAAAAGGCAAGCAAAAATCGTAAGTCTGATTAAAGGCAGTTTATTCAGAGTTTATGAGCACTTCAAAAAAATGTTTCCTGCCTTCACTGAACCATTATGAAAATCCCATGATACATCTGTCATAGAAAATAGACACTAGAAAATACATAAACCATGGAATTGCATTAAAGATCATTATTTCCAAGATCATAGTATTGACTGTGTTCTGGAAAAATAGAACATAATGTCATGGGGACACCAGCCCCACACCCTTCTTTAACTGGTTTGCTAATTCTTTCTATAGTTCCATTGGTTATGGAGCAGTTAGCACTATTCGAGAATACATTGGTAAAATATTCTGTTATACCAGTAGTGTTCTTTTAACTCTTGAGTTATTTCTAGAGTTGATTAACAGAAACAGCCTGGGGCCTTTTGTCATGAGTAACCCGTTTATACATTTTTAGTAAGATGGCTGACTCGAAATGCTAGAAGAAGAGCTAGACCAATCATCCACAGCTGTTTCTGTACTTAGTTGTGTATCTTTGCACTGTTCAGTGTTACAGCTGAATAATCACTGTGGTTCCAGTCCACCTTTAATTTCATAATTGTGTTTTTTCCCCACCCTCTTATATTGAGGAACCTTTTCTAGCTTCAAAAAAGTTTTAAGAGTCTACCTCCAAGAACATAATTCAGGGACTTTTTGAAGATACTATTATGTAATCGAGGAGCATTTTCTCCATTTCAGAGAAACAAACTGTGGGTATGTATTTTTAATCTAGTAGTTAATGATAGCTCCAGTTAGTTTTCTCATTGGATATTTTTTTCATTAAAGAAATGATAATGCTTATATCCCTAGTTTTTATCAATCCTGTAAATGGATAATCACAAGAAATTATTAGAATAAAAATTATTTTAAGTTAAATTTGCATTTAATGTCCTACAGGCCCTTTTAAATTGTGGAGAGGTACTTCATCAAAATCACACATAGCAAGGGGAAACTGTACAATAGGTTCTGCTGTGATACAATAGATGTAATCCTAAAATTCACTCCCCTGTGCAAAACCATGAAATAAAAATCACAAGTCCTTGGGGTACCTTGGTGGTTCTGTCAGTTAAGTGTCCAACTCTTGATCTCAGCTCAGGTCTTGATCTCAGGGTCAGGAGTTCAGGCCCTGCACTGGGCTCTGCACGGGGTGTGAAGCCTACTTAAAAGCAAAGCAAAACAAAACAAAACATCAGAAGTACTCCTGGGAAAAATGAGGTTGAGGCATAACACTCAACATTTGAATTAGGCATGAACACAGATAAACATGGAAACCTAATAATGATAGCATAGTTTTAAACATGTAAATGGTTGAATTGTATACTTAAAATGGTTAAAACTATAATTTCGTTGTGTGTATTTTACTAAAAGAAAGAAAGAAAGAAGAAAAGAAAGAAAGAAAGAAAAAAGGAAGAAAGAAAGAAATGCTACAATAAATAGGGACTTTATCTTGAAAGAGACTAGCAGTTTATTTATGGAAGAGTTGAAACTCTTAAGGACAGGAAGCCACAGCACCAGGTGTGGATCCTAACACATGGGGTAAACTGAAGTAGCTGGTAAATGTCTGAAGAGTGTGTGTGTGTGCACGTGCACATGGATTTTGTGTATTCCTAGGTGGCTCGGTTCAGTGAGGTACAGTTCTTTGTGTTCATCTCTTGTTCCTTACATGCAAAATAGTGCATAATCAAGTGGGAAATTATGTCATGCTCAAATTACTCCGTGTTGGGGATTTGCATTTTCAAAACAAGAGCTATAGTGGAACTGCCTGTGCCCTTGAAAGTTGAGCACACTGACTTTTTCATTGAAGACAAGAGCCTCATGGTGAAAAGAGGTGACTGTTCAATTTTGTCACTATCAGCCGTGCAATCAATATGCAACATTTTGATTTTTCCATCTACTGTCTTGCAAGAATAAACTTCGACCTCTCTGTCCAACTTGATTCCTTCATTAGAATTTGCTTTGCATTGGGAAATAACATCTTACCTGGAAGGGGTATCAGAATCAGGAAGACAACTGAGTATTCATGTAACATTTAAAACTCTCGTTTGTCTGCTCTCTTATTATCTATCTCTGGAATCTGTGCTTACCAAACCAGTCAGTACAAACAAACACATGATTCTCTATTCATTTAATGAATGAATGAATTTAAAGGAGTAAGTGAAAATGTGGGACATACAAAATGTATTCAACCTATCCTATTTCCTGTTGTGTTTTTCTGCAAGACAAAAACCTCCTGTGATGTGTTCCTGTGCTCTGAGAAAAGTTAACAAATATTGGAAGGGAACGGGCTTTGACAGACTTCAGTGCTTCTGTGGCCCTTGCAATGTGCTTTCATATTCTGGAGCTAGACTCCAGTGCACAGAGTAGAAAAATAATAAGTCCTTTGAGCTGAAACTTCATAGTCACTGTGGGATATTCAAGAAGGAGACCATTGGGGAGAAAGATAATATAGTCATAGCTTTGAACTTGTCCTGGATTTTACTTGCCAGAAACCAAGTGAGAGTCACTCTGACACCTTATTATTACTAGTTCTTTCTCCGAGTAGGGAAAAGTGCTCCACAGTCCATGTTGATAAAAGTGAAGGGAGTTCACACATAAGAGAGAAGGTGGTCTTGAATTTAGTGTGAAAAAGAAGTATAGTAAGGCTAAGATCTACTCCAGGTGTCAACTTGGAGGCTACTTTCAATGGTAAGTCTTCCCTACTCTTCTGATCCAAGTTTGGTGTCTCTTCTTGCATTCTGTTTTCTGTTTCCTGTTGTGAGGTGAGGACAGAAACGTTTCTGTCTCATTCCCTATTAAATGCCCCAATGTTTAGTTAGGTCTAGTATAGAGTAGGTGCTTAATTAACATATAGGAATGAATGAATAAGAATTAAAACTCAAAAGCTTATTGTCTATAGGAAGAGATAGAAGATAACCATACAAATTGGCTAAGAAATAATATGGCACGTTATGGTAGAATGAGCAAGTGGTATCTAAGAAAGAAGCACACAAAGTGATCGTACTTCATTCAGTTAATCGTTACCTGCTGTATACCTGCTATATTTCACTGTGTTAGAGAAATAGTGAATTAGAAATTAGAGTCCCTGCCATCAAGAGCTCAAGGGTCTAGTGAAGTACACAGACATTACATAAAGAAAGCATGAACAGGGGGTGCCTGGGTGACTCGGTTAAGCGTCCGACTTCGGCTCAGGTTATGATCTCACAGTTCATGAGTTCAAGCCACGTGTCGGTCTTTTGCTGACAGCTCAGAGCCTGGAGCCTGCTTCAGATTCTGTGTCTCCCCCTCTCTCTGTCCCTCCCCTGCTCCTTCTCTGTTTCTCTCTCTCTCAAAAATAAACAAACATTTCAAAAAATTTAAAAAAAAGAAACTTTGAGCAAAAGTTTAACTCAAGGTTTGATAAGAACGAATACAGAGCATAACTGGGAAGATATAATCCACAAGGCAAGCAGTAAGGGCATTTCCAAGGAGGTGATATTTCAAAGTGGCAATTGAAGAATGGGGAGGGACAGAAATAGAAGAATTAACCTGTGCTTGGGCTGTGAAGGCAACAGAGGCTCAGTTGTTGAGCAGGAAAGACGGCTTGTTCAACTGGAAACGAGTGAGCTGGGCCTGGGGAACTGGAGTTGCCATTAGAGAAATAGACTGGAACCAGACCATGATCAGTAGAGGGTTTAGATTTCAGTCAGAATGAAGTTGTGCATGTTTGTCCAAACTTTGTGAATTTGGACTTCATGTTTATGAATTCTAATTTGTGTAAATATCATGTTAAAAAAATTAAACAAATAGTAAACCCTGGTGAATGATATTCATATTTAAATACTTAGGGGAAAGTGTACTAGGGTCTGTAATTTACTTTGGAGTGCATCCAAAAAGTGATTGATTGATACAAAAATGGATAGATGTACAGAAATACTATAAAACAAGTAAAGTTACTAATAAAATGTAGGTGACAGATACATAGATACTCACTATAAAATTCCTTCAACTTTGCTGTATGTTTGTATTAATATTCATAATAAAATTTTGGAAAAAAATAAGTAAATCCTCAAAAACTGTTAACAAGGAAAGATTTAATAATCATGCAAAATGCCACAACCAAAAGGAAGGATTGTTCTACCACATTACATTTGATTCTTTGTCTATGAATTTTTATTGTAATGGAAACAGTACCTGCTTTCATGATAGTAGGCATATTCCATAGCTTTAAAAACATTGCAGATTATTTGCATGTTTTTATACCACTTAAACTATCAAATCTTCTGATGAGATACTTCTTTAAATAAGTACAAAGACGAATCTGTGAGACGAGAACTCATCCATCCTCAACTGCCCACCAGCACCTATCAGTGTAGCAGAAAGCAAATCAGCACACTCAGGTCTGTTAGCATGATCAGCTCTCAGCAAAAGATGCTACTTAATTTTTTTTTTTTCAGGTTCGTGGTTGACTTAAATAACATAAAAGAAAGAACTATTGTTTCTCTGAAAGTTAGTTAAATGTGCCCAGGAGTCTCGGTCTACTCAGGAGTTTGGCATCTAACCTGATTGTAAAAATTTAAGTAGCATAGTCTGAAGGCTGTGGAACAGAGATCTCTTTTCCTTGATGAGTTGTTACCCACCATGAGCAGTTCACTGATAAATTAGTGCATCACAGAATCACATTAGAAACCTTGTGCTTGATCTCCCTATGTTTTCAATGAAAACATTTCCCTTTTATTGATGTTTGTTCTTATTGACCCTTTGAGGTCAGAAGACAGAGTTTCTTTATTAAATCAGTAAATCAGGAGTATTTAATTGGCTCTAGAAACTTCTGAGTGGTCTTGGCCTATCCCAGCCCCAAACAGGGCTCTGACCAACCACTGTGAATTCTGCTTTTCCAAGAAGGTAGGGGGTGAGAGATTATAACAAGCTCTGTGTAAGTAGTCACTCACTCATTGCCTTCAAAGCAGTGATTTTCTTGTGTAGGCAACATGCCAAAATCAATGTTTTTGATTCACATAAAGAAATAGTTTAGCATTTAGAAAACTATGGTTATTTCCCTTTTTCTGAAAAGCCATCAGACATTAAAAAAATAAAATACATTGTAGGTTTTTACAGAGGAACTTATTTTTATTCTCTGTGTTACATAGAAAATAATTAGATGATTGTTGGCATTAGTGACTGTACTAAGATCAATGATAAGGCAGAAACGAGGAAAGCAGCCTTTCATAATGAGAGTAAATGGCCTGGAGTCTACAAGAAATTGCTAAGAATCCTCTTAGGGTGGCACCATTGCTAATTAAAACCTGAGAAACAACACTAAAATTGTTCAGGAAACACGGATACTCATTGCAAAACCAACCTTGAGGGTCATTCCAATTTCTAAACTATCTTCATTGGAATGTGAGTTTTAAAAAAACGTCTCCAGAGCTGCAGAACCTCATTTATATTCATTTCCTTTTACATATCTTTCATTTGGTTCCCTAAGTTTTCTGTTCTTATGCTTAACATCATTATTACTTGATACGGGGCAGTGAGAAGTGAGGGAAGCAAGTTGTTCAGAAATCATGCCTGTGGCAAGTATTTCTAGACTGGAGAATGTAGCCTCATTTATCATCATCATTATCACTAAAAAGCTATAGGTCAGGAATGTCTTACGTCCCCTGTGTTTCAGCATTGTCTACTAAATTGGGGTTAATTAAAATGTCTCTTTTAAAAGTACTTCTCTTGAATACACACACACACACACACACACACACACACACACACACGTTTCTGCTCCTGTATTTTTAAAAGGAGTCATTTTTCTATGTCTTTCAGGAAGGAATGGAATTGACATGTATAAGATACAATTTCATTTTTTCTAGACTAGAAAAGGAAAACACATCACTTAAAATATTGTGACTTTCAGACATGCAGATGGTTCTACCACCATGCAAAGGCTATGTCCCATTTAAAAAATATTACGTTTGACTCCTTATTCTCTTGAAACTTTTTAAAAAGCAAAAGTAACCTCAATCTCTGTTTTCACTTTCCAAATAATATATTTCCCTCTCGTGGTTCTGAAGCTAAGAGGGGTAGGAATTGCCTGTGAAACTTATTTAAATGTTTCTCAACTTCATTAGCAGAGATTTTGATACAGTAGGACCATGAGTGGACCCAGAAATCTATTTTGACAATTCTCCGAAGAGTTTCCAATGTATGTGAACTTTGGACATGTTCTGAAAATTTGTGCTCTGCACTACCGCTGCAGAGTGTTACAGAGGTGAGCAAGTGATACGAAACCGCACAGGAAAGGAACGTAAGTTAACAAGGTGGCAGCACTGGGATTCGAACTGAGTACTGAAGGTTGAGTGGGAGTTACCTCGTCGGGAAGTTGGGATTAATGGGAATGGGAGAATGAGGACATTGTAGGTAGAAGTAAATTCAAATGCAAAGATGTGGGGACTAGAGGGGAAATGGTGTTTTCCAAGGTCCACAAATGGATCTATCTGGATGTAGAATGATGTGGGAGTGGTTGAGAAGTCATGATATAAAGGTGTGGCTGGAGAAGGGGGTTGAGATTAGAGTATAGAGTCCTTGTAGCCAAGTCAAGGATTTGGGGCAACATCCTGTAAGCCACCGGTAGAACTCCTGTAAGTTGTGTGTCCTTAGCACCATTTCTGTGTTCTTTCATGTCTTGAGCTCTGTATAATCTTGCATCTGTCGTTATCCTAAGAAGACAGCTGCTTTCAATGCAATTACCATTTCCACTACAACTTCCAAGGGTGGAAACCCTGCAGAAATAACAGATCTTAATGTAACATGCACAAAGAATGGCTTTTTGAATATATCTTATTTGATTGTAACTGATGCCTAATAATTCAAACTGCTCTCTTCATTGGCTTTGTCTCATAAATC
Source organism: Felis catus (assembly GCF_018350175.1). Taxonomy (NCBI): domain Eukaryota; kingdom Metazoa; phylum Chordata; class Mammalia; order Carnivora; family Felidae; genus Felis; species Felis catus. The sequence goes on from NC_058371.1 coordinate 125,611,479, forward strand.
TTAGGAAGAGGACAGTCACATGGTGGTTAAAATAATGCCATGTGACGGGGCATCTGGGTGACTTAATCGGTTAAGCGTCCGACTTCGGCTCAAGTCATGAACTCGCGCTTCATGAGTTTGAGGCCCACAATGGGCTCTGCACTGACAGCTCAGAGCCTGGAGCCTGCTTTGGATTTTGTGTCTCCCTTGCACTCTGTTCCTCCCCCACTCGCACTCTGTCTCTCTCTCTTTATCTCAAAAATAAATAAAGATTAAAAAAAAAAACAGAATGCCATATGACAAAGATAAAAGGAAAAATCTGGTCTAAACTTCTGCCATTTGGGTCCTGTAGCCTGTATTTTTTATACACATTTCTTTTCTACTTGGTAACTGAAAGTAAACCAAGCACTTTTTAATCATTCATTTTGACTACATTTTATCATGAAAACTACTTATTTATGTATTTATGTATGTATGTATTTATTTATTTATTTATTTATTTATTTATTTATGTTTATTTATTTTGAGAGACAACAAGAGAGAGAATGAGCAGGGCAGGGGCAGAGAGAGAGGGGAGAGAGTAGATCCCATGCAGGGTCTGAGCTGTCAGCACAGAGCCCCATGTGGGGCTCAATCCCAAGACTGCAAGATCACCACCTGAGTGTAAATCAAGTGTCAGTCGCTCAACTGACTGAGCCACCCAGGGTCAGACTCCTTGTATCATGAAATTTAAATAAATAAGTAAATATCACCATCCTGCTCTACAAATTAATGCTAAGATACACATAGATCTTCAGGCTGAAGAAATCCCATATTCATGTCTTTTGACCATTAGTTTTCCATTAGGTGACTCACACTTATTTTCTCTTCATGGTTAAGTATATGTGTTTGTTTAAATGTGTGCTTGTGTGTCAAAAGTTGCCAGTCAAGAAATGCCAAGAAAATATGTGCTGAAATGTAAGAAAACAGCTAACTTGAGCTTAAACCTGATACGATGACTTCGCTGCTGTGAATATGACTTCTTTGGCCCCTCTCTGATCACATCAGTGTACAAACTAAAACACCTTTAAATGGAAAACTTAGAGCCTGCCAGGATGCATTTTTCCCCTTTCCTTTTTCTCCACTGTATTTTGAAAATGGGAGGATTTGATTTTTTGATCTGCCAAGTAGCTGTCAACACAGAGCAATGAGATTTTATTTCCTCGTGTTTGATTTTTTGTTCTGGATTAAAACTTGAACAAGAAAACAGCTACCAACCTTAACAAGTACTGGGGCACGAAAAATCGTTTGCTTCCTGAGTACTTGATAGAATGCAGACATAACCTCAAGACTGTGTGATAAAAGACAGTAAACTCCAGTTAGGTTTTGTTTGTTTGTTTTTGATCATTATTATTTAAAAGAAAATGCAAAGTGCTCCTTCAAATAGAAATCAAATTCTTAAGACAATATTTAAAGACAGTTTCAGACAAGTCATCTAAATGCTATTTTTAAAATGCCCCCTAATGAACTAGAAGAGGCCTTCATTAGCAAATTTACTTGCATTTGGTCTAGGAGTAGTGAAAGGCTTGTTTAGGGTGGGCTCTGCTTTTTCAAATTGCCCTCCTTAAACAAACAGAGCAAGGGAAGAAAGCTTTTAGATGTATAACATGAACCATTACAAGAAGCTGAAAGTCAACCCCTGAAAGAAAGGAGCTGTTTAGTGGGTTTCCAGTTAAGGATCTGGGTGGTGCTGGAAGCAGAATGGAAGATAATAGACTCCTAGTGACGGGGCTGTCAGGGGACAGAAAACTGTAGCAGCTTTGTGGGAAAATAGAATTGCTGGGTTTGCCCACTTGACCTTTACTCTCAATAGATAGGCTTAAGAAGATCACAAAGGGCTTTGCAAAAAAAGTGGTCTGTTCAGTTCTTTTGGTGCCTGAAACTCCTCTTTTATTCTGGAGAGTTTTAAGTTTGTTTCTTGGTATCCTTAAAGGGATTCCTTGAAATCTCTATTATCATACCATAGGTATGTGTTTTAAATGAAGGTATTGCTCACTATATGGCCATCGAGTTCCCAATGCAGCAGCAAGATGGGAGTGTGTCGATGAGGAAGAATTGCTGAATAGGGACCCTATGCTCCACATTATTATTCTTATCAAAGGCAATCATTGAGTTCCCCTTCTGTTTCTGGGTAATTGCATTTAAATCAGAAGCACAATCACCATTTGAAAGCACAATGTATATCAAATGCATATATGCTGCTATGTAGATGAAAGCCTTATAGATTAATGGCCAGCATTTTTAGAAAATAGGGCTTGGCAGTAGTGGTTCATGTGAAAAAGATCTAGGAGATTTTTGTTAAGTACCAGTTGAATACATGCCAAGGTTATGATGTGGTAGCCAACAACCCCATTTAATCTTAGCTGCGTTTATGGAATTATAATTCCCTGCATGGATACTGATTGCACATTAAAAAAAAAAAAAAAAAGTGCCCAGTTGTGAACATCACACTTCCAAACAAAATTGGCAAATTTGAGAACATTCAGAGTAGACTACTACTCAAACCCCTTTCAAAAAAGAAGTTGATCACATTCAACATAGAAAAAGACCTGTTATTAGTATGGAAAGGAAATGATAGGCCTGATCGCAGATTTCAAACATCTAGGGCCTATTATGTAGAAGAATATCATTTGTGAGGTTCCTCAAACCATATAAATATATGCCAGAATAAAAAAATGGCAGATGGCTTAAAGAGATGACAGAAATATTAAAAAAATAAAATAAAATTTACACACAAAAATAGAAGCAAATATTTAACCTCTTTTGGTATAGAAATGAATGATACCAAATGAAGAAACATAAAGGAAATGTTGGTAGTTATGAGAAGGACTATCTAAATTATTCAAAGCTTCTTTAAAGTTAGAATAAAAAATTAAAAATATAAAGAAGCTGAAGAAATTTTAAAAATTATATTCACCAAGAATAGTTAATGGCATGGGTAAATGTTCACATTATAATGCTGAGTAAAAAGATCATTAAATTGGGGTGCCTGGCTGGCTGAGTCGGTAGAGCATGTGACTCTTGATCTTGGGGTGATGAGTTCCAGCCCCACATTGGGCCTAGAGCTTACTTTAAAAAAAATCACTATATCAAAGTTTAATTTTTAAAGTTGAAATATGTATTAAAATAACTTAGGTGCATCTGGGTGGCTCGGTCGGTTAAGTATCCAACTCTTGATTTCTGCTCAGGTCATGATCTCATGGTTCCTAGGTTCAAGCTCCTCGCGGAGCCTGGTCGGGATTCTTTCTCTCCTTCTCTTTGTGCCCCTCCCCCACTCACACATACTCTCTCTCTCTCTCAAAATAAATAAATTTGAAAACAAAAATAACTGCTAAGAAATCCTTTTCAGTGGATTTTTGCGGTGGGTGAATTATAGGTTTTTTAAATTTATTTATCATATTCCTATATTTTTTTAAACTTTAAAAATTAATCCTGTTTTATGTTTGTGGAAAGTTCTATAAAAAGCAAAGGGTACAAAAAAGAAAAGAAGTGAGTGAATATTTAGACATTATGGGTAGATAATGTTGACAAAAAGATATTTCTAACAGTTAAACATTTAAGAATATCTCATGACCTATGGGCCATGCCCTTCATTGGAAGACATTATGAAGAAAAATCACTGTAAATCAGAGATATCATAGAATGGATTTCCTTAATTGGAGGAGGGAGGCTGGATTTGGGGATTTCAAATGCCCTTTCAACACTAAACTTCCCTTGGGAGTGGGGAGGAGGGGTTTCATTTGAAGGATTATGTAGATTGGAGCTGAAAAGTGACATAGAAATCTGAGACTTCAAGTTATTTAGACTTTTTTTTTTAATGAAAAAATAGGATTCAGAGGGTCATTATAATGGACAAGAATGCAGCTGATTAAAGTTTTCTGAACAATATTCCATTTCTTCCCTCCCGTAGAGATATAATAGTTCCTGGTTGAAAGTGTGTGGCTTTGGATGCCAATTCAATCCCTTCTAGTTTTTGTACTTTTCATTGCCTCAGTTTCATCATATGTAGAAGGGTTGTTATCCTTAAGTTGCAGAGAAGACTGAGCACTTTAATATAAAATAAAGCAGTAAGCAGAAGTCCTGACATATGTGAAAAATTGGTATTACCTAGTCTTCATACATTAAATATATATATATATATATATATATATATATATATATATATAAAATAGTTTGGGTATTTCAATTTTGGCTTCTATGGATAGGCATGTATATATGGGGTGGGTGCAGGAGAGGTATGGTAAGGGCTATTCCAGGGTATTTATTGATTTATTTTAATACTATGTTAGTACCTTCAGAAGTCACCTGCCAGGTTTCTTATCACCCAATATGATTTATTAAGAATTTCATGAATCAGAAAGAGAAGAAAGTAAAGCCCTTTAGAATTTTTCCTTCATGTAAGGGATGACAATTTTTAACATCTGAATTAATGTTGGCCTTTTTATTTAGTATCTAATGTTTGTAAAGCTGATTGATTTTGTTGTATAGTTAACCTTCTAGCTTAGACCATGAACATAATTCTATTTGTTCTACAATAACTATACAGAAATGCTTGCTTCACTGTTGTTTGCGTTTTCAACTTTAGAAGATTTAGAGGTGTCAAGGAATGTTTACTTTAAAATTACTGGATCCTGGCTCTTAATCGTACTGATACAAATGCTCACATGTACAAATTACATCTTTCTTAGGCATACAGGAATGGGCACAGTTTTCACTTTTGTTTTTTCATTACATAAAACTTTAATTTACACACATTCTTTACATGGTGGAAGTCTTTACAAGTGTGCAGTATGTTGAGGTACTGCACTGACCACATACTAACAACTTACACCATTGGGATCACGCATGGTTGGGACAGGTCTCCCTGTGCCTCTCTCTGCCTCCTGGGACCTTCCCTGGTTCCCTGAAGATGTATGGCAGCTGTCCCAGCTCCTGTCCCTGATGAGGGCAGGAGTTTTCACTTTTTAAAGAAAAAGATGGAGATTACTTATGCCTTTGAATGTCTACTCTCCTTTTGAAAGGGCATTTCTCCCTAAAATATTTTTGGAATATATCTGCTTTGTAAAATGTCTTTTGTCATTTATCTTCCCCAATTTCCAAACATATTTTACATATTGAAAACTAAGACAGAAAAAAATTCAAGTGTATTGTTTGAATGGAAAAGAACAACATAAAACAGACTTTTATGTCTTGTGAATGTATTTTATTGCGAAAGCGTTTTCAGATCTTCTTTCTGGTGATCCATAGATGGAATCTCTTACATGCAATTTTGTGACCTCATGATTCCATGTTACTTATAGCTATTTAAAATTTTCAAATATAACTATGTTGGGAAAGGTGAGCCAGGAGCAGGCACCTTGGTTCCTTTTGCCATATAAAAACACCCATTGGAATAAGCTGCCAGTGAACACGGGTGGAGGTGATGCCCGTGGACTCTGTCTTTAGTGTAAAGTGCAAAATGCAGTTTTGTTTTCTCCAACTCCAAGGGAGATATTTCTATTGAGATAGCTGCATGATTTTCAGCTCAGGAAATTCTCTCTAGCAGAAACTGTAATTCTTTCATATAGAAAGTTTCATCATTCCTGTGGGGCTTGTCCAAGGATTTTGTCTGCATTTGTAAATTTTACTCCCGGGAGGGTAGGAGGAAGACTCACTGAGCTGAGACCACCACCACTTTATGTATATATTTCATAATAATGTTCCTGAGGTTTGAAAATCAACAGATTTAAAATTCTGAAATTGCAGACTGATATTTCTGTATTATATGCATGATGCCTATAATCATCCTAGGGATTTGATTTTCAAGAATCCTATTTTCAGTGACTCCCTCATTGTTTTTGTTTGTTCGTGTTGTTCTCATTTTTGTATCTGGGAAAGAAAACACACCTAACCACACACGTGTTAAACACACATATGAGTACAGCAGATTATTCACCCGCAGCCATTATCTGCAAAACTAATTAAAGGGAATAGCATATTAACATGCACACGGTAAAGCAAACTCCATTTTCTCTAGAGTATTCTCTCATCGAGATACAAGAACTTTATCTTTGGCACAGTAGGTCTCAACTAATTGAGATGTCATTAAAACAAAAGAAGTCAGTTAAGAAGGTTAAGGGAGAGGGGTGTTGTTGCAGAATTGTCATTTGCAAGAAGATATTCCTTGGTACAAATACAGCCCCCAGTTGCAGATCTAATCAGTGGCGGGAATGGGGCTGGGGTGGGGGGAGGAAAGATAGAGAAAAAGAATGTCTCAGAGAGAAAGAAAAAAAAGAGCAAGCCCCTAATTGAAATGGGAAGCACTCTCATTTTAGAAAATGTTTTCTTAACAGATTGCTCTAGCCCTCTGCCTCAAGGTTTTTGATTAAATTAATGATGGTAGTGATAAGCTCCATTAATGTTGCTGTTTCCAGAGGGACATTTTCCACAGCCTTCTCTTTTCCTTCCTTCCCCAAATCTCAGGTATGACAATAGAATTGCTAATTGAGGCCAGAACAAGCCAAGAAGATGAACTTATTATTGCTATGCAAATGCAGACAATCCAGGAAATTAATCTTTCATGTGTGCTACCTAAACGAGTAATGTTTCCATTATGGGCTTCATGTCACTCAGCTGGGAAGCTGTTGCTGTGGCTTGTTGTCGTCAGTGAGGTCTTGAACTTCTCTTTTTTGTTGCATGTTGCCTGCTGTCTTGGGACCAGTCAGCACATCTGACATGTTGTGCTCAGTTGGCCCTTGCTGTTACCACAGATCTTCTACTAGTGCAAATAGATGAACTTGTTATGATCCATAGGACATAATCAACTTGATTTCCTGTCTTGGTAGTGAAGGAAAAGGCAGCCAAATCCTACATAATAAAGAAGGGAAGAAGGATTTCAGTAAAAGGAACCATAAAGTCCATAACAGGGGATATGACAGGGACTCTTACATGAAGCATAACAAGCTTAATGACAGCTTTAGAAAACACAATAAAAAGAGTGTTACTTTGGGGCCTGAAATAGTTACATTAAATTATTCATAAACATTTGTTTGCCGGACACCATTATATTTCATATTCCGATGAAAACTATTATGTTAACGATTAACATTGCGTGTGTGTGTGTGTGTGTGTGTGTGTGTGTGTGTGTGTGAAAAAGAGGGTATGTGGTAGAAGTGAGTGTGAAGTAATTTCAGTTTTAACTTTCTGATTCTTGTGTTGAGTCAAATATCGAATAATAGATATATTACATAAGAGCAGAAACGCAAAAAACATCTTTTTTGTTAAAACTACCATAGTACCTGAAATGATACTAAGCATTCAAATAGATGTCCAATCAATATGTTGAATTTAATATATTTCCTAAGCTTGTTGAAAAACAGGTAAATCTCAGAAATGGAGGAGGGAGATGAGTAACAGAGAAAGGTGGGCTTGTTGAGGACCCCACTGTTGTCTCATTTTGTCTGTCTGCAGGGCTGTTGTTGATTCGGACATTATCTTTCACAGTTTAGTAGGTCTTTCGCTACTTTTATGAAGAATACATTACAGTTATAAAGTGGTATTTGATAGTAAAGAGACTTTTTTAAAGTAATTGGGAGTCAGGAAGTCTGTCCCAAAAAGATCCTGGGGAAGTTTGGGGGATGTGGAGTGATTTGGGAAATACATGCCTGATAACTTGGAGAGGGAAAAGGGTTGCTTACATTTGCCTAGGTAGAGTAAAAAAGAGACATTACAGAGATTGAGGAGAATTAGATCTTTTAGAGAATTGGCCCCAAATCTGACCATCTCGTAGGTGGTAGACCTGGAGTGAAGTCCTGGGATTTGGCTTGCTAATACCAAGTGTTAATCGTAGAATTTTGTAGAATTTCATCAAAGTAGCTTTTGTTCTTCTCCAGTGGAGAATTTTATTCATTTAAACTCTTTTAAAAACATGGCCTGAATTATTTAAATTTTCCTTTTCTAGTCCTTCTTTGGCTCTCCTGAACCCTCTCAATGTTTCTCATAATGATGGTATATAGATGCCTCCGTGAAAGATTAGAATGTTCTCTACTATGTTTATAGGACCTTTGTGTGGAAGCCAATGTTTTCTTGAGATTTTTTAGTATCATAGCTCATTGTAATAAAATCTAAAAGAGACTCTTATTTTAAAAAAAGGAAAACAAAAGGAACAAGTAAATGAGCTTAAATCAACTTGAAAGTCTGGAAACTAATCAGTAAAATATAGTTGCATAAAGTTTTATTGGGAAATATTTATCAATCCTCTTTTAAAAGATGAAAGTAGGCAAGTGCTGGTAGCTAGGACAAATACATTTGTTGACTCTCTAGACTTATGAAAATATTGATTTTTTTGTTGTTTTTATTTGTCCCCTCTGACACAAATATATCTGACATTCTCAGTGAAACTGCTTACAAAATAGACTAAATCAGCTTGGATTTGATATCAGACATCTCCAATCTATGTAACAACAAAGAATAACTGGAATTGGAGCCTGTAGATACAGTCTTGGTACTTGTTTTAGTGAGTTTTCAGCATATTCTGGAGGGTATAGATTTATAATATTGTTCAAGTAAGACTTGTCATTTAAACTAATCCATATTTTTTGCAGACACACAGTAACTGCGTAATAAGTGAACAAATTTTTAATGTTTGCTAATGCTTTGTTTTTATGTTTGATTATTTGTAATTATTCTCAGAACCTCTCAAGCAGAAATGTCGAAAATGCCATTTAGTCATAAAAAGACGAGCAAATATTATGGAAATACTGTGTTGCATATCAAGTCCTTTTTTTAAAGTTTATTTATTGAGAGAGGGAGAGAGAGAGAGAGAGAGAGAGAGGGAGAAAGAAAACAAGCAGGGGAGGGGCAGAGAGGGGTGGGGGGGTGGGGGACAAAGGATCCAAAGCAGGCCCTGTGCTGACAGCGGAGAGCCCAATGTGGGGTTGGAACTCATGAACCATGAGATCATGACCTGAGCTGAAGTTGGATGCTTAACTGACTGAGCCACCCAGGCGCCCCAAGTCCTTTTAACCTCTTGTAGGCATGATCCATACATAACAATTTCTATAAGAACTATTAGGCTATTCTGAGCTTATATTTTAGAAATTAAGGTCTAAGGACAAGAGTTCTTGTTTTGGGCTTTTTATATTCTGCAGTATATCCAGTGAAGCATCCAGAGTAGTCAGTATTTCATAAATGTTCAACATGTGTTAGAAAAGCACCATTCTAGGAATGAATTCCCTAGGGGCAGAGCTCTGAACGAGGAAAGTTTGAGGGTCTGCAGAGTAAGGTGTGCCTGCATTACTACATTACTGCAACACTCTGTCTTATGTGCAGTGGCGCTCAATAAATATCAGTTTACTTTAATTGAGTGGGCATAAATAGCATTTACCAGAAATCCTTTGCTGGCAGCCAGCTGCATTAGGCTGCAGAGAACCGTAGCATATTCTCCCTGGAGTTGGAGGGAATACAACCTCCTCTTTTTAGTATCCGCCTTTGTCAAAGAGAAGACTCGAGCTGTAAGATCAATTATGGTTTCATTCTGATCGCTGATAAAATGGTTTAATAGAAAAGAAATTCATATTATCATAAGGAATCTGTGGGCAACAAGGCAAATGGAGTAAAATACTAGATTTTTAGGTAATTATTTGAGTTCTTAGTGGTTTTCATCATCATAAGAAATTAAGAATTACTTTCTCTTTAGCTGTTTATATAATGGCAAGGTTTCTTTGTCATCTGAATTTCCCTGATATAAAACTGGGTGAGCTTGAGGGGTATTTCGAAACCGACCAATAAACCAAAGGCATATAGTTTACTCTATCACCATCAATCATTTTTCACAAATTTGATATCTTAATATTTCAGCTGTCAGAATATTGACTTTGAGGAAGTCTAGACTTTTGTTTATATTATCTCAATCCCAAATAGCTCTCATGAGAAAAAAATAAAGGATGTCCAAAATATCGAGATTATTTTGTCTCACCCAATGAGATGGATCCTCCCAAAACAAACTAAAGGCAGTGATACAGAAAGTGAGCAGTCATAAAACATTCTCAAGTCATGGGAGACAGGGATAGGGCTGGGGGAGAGGGGAGAGGGGAAGGGTAGAGTCAGTCTCAGATATTCTCCTGGTGTTGGCCTACAATTGTGATGCGTGGAGACTGTCTTATAATCATTGCCCCTTTTTCTAAAGAACTTTACATTTCCTGGGGCACCTGGGTGGCTCAGTCTTTTGAGGGTCCTACTTTGGTTCTGGTCATGATTTTGTGGTTTGTGAATTTGAGCCCCATATTGGGTTCTCTGCTGTCAGTGCAGAGCCACTTGGGATGCTCTGTCCTCCTCTCTCTCTGCACCTCCCCTGCTCCCACTCTGTCTCTCTCACAAATAAAATACATACATACATACATACATACATACATACATAAATACATAAATACATAAATAAATAAACATTTAAAAAAGAAAGATTTCCTCCTGTTAACACTGAACTACTATGGCTCCATAATGCTGGCATTATTTGATACCACATTTTCTTTGTATAAAGAGTCAAGAGTCAGAGCCATGGGCAGCTGGTGCTTGTTCAGTAACAGATATTCATGTTGTAATAGAAGACAGGCCTCGAGTTACTGTGCACACTTCCATCCAGCAGCCTGCTAGCCTTATTCAGGTACACATTTTGAGTCACAGAGTGATTATTTGTAATGCATTTTTTTTCTTTCTTCATTTTGTGTTTCTTGAAATGCCCAACCAGGTTTATTCTAAAAATTGCTTAAAAGATCACATAAAACTCCTCATTTCAAAAACTATCAACAAATCAAAGTGAAAACCTCCTGTTGTGACATTTCTAGTCAAACTTGTATAGTTCTAGAGTTGAATTCTGAGAGAGAACAGTAACCCCCAGACTGATATTTCAGAGGAAGACCCAGTTGTTTTTGAAGCATGTAAATCATTCACTACAGCAAGACTGAAGCTATAAGACCATGTCTACAATCATGGGCAGGTGGCTTGGGTCCTCACTGCTCCTTCACCTAACTGGAGAAACTGGCTATCAGATGATTTTGGAGGATGCAGCCCATTCAGTACATAGTTCTCTGCTGACTTCTTCATCGTCATCCTCTTCTTCTTCTTCTTTTTTATTTTTTTAATTTGAGAGAGAGAGAGAGAGAGCAGGTGTGAGAGAGCGTGCAAGTGGGGAGGGGCAGAGGGAAAGAGAGGTGGGGAGAGAGAGAATCTCAAACAAGCTCCACACTCAGTGCAGATCCCAATGTGGAGCTTGATCCCACAACCCTAGGATCATGACCTGAGCTGAAATCAAGAATCAGACACTCAACTGACTGAGCCACCCAGGTGTCCTATGTTGACTTCTTGCTCTTCCCTAAATTACCACATCTCCACACTGAAGAAGGAGTAATAATAACATCTCTAATCACTTTGCATGGTCATTAAATATCAGTTAACTCATTTTCTTTGGGGGAAGAAGCCCCCAGAGACTATCTGGTGCTTGGAGGCAGAGGCAGCCTAGAAGGAGGAGTGCAGTTGCAGACAAGGAAGCAAAGGAAGACAGATGTCAGCTGTTTTAACTGTACCCAAGAATTAACCCCATGGCAAGAATGTAAGTCCATGTTGTGAAATTTTAGAGCATGGAAACATTCTAAGAAGTTTGGAGGAGAGAGAGATGCGTTGAAGTGAAATACTGGGTTAAATAGAAGATTATATAATTCTTGAGGAGCTAAAGCTAAACATACAGATTCACAAAGCATTTAGCTAAGATCATAGATAAACCATAATTATTTATTTAGGGTATGTTTGAATGTATATCTCTAATCTGTTGCAGTTGATGTTATGGAAGACAGAACAGGTATTGCTTATTCTGACATGTTCACTGTGTACAGAATTCTTTCCATGACACTGTTAGAGCATGCTTGGATTTTTAAGGGCACTCTGTCACATTCGCTTTGCATTTCCTGTGTTCATATTTAGTCGTTTTTATTGTGCTTGATAACAGGTCACAGAAGAGGAAATAACTGGTGTAGCTAGGACAAAATGACAGATATCTTTTAGGGGGAGTTGGGGGGGGAGGACTTGGCATAATGCCAGAAGCCAAGACTGAGTCCTATGTATGCATGTTCACCTGTTCCTTCTCTTTGTGCTGTCCCCAGTACCTTCCTGCCTTGGCTCTACTTCTCGAGTAATCATCATATGAATGATGAAATACAACTAAGAAATGTTATATCAATTATAGAGACTTCATAGGGTGCTAATTAGCTTAGGAACTGAGGATGCTTACCTTCTTTTTCCTCTAAATTAGTTTTAATCAATCTGAACAACATCCCAAGGAAGCATTTTGAGGGAGAATTACAAAATGGTCATCAAGAGGATGATTTTTCCTGCTCACTAAATGTGAAAATCATTATGCAACAAGTGCAGGATGTCAAACATTGGGAGTTTATTAATAATGAAAATAGCAGAATATAGGTCAAAGAGCTACGTGTGGGGGAGACACATTTAAAACAAATGATTAAACTTTATGCACATTCAGGACTTACCGTGCTAATTTATGTAAAAAGATGTATTAAATCCCCACCTGGCAAGTCATTTCCATATACAATTTCTCTTCCCGTGTGCCATTAGAGCTATAGTTTCTTCATACTGGAGAGGTCTTGATGGGGCTCATTGTGAAGCGTATAAAGAACAATATGCTAGAGCAGAAGTGTGTGGAGATCACTCAGCTCAGTGAGTAAGCATGTGGTTTCTGGCATTAAACAGACTCGGGTTTAATTCTTGTTTCTAGTACTTACTTTGGGCAGGTTGCTTGGCCTCAGTTTGTCACCAGTAAGAGAGGTGTCCTAGCATCTACCTCGTAGGGCTCTTCTCAGAAATAAATGAAACAATAGATTAAATGCTTCTTACATTCCTGTTACAGGAGTTTGAGCTATCATAAGCACTCATGTAGTTGTAATGAGTGTGTTCCATACAACTTTATTGAGTGTCTACTTTGTGATAGAAGAGGCGTTCCACTAGGTGCTAGGTCCTTTCAAACAGCTTTACATTGCATAAATGTAAGGAGCTCTTTTTCAAGGTGCGAAAGCTATTTAATTATGTCAAATATTGTGCTCTGTTGCCCTGTGATGTGGATATGGCCTGTGGAAATTTTGATAATAATGTCAAGGAAGTTTTGAAAGTGAAAGTCTATTTTTGAAATGCTAATATAAGCATATTGAAGCATACTGGACCTTACTGTTTCTATTGTCAGAAAAATCCCATTTATCCTGAATCACATTATATCTCTTTTTAATTTTCATGCCTTTTCTTTCTATCCCCTAGAGCCAGAGAATTTAATAGCACTTACACAGATTTGCATCATAGCTGCATCCTTCTCCACTCATTTTTTTGTTTGTTTAAATCACTGTCCCCAAGATAGTCTCTAATTATTTGGTGCTCCACTTGGTTCTTAAAGGCACACACCATTCAAGGATGGACTGATGATGGACTTCCCTTAAATTAAACTTTCTAGGGGCACCTGGGTGACTCAGTTGGTTAAGCGTCTGATTCTTGATTTCGGCTCAAGTCATGATCTCATGGTTCCTGAGTTCAAGCCCCCATGGGGCTCTGGGCTGACAGTGCAGAGCCTGCTTGGGATTCTCTCTCTCCCTCTCTCTCTGCCCCTCCCCTGCTCCTTCTTTCTCTCTCAAATAAATAAATAAATAAATAAATAAATAAATAAATAAAATTTTTTAAAATAATTAGACTTTCTATTTCTTTAGGGAAATTACAGCGCATACCACCATTTCAAGTGCTTCCTCACTCTAAAAAGTCCTCCTTAGCCTCTAATCTTTCAAACCCCTTAGTCTGAGTGCCACCCACAGAAACACTGACAGATACTTCTCTTGTGTCTGCTGATGAGCTGGTCCATTCCACAAAGTAAGTGCTTAGAGGTTTTTCCTTACATTGAATGAAATCTTTCCAACTTCCATTCTATTTCTGCCCTCTGGGCATTTGCAAACAAATTTATTCCAAATACCCCTTTTCTCTCACTTGATTTATCCTATTTTAATCTTAATTTACATAATCTGATGAAGTTGCATTTGAGGCTGGGGGGAAAGTGACATTATTATCTTTCAGATACTGCTGGAGAAAAAAACCAACAATGTTAAAGTGATTTTTGAAGCATTTGGAAAGTGGTCTCGAAGTGTCCCTTTTCAGAATGATAAGGTCACACTTAGGGTTGCCTTTGAGCACCTGTACTTCCAGAATTCAGGCAATAAACCCAACATTTTTATCCCATATTTTCTGATTACTCATAATGGACACTGGTCAAAGTTGTTAATCATCAAGTTTGTTTTGGAAATAAGTTATGATACATGTAAAAAGCCTTATTTAAAAAAATAATCTGCTTTGCCTTAAGAAAAGTGAACCTATTAAAGTCAGGAAATTGACCTTATGCATAATGTGTAAATAATACCCAGGGACTAGAAAAGTGACCCGCACATAAGAGACCCTCAATAAATATCAACTCAACCAATGAATAATCAGTTTGGCATATTTATTTTGTTTTTAACTGACTTGCTTTTTTTTTTTTTTTTTTTTTTTTTTTTGCATGTTTGGTTTTCTTAGAAATCTGTTTTGGGAGAAAGTCAGGGTGTTTGTTATAAATCATTTGTGCTCTCAGCCCCATCTGAGATTTGGCTTCTAAGAGTCAGGTTAAGACTAGTGGCTTCAAGTTTAGCAATTTTGGCGATTTTTTTTGCCAAGTAATTTGAGAATCAGTGTTCTAATGTATTTGGGAACTCTGAAGCTGTTCAAAGAAGGAGGTAGGGGTATAAGGACAGGTAGACCAGCCTGAGACAAATATTAATGGCTAATTAAACTTCTGCATTCCTAGTATTTTAAAACAATTATTTACTGGGTTTCTTTATATTCATGCTTCTGGTACAACCTCTAAGAGTTAATGGGATCTGTCATAAATCAGGATAAAGTAACAGAAAGATAAGAAAAAAAGAGAAATTCTTAGCTGTGGTGGCCAGGGCTCAAATGGATTTATAATCAAGGGAGAGGCTTAAGGTTATATGAATTTAATATGATGAGTAAATATTATTGTACTGAAGATTTGGGCTTTATTTTATTTCCCACTTGCAAAAGAAAGGTCACAATAATCTCCAAAATTCTTTTCTTTATATTTTCAGCATAATTATCCAGATCATTTTTTCTTCATCACTGCACTATATAACCACCTAGAAGAAAATGTGTTTCAGTTCAAAGGCATTTTACTGCATCTGAAAATAATTACCTTAAAATATTAGGTCAAGAATTTCCACCTGCCCATGTACATCATGTAGATAAGGTCATAAGCATTCATATTCTCATATGGAGAAGTATTAAATTATCTTTTGCATGTTATCATATATTTATTTTATTAAAATAGAATGCAGACTCGGGGTTAGAAAAACTGACATCTCAAAAGTGTTTGCAGTCACGTGGTCACACACTAATAAGAGCTACATTCATGTTTAATACAAAATAGTTGGATCTAAGCACCTTAGTTGCTAGGTATTTTTCTTATACTCTGCTTTTTGTCATCATCTGCCAGTAAATTCAAGGAATACCTTCCTTTGCCTCACAGAACTCATATCACTGCTGATGGTGTTCACAGGAAGACAAGTTTCGTACTCAGCTTGTGTAATGGGAAACTCACAAGCAGTCATGGAGGTGTTGGGGACATAGAGTTGACTTTGTAGGCAGGTTAGATCTTTGGATACTGGCCTAATTTCTTTGTATGACCCTCTGTCTTTACATCTTATCTGCCCCCCCCCTTTTTTTTTAACTTTGCCTCTCTAAAAAAGACTATATTCTGGAAAAAAGAAAAGGTGCAAACTGAAATAAGGAAATTTGAGGGGATTCTAAAGAAATGATGAAAAAATCTTTCCTTAATTTCAGAATTCTTACCAACCATATGAGCTCTTCAGTAAGTTAATTTGGTGTGCTGTTTGAGGTGATGCATAGATCTGATCAAAAAGAATTGGCATTTGTCTAATGTGCCTCCACCATTTAATAAGGTACAGAGAAATTTGACAATGCATTTAGGTCTGAGTACAAATTAGAAAACAGCTTTCCTCTGAAGGTGAGGACTCATCTTTCCCACTTGCAGGCTGTGTCTCTTGGATTAAAAAGACAACCAGGGAGACGGGGAGCCACTCTGCGCTTAATCGAACACCTGTACGTTTTCAGGATTTGCAATGGGGAGCTGTGCAGTAGAATGACTCAGGGACAGGAAATTTCTGATTTTCTGCTTCCTTGGATGCTGCATAGACTCATACACAAGCTATGAGGAAAAGTTTGCTACTTTTCAGAGGAAACATGTTTTGAATGCAGAAATTATTATTGTTTTAAGAGCAAAAATGGGGTGTTTGGCAGTGCTAGAAGACACTTTCCCCAAATATTGCAGCTTTAAAACCTTAGTCCCCACCAATGGGAGAATGAATTCAGTTGTGATTATTCTGCATCTTATTGTCTTCAATAAAGGTAATAAGACCCTCCACACAAATGTGGTATAATCAGAATAATTAGATGTTAGATCCAATCTGAATGATGAGGTTGATGAATAGCAATTCTGGGAAGGAGTGGAGCCCTCTGTGGGAAAATGGTTGGAGGCCAAACTCCACCATGGGTGGCCCTTGAGAAAGCAGGACTGACGAGGTAGGCAGAGAAATAAAGGGCACAAGCAAAAGCCAGTTAAGTTGCATAAGTGGTGTTATGAGAGATATTAGAAACAGAGGAGAGGCCATACAAAAAAAGAACACTGAGCAGGATATTCCTCAGGTGTATCAAAGTAAGTAATAACTCCCCCAAACCAAGGAAGTGTAGGACCAGGAAGCTACAGTGTTGCAAAGGGCATTTGGATATCAGTGTGGGGGACTGAGTATGGTGAAGGAAGGTGGGTTTATCAGAGGGTCACATGGGATTCTTCCATTCTGTACCAAGATTTGTTGTACTCATGATAGGAAAATGTTCTGCTCACTTTTGTTCAGTTCCCGTAAGTGAAAGAAATAGGGAGAATCCTGGCTGTGCAGATGGAGGCGAGAGTCAGTGCCAAGGAAAATTATGAAGTGGATAAACATACTTTTGTTCTTCCTCCTCTGCTGCCTGTACAACCTGGCCTCACCCTCTTGCTATTGCCTGTTCTCTTACCACCCATATTTTGCAGTCTTATGCTCTCAGGTCTATCTGGTGACAGTGGGTACCTAAACACCTAGTCAAGGTCAGGAGTTGGTGAATCATGTGCTAACTGTCACATGAGTATTTACATTTGAATAATCTCCCAAGAATAAGGCAATAAATCATTTACGAAATAAATCATGAATGGTAGATTTTCAGGCTTCAGTAGTTTGGTGTTTTTTTGTCTTTCTTTTTTTTGGAGATGTGTGATTTCCCACTATTTCTCATATTATACCAAATATGGTGACTTTCAGCTCAGTATACTCTTATTCTATTCATGTATCCAACAGATATTTGTTAAGTGTCTGCTAATGCATGCCAGGCACAACTCTTGGTACTTGAAAAACAACCAGAAGATAAAGGTCAGCTCCTTCAAGGAGTGTACAGTCCAGAAAATGGAGAAAAAGCTAACAAAAGATTACACTAAAGTGTGAGAAAAGCAAAGCAGATCCCATTAGGAACGCTTGATGGGCCGGCTGAGTCAAATAGTGTATAAAGTGATATTAACCTGGTGAAGAGAAGGTCAGTTTTTAGAAGAGGGAAACATATGTATGAATATAAAGAGACTTAAAACAGCACAATACAGGTGAAGAATTGCAAGCCACTGGGCATGACTTAAACATGAGATGTTGGGAGAGGGAAGGGTAATAAGAGATGAGACTGAAGAAGCTCATGCGGGACCCTATGCCAAGCTATGCAGTTGACATCTGCATCCTGAAGGCAATGAGTAAACAGTTAAGACCGGATTAGAATTGTGGCTTAGAGAAGAACATTCCACAGCATTATGGAAAACTGATGGAAGGGACTGGGGACAAGAGGCCAGGGAAAGCCAAGGAAGGTCTTGCAATTGTAAAGCCTGAAACGGTAAGGGCCTTAATGAAGGCAGTAACAGTGGATACAGGCAGGAGGGGACCAGTTGGAAGGAAAATAATGACTGTCTAGGATCCATGATTGCTCTGCTGAAAGCCATCAGAAAAGGTCTAACTCAATAACCAGCTGTATTCTGCTAGACATCATTTGGCCAGCTAGGAGGATTTACAACTTCTGAATAAAGAGAAGAGATTGAGATCTGATTTAATGGTGACTTTTTCATTTGCCTAATTTCCTTCAGTGTAATACAAGTTCATGTACGTTATGTGAATTATCTAAAATATATGTATTTTTCATCTTGTGTGCTAGATTTATGGGTGGATATGAGGGAAGCTAAAGTTAAATGTGTGTGATGAATTTTTGACAATAAGGAAACTAGAGCGTTACTATTCCTTGCAAGAACTTTGAACAGAAACAAACAACAACAAAAAAGTAATGTGCCAGAAAACTCAAGAGAATGTATAAAAGCGAATTGCAAGGAAGAGAAACCTGGCCACCCAAAGGAAGATAACTTTCTCTTTAAAATTCTGCCCTATGTGCCCCTAATCAGATAGGCTGAATGACTGACACAGGACCCTTTATGGACATCCAAGTTTCTTTTGCCCCCTAGACCAAAAGCATAAATCTTGTTTCTCTAATAAAGACATTTAAGGCAGAAAGTTATGATAGCATCCTCAATATCTTAAAGTTAGATGTGTCAGGACATTGGAAGACATCCATCTTCCCTGTCCAGCAATTCTCTGGCTTATCCCGAGGGGCCGTGGCATGTGTTTTCCTTGAAATTTTCAATAAAAGATAAGAAAATAATTTCTTTTGGATCATCAGTTTTCCCAGCTGAACTCCTGCAAGGTTGACTTGTAGAGACAATTAAACCAAGCATTTGCTCGGTTTACGTGGACATTGTTATTGCCGCATTTGTCGCTTTCCTGACAAATTGCATTATTCCTCTGCCCTCTGAACCATTAGCTGGTCCAGAGGGAACCAGGTGGTGATGAGGAGGGGTGGATCTCACATTTGTCAACCCCGAGGCAGAGCCAGGCTGAACTGAGAACTCCCTTTGATTCTTTACACTGGGTAAAGGAGGTGGGGGCTGAATTAGGGTGGGACACACATTTGAATGCTGTCATTTGCCTCTGAGCAGAAGGCCATCATCTCTTTAGTGTTCAGAGTGAATGTGATGCCCCCAGATTTGTTCAATAATTGCCCTGATTTCTGCCTGAGGCTTGACTTTCTTCTAGCTAAACGCAGTCGTGTCCCCTAACACTGTCCCCCATTACTAACAAAGTGGCTCTTTCATGTGCTCTGGGCTGTAGCAGCATCGTTATGCCTGTGCTTCAGCTGAGGCTGATTCAGCATCACAGACTTCCCTTTGTGAACATCTTGCCTCTCTTCCCTCTTCTTTCCCCTCCTCTAGGAGTTGAAAATATAATGGGGGTGGGGGGTTAGTTAACCCTGAAACATCTATTGAATCCTAAAGAAGCAGTAGAGCTTTTCATGATTGCACAAAAGTAAGAGAACACAGGTAACCCCTTGGATGGAATCTCTTTTTTATCAATGAGACTGTGACCTAGTATGGGCTGTCAGGTATTTGGAGTGATAACAGGGACAGTACAACCCAGTGGCTTAGGGCTGTGTTTATGAACATGCATATTATCATTAAGAGGTGCATTAGCACCTGTTGGTGTAGCCCAGGGTCTAGTGACTGCCTCCTCTGAGAATCAGTTGTGCCATCTGCAAAGTAGGGGGAACAATACCCATCCTGCAGATGAGGAAGCAAATACGAAACATATGGAAGAAACTGACATGACATGCTAAAAATACCCCAAACCCATCAATGGCGGTCACCATTTTCACTGGCATGGGTGTTTTTGGTTTTTTGTTTGTTTGTTTGTTTTGTTTTTTAACTTACGCTGTGATCATCTGCTCTCAGAGGTTAGAGCCACAAGCCAGCTGGGTGTAGCAACATCCCTTCCATAGGAAGTCCCCAGAGCTGGATGGGGCCCCTCTTTGATTCCAGGCCAATGCTAGGTGCACACCACAGTAAATAAAAGGGACACTGACTCACTCCCCAGGGACCACAACTTCCTGTGGCAAGTGAGGGATGGATCAGAGCTGACTCCAGCACAAGTCAAAAGATAAAGGGGATGCTTGTGATGGAAAGCAAAGGGGGCCGAGATAGAGAACAGTGGGGGAAGTGGGCACCTAGTTTAGTTTGGCTGAGCAAGGAGGATCTCTCTGAGAGCAGGATGAGAGCCAGGGGGCTTTCCAACTCTATTCCGACAGGTTTGACCCACTCCACGGAATAAGTAGTTGTACTTTTAATTTACATTATGATTTAAGACTACACAAAGATAAAAGGCTATCGTGAATTCAGTAAAGAGCTTTTACACAGATGTATGTTTTCTTTACTGGAGTGACACCAATGCACATTTGAAAAATAGAAGTATACACATGTGTAGTATATGTTATTGATTCTTCTGAAGATACTGCCAGGTTTGCATTTAGACCCAAGGATTTAGACACTTTAAAATTATTCTGAGTCCCTTAGGTATTTTGAGACCAGCAGTTTAGGAATCACTGATGGAGTTGGGGAAAAAAATTAGTGGAAAAGATAGGAGACCTGAGTCCTATTTTTTCCTTTTTCAAAAACTAAACAAAGAGCAAAGAAGCTACTTTTTTTTTTTTTTAGTCTGTTTCCTCATTATTGGAATGAGGGTAATAACTCGTGTCATTTAACCCTTTAATGATTGTGTGAGGTTGAACTAATCTGACAAGAAAGTTCTTGCAAAGCATTTTGAACTATGTAAAGATACTAGTATTAGCAATGGCTTGAAATAAGGAATTCTAATAATCTTCAATACAGTTCAGTCGTTTCAAAAAATAATTTGTCAAACTACCCACTTCACCTGCTTTTTCCAGGATTAATGTCCTGAGAAACTCTGCTGGCATCAGCTGCTTTAGCCTGTGTCCATTTCTCCAAATGATGTGAATGTGGGTCAAGTCATGTACCCAAAAAAGAATAAGGATTATTACCCTCAACCCTCTAATCTTTAGGGAGGTTATACCATGTAGCCTACTTAAACATTATAAAAGAAGATTGTCCCTTTCTCATATTTGAAGTAGCTAGAAATGTCCCGTTTTCTTTTTTCTTTTCCTTCTATGTAAACCCTTATATGTGATAGAATCTCAGAGAGACATTTCCGGACAATTGTTTTGTAATGTTTATTTATTTTGGAGAGATAGAGACAGAGAGATAGGGTAAGCAGAGGAGGGGCAGAGAGAGAGGGGGCATAGAGGATCCGAGGATGGAGGGCTCAGACTCAAGAACCATGACTTGAGCTGAAGTCGGATGCTTCACCAACTGAGCTACCCAGGCGCCCCCAGACAATTTTTTTATATAAGAAATATCTTAATATGCTAAACACTCAGGTTTCATTGTTAAATAGCCAAGCCTGATTCTGCTTTTTATTAAATAGTTCAGTGTTAAATTAGTGTATTTCAAATAATGTGCTTCAAATACTTGGCTTCTTTTTATGTTTGATAACAAATGGTTTGATACGGAGAGAGGCAAGATTTCTGTAGAATTCTAACATGCAGAAGATCAGCAGTTCGAAAAAGTTTTTACAGTTTATCCTGTCTTTAATATTTTCAATTGAGAGTGAGTCACTGCAAGGGAAAACATTAATGACAACAGGCTGAATACATTTGTGTGATAAAGAACAGAGAAAGAAGATTACAAGTGAAAATCCTTCGTATCTTGTATACAGAATATTATCCAGACAACAGGAAACATTTTTATTCTTCAGAAGTCTCAGAAACACCTTAAACCATTAAAAACAAGATTAGAAAATATGCATATTTAAAAGAATATGAATATTCTATGACTGAAATATTCTTGCTGCAATTTTGCATTCAGATATGAAGTATCTGCTTTGAGATATTTACAGAAATTAACAATTCATTTAACAATAAACACATTCAACAATTCATTTAACAATGTAGAGGCATTTATTTTAATTTGCAGATTAATTAAATATGCGATGCATTTTCATAGTAGTCAAATGTGACATTTTTAAAAGTTAAATAATTCCTTATCCATTTCTCTCAAACCCTTGAGCCAACCACTTTTGACTCTTTTAATTGCTTCTTTTGGTTTTTACATAAATTATTCCTAAACCATTTGTTCTATTATTTCTTAACATCTTTAGCTATCTATGATTGACTTACAACAATTGCCAACTGCAATTTAGCTCTATTGTAACTCCTTTTCCACCTCAGATGCTCCCCTTCTCTGTGTCTCCAGTAGAGGAATGCAACAGTTTTGGGTTAAATTAATATTGTTTACAGCCTTGTGGTTTGTAAATATCATCATATGAATAGATTTATTTTCTTGCACAATTTTCTGTTTTTATTGAAATTAATCATTGCCTCTCGGCAGCTCTCTCTGTCTCCCTGTTTTTGTTTCTTTGTCTCCTTAGATTTCTAACTACTAAAATGGATGTGTCCCCAAGTGCTTCCATCAGATTCTAGAATTCCTTCCAGCAGAGCCAAACACTCACGTAATCTATCTATTGTCCCTTGGACCCAGTTGCTTTGGAGCCTCTGTCCTCTGCCCCAGCTCCAACTTTCTTGGTGCCATGCTGGGCCTGCCGCCCAAATGTCTACCTAAGATTTCCTTGCCCAATGCCCTGGGAATCGCTCTGCTTGTCACTTTCGCTGAGTACTCTGCCTCTTGAAATGCCTCCCATCCTCTCGTATGGTTTACCCCTAGTGTTGGTGAAACACACCCTTCAGTGTCTTCCTAAGAATACAGGTGTGAAGGAGACAATTTGGGTGCCCTTTGTTATATCTAAAAATATCTTTTCTCTTCAAATAGTCAACTTATACTGTGTTGCATATGGAATTCCAGATAAGAAGTTTGTTATCTAAAACCTTAGCTTTTAATAATTCATCATCTTATTTCCATATTTCATTTCATTTTTTACAACCTTCATCTTCTATTGTCTACTCTCCCATTCTCTTTGTTCTTGTGTGTTTGTAACTTTTTCTTTATTGGAATGAGGAGTTTCAGGAGCAAGTTACAGTCATTCACGTATAAACAATGAAACCCCTCAAATATGCCCATTTAACATCATTTTTGTTAAATTTGCCATCTATAATCATTGAGTTATTTTCATTTTAAAAGCAAATGTTTATGGGGCACCTTGGTGGCTCAGTTGGCTGAGTGTCAGATTTCGGCTCAGGTCATGATCTCACAGTTTATGGGTTTGAGCCCCGCGTTGGGCTCTGTGCTGACAGCTCAGAGCCTGAAGCCTGCTTCGGATTCTGTGTCTCCCTCTCTCTCTGCCCCTCTCCCACTTGCACTCTGTCTCTCGCCTTCAAAAATAAATAAACATTAAAAAAAATTTAAATAAAAGCAAATGTTTACTTTTTTGAATGGGTATATTTTTTAAATAATGAAACTGCTGAAAACATAGTTTGGGGTTAACCAGCTTTTGAGCCATATGTAAATTACTTTTACTTAACATGTTAAGCATTATAGTTTGAATTTTACTTTCATTGTTCAGGAGCATATCACTTTATCTCTCAGTGTTTGAGCTGCTCTATACATTATACTCAGAAATTTAAGCATGGAAATAAGGAATGAATAAACTTTGTTAATGAAGTAGGTGGCTTAAAAGACTATGAATAAACAAAGTCAGCAGTTGTGACCTATTTTTTTGGTTACATAACCTATTTTTTTTTGCCACGTTCTGATAAATGTGGACTATGAATCAAGTGTGCTCTATTTGCATCACGTATAAACCATGCCTAAACTAGAGTTGTCAGGTTTCACTTTAGAGAAATGAGATCAGGGCTGCCCTAATGGAATCAAACAATGACTTTTCAGATGATTTCAAGGTCTTTGAAAAGCCTGCCACAGTTCTGGGCCTCATGGCATTGTCTCCAAGAAGCTCATGCTAGTTAATGCAGCAATTTAACTGGAGGCAGGCAAACTTGTTGTCCAGCCTAACATTGATATGCATGATGTATCCCTACTGGTAGGCAGCAGAGTGTTGGAATGCAGAGAAATGGGAAGTAGAACTAGCAAATTGTTCATGTAGGAGTAGAGTTAGAAGTCAAGATATTGGGAAGACAGGTAATCTTAGAATCATACCTTGATCTAGCATGAAAGTAGGGCTGTTTTTGTTTTTCAGACCTCACTATATTAAGATGAGAATCAGTTTTTTGCTAGTTGACTAGCATATCGTAACATTTGCCAATCCACATTTTTAGCAAAGAGAGTCTGCCTTAGGCCCCAGGTCTATGACCATCAAAAACATCGAACTAATGATGAAACATTGCTTTGCATTCATTTTACACATTACAGTAGCCTTCTATGCATGGCAGTTGATACTGGTTTCCATTTACTGTGATGATGGACAGATTTTCCTTGTAATAAATATACTTAGGTAAAAACATAAATTGATTTCAGTAAAAAAAAATCACAAATAATAAATAGTGAACACATATCAACTTGTGAACATGGGGCACATGCAAATGAGGTTTAGCAAACGTTGGCACAGGGCAAGGACACTGGAGGTATGGACTTTGTTTCTATCCACAGCAAATGTATGACACAGGCAAGTCATCTAACTTCTCCACCTAAAATGAGGCTCTATGCCAGGTATGTTATTATTAAACCCCTCATATTTCTTAAATTTTGTGATTGCAAGGATTTTTTTCTGACATTTGATATATATATGCAATGTAATTGGGAGGACTGAAAACTTAGGAAGCAGCTAATGGTAATCATCAACAGCATCCCAGTAAAGAACAGACGAATTCTGGAAGAATAGACTAACTTTGTTTCATAGAATTTTAGAGTTAGGAGTACCCTTAGTAAACATAAAGACAAATTCCCCCTGCTAAACTTTCTTTTAATAAATGAGAAAACTAAAGTGTCCCAGACAACTTAGGAGGCTCATTATCATATGGCTGAGCAGTTAGAGGCACGTAACTCCTTGGATCTCTGGACATTGGACTAGAACCTCGGATCCACTTTGGTCCTCTTCATATGATATCATTATGGTCTTGTGATATGATTTTCTCAAACTTGTGCATGTAAGAAGTGAAGGTCATACGTGGATGCTGTAACTTCTTACATTTAGCACAGCCAGAAATGAAACAAGGCTTAGCCAAGTGGTCACTTGAAGAATCACGTGAGTCACTTCATCAATACCAGCAGCTAATAAGAATAACTCAAGGCTACTAATTTTTTTCTGACATAGTCTGGGTAGTTCTGTCCAAAAATATGTATTTTTCCCTGTAGTGGTTAGATCTAAATGAAATATGAGGTATAACCAGACCCCTTCCAGGGGAAGCATTATAGAGATTAGCAGACATTATAAACTACTTCAGAATTGTAAACAGTTGTATTATTAATTTGTTTTCCTAGTTGGTGATGCGAAATAAAACTATTCTTAAAAATGGAGGAGAGGAATGTTCATGTGCTGCTTTTTTGTTTTTTCCTCCCAGTCCTTTAGAGTCTATTGACTGTTCATCAATTTAATTATTGTGTTATATATGTCTAATGTACTTGCCACACAGGAGGCTAAGTAGTTTCCTTCCCCCAAGGTAGCTTTCTATGCCTGGAAAGCGATCTATCTGTGAGCCACGCTGGCTTCTTTGGAAATATCCTCCTATTGATTACAAGAAAGAACTTTAAAAGCTGACTCAAGAAACACTACTGAGGAAAAACACCAGTGTTTCCTCTTTAATTATGACCTAAAGCAAATCATTGAAATCAGGGATCCATAGAGCAGCAAAGAACAGAAGAACAGAATGGTGACACACAGAGATTGAGAGAAATGCAAGGGGATGGACTTGGGCCAGAAGAAAGGAACTTGGGAAATAGTGATTGGTCTGTAGCCTGTTATGCATATGGAAAGCATATATTTATTTTGTTTCCACAATAAAAGTATTATGTCTAAAATATTTACCATGGCTCCTGAAGGGAAACAGGACTTCGCAAGGTAGTAATTTTAAGAATCTTAGTAAATATTTATTAAGCACTATTGACTTTGCCACGCAGAAGCTTTCAGTGGCTTCCCACTGTCTGTCAAATTAAATGCCTTCTCTTCATCTCCGCACTGAGCTTCTCCCCAAGTGTGAATCCCAGTTCCTGCACCAGGGCTGTGTTTCAGCTAAGCTGACATGTTCGAGAACATGCTCACTGTTGCTCAATGAACACATTTTTGCTTAGGTTGTTTCCTCAGATGTCCCCTTCCCAGGTGACTCTTTGGAAATTTTGTTAATATTGGCAGGCATCTTTCAAGGCTTTACTCCGAGAATCCTTACGTGATTCCCTCAACCAGAAGCCACCTTTGCTCTTCTTTTGTTTTTAATACCCACTGCATTTACTCTTCTTCCACTTAGTAATGATTGGCTCACTGTATAAAACTCCCTCTTTCTGCCTCCAAGACTGTACAGTCCTTGACATCCTCCTGTGCGTAGAAGTAATTCATACTTACCAAATTGAAAAGTTGAAGAATTGAAAATTAAAAAGTTAAAAGTTAAAGAATTTTTATCTAATACGTAAAAAAATTGAATAACCCCAAATCTAGAGCAGTGTTAGGACCACAGAAGAAATGTCTCAGAGGCTCTAGATGCTTTTTTAACTTCAGAAAAGAAGAGCAATGTCTTTAGTCTTAGGAATTCTGGAGAAATTGCTGCCAAGGAGCCAGAATTTCGAATAGGTTTAGAAATATTTAGCTAAGTGGAGATAATAAGCTAGAGAGGCAGCCTAACTGAAGTGGAGAGGAGGAAAATACAGGATGGGATCACAAAATAGGTGGTAAATGTTTGTTATACTCTATATTGTGACAGAGGGTTTTTACAGCTTGCAAATCATTCTGTACATGTTATTTTTATCCGTAAAAATACCTGCAACACTTAGGTGTTATAACCCTTTAAGGCCTTCTAGATTATCTGTTTATTCCTCTCCCCTATTGGTCTTGTGTGATCAGAAACAGGAGGAACTATTTGCATGCATTTTTATTCCCCTCAAGGCTAAGCAGCTCTTCAAGAAATAAACAAATGGAGAATGATTATGCCTATTATACAAAATAAGTCCCTGAGAGAAGTGTGCTTGATCACAGGGCTCAGACTTAAACATAAGTCTTCTTTGTCCATGCCCAGAGCTCTTTCTTCCATGTCAAAGCCTCTAGCATGCCAGGACAGCAGGACCAGGCAGAAGAGAGAAACCTGGAAATGTACATCTGAGGGATGTTATACAGGGGGTAGGAGTCATTTAAAAAATCATAACCAGCTTAGTGAAACATAGATGATGTCTTTAAGTGGCATAATAGTATTGATTAGAAAGCATTCTGGAAAAAAATATGTAAGTATGTAGAAATTAAATTAAATGAAGATGTTGCATTAGTAGCATGACGTCACAAAATGAATAAAAATACAAATGATAGATTTTTAGAAACAGCTTTTAGGGGGGAAAAAACTGGGTAACTGGTACCTGAAATTGCAGAAAGACTGAAGAAAAACTATTTCTCTGGTTCTGTGCTCATAACTGCTGTCTACATCTTGAAGAACCAACATAAGACAACACTTTCAAAAAGCTGTCCTTGACATACACTATCATATTCTGATAGCTTTTGGGCTCTCAGTTAAAAATCAGTATTTCTTGGGGTGCCTGGGTGGCTCGGTCGGTTAAGCGTCCGACTTCGGTTCAGGTCACGATCTCGTGGTCTGTGAGTTCGAGCCCCGCGTCGGGCTCTGTGCTGACAGCTCAGAGCCTGGAGCCTGTTTCAGATTCTGTGTCTCCCTCTCTCTGTGACCCTCCCCTGATCATGCTCTGTCTCTCTCTGTCTCAAAAATAAATAAATGTTAAAAAAATCATTATTTCTTGAATGTCAGCTATGGGGGTTCCTGGGTGGCTCAGTCAGTTGAGCGTCCGACTTCGGCTCAGGTCATGATCTCACAGTCGTGAGTTCGAGCCCCGTGTCTGGCTCTGTGCTGACAGCTTAGAGCCTGGAGCCTGCTTCGGATTCTGTATCTTCCTCTCTCTCTGACCCTCCTCCATTCATGCTCTGTCTCTGTCTCAAAAATAAATTAAAAAAACATTAAAAAAATTAAAAAAAAAAGAATGTCAGCTATGCATCTAGGGCATACACAGGTGAACAAAATATTGTTCCTGGCCTGAGAGGGAAGTCTATCAGACACTGTCAATGCCCAGATCCATTCAACAACCTCACTTTTCTTGGGCCCTTGCCTGCTTGTCCTGTCCCTGATACTAGCCAGCAGTTCCACCCAGCCTCTCAGCGTTGAAGGCTAGAATAAAAATCTCATGAAGAGGCACTAAATGTAGATATTGAGTTCTTTGTATTATTATCTGGTCTGTATTGGGTCATTGGACTTTATATTTTATACAGTAGCTTCAATATGCCCCCCAAAAAGAGTTCTCCAACTTATGCATCCTGTAGTATACATGGTTGGCACTTAGTTTAGGAACAAATTAAAATTCATTAGGTATGTTGAAAAGAAAAGAAATATAAATACGTCTACGATTCTAGCTCAAGGGCGGCGGGGAAATATTTTATTTAGTGAGAAGATCATCTCTTAAAACAAGAAAAAAAAAAAGAAGAAGGCATTGATTATCTCACAGTTTCTGCAGGTAAGGAGTCAAAGCACAGTTTACCCGGATTTTCTGCTCACGGTCTCACCAGGCTGCAGTACAGGTGTGTGTTCTCATCAGAGGCTTGAAGGGGTCAGTGGGGCGGGGGGGGGGGGGGGGGAATAACCACTTCTTGGCTCCCTCAGGTTGTTGGAATCATTCATTTCCTTATGGCTGTAGCACTGAGGGCCATGTTTTCTTGCTGCTCTTTGTGAGGTCTGCCTTCAGCTCCTATAGTCTCCCCACAGCTATTTGCCATATGCCTCTCTCTGACCATGGCAGCCTCCTTCATCAAAGCCAACATGGGGAGCCTCTATCTGCTAAGACAGAGTCTTACATAACGTAATGTAATCGTGGGAGTGACATTCCATCCCCTTTACCATATGCTGCTAGTTAGAAGCAAGTCACAGGTTTCTTCTGTACTCAAGGAAAGGAGATTACACAAGGGTGTAACTCAGTGGGATCAGTTTAGGGTATGTCTACTGTAACAGTTTTGTCTTGTACAGTTTATTTATATGTAAAAGACTGGTTACTTTCATCTGTTAGGAACCAAAATCAATGAGTGAAAAGTTAACTTTTGTTTTAGAAAATATATATGAATATATGGAGGCATCATGCTAGGGATAAACAATGGAGGCACAGTCCCTATAGTTGAGGAACATATACTGTAATGGGGAAAGCCAATACATTAAAGACAAATAAAATTCCTGCTCCTATACATAATTTTAGTTCCTGATAAAAACTATGAAGGAGCAGGGTTAAGAAAAAAAGATTAATGAGGGAAGCCACTTGGGTGTTAGAGAAGATAACAATAAAAATGTACTCTAGATTTGATGATCATGGCATGCTGCCCTAAAGAAATGTCATTTGACCACTAGACAATGCCTAGTAACTATCCAAGAGGGAAGAAAGGGAACTTCAGATAGGAAGAATGCAAGTTCAAAGGCCCTGTGGCAGGAAAAACTAAGCCTACGTGAGACAGTGGAAGAAGACTAGACTGGTGTACCTGTAAGAAAGGCAGCATGAGTAGATGAACATAGAGAGGTAGAAAGGAACTTTGGGCCATAGTGAGGATTTTACATTTAACCTAAATGCAGTGGGAATCCATTGAAGGGTTTTCAGCAGGGAAGTGTCATGATCCCCTTTGAAAACACTAATGGAGAAACAATATTTTGCCTCTTTTCTTTCTTATCCTCAGTAACTTAAAAGAGTTATTGCCTGCTGTATGCAGTACAGTACTTTTTTGTGAAGTCATTCATAAGGTTTCCTTGATAGTCTCTGGGGAAGGCCCTGTTTAAATCAAAGTAGATGGTACTTAATCATGTCTCAGTTAACATTTTCAGAATATTGTTTTTGGCATGGTAATCTCTGTGTCTTGCGTTGCTTTTTCTTTTCTTTTTTCTTTTTAGTGATTATATTTTTATTTTAGGAACATTGCAGGTGACATACTTCCTTTCATATTTGTTATCCTAATTTTGTCTACAATATTAGAAAGGCCTGTGATATAAATGCCATGTTAAAAGTAAATTGACCTTATTTTGGAAGAGTTCAGTGAATTGCTATATTTTTTCCTTAGTTATTCACGGAATTCATGGAGCACACTAATGTTTTCAGTTTTCGCTCAAGTAATAAACAGTCCTTTTCCTGTGATTTTTATCTAATTAGTTCTAAAGCTGCATTTATATCTGAGCGCCTTCTGCAGCAACCTCATTCCCGCATAGAATTCACTGTTGGCAGAAAAAGGACACACTGCTGAAGTTTTTTGCTACCAATTAAATAGCAAAAACCATCCCACTGAGAAAGCACATACTAAACTTTATCTCATTAAGACAAAGTCCAGATGCCTTGTTTACTCGTGGTTGCAAATCAATACCCTATTGTCTTCTAGAAATACGTAATGTGCAACAGAAACAAGAAACAGGAGGTGTGTATTTATTGCTTTGTCTCAACTACTAATTAAAATGCAAGCTTTTATTTTCAGATGGACAGTTCTAGCAAGTCAACAATAGGGTAATACAAACATTCAATAGGGAGAATTCTCTGCTGTGGTAGAACGTTACTTATTGCCTGGTGCTTAGCTGACACTCAGATAATTGCTGAATGAATGAATAATGAGTGATTAAATTAAGTTAGACTTCTGAATTGCTATTATTCTCGCTAATTTGGTAGACAGTTTGCAGAGGATGGCCACCAGAATTGGGCAGGACTGGTATCACTACTGGGGATGATGGTTTCTTCGTTGCAACTTGGATAAAATGAAGGATAGATCCAATTACTCACACGTGCAGGATACCTTTCATTAAAATTCCGGGGAAATAATTTCTTCTGATTAGCCAAGTCATTTTGATGACCCAGGTAAATGGTTTTGATTATAGTCATGAAATTCTTTGTTTCAATTTGCATATGGTTAGCGATATAAATTTCTTCCTGCCCTTTGAGAGCAAGGATGTATGTTATCCACTGTAGCATTTTACATAGGAAGCAAAAAAAAAAAAAAGTTACATTTGGCTAGTTCTTATTGGGAAATTGTATCCCAAGGGTACAATAAAGATGCCAATTTTATGAAACAGATGTAGAAGTGGACACATTGAATTATGAAGATGGAACAGAATGCAGACAATTAATAATACTGCTGCTCTAAAATATAGATGAGAGTTTTAAAGAAATGTTTTTGATAGTTGTCTCAGTGTTGTACGAGGAGATGATCTCTGTTCTGCTTTGCACAGCTAATTTAAATGTGCTTTATTCCCTGAGGTCTATGTCTCAAATTCTGAAGGCCAGTAAAAATTCATACATTAGTTCTTCCCTATGTGGACGTTTGTCCAAGGAACTGAGTTTTAAGGATACTGGCCCTATTGGGTACATTTGTGTCCTAGGCATGTGATGACACAGACAAAATATATCAAAAGAGCTACTTAAGTTTCTATTTGTTGTATATCCTGACCAATGTACTTTTTTTTCTGCTTGGGAAGAATATATTTGGTATTCATTTGAAACTAATTGTTACTGTACTATCTAATAAAAAAAATTAAGGATATAAAGAAATAGGTTCTTTGTCTAGGGCATAGTTAACTAAATCCTATAGGTGCCTAAGTGTTTTCTTATTAACTTTTCTCAAATGTTACTATTTAAACATTATTTGGTGGGATGAGATTAACAGAAAAACAAGTGTGAATTCTCATATCCATACTTGTTTAGTTGAAAACATAACAGATTGGCAAAGGTTTAAATATATCATTTGATTAACCTTGGCATTGGTTAGACTTTCTCACTTTGTGTAAAGCACTTGCATTTCTCAGAAACCTGAACGGAACCTATTTTATATTCAAGATAATTCTTCTTACTTTCCATGTGTCCAACCCCTACTTTTTCCTTCTGTACTCATTTCCTTCTTGGAGCACCCAGACAACACCCACAAGACTTTGTGCCTTTCTCTTTTCTCTCGCCCGTTCTCTGGCACTCAGCCTCCTGGCTTCCCTGAGTCTGAACGCATTGACCCCATGGGCTCTGCCATAGATCCTAGCACAGGGTAGAAGCTTAGTAAATATCAGTGTCTTTAAGCCCTTTAGCCTCAACTCCCTTACCTGTATAATAGGCATAATTATAGTACCTACCTCATAAAGTGTTTATGAAGATCAGATGAGCTAAATGTAAACTAAATTAGTTGAATATAATACATAAAACACTTAGAGCTAGGCACATAATACCATCATCATCATCATCATCATCATCATCATCATCCTTCTATAAAATTAAATGCCCATGGGGTGCCTGGGTGGCTCAGTGTGTTAAATGTCTGACTTCAGCTCAGGTCACGATCTCGTGGTTCGAGCCCTCATTGGGCTCTGGGCTGACAGCGTGGAGCCTGCTTTGGATTCTCGCTTTTTTCTCTTCCTCTCTCTCTGTCACTCCCCTGCTCATGCTTTCTCTCTCTCACTCTCTCAAAAATAAAAAAAAAGTAAACACATAAAATTAAATGCCCATCAAAAGTAGAGATGTTTCCCTCTTTGAAAAAAGAAAATATAGAGAGAATATAGAGAAAATATAGACAGAATATAAATAAAGAGAACATCTCTCTTTTTTCTTATCTCGTACACATAGTAAGTGTTCCAGGGATCCTCAGGATCCTTTATCCAACACCTTTGCTTTACAGTTGAGAAAAAGGGGATGCAGACAGTTGGAATATCTTACACAAGATCACATAGCCAGTTAACAAGCACTAGATCCTGAATCCAAGTGTTCTGGTAACTGGGATCAGGACGTGTATTCTATGCAGTAGAATCTCTCCCGTCTCTTCCCAAGGTCCTAAAGGCACAGACCCCAAGGTGAATATCCTGTGAGTTTATCCTAAGTTGAAACTCCTTGCCTAGGTATCAGTTGTCTGTCTATAGTAGTCTGCATGTTATTTCCTATGTCTCCTGCCACAGTGGCTCATTATGAAAAATATAGCAGTTGCTTGATGATGAAGTCAGAGAAACTCCTGCTTGGAAAGGAAAGTTACCCCCAGGTTCATTCCAGCTCAGTGAGAAGCAGAGATGGGTTCACAGGTGTGCACCAGGATTCCTTGCCACCCTTAGGAAGTCCCATGCTTAGTTTAAGGCTCTGCCGCTGCTGTCTTGAAATTTTTAATATTTTTTGAACAAGGAATGCCACGTTTTATGATCTCTTGGCTTTACAGATTATCTCATCATTCCTCCATAGCTGCAGTTCTTCATCTTTGTGGTAAATCCCTGGGCCTCAGGAAACTTCTGATCTGCTTTGAGTGGGAGGAAGTGAGATTTGTTTTGTTTTCTAAGTTGATTTATTTACTTTTAAAAGAGAAAGAGGGTGTGCATGTGTGCCTGCAAGTGGGAGAGGGGCAGAGAGCCAGGGAGAGAGAGAATCCCAGGCATGCTCCGGATTGTCAGCACAGAGCCCCACATGGGGCTCAATCCCACGGGAATCGTGAGATCATGACCCTAGCCAAAATCAAGAGTCAGGTGCTTGCCCAGCTGAGTCACCCAGGTGCCCTGGTGAGATGGTTTTAATAGCAAAACTCAGGACTGTGAAACACTCAATCAGTACTATAGATGAGAATTGTATTTTCTTTAGAACCGCATGCTGCCTTTTATTTAAGAAGAGAGCTCTTCAGCTTTGCTATGCCAGCAAAAGAGAAAAGACCAGCTCTGGGCTAGCTGTATCCTTAGGTCTTCGAGGACACTAAGACTTAGAAGTCTGTAGGTTTAAGCTGGACTAATTCTTCTTGAGCTCTGTTTAAAGGAACTTTGTTCTAATTTTTTTTTTAAATAAAGAACATAGCTTTATATATAAGACTAAAGTTAATCATACTTTATTTGAATCTGTGCAAAAGTCAAATAGCTTTACCATGACGAAGACCAGCATTTAACCATCCAACCGAATTAATGGCTTTATTGGAAAAGTAAGGTAAAAACATAAAAAAAAAAATCACAGAAGTATATTGCTAAAAGGTAGATAACTTTGAATCTAATTAGCAGTCAGCATTTCAATGTAGACAACTTGTAGAGCTCACACTATAGTAGTCTACAGGGCTAGAAGCCACTTTTTTTTTTTTTTTAATTCTAGTATAGTTAGCATACAGTGTTACGTTAGTTTCAGGTGTACAATGTAAGGATGCAACAATTCTGTATATCACTCAGTGCTCATCAAGGTAATTGTACTCTTAATTCCCATCGGCTGTTTCACCCACACCCTCCCCCGCCCTCTGGCAACCATCTGTTTATTCTCTATAGTTAAGAGTCACAGGGCCACTTTTATACTGATACAAAGAAAGGCCCGGCCAAAAGACCTGCCCTCCGTGGAGGGCTCCTCCAAACCATTTACCTCCTGGCCAGGGAGGAGGGCTGAAGAAGCAGACTGGTGGGAAATAGGGGGCTCGCTGTGAATCTTTGCCCTTTGAATTAATTCTAGTTGACCTACTTGAGCAACGATTGAGGAATTTTTGATTCAGTTTGCCCCGATCTATCCCCCGGTGAGCATGAGCTTGTTATTTTTTAATGAAACCATTTTCACAGCCTGTTGTTTTAGGTGTCAGTAATAGAAGAGAGTGAGGGGTTTTTTTTTTTTTCAGTTCTTATTCCATTTTTTCATCAATTCTTCTAGTGCTGCTTGTGCTGCTGAATTGCCCTGAAACCAGCATTTGATGCAGAACGTACTTTCTGGCAAATAGTCGGATAACACTAACAAAGGATAAAAATAATCCCAGATAATGACAGATGAGAAAAAAAAATGTATATAGCAAATATCTGTTCAGAATGATGACTATATATTTTGTCCTCTCCTCTAATTTTATAAAGACATCTTTTGGGAGGTACCTCTCTCACCATTGAACTTTTCAGGCCTAATTCATCACCTATCTCTGGATATCAGAAAAAATATATATCACTTTATTGTTTTTGCTGCTAAAATGAACTCTGTTTAATTATATTATCTATTTAGTTCTTGTAAGTTACCGTTGTCCTCCTTCGGCAGTCAGGGTAGGTAAAGCTCAATCCTGGTTCTACCACAAGGATCTTTCCAACTAGACTTTTATTCATAGTACAAGGAGGGGTGAATGGCACAGTTAGCTCCCCCAGTTTGTGGGATTTCATTACTGCCTTTCAAAAATTGCTTTAGTAGGATTGAAGTTGCCTTCACAAATTATTCATGAAGCTTCGGGAGTGGAAAGGAGTCTCAGATAGCTAGAAAGCAGCTGGGTACAGAAGTCAAGCTTAGCTAACTGTTAAAATGACACCAATGGAGTCGCAATACTCCAGAAAATAGTAGATTTATTTCACAGGATCAGTGTGAGCTTCTGTACATCAGAAGCACCACACCACTAAGGGCAATGCATTAGAAGTATTGGTAGAGGTTTGCAGATCAGAGGTCTTTAGCTACTCAGCCAGACATCTGCATTTTTTCTATTTCTATTTCTTTTTTTTTAATGTTTATTTATTTTTGAGAGAGAGAGAGAGAGAGAGAGTGATTGTGAGTGGGGGAGGAGCAGAGAGAGAGGGAGACACAGAGTCTAAAGCAGGCTCCAGGCTCTGAGCTGTCAGCCCAGAGCCTGACACGGGGCTCCAACCCCGTGAGATCATGACCTGAGCCGAAGTCGGACGCTTAACCGAATGAGCCACCCAGGCACCCCTGTTTTTTTTTGTTTCTATTTCTTAATAAAACTATCAGGGAATAGGTTTTAAAAACTGAGTACCATTATAACTTTAATCTCATTTACATTCAAAACTGTCCTCCAGGGTTGATGCCTAGAGGAGAGACATATAGTAAGCTCTCTTGAAAAAAGCGATTGTATAGAAATTGCTTTTTAAATTCTGTTTTTAAAAAAACAAGCACCTCTGAAGTTTATGGAATAGCTGGCTATAATAAAATATCAGAAAAATTACCATTTTAGGTTTTTCATTTCAAATGAGTAAATGATCACAGAGAGGAAACACCAGCATGCTAAATAGTCTTCCCATAAACTTGGTAAAATTACACCCATATCCATATTTCAGAGGTAGGAGGTTGGTAATTAGACCACAGAAATAATATCCTCTTTCAATATTAAGAAGAAAAAAAATTAAATATTTGGAAATGTTAATAGTACTCAATAAGACTTCCTAACAAAGTCTAGAGCACCGGTTGGAATGATTCTAATTTGGAAAATATTCCAGGAGAACCTTAAGATACAGTAAATGTCCTGTGGGTTAACAGTCCAGCCCACATAGTGTGTGTGCTGTGAGCATTTTACAGGAAGAGTCACTTACCTACTTTCTTAATATTTACTCGTTGATTCCTCCAACAGTGCTCAACAGCCAGCTAGTATGATCTGGTCCCAAAAGTGCCATCTTGGAAAATTCACATTATTCACCTTCATTCAAAATCCTCTGTGTTATCCTTTGACCTCTTGAAAATAGTAACTCCTAATATGTTGGTGCGGAAGGTAACACTGCGGTCCACAGACATGGTCTGCAGTCACAGACATGACTTTGAGATTCCCCCTGAACCATCTAACTCTTCCATCTGTCCTACTCCTACCTTGCACTGTATCATGGAGTGACACATAACAGAGCAGTATACAATAAATCTCAACCAATGGCTATCATGTTTTCCCCCAAGGGTAGAAAACCCTTCTGTTTCTTTTCTCTTTCGCTTCCAGGTTAGAGGGTGCATGTGTGGCCATCTAATACCGTGCATGCTTATCTGAAGGAATTTCCCTGGGGGGATGTATAATGTATATATCTTATTTATAGTCTCCTGGGAGATTTTTACTTTTAGATAGTCACAGTTAAATCAATATGGCCTCAGTCCTGTCCTTCTGAACCAGTAATATATGTTTAGCTGAATTGGTTTATAAAACATCTGATAAATTAAAATTCTCTTATTTTCCATCTTGTGACACTTTAAATCACTTTACAATGATAAGATTTCTTTTTTAAATTTTTTTTCAACGTTTTTTATTTATTTTTGGGAGAGACAGAGCATGAACGGGGGAGGGGCAGAGAGAGAGGGAGACACAGAATCGGAAACAGGCTCCAGGCTCCGAGCCATCAGCCCAGAGCCCGACGCGGGGCTCGAACTCACGGACCGCGAGATCGTGACCTGGCTGAAGTCGGACGCTTAACCGACTGCGCCACCCAGGCGCCCCTACAATAATAAGATTTCTATAGTAGAATAGTCTATTAGTAAAGTGTTTAGATAATTCAAACTCTTAAAAATTGCTCTGCCAATTTTTTAAATAATGTCAAAAAAGTGTAACATTTTTAGACTAATTAATGGCTAATCATTTTAACTGGAATGAATGCTTTCTCTTAGCCTAGAAATGTTATGTTGTATAATTGTTTTCTACTGATTCACAGATGATGTTAGAAATAACTATTAATTAGTCAATAATGAACCAAGTTTTGGGGGGAGGGGGTCCTTGGATGAAAATTGAATAAATTTTTAAGCTAATTAGTTCTTTTAGGCCCCAAAGATATATTTCTGTAAAAAAAATCTTAATTTATTTTTCAACCTATGTAAACATGTTATCAGTACGTATCAAAAATACTTTTTTTTCCACAAAAATAGCATGGCTCATTTCATAATTTGTACAACGTGGTAGTTGAAAAAAGTTAAGAGATTTGTCATCATTAAAATAGTTATGACACTATCTAGTAAATACATTTTGTCTATCTTTAATAGATAGTCTCACTGAGTTTTAAGAGTTTACATATAAAATAGGTGCTGTTGACAGTGAAAGACATAGAAAGAGTGAAAGAGAGAAAGAAATGACAGTTATCTGTCTAGCTCATCTTTTGTAAATGATTTAATATCTGAAAATTGTTCAGCATAATCTCTGCAATTGTCAGAAAATGACAATCAGTATAATATATGGGATAATGATTTAGATTAATTGTAGTCCCCAGCTACCAAGCTTCTAAAACTGTGTCGATTTGGAGGTCATTTAGCTTCTTTGCACCTCAGATTTCTCCTTGACTAAACGGGGCTAAGAAGCCTGTCACCAGGTTGTTGTGAATTAAATATGGAAGGTGCTATGGAAAATGGAAAGCCTTCTGTAACAGTTAGCTTCTTAGAATCCATTTAGAACCACCAAACTTTAGAGCTAGAAGAAGCCATTGGAGATCATGAATCACCCCATTTCCATTGGGGAAATAAAGGAACAGGCCCAAGGAGGTAGTGACCTTTGCTTTATGTCACACAGGACCTGATCCACTATTCAGATCTCTGGACACACTGAGCCATCTCACTTGTATGTTTGTTTGGTTTGGTTATATTTACCTTTAGAGTATAGTCCAAAGGATAAACACCGTTGGGATCATTAAGAAGTATAGGGCTGTAACTTTATCTCTTTTGAAAATGTAGAAGCCAAGAATGAGAATACTGTAGATTTCTGTAGTTGGGAACTCCCCTGATTAAAAGTTCTAGGGAGTTTGCCTGTTTGGAGACATGTTAGAAATGTACCTTGCATAAGTTGCCTGGCTAGTTTTCAGCTAGTCAATTTACCAATCCTGGTTTTAACCACCAGTGGTGTCTGGAGAAAAAAAAATGAGTTAGACACCCCAAAGAATCTCTCAGTTTTCTTTTTATTTGAGGTGATTTATCTTTTGCTGAGTCTACTTAATAAAGAATCAAAATGATACTTCTTAATGGGGTGCCTGGGTGGCTCAGTTGGTTAAGCATCCAACTTTGATTTCGGCTCAGGTCACGATCTCGTCATGGTCATGAGATCTAGCTCCTTGTCGGTCTCCATGCTGAGTGTGGGGCCTACTCTCCCTCTCTCTCTATGACCCCTCTTCTGCTTGCGTTCACTCCCTCTCTGTCAAAATAAATAACATTAAAAAAAAAAAGAATGATACTTCCTACTGTTCAACAACTGGAATTGAGATTATGATTAAGAAATAATGTATTTTTTGAGGTGCTTGGGTGGCTCAGTCGGTTAAGCGTCCAACTTCGGCCCAGGTCATGATCTCATGGTCTGTGAGTTCAAGCTCCTCATTGGGCTCTGTGATGACAGCTCTGAACCTGGAGCCTGCTTGAGATTCTACGTCTCCCTCTCTCTGCCCCTACCCTGCTTGCACTTTGTCACTCACTGTCTCTCAAAAATAAATAAACATTAAAAAAAAATTTTTTTAAGGAAATAATGTATTTTCATAAGTTTTGGAGAACACTTTTAAAGTATTTTCAAGATAAGCAGTAAACCTGCAAATTCTAAAACAATAGAACTATCTAGAATAATATCCAATAGAACTATAGTGTGCCCTGCATATGTAATTATAAATTTTCTTATAATCACACTTTTAAAAAGTAAGAAGAATCAGGTAAAATTAATCTTTTAAAAAAATTTTTTAACATTTATTTATTATTGAAAGGCAGAGAGAGTCAGAGCATGAGCAGGGGAGGGGCAGAGGGAGACACAAAATCCGAAGCAGGGTCCACACTCTGAGCTGTCAGCACAGTGCCTGACACCAGGCTCGAACTCACAAACCGTGAGATCATGACCTAAGGCAAAGTCAGACGCTTAACCAACTGAGCCACCCAGGCACCCCTCAGGTAAAATTAATCTTAACATTTTTAACTCAGTATACCTAAAGTATCATTTTTTAAAGTTTACTATTTATTTATTTATTTTGAGAGAGAGGGAGAGAGCAGGAGAGGGACAGAGAGAGAGATAATCCAAGCAGATGCTGCACTGTCAGTGCAGAGCCTGACATGGGACTTGAACCCACAAACCATAAGAGCATGACCTGAACTGAAATCAAGAGTTGATGGCTTAACCTACTAAGCCACCCAGGCACCCCTAAAATATCATTTTTAAACTATTTAAAAACTATTAATGAGGTATTTAACATTCTCTTTTTAAGTGTCTTTGAAATCCAGTGCGTATTTATACTCACAGCACATCTCAACTCAGATGCTAAATTTTCATTGGAAATACATGATCTGTATTTGATTTCATAGAATTTGCATTTGAAAAAGTAAATTTACCTACCTGAGTTGCACCAAAGATACCTAAAAATTTTCCAGTAACTGAATTGAGTATCAATCAGTTTTAAATTTAAATTCATTAATGTAAATACAAATTTAAAATTCACTTAATCATTGTTTAGCCATTTCAAGTGCCTAATAGCCAAGTGCCTATGTGGCCAGTGGCTATCATAGAGGATAGCAAAGTTCTAGAAGACTGTGCAGTGCTCATGTTTTAGCCCATCCCTGTGTATGTGGGAGTAAAAGGGGGCAAAAATCCATCTAAAAATCTTTTTTATCTCATTTCATTGACTAATGCTTTATTTTGTTATGCAAACATCTTCCACATATGTTCTGTTATAAATACTTAGATTTTCCTTTTCAAATCGAACAGTAAAACATCCCTTATAAGAACTGATGGGAAGATAAGTGTTGGGAAATTGCCTTAACTGTGATGTTAGTATTTGAATTGGCCAGATTTCCTTTCCAACAGCTTTGAGTGCTTTGTGGGTTTGTCTAACCCTGTCCCCAGCTTTATAAGTACTTTCAGTGTAACCTGGTTTGTTTCACTTGATTGCTCTAGTATGGTTAAGGACAAGTGTTTTTGAATAATAACAGGGCTATCAAACTGCCAACTGGGAGATCCATGGAATATGCTTAGGGCAGCTTTTTTCCACGTTTCCTTTACCTGACAACAAATTTTTAGAAAAAAAAAATGTTCAACTGCACAATGGATTCTTAACTGGAAGATTCTAGAAAATACTTATTTATATAACATATATGTCTATTTGTTACCATTATTATTTTTTTTAGAAAAAAAAAAACAAATGTCTTGGGGCCATAGAAAGAAATAATATACCAAAGAAATTGAAAGCATGGTTCAGGAGTCAGATCGGTTGTATTTATATCATGATTTCACCACTTATAAATTATGGGAATTTATGCAAAGCTACTTCGCCTTTTCGAATCTTAGTTTCCTCCTTGTAGAATGGAGATAGGAAGAGGACTTACTTAAAAGGGATATTAAAGAATCAAATGAGAATATATCCTCAGCCCTATGCCTGACACAGAGTAAGTGCTCAGAATATGAATTATTCCTATACAAGACTGCTAGAACTATAGAACTGCATTGTCACACTTTAAAGCCATCTGCAAAGGTTAAGAAGAATAGCAAATGCTATACGTGACTGTGGTGAGGTATAGTCAGAGTGTGTAAATACTAGACTGTGGAGAGTCACAGTCTTCATTCCCCATTTCAATTTTTTGTTTATTGTTTCTTTTTTTTTAAGTTTATTTTTTTAGTAAGCTTTACACCCAACATGGGGTTAGAACTCATGACCCTGAGATTAAGAGTCACATGGTGTTCTGACTGAGCCATCGAGTCACCACTGTTTTAACCCCTGTGGGCAAGATCTTTCTGTCATGAAGCAAAAGGAATTGTTCATCAGTTTTGTAAGAATTGTGCTTTTCCTACCTGTTCCAAGATAACTCATTTGCATCTGTTTTGAAACAGGACTTTATAAACAAATTCTCTAAAATGATTCTGTGAATAATAGATCAGACTTTTAATCAAGGTATAGTTTTATGTTCTGAAAATTGTAGCAAAGATAAACATCATAAAGTACATTCACTAATTTATGTACTGCCAGATTGGTAAATTACGGTATTTTTTCGCCGCCCTGTTATTGTTGTTGTTGGTTGCTTTTAAATTTACATTATTCTTCATGTTCCTGGGCTCCTATTTCTCAGAGCCCTTTTCTGTATTATTGTTATTAATGTGGCATATGTAATGTTTATAGTGTTTGCATAAAAATAGATCATCTCTGGTAGGTAATTTTCAGTATTAAAGCAAATGTGCTTACTCATTGAATATGACAAATAACCCTCTGGAACAAATGGAGAACTATTCATCTCTTGAACAGAGTTCTTTACTTATCTACCTAACCGCCTTGGAAATATGACTTGGGAGTCTTTACCATACTTTTGAGAAGCAGTCGATCATTTAGGCAATTTCCACTAATCAGCAAACTCCTTGAGATAATCAGGTTAATACAAGTAAAAATATTTCAGGAAGGGGGTCTCCATGTAGTAAAAACCTACGTGGAACTGATGTTTAAGATGCATTATTACAGGCAAAAGAAAATCTTACTTTGTTCTTTAACAAAGCTAGTTACAGAAGTTCTTAGCTGGGTCAGCCATGGCAGAAACACAGGGTTTTAGAATGTATTTGACATTATTTTTAAAACCATTAATATTGAGCTGTTAGCTCTGTGTGTGGATGGAATTTCAGAGCACTTATATTTTTACATTTTAAAAGTAGAACTAGGTCAGAAATTGGCACAAAATTTAAAATGCCAGGATATTTAATTTGAGGTATGACTGTTTATTCTTAAAGATAACGAATAGGACACAGTATCATATAGAACATAAATGCATTTTAAAATAGTCTTTATGAGTTAGAATATATATTTTTTCTTTCAGATTTGAATTTAATTC
The DNA here is from genome assembly GCF_018350175.1 of Felis catus. Taxonomy (NCBI): domain Eukaryota; kingdom Metazoa; phylum Chordata; class Mammalia; order Carnivora; family Felidae; genus Felis; species Felis catus. The sequence goes on from NC_058371.1 coordinate 125,654,176, forward strand.
TTGAAATCTCGTATTTTACTTATATGAGGAGTGAAAGAGAAGTGTATGTAGAAGACTAGAGTTTATATTAGTTTAAGTATTGCCATACATGCCCAAGCATTGATAATACATATACCCTGTATTTTGTTGACATTTTGTACAGATTTCTTATCTTGGATTATAACCCATATGAATATCCATTAAGATCTACAAGAAGATCCTCATAGAGAAAAAAAAATACCTTGCCATATTAAATTAAGCATAAGAGGAACACAAGACAAGGGTCTTTTTGGTGGGAAGAGAGAACAGGTCCAGCATCTGTCCTTCCCAGTAAGGCAAGGATGAGGTCATGGTGTCTCCTGCTGTCAACATTCTTGTCCTCAAGATAGATTAGCAAATCACAGCTCTGCAGAAGTTTGTTTGTATTTGTTAGGAAGAACATCACCATCAGAGAGACTGAGAAATCATCTGCATGTCAAAGGATAAGCAGGCATTAGAAAAGAACAGAGGACTTCAGAAAAATCAAAAGCATTGATGTTCAAACTATGCAACAGTGCTAAGTGTGCTCAGAAGAAAGAAATATTTGAAAGATCAGTGTTGTGGTAAAGAAGAAGGTAAGACTGACAAAACGTGGACATGTGAATGCTTAGCCAACAGTATATGCAGAAACTGTATCTGGGCATAATAGTGGCGTCAAAGAGACCAGCTAAAAATTGGTTATAATAATACAAGGGTGCAAGGGTGGGGAGGTGGGGGATGAAAAGTTACCTGGAAGAAACATTAGAGAAACTACAGGAGGAGACACTGCAGTTTATGATGGATGATTAGAAATGAGTCAAGACAAATTGCAGAATGGGTACCAGCAGGAACAATGGCACCATTATCAGATGCTTTATGTAGAGAGAATGTTAGCTGTTGTTGGAGAGGACTGAGGTTTTTTGATGTTTCAACTTTGTATAAATGTGGTTCAGCCCCTGAGCAACTTTTAGGTTTTGGCTTATGCAACAATTGTCATCCTACTAGAGCCTGATTTTTTTTCTCAGCTCGTTACTAAAATATAGCCAAATAAAAGAATTCTGGATATACCAGAGCTCAAAAAGATAGAGAGAAAACAAAACTGGGAAGGTGCATTTCTTAACGTGTAATTTGAGGTTCCAAGAAGACATCCACATAAATTGCCTATTAGAAGTTATCATCATGGGATTGGAACTTCAGCCATTGGCCAGCATTGGAGGTAAAGCGTGGATGCCATCCACAAAAATAATAATTTTGCTGTAATATGAAGATTTACAAGTTAATAAGGACATTTTTGTTTCCTCATTTTAATGTGAGAATCATCAACTCAATTCATCGATATCAATAAAAATGGAAACTTCCGACACTTAATTGTAGAACCCTAGAATAATACACTGTGCTATTAAAAACCTTGTATGTTTTATAGTTCTATGAAACATCATTGAAAGTCATTTGGCTTTAGTTCGTACTTATTTAGTGATGGTAAAAATGAATTTTAATGAAAATATAATTTTTGCAGGAATAAAATGAAATTGAGCAGTACAACATTATGTTCTATCATTTTTGCAAATTGTAATCTATGATTTTTTATAGTATGAACAATTCAACGTATCTATTCAATAGAGGAAAATTCATGAATAGCACAGTTGTATGTATTTTCAGAGCATATTTGAAATAAAATGAAGCCTTTATGAGTATGAAAGATTTTTTTTTCTTTAATTACAAAGCACTAAGGGGCACGAAGGGAATAGATGATATAAACAAGCAATCCATAATTGTTCCAATGGTTGAAGACATTTTGCCTCACTCTAGGAGATCTCCCATTGCCAATTCCTAAAGGGCTCCAGTCCTCCATCTGGGCACAGATGTAACATAAGGGAACCCATCTCCATTATCCCCCTTTTTAAACTCTGTCCTTTTCTTACATTCTCTAATTTATTGGTTGCACCAGTCAGCCCATGTCAAAAACTTCATTCTTAACTTATCCCTCTCCTCCAGTACCCATGTCCAACCAAAGACCTCATCTTCTCAGTTCAACCTTGAAGGATCCTTTTAAATTTTCTTTCTCATTTTTACCCAAACTACACTTTTGGTACAGGCTCCACAATGTCACCAGATTTGCAATATTCTCCTACCTACTCATCCTCTTTTCTGTCTTCCACCTCTTCTAATTTCTTTTCCACACAGCTATTGGAGTAACTATTTTTAAATGGAAATTAGGACTTGTTACTCTTTCTTAAAAAAAATTTTTTTAGTGGCTTCTTGCCAGGATTCATTCAAGTTTCTTGTTTCTACCTGGCAGGCCCTTACCATCTCTCCAGACTTCATCCACACTCAGGTACACCCGGCCTGTGTTCCAGCTCTACCCAACTTCTTGTGCTTCCTCACAATGACTCTGTGAGGGCCCTACCTCTGTAACATGGCAAGTGTGTTACCCACTTGCCCACCTAACCAGGTGGTCTTTCAAGATTCTGCTAAAATATATCTCCTCTGACCTCTTCCCTTGCAGACACAATTTGTTCTCTTTGCTTTCTACTTCTATTATTCCTATATTTGTGATTCTTTTTCAATTTATACTCTCTGTTATACTGTGCAATCTTTAAGGAAAGAGAATCTACATTGTATTTGTAAGACCAAGCACAGAACCTAGTACATAATAGTTAACTCAAGAAATAATTCCTGGATGAAGTTGAAAAGTAGGCAGAGATGGGCTAAAGTTAGGGCAACAATCAGTTCTCTTATTAACCCTACCATTGACACATTTTCATATAAAGTCTGTTGAAAAATGTATACATACATATATTTCTACATGTACATATATGTGTTACATTTATATTTTAGCTATCTAATTAGTTATTATAAAATATTTGAGTTTGAAACAGACTGTTCTAGTTACTTTATTTAGAGTAAATCATTTTTCACACCCTGCTCCTAATTTAATAAATGACACTTTATTTTTTTTAATTTTTTTAATGTTTATTTATTTTTGAGAGAGAGAGAAACAGAGTGTGAGCTGGGGAGGGGCAGAGAGAGAGGGAGACACAGAATCTGAAGCAGGTTCCAGGCTCTGAGCTGTCAGCACAGAGCCTGACACCAGGCTCAAACCCACGAACTGTGAGATCATGATCTAAGCCAAAGTCGGACGCCTAACCTACTGAGCCACCCAGGCACCCCAATAAATTACGCTTCATGAAGTAAATTAGTTAATGCTATTTGCAAAAGCGTTTAGTGTACTAAAGTAAAATAATACTTTGAAAGAATCTATTCCTCTTTAAAAAAATAACTGAATAAAAGGGAGGGTGTTGGGGAGAAAAACAAAAAGAGGGAGACTCCCAAGCAGACTTTGTGCTGTCAACCCAGAGCCCTGCTCAGGGCTCAATCTCAAAAACTGCGAGATAACGGCCTGAGCTGAAATCAAGAGTCAGAAACTCAACTGACTGAGCCACCCAGATGCCCCTGGACCTCTTTTTAAGTGAAAGATGACAGAGAAAAATTTGAGTATCATGATGTGAAGAGGAAATGAGTGGGTTTTATTGAGAAGATGAAAAGGTTACATGTGCAGTTATTTTCCAGAGTAATGAGAATGTCTGTGTCTCAGCTTATTAAAAACTGGGAAGTTTATATTAAAGCTAGTTGTGCTTCAATTAAGTTAGCAAATATGGATGTCAATATTATCACAAATGCAATATTAGAACTGATGTTTGGTCCTGTCTTGAATGCAATGATTAAATTAAGTCTAGTATTCAACTCCCTTCTATTGAATAAGGAGGAAGTAGCCTGGCATTTTCCTTATCATAGAAATCTCCTTGGTGTGCTGTTGTTTGGTATTTATATAAATAAGCTGGTAGAAAAGGTAAACAGACTCATCATTAAGTTGTACGGAATCAGTAAAGCGATAATTGAGTCTTAACATTCCCAAACAGAAATCTTGAAGATGACTATTATGGGAATAGTTTTTCAAAAGGAAAAAACATTAAATCACTGAAGGAGATTTATTGGTAACATCCCATTATTTTTTTGTATTTAACAACAACAATAAAGAAAATGCATGCACATATAGGGAGTGCTTATCCATATATAACTGTTTATCAGTTTGGAAAAGAAGTCTGGCTAAAAGTATATATATATATATATATATATATATACATATATATATATACACACATTGTATAATTTTTAATATATTCTAATATACTTTATTTTACTTCCAATATACTTCTAATATATTATATTATGTTAGATAATGTATATCAGATAATTTGCATGTCCTTTTTTGGAAGAAGAAAAATATGAGAACATGTTGACAATTTAGCTTCTTTTTCTTCATCCTCTTCTCTTTTTATTTCTTATTTTCACGCTTATCTTCAGCTTTGATATTGCATGCAGCTTTGATAGTATTGCTTACTGTTTATTCTAGGAATGCTTCTGTGTAGGGCCTCTATTATCATATCCTGCTAACAATAAAGTAAATGGAAATTTGGGGAAAGCAACAGTAGGAATTGCTGTGTATCTGCAATAAGTTAATCAGATTTTGATCCTCCAAAACTAACACAGCCCACAAGACTGATAGCCCAATGCTACAGTAAATTGTTTCTTAGCAGGAAATCTACAGTAGAAGTATAATTTGGACAATGGAGCATTTGACAGCTAACCCATCAAAAGCAGTGCACCCTGAGGAAGTTGCTCACTTCCAGCTTTACATTCAGCCAAGCATTGATAAAGCAGTGGCTAAGTAGGAGAATCAGTTTAGAATCAGATGATGGCAAGGATGTTTATCTAACTGCCAAAAGGGGGCATGGGCAGAAAGGAGATTACTCTACCTGGGGACTCCATACTATGTATTTACCCACAGTAGGGGATGGGTCACCTATGCTTTATGAATTGCCTTTGAGTGTCAGTTTGCTCATATATTAATAAGCATGATTAAAAGCTAAGGTATAATGTGTTCACAAAAGACTGATTTATATAAAGTGACACAAGATAGTTGTAAATTTTCTCTCATACAGCATACTAGAAGTAATCAAATATGGAAGATGGTGTTCATGACTTCAAAGAAAAAAGATCTTTGAAGAACATATACATTATGTTTCTGTATGGAAGTTTGTTTTGTACAGTGGGCCAGAAAGTGTTAAAAGATTAAAACGCAAGCAGTTAAGAAGAAAAAGTGTTACTTTTTTTAAATTTTCTGATGTTTATAATATTTGTCATATTTTCAGATTTTTAATTTGTTATGACTTCTCATTTTAAATAAAATGCTCACTTTGCTCACTTTGATTTTGGATGGTTCCTTTTAACATGGCCTCCCAAATTCTTTAAGCTTCAAGTGTGACAACACCTGGACATAGAACATATTCCTGCAGGTCAGGGATGATAATGCTGGTAAAGAGGACTTTATGTTTGCCAAGTGCACCCAGTGGACTTTGAAACAGGCCACCTGTGACCTGAATCAACTCACTGGTGTAAGTTACCATGTGGCTGGGAAAGCCCGGCACCCGATTCTCACTCCGTTTCATCCGGGGCCCCTGAGTTTGCAGGTGGCTGTTTTAGTACCCTAGCATTGGGGCTTTGCTCTTTTCTTCTAGTAACAGCTGCTCCTGAATAGCTGACTCTCATGCACACATACACTCACACCTACATTCAGCATTGTGGTCAAGAGCCAGTCGCTGTCAAACTGATAATCGTACACTATGAGAAGCCCCCAATGCCTGAATATCTTAACGGCCTTTTAAATTTATGATTTTCATTTAATGTTTTAGCAGGGTGTTTTTTTTAATGTTTATTTATTTTTGAGACAGAGAGAGACAGAGCATGAATGGGGGAGGGTCAGAGAGAGAGGGAGACACAGAACCTGAAACAGGCTCCAGGCTCTGAGCAGTCAGCACAGAGCCTGACGCGAGGCTTGAACTCACGGACCGCGATATCACGACCTGAGCCGAAGTCGGACGCTTAACCGACTGAGCCACCCAGGCGCCCCGCAGAGTTTGTTTTTTAATGTCTAGTCACTTATGTTGTCATTTAGGTCATTAGTAAATGTGTACGTAACATTTTGTGCAGTATTTCCAAATCCCCATTATTGATAAAACACTCAAACTTTAGATGTAAAGTATCAAATAATTAAGTTGTACAATTTAATTTGACATTCTAATATATGAGCTTTAGACATGTTCAAAATTTAATAATTTTTGTTAGAGTTAATACTACTCAAAGTTAGTGTGTCATAGATAGGCATTTATGGTGGTGGTGGTGGTTTCTTTTGGGGGAAGGCTAGAAAAGGCATGTTTATTTAAAAAGAGGAAATAAGAAGATAGAAGAATAGGAATAGTTTTTTTTTAAACTCCTTCCATTTTCATTTTCTTTTAGTGTCATGGCACCCACACACAGACACGTATTTTCCTTTCACAGCAGATCTGCTATGAACTTCAAGCACCTTCATGAATAATTTCACAGAAATATACAATCAACACATCCAGCTCCATGATGTAGATCTTCAAAGTGGCTCTCTTAGAATCACTATGGATGTTCAGTAATGATGAGTGTTTCACACTCAGAAGCAAAGCATATGTCTCATTCTGTGCCCATAAGAAATTCACGTTGTTTCCTGTGGTTTGATGATAGTGGAGTAAAATTTTTCAAAAACACAGGACCCTAAAATAAAATGCTCAGTAAGAATCTATTTATGACAGTAATAATATTAGGTATTAGAATTTAAATCTATTTAAGTTATTAGTATCTTCTTTCCTTTTCCGGTATACCGAATAAAATCCTCTTTAGCATACATCGCATACTTAACAAATATTCATTACAATGAAGGCTTTAAATGGGTATGGGAAAATTGAACAAAATACGAACTTTCACATTTCACTTGTCACGTGGTCCCCGGGAGAGAGAGCCTTTCTTTAATGAGGTTAAATTAATTAAAGTGGGCTCAGTGCTATTAGCTACATGCAAAATTTGAAGCTAAATGCTTAATCATAGAAATTAGAGATGATCATTTAATGAATTCTGAATAAATAGTGTGGTTTTACTCCAGGATATTCACAAAAGGGAGCTGTTTGTCACCATAGAAAAAAAGATGAGAAAAACAGCATCACAGCAAAGCTAACGATTTTGTTTGTGAAGGTTTATTTTTTAAATTTATGACTAATCGTAAGAAGTTATGTTAGAGATGGTCACATAAGGAATAAAGAAGTCTTAGTAATTTGTATTTATAATTATATTAGTAATCTTGTGTTCTTTATAATGTATTATTTATATTCCATACAAATATAGCCATGTTCATGAGACAGAAAATCCAAATTGACAACCTTGATTTTTATTTTTAGATAAATTTCAACATTCTATGTTATTTTAAACACTAAAATCAAAATAATTTTTAAGATACACTGAAAGTACATGGCAAGAAGCTAAGTACGAGAATGTAGCTAAAACAACAATTAAGGCATGAGAAAACGGGACAAAATATGATTGCTTTCCATCAAAAAGAGTTAAGTCAACATAGAGGGCGTGAAAATAGAGTAAAGAACAAAGAAAAATTTCAAAACAGAAGCTCTAAAGAGGATGTTTCATAAAGCTTTCTAATGGAGAATGAGCAAAGTGATTAAGCGACCAATGCTACAATACCTCGTGCCTTTACATCATCTAGCCACTAGCCTTCCAGGGACTATTCCTGGCTCCTTTCCCTCTCCTAGCCCCATCTAACAGCCCTGCTGTAGGCATAGTTGACAAAACCAACAAAGGCATGAGACAGCACTGCAGTCTTGTCGCCTCCTTATCGCCTCCTTATCTTAGGCTCTGTGCTCTCCCAAGTTTCCTTATCCTGCCTCAGAAGTGTCAAGGGGTTGTGATTCTGACGGCTACTGAGCACTGATCTACCACCATGTGAAACGAAATCATGTGAAACTGAATCCAAAATTCCACAAGGAATGGGGTCAACCTATCAGTGAAAATAATAGCCCATTTGAGCGCTTCTTCTTTCTCTGACCGGAAGGCAAGCTCTCCAGAGTCCACTGGGGATATTTCCTAAAAACACTTTGAAAGCTCACACATGTGTGCTGTGATTTTTAGAAAGCAGGATACTCCTCTTGGGAAATAGGAAGGCCTCCACCACAATGAAAAATGATAGAATGGAGAAAGATCCATGAGCAGGTTCAGAGAGGATTCTTTATAATTTAATGTGGTTTATGTTTTCTAAAGCTTTGATAACTGCTTATTAAAGACTTCAGCAAGTTTATAGAAATAGTGCTTGCTGCACGGTAGTCACCATATAGCACAAACCTAATTTAGGAAATTTTCCAATAGTGCACAGCATGCATCTGTGACTGAGACAAAAATCAATGCTTATGGATTTAGCAGTGTAATCCTATCACTTGTTCTGTGAGATATGATTTGAAATGTAAAGTACGTTAAGACTTAAGTGAACTTGGAGGCATGGAGTCTCTGGGGTGTTTCTTAGTATCCTATTTATTATTGATCAGACTATTTCTTTATTGTCTCTCTATTCCTTGCCCCAGTTACCTTTTTCCCCCTTGTTCACAAATAGTTTCTAAATTATGTGTCTCAGAACCAATAAATTCCCCTCAGTAGGAATATTTATTCCTACTTTCAAAACAAGTAATAATTTTCAAGTTCTTATACCAGGAACATGATCGTGTGGCCAATCTGGGTAAGTCTTAAAATACTAATAAGATATTAGGTGACCATTCTAAGTTTTATGAAGAAAATTTAGGGTTTCTCTAGAAATACGATACAAAGTCAGTAAGTCGCCCATTTCGAAGTTACCTCAGATGACCCTAAATTATCATGCTTAGTATCTATAGGAAGTCACTAATGTAAAATTTTTACAAATTCTGGTTTTTAATCTAAGTAAGATTTTAAAATCACATGCTTGCTCTCAAGCTATGGAAGAACAATTAAATGAAGTTTGAAGTTGTCATAGCTACCTGGAGTCATTCATTCATTCATTCATTCATTCGATAAATACTATCAGAGACCTATTGGTGTGCCAGTCATTGACAGGCACTGGGACAAAGTTCTGACTATAATGCTTATATTCCAGTGATCCCTCTTAAGCTCTCTGCAGGAAGCTATTACTAACTGGAATTTACATAAACCATGTGTGTTTGTTCATGCAAAGAGTTTGACTTTTTTTAGCTCCTGAAGTGGTCATCAGCCATAACAGCCTTAGGATATCACGAAAATTGTTGCAGCTACATGGGCTTTTATCAGTACTTTAATGTAGCCTGATTTGAGATAAAATTCTGCCCTGCTTAGTAGATGTGCCTCCCATTAGTAGATTACATCTCTGGGAATCTGATTCTTAGTCCCTAACTGCAAGTGGGTTATAGTTTGCATTTGCCGTATACTTTTGACATAGATGATGCAGTTGCAAACAAATTTGAATTCTAAAAGCTATATCTCTTCTCAAGTCATTATGCTGTACACCTTAAATATATATCATGCTGTATGTCAATTATAGCTCAATAGAACTGAAGAAGAAAAAACATATAATTTTCATTCCCATCAGCATATTCTTAATTTCGGGAACAGTGAGACCTGCCAATGAAAGTTAGGCCACTGTCTCTACAAACTACTAAATCGCGTGTTTCTGTGAACAAGGTGGATTTAGACATGACTGAAAATAGTGTGTGACTGTGTGTGAAAGTAATTATGGGGTGAGGAGGAAATTTGTTCCCATTGGTGTGAGCACTTCTTGCGTGGATGCATATCTGTATCTTTACAGCTTGTCACTTATTGAGAAGGAATCCTTCTGAATATCTCTGAGTACTGTGAACACTATAGATAGTATCTGCTTACACAGGCAGTCTGAGTCTTTTAAAAGTTATTTTGTCTTTAAAAGAGCAAATCCACAGAATGACCTTCAGCTACTATTAATCCATCTAAATGTAGGGCATGAATGCAGAACACATCTGCCATCTGTCAGCTGAGAATTCCCCTGCCACTGCCTGACCCCCACTCCCTGCAGAGCCCTCTTGGGGCTGACATAACTTAGGGAGAAGTCTCTCTTTGCTGGCAAGGAAGGAGTGCATTTAGACCAATCATTAAAATCCATTACCTAACAAAGTGCATGTTCTTAAGGAACACAGTGATACTTGCCAAAGAATTAATCAGCAAAACAGACTGTGAGGAGGTGAGATTAACAGTCTCAGAAAAGATCAGAATCCATGAGATGCCAAAGCTTAGCCCCATTGGAGGGATTTTCTCAAACAATTCGAATTCTATGTAGATTTGGTCTCTTTGTTGCTCCGCACTGTGTTTTATCTGGGGCTGGAACAATGTCCAAGACTTTTCTTGGAGTTTGATAGGAAGAATCATTTATTTGAATAATTGATCATTCAATTAGTAGAGCAAATGTTGAACAGTTGGACAGCTCTTTTTATCAGTGCTGATGGGAAGTAATTGGCTGCAGTTCATTATAAAGCAGAAAATTGAAAAGTGTGATTTTAAAATAAGAATATTAAAGACAGCCTTCCTGCCACATCAAGCCTTGCCTACTTTTTGTCACAGCTGTTTCATTGACCTTTTCTTGGGTGCTATTACATTCCAGAATATAATCAAGCAAATGATTAAGTTCCCTGAATATTACGATTCAGTGCTTTGCTTATACAAATTCTGTATAATGTAAAACAATTGTGCAGAGTTGAGGCCCGAGTAGAGAATGATTAGGACTTCATTGGGTTTAGCCTAAGACACCCTAGAAGAGATAGGCAACTGAAACTGTGGCCTAGGGACACTACGGGTACCCTCTGGCTATGATGACTCTTCGTTTCATTTGTAAAAAGAAACTGCCCTTTCAAGAAAAATGCTTGCTTTAATTATTAAATTTGAATTTCTAGCAATAAAATAATGGATGTATGGTGTATTATAGACAGTAACGTTAATTTATTTGAAAAGAAATCGGAAAATAATTCATCAAGGAAAACCCTGTATAATTGCAGCCTACACTTATTTCACATTAAGTTTAATCTAATGTCAGAAACTGTAATTTGATTCACAATGATATATTCATAACTTAGTTATCATAATAAAAATATAAAAACTCTATTTTATTCTTAAAATAGGAAACTTCTCAAAATACAAATAGATGACTGGTTTTCAAGCTGTCCCTGTTTTAAACTGACATAAATATTGGTACACCAGAATATTCACTTTTTCCTGTAGAACACAGGAACAATTTCAGAATTTATAACCAATCTATTTCCTTTTATTCTCTAGTATCAGATAACCTGTTTCTTGCAGTAGATACTATGAATCACCTTAAAGGTCAACAATACAAGACGCGGAGTAAACATCTCTCTCTGAAAAAGTGTGTGTGTGTGTGCACATGTTTATGACTTATATCTATATCTCAAAGGCAAATTTTTAAAAAGATATATTTAAATCTCAAGGGCATTAATAAAAATGACTTAATGAATCAAATTATCTTTTATGCTTATTCCTTTTATTTTAAAATATTTTTATAAAAGAAATATGAAGCAATGTAATTATTATACACTATATAATATAAAATAATATTAAATAGTGAGCACTCTTATTTTGTTTCTGGATTTAAAGGGACTTTCTTGAGAATTTTGACATTGAGAACACTGTCAAATTGTTCAGTTCTCAAGCAATGAGAATTGCTTTTCATTGTAAAATAGGTACTCTACTATTAGAAAATTGTCCTCCTAATCTTATTTTCAGTGGTTTTATTGGTTTTATTAGGAGGGAATATTAAGTTATCAAATATCTTTTGGCTTGAATTAATTATGTTTGATTTTTGTTCAGATAAGCACATTGTATTGACATATTTTCTTTATAACAATCACCTTTGCATTCCTACTATTGTATTGTTGTGTTTCTTCTTCATTGCAGAAAGATTATCTGTATATTTCTTGACAATGGTTTTATTTAAAATAATCCATTGTTGGTTTTTTCACCCTATGTGGTGGTGTAGAAAATTCATTTTTCTCTGAAATTAAAGAATCTTAAGAGAAAGTACTGTGATTATGGTTTCTTCATATTAATTTTAACTAAGTTTTAAAATGTTTTATTCAATTATGGCCTTAATAACCAATTCTAATTTATTTTTATGTTGATTCAGAACCCCGATTATTTACTTTCTATGTCTGTCATCTTCTCTCACATGTCTTTAATTTAGTTTTGTATTTGTTCATCCACTTCTTACCCAAATGTTAATTGAGGGTCAACTATGTGACAAGCCACTAGGCAAGGTGGGTGAAGGAAAGACAAATAGGATGAACTGTTCACTTCTTTCTCTATTAAGTATTTTCCGTATATGTTACTCCGATCTATGTTATTTGCCATGTCATTTCTACACTTTAATGCTCTAAGTGCTGATTTAAATATTTAGAACTATAATTCAATCTATTATATTATTATAATTTAGCTCTCAAGATATTTTTAACTACCCGAGAATTAATGATGCGATTTTTTTTTCTCAACTCTGTATTTGCTTCATATGACCCACATATTCTGTTTGATTTCCATACTTTTCTACTTCCTTCTTTTCCTGTTTCATGAGGGAGAGAGCCAACTCATAAAAGGCTCTTAAAAACTGAGAATAAACTGAGGGTTGATGGGGAGTGGGAGGGAGGAGAAGGTGGGTGATGGGCATTGAGGAGGACACCTGTTGGGAGGAGCAGTGGGTGTTGTATGGAAACCAATTTGACAATAAATTTCATATTAAAAAAAAAAAAAATAGAAAGACTCTGACTGGTACTGACCAGACCTCCAACAGGCCTGCTCTAGAGGCTTGCTGTTCTGGGCCTTGCACTCTAGACGGTCCCCACTCTGGCCCTTCCCTAGCTGTGCCCCTCCTCACCCACCTGCCAGTCAAGGTTGTACTGAGGGTACCTAGGACTTCAGTATTCTCTGCTCAAATGGTTCTGGCTTGATTCTAAGGCCTCCCATATACCATGTCCCTGGGTCTGCCCTCTCAAAAGGCAAACCTTGCGGTCAGTGTGTAAATTCCTAGTTCTAAGGGGTGGCCAAGTGGCAACTGTCGGTGAGGGTTGTGGACAGACTTCTATAAGTGTATAGGGATGGCCACGTGAGTGCCTGCAAGGCTGCTCATTGCAACGAAGGGATCCGGGGGTGGAAACAGAACACATCTGCTCCTTCCAGGCCCCTGTGGACCTCAGCACGGAACTCAGAGCACTTAAAGAACGATAATGGTAGGGGCACCTGGGTGGCGCAGTGGGTTAAGCGTCCGACTTCAGCCAGGTCACGATCTCGCGGTCCGTGAGTTCGAGCCCCGCGTCGGGCTCTGGGCTGATGGCTCAGGGCCTGGAGCCTGTTTCCGATTCTGTGTCTCCCTCTCTCTCTGCCCCTCCCCCGTTCACGCTCTGTCTCTCTCTGTCCCAAAAATAAATAAAAAAATGTTGAAAAAAAAATTAAAAAAAAAAAAAAAGAATGATAATGGTAGAATTTAGCCATACAGTAAATCCCTGGAAGGTGTATTTATCAAGATTAGAGGATAACGAATATTTTATTTAATAGTTTGTTAGTTTGATTTATAACCTTGAAATATTAAGACATGTGTTATGTGGGCCTCCATTTGCACTCTTTTTCTGAGTCCCGCAAATGTTAGGGGAAGGTCTGTGTTGAAATATTATTTTCCTTTGTTTTCTTGGCTTAGTTTCCTAATTCATTGAGATGAGTTCTTGAGGCATGCTGCTTTGGCATTCTCTTTCTCTGACTTTTATTATTTTATTTTATTTTATTTTATTTTATTTTATTTTATTTTATTTTTTGAGAAAGAGGGGAAGAAGGACAGAGGGAGAGAGAGAGAGAGAAAGAGAAAGAGAGAATCTTATACAGACTCTGTGCTCAGCGCAGATCCCAGTGCGGGGCTCCATTCCACAACCCTGGGATCCCAACTTGAGCTGAAATCAAGAGTCTGACCTTGATCTGACTGAGCCACAGAGGTGCCTTTCTTTCATCTTAAATTTAGAGTGCACACTTCTCAAGTTTGTGTTGGTATGTAAACCTGCTTATAATATAATTGATGGGCTAATTTAAACCCATTCTTCGGATTTACCAAACAATGACAGTTGGAGACAAGCTAGAGATCAGGTCTTATCTGATCTGATTTGATTAGAGATTGTATTCAAAACAACTTCCTTATATTTAGAATTGCTTCACAAACCAAGAGGAAGCAATGTATTTACCCTTGCTTTCTTATTTTGAAGCCTGACAGTTTAACAGCCAAAGAGGAATTAATGGAAGGATTCCACCCTTTTTTCACATTTGTAAAAACAGTCAGGGTCCTTCATTTCCTAGACCATAGACTAACAGCTAAACCATTTATTTCCCAGAAACTAGAGGTCCATTCATTTATTTAGTAGTCGTTTATTGAGTACCTACTATGTGCCTGTCACTGTGCTGGTGCTGAGGACACAGCAGGGAAGCACACACTTTTATGATAGTTGGAAGGAGGAATTAGATAAAAATCATAACAGATCAACATATGCCATAGTATTGGGTGAAGATAAAGGCTGCAAAGAATGAAGGAGTAAATAAGGAGACACAGAATGGAGATAGCAGGCTTCTGGGGTAAGTGACAGTAGAGAGGGGTCCTGGATGAGTTGAGAGCGCAGATTGGAAGGAGAAATGTCCCATCTGCTGGAACCACAAATGATCCTAAAGCAAGAGATTGTTGGCAGGTGTCAGAGGAATACCAAATAAGCCTGAGTAGCTGGAACAGAGTGAAAAGGGAAAGTGTGTTAGGAAGGATGGGAAGCTAGTGTCAAGTTGTGTAGATATAGGGCATTCTAGGCCATGGCAAAAGCCAACTGGGGGTTGTAAATGCTTTTGTTGCATGTGTCCATTTTATATTTTAAAAACATCACTCTGGTGTTGGAGGATGATCATGTTCAGAAGTTTCAAGTCAAAGTAGGGAGAGCTTTAAGGAGGATATTATGGTAGGACTAGACAAAGGTAATGGCGACTCCTACTTTATCGGTAACAGAGGATGCCACAGGAAACGGTTGAATTGGAGTTGATCTGGTTTTGCAGAAATCAGCTCTTAGCAACTCTTAGCTAACAGGAGTGCTGGCATAATCCTGCTACCCTTTTCTCTTTCCCTGCCCTCTCACGTGCTGGTGTAGCTTCCTCAGGGCCTAGAGGCTGGTGCCATCTCTTCCACTCAACTGTACAGAAATCTAGATGGTGCTCTTTTATTATATTTGTATCCTCTGAGCATCATAGGTTGATTTCTGGATACTTTGCTTAGAAGCCAAGTGAGGAAGTCTCCCTCGTATTCACGAACCGCCAGCCACACATTAGGCCCAGCTTTATTTTAAGGGCTGTGTTTTATATCCATTTTTACTGTAAGGTGCCTTGGATCTGTTCCTAAATATAGCATGAGTCCTTTAAATAAAAGTGTAGTAGTACCCAAACAAGGGTGAAAAACTTGAATAGCCGGCCGTTCAATCTCGTAAAATATTTTGGAGTGTTTCTCAATTTTGTGGACAAAGGGAGAGGAAAGATGAAGAAATCTCTTTGGAATCAAAGGTACCTGACAGAGCACATCCTTCCTGTTTAAAAATTGTTTTTGTGTATGTGGTTGCAGAGGGAGAACCAGATTCAATATCTGAAATATCATGGAGACCATTATGTCTGCACTTGTGTCTGTGGGTTCACCTAATTTAGGCCTCAAGTACAGGATGCCAAACGCTTAGAAAGCAGCTGTACTTCTAAATGTATTAAGCAATTTACTTTAGGTAATGTAGCCTATAAAATTTTAATTTTGGATTAAATAAGCCATATCTTTCAGTGTGCCCATTGCACCTTGATATTCACGAGATGAAATATGAGGCATATTGAGTGAATTTCTTCTCAGGATGCTCCACTGGAGGAGGGTCAATAGTTTCCTAATGAAAGTAGTCAATAGCAATTCTTCTTAGAAAGCTCAAGGAAATTAGCATTAAACAACAGGCATGGGTATCTTCGGTTTTACACAATTATGTGATACGGTTGTTACATGTTTTAGGAAATGGTTCGGGAGGCATTGCATTGAAGTAGTAATTGATTAAAAACAGTGTGATTGTCCAGGCTCTAACGCTCGTTGCATTGTAAGCTAGAAACTAGAAAGATGCATACCTTGAGAACCTTTCCCAAGAAATGCGGAACATCGCGTTTAGAACTAAATTGCCAAAGGTTAGTAAGGGTTATTGCATTTTAATGTTTTATTTGGAAGAGAACAGATGTTATGCTGGGTGAAAATCTGAATTAAATACCCATTTGATTTATTGCTTCTCAAGTGTCTGTATGCTGTATGCCGTGAGGTTTGGAGCTTGCTTCCTTCTATGAAAAGCTATTGTATTTAACAAACACTATATAGCTCTTGTGTTCCCAGTGCTTTATACATATTAAATCACTTAACCTACATCACAATGCTTTGAAATTGGCAGTAAGATTATCCCCAATTCTGAAATGAAGAAAGAGAGGAACAGGGAAGTTAAGTGACCTGCCCCGATTTACACAGACATTAAATAGTGAAGTCGGGCAATCTGGATGTAGACACATGGCTGTTAACCTACAGACTATGGTACAGCCTCCTTATTTAGAGTAACCAAAGGACTTGATTTTCCCCAACTCTAATACCAATCCCATTCGATTTTACACACACACACACACACACACACACACACACACACACACAAATCTTAAGTATTTTTCTTTCTCTCTTTTAACTATAGGTTCGGCAAATGTTGAAGCACAATGACAAGTCTGTCTTATGCACAGTGTTCGCCTATTTTTAAGTAGTCTGGATTTTCTCATTTTTTTCCATTTCTTCATTACTTTATGACACTATTTCTGTCAAGATATAACCCATGCACAAAATTTACCAAATGACATTATGGTGAGGAACGTATTGTACCCAGGAAAAAGCTGCTTAACCAACGCATTACTGAAAACAGACAGACTTTCAGTTCACCTTTGACGATACTCACATTTCCCTGTTAAAACAAGGAAATTGGTTATAAACATCGAGCCAAGAAGGTTTATCTGTTTCCTCTATACCATTTTAATAAATAAAAAGTGAAAAGAAAATCAATGCTTGCCTATTTTCTCATGCCAACTCTGGTTTATTTCATTGTCTAATTAACATTTGACATACCATGTAGTGTCTTCAAGCACACAGAATTCGCTAGTGGCCTGAAGCAAATTCCTCTGCTGTGATTTTGTTAGATCTTTCAGGCTAAGCTGTGATAGACGGAGGGAGTTGGAAAAAAACACGAAGGACTATTTTAATACTCTAGAAGTCTTGCTTACATAGATGGCATGTTTTTTTAGGTCTATCCAAAATTAATGTCAGCTGTTCTAAAGGTATTCGATTAAAATGAGTCTCTAAAGTTCCTGTTATTGGCTTAATACAGGTCATTCAATCTCTCCTAGTTCTTTCTGCCTAAAGAATCAATACAGGTTTAAGCAATAGCACCTTGTCTCCTTTTGTCTTTATGTTTTCCTTGTTCCTTTCCCTATGTTCCTAAAACAATAGCCTTGCCATAACTCCAGCTGATAAACCCATGTTTTATTTACTCAGTTTATGTCTCATCTACAGCTTTGTTTAAGCAATCAGGTTACTGAACATGTATTAAGCTTTTACTGTTTGCAAGGCAAGATGGATAAGAAGATACATGGTTCTCAGAGTGATAACACAGAGATAGCAAACCATAACCCAAGTTAGGCTGGATTGAGTGCTGTGGAGTCATGGAATGGGCACTGATTAATATACTTTAAGGAATCACAACCATCAAAAAGAAGGCAATATCAGGCCCATGAGTTTATGGATAGGTGAGATTTTTGCCAGCTAAATAAGGAACAGTTAGGCGAGGGACATGGGTGCCTTGGAAACAAAATAAGGAACAGTTTCTTTCAGGGAATTTATTCATTCATTCAGCAGATATTTACTGAATACTTACTAAGTTTAGAAACCGTTCTAGTCATTTTCAATGACAAATACATAGATGAGCAAAACACACAAAAGTCCTCGTTCTGCCAGGGCCTGCATTCCAGGGAGTTAGAAATTAACAATAAAAAGAGAAATGAGTAAATGTTGGAAGAGAGAGATGTTGTAGGGAGGAAATGTGGAGCAAGTCAGAGGAACTGGAAGTGTGGAATAGGAGAGGGAAGGTTGCCCTTATAAATTCAATGAAGATTAAAGATAAGAATGAGAGGCCAAGGATTAAGGATTAAGGCCAAGAATAAAAGTCCTATAGGACCAGAGTAGGGGGAGAGGTGTCAGATGAGGCTGGAAAAATGGACCAAAGCTATATTATAAAGGACTTTGAATGCAGATAAAAGATAATTGATTTTAATGCCAGGGATAAAGGGGAAACATGAAAGGATTTGGGAGAAAGTTGGTAAAATGACTAGATTGCATTTCAGAAAAACAAATAAATAAGCAAATGCAGGTAGTATGGTGTTTTGTTCCAGGCAAGAACAGATAGGTGGTCTGAGTGAGGTTGATGAGGAGCCAACTGAAAGCTGATGGGAAAGGAAAATGGGATGGGATTCGTAAACATGTCCGAGGTACAACCGAATGACTTGAAAATGAAGTAATTGTGAGAAGTAAGGCAGAGGGGAGAATTAAACTTGATTCCTAAGTTTCTAACTTTGTTGACTTAAGAAAAAAAAATTTATACTTAATTTTCTATATTTGAGCTAAGAAACACAGGACAGTCAGACTGATGGTTATCAGACCAAACTTGAATGAATATCAATTACCTTGCTCATGGTAAAGACATAAAAATGCCACCTTGGACATGTTGAATTTAGAAATGCAACTTGCATATTTATGTGAGGGCGTCTGGCAAGATGGCAACTTGTACTTGAGGTCTAGAGGTACAGATTTATGAGTCATGGAACTAAGATCAGAGAAGAGAATAAGATTATGCAGGGAAAGAAAAGGAAGTCAACTGTCCTAAGTCAAACAATCACAAAAATTGAAATGTTAATTCAAATTTCAAGTCTTCGATTTGATTAAAGAGATAGCATTGCTTTTCCAACCTTTTCAGTAATTTTCCTTGATAGCCTGTAACATACAGTCTATTGTGCTATCAAACATTGATGAAGTAGTAAGTTATCCACCTAGGATCCCTCTCACAGTTCTGAGCATTTAACATCCTTTCACTTTGAAACTTTTTTTTTTTAGTTTCTTCTTTTCAAGCTCATCCATTATCTGTTCAAATCAATAATTGAGACAGAGAGATAACTACAAAAGTTCACTCTTTATCTTAACTTAATTATCTTAAACAAAACTTACTTTTTTCCTTATAATGTCCTCTCATTTTACTTGAAGAGTGTAATATATATGTATAAAATATTATTATAATAGAAGAAATATATACACTCACATATGTAGAGAGGCATATGAATTATGAATTATTGGAAGAATATCCTTTAGAGTGCTATAAATGGAGAATTCAACATTTAGATAGATGGCTACTCACTGAATAGTGTTTTAGTTTGTTATCAGACTGAAGAGATAGCACAGTTAATGTCAGCCATATGCCGTTTCTTGCCTGACTGATTTAAAGATTGTTCTGTTGCATAATTAGGATAACCTATTTGCAAATTGCTTAAAATTAGTGTTAACAGTTGGAGGGTGAGTTATGAATAACAATTTCGTTGCTTTATTAAA
Organism: Felis catus; assembly: GCF_018350175.1. Classification (NCBI taxonomy): domain Eukaryota; kingdom Metazoa; phylum Chordata; class Mammalia; order Carnivora; family Felidae; genus Felis; species Felis catus. The sequence goes on from NC_058371.1 coordinate 125,673,839, forward strand.
TGTTACTAAAATATAGAACTATTGTGCTCTGTATAACTGAAAACGTGTGGTGGTTTCTTTATTGGTTCTTTTCTTATCCATCTATATTTAGAACATTAGCTAAGCAAAGGGTAATGCCAAGGACTTAGAGATTAAAGACTTTCAGTTATTTGTTGATAAACAGTTACTGTAAACTTATTCAATCTAAAATTTCAGCTCACTAATATCAATCCTAAGTTTAATGAGCGTACTCTCGCAAGCAATTTGAAAAAATTATAGTATCACCAAGTTTGAAAATCCAACCTCAGTGGTCGCTTACGGATAATGCTTGTCAGTAACAGGCACCCAACTTTAACTCAGGAACATCTTTTTCAGCTAAAGACAGTCTGTCTGTTAGCTCAGTACAAATGAGTGATAGAAATGAGTAATGGTAAGTTTAGTGATAGAAGTTAGGACATTCAAAGCTTAGATCAATGTCTGTGATTCTTCATCTTATAAATTCTGGAAAGGAAGTATGAGAAATATACTTTTGTCTATCACCAGAGAGATTTGACATTATTTTCTGTCACCAGGCAACAATTGCCTGAGGGCTTCTGCAGGCAGAATTCCTAGATTAATACTCTGTCCACTGGTAATGAGTAGTAACATATCTCTAAAATTTCATATTTATCATTGCATAATTCCTTTCATGGTAGTGGGGGGTAGCTTAGTCGAAAGAGCTCAGGCTCTGTTGTCAGGCAGAACAGAATTCAGTTTTCTGTACAGCCACATACAAGTCACGTGACCTTGGGGAACCTGCCCTCACTTACCCTTGGTTTCCTTGTCTATACATGAAGCTCATACTTGAGTGGTTTACTATTTAAGCATGAAGAAGGCCATGTTGGTTAAGTGCCAAGTACTGGACCTGAACACAGTAGGCTCTCAACAAATGTAACACTATGTAATTCAAAGTTTTGGAAATTCTTTCTGAGAGGGGAGTGACAGCTAAATGAATGAAAGATATTAGCCATAGCAGCAAAGAATGAATATCAAATATGTAATAATGGTAGCTCTATATTATTGAAGCCATGAGTTAATTGACATGTGGTAGGCATAGTCCCTTGAGTGTATTCCTTCTTTTCCTGTCCAGGTCTACCACACTTGCTATTTTTTTTATTAGAAAAACAAGTCTATCAAAGCCTTTGGTATTCTGTTCCCAAGAATATGCCTCTTCTATTTATAATTGCGATTTCAGGTAAATAATTCTGAGAGAAAAAGGCAGATACTATGCAATTAATATCCTAACTTAACTCTTCCAGAAATTCAGTGGAATTAGTAATTAGAAAACCAATTATTTTTTAAAACTAGACAATGTGTTGTTATATGCATTTGAAATACACATGGATACCCACATGGGGTGCTAAAGTCAATGTTTACATAAACTGCTGGTCCACTTCTCAGTCTATCAGCAAGATTAACATTTTTTAAAAAGGTGCATTACATTAGCTATTTTTTCCATTTGCAGTCATATGAGCAACCTTATTAACTCTTTAAAAGGAAGTGCTGAAGTTGATGGACCTCCACAAGGCAATCATTCCCTAGAACTCAGTCCTTTCATGTTTCCTGTTGGAAGTCTGTGCTTATAAATGGTATTATTAAATGGTGTGTTTTAATAGGGTTTGACTATTTCATATTTGAAGGGCCTTCTTTGTGGGATCCTTAGAGGCACATTACATTACTACAGTGTTACAAGGCAGGACAAAAGTCTGCTCCTCCTTCTATGAGCCACACGAGAGCGTGTTGCATTGGAGCCTGAGAGTTACAGGCTGAATGGTTTTCAGGGACCAAACAGAGCATTTGTGGTGCAGAAGTAGACTTTCTGCATCCATGAGGGTGTCAGAAAAATCACAAAGGACAGTGGGAATCCGATGTGGTGTCTCCTCCTCAGCAGATTGAACAAGCACCCTCTGTGTCACTTTGCATTGAGTAATTGGGGACAGTGCCAAGCTCTAAGACAAAGTGCTGAGGCCAGACATGGTTGAGTTTCCCGAGAAACCTGATAGGATAATTCCACTTTATAGGTTTTCCAAACTGAAGTTTCCAGGTGCCACTACAGTGTGTGTACAAACAACCTAAGCAACACAGGTTCTCGCACTCACGTAGCATCTCTTGGTGTAACACTACGGAGACTATTTTTCTGTCCTTCTTGCCACTGAGAGGGTAGCATGGCTGGCAGCTGCAGAAGTCCAACATCTTTTCAACTTCCCCAAAAGCCTCAGGGCCACACCACGTGTATGATGATCAGGTAGACCATGTAAAGATGAAAACAAATAAAACTACAGTTTTCCTTCCACACGCTGCCTATTAATAAAATGAATGCCCACTTTGAACTTTATGTTCTTTTGAATTACATACTCTTTTGAACAACCTGGGGATTATTTTATTCATACAATTATTCATGTAGTGCTTTTCTTCTAATGCCTTTGTCCTACTGTGATAAAAAGTAAAACTGCACGCAGTATTTGCATACAGTCGCCCACAATGGGTGGTGTAGTTTGCTACTTTTGCAACTCCTGAGGAATGAAAAGCACAAATCAAGCTGCCAAACATAAGTGAGCAAACGAAGGTTAACAGAACAAAACAGCAATTAGCTGAATATGAGAACAGATAAACCCTCCTTTTCCTGGAGGCCCTGGAGTCCACCCTAACTTGCTTGCAAAAGCGAGCGACAGGAAACCAGGTCACAAGGCCCCAGTGTGGCCAAGAATATGCAGCTTTCTCTTGGTAGAATATTGGTAAAGAGCAACTATGAGAATCAGAAATCACATGCTCAGAGTCAACCAAAAACCAAGCAATGCAGCCTCAGGGGTCAACTCTGTGAGCAGGCAAATGCAAACTCTCTTTCTAGAGAGTGCTGTCCAATAAAAAAATAATGTGCCCACGTATGAAATTTTAAATTTTGAGTAGCTATATTAAAAAATAAAAAGAAATAAGCAAAAGTAACTTTAATAATTTTATAATCAAATACATCCAAAGTAGAATCATTGTAATATGCATTCAATCTTGAAGCATTTTAATAAGACATTTTACCTTTATTTGTACTAAGTCTTTAAAATCTAATATGGATTTTTCACTTACATCACTTCTTAGTTTGGACTAGCCGTGTTTTAAGTGCCCAGTAGCCATATGTGGCCAGTGGCCAATGCATTGGATAGTTCAACTCTAGACTAAACTTTTCTTACTGATAAAAAGCTTTTGAAACAGATGCTCATTGCTCCATTCTAACCTTAAAACTGTACCCTGTATCCTCTTGTGGACAGCAAATAAACAAATCTCAGGACTATTCTGAAAACCAGAAAAACAATAGAATAATCTTGGACTAATTTTTTTTTTTTAATTAGGCTTACAAAAGGCAGCCTTATCCGTGCTTACCATTCTACTCGTTTTCTTCCTCTAGAATGCCATCCTCATTTCTTCTTATTATACCTACTGTTCCAGTTGAAGCTTTGTTGGTTTTTTTTATGTGTTTATATTTGTGCTATTTTTTAAGTTTATTTATTTCGAGAGAGAGAGAGAATCCCAAGCAGGTCCCTCCACTTCCCCAATGCGGGGCTTGACAAGGGGCTCGACATAGGGCCCATCCCACGGGATGGAGCCCCAGGGAATCATGGACCCGTAAGATCATGACCTGAGCTGAAATCAAGAGTGGGATACTCAACCGACTGAGCCACCCAGCCACTGCTAGATTTGTGCTGTTTAATACATAACTCTAGCTATGTTGAATGACCAAGGGCTTGAAATATTGCTAGTATGACTGAGGAATTGAATTCTTCATTTTATTTAATTTTAATTAATTTAAATTTAAAACTGGTATTGGATTCGGTTATTAGAAAATGTTTAGGTATGTTTGGAATGCTTTGAGTGCTTGATCTTACCATAGTTACTGAACTATATACATTTTATAAATACCAAATTCAAATCAAGTAATTTCAGTGAAAATTTAGCTCTCAAATTGAGATTGCTAAATTATAAATAAAACATACACTGGATTTCATAGGCTTAGTACAAAAAAAGAATGTGAAATATCAGCAAATTTTTATCTTGGCTATATGTTATGTATGGTGACAATATTTTTCATATATTGGGTTAAATAAAAGATGTTATTAAAATTAATCCCATTTGTTTCTTTTTACTTTTTGTAATGTGGCTACTAGAAAATTTTAAATTGCCTATGTGCTTTGCATTGTATTTGTATTGGGTAGTTCTGGCTTAGGTCTTTATACTTATCCAGGCTTTGGGAATGCCTCAGACACCTGGTCTGGAGAATAATGGCTGAGAGTTGAACACATTCCTAAAACCTACAAATCATAGCCAGTTTACAGGTGGCCCTTGGAAAAGTCAAAGGGTTTAATGAAGTGCATCATAAATAAACATTGGCAGCCATCAGAGCTGGCCTACTTTTCAACATATTTCTCTATGAAATGGTTTTGCCTGTTTTGTTTCTGTTTTTCTTCTTAATTTCATGCACTTATATTTTTAAATCAATTCGTAACTCTCACCAATGCCATAAAGTGACCTGAAATGTAGTAGTAAGTCTATAATTTGTAAACAGTTTTGAAATTGACAGTTTAAAAAAAGATACTATAAAAACATAAGTTGTTTTACTTAGATTCCGTGGGTCTAGGGGAATAAACATAGACTTATTATCTTATTGAATTTGCTTTCCAAATACCGCAGTATTCAATTGAACTACTCAGTTATGATATATTATAATTTCATACATGGCAGGTAACTAGATTTAATGTTATTTTAGACGTCAAAATGTTTTTAAATCATGAAAGGGGTATTCATATACTATGTTGAACAGGCTGTCAGCACACCAAAGGCTAATTTAGACTGTGTCTGGGTTATTTTCACGGGCCCTAATGCTTCTGTGAAAGCATCTATTCACTGTACTGTATCTGTCTTTCATCAGAATGAATCTGTCAGCCATTTCTAGAGAAGATAATGTAAAATAATTTTCTGAATATACTATTTGTGTTCCATTGCTGACATAGTCTGTAAAGTTCTCCATAGGCAGAAGCTGATCAATTCAAAAAGAATTTCTGAAATACCTACTATGGGCTAAATATGATAGGCCATGTAATCCATTTTCCTGAAACAACTAAAATCTGTGAGTCATTCATATTAACCTATGTAAAAAGTGTAAACATCAGAAGAAAGATAAATTAGTATAATACATAATAATGTTCAAATGTCTGGATATAATCAGGAAGACATAATTAATCTTAATATATCCCATGGGGCATCTGGGTGGCTTAGTCGGTTGAGCATCCAACTTCAGCTGAGGTCATGATCTGCTGGTATATGAGTTCCAGCCCCACACCGGGCTCTGTGCTCACAGCTTAGAGCTTGGGGCCTGCTTCAGATTCTGTGTCTTCCTCTCTCTCTGTCCCTCCCTGACTCACTCTCTGTCTCTGTCTCTCAAAAAAATAAAATAAAATGAAATAAAATAAAATGAAATAAAATAAAATGAAATAAAATAAAATAAAATAAAATAAAATGTGTGAATATATATATATAATATATAATGTGTATATATATATACATATACAATACATATATACATACAATATATATATAATGTGTATGTGTATATATATACAATACATATATATATACAATATATATAATGTGTACATATATACAATACATATATATACAATATATATAATGTGTATATATATGTATGTATATATGTGTATATATATATGTATATGTGTGTGTGTGTGTATATATATATATACGTATATATATATATACGTATATATATATATATATATTCATTCCAGGAAGAACCAATAAGGTTTGTGAGGAGAGGAGATCAAAATTATAGAGGATTAAGTATAGATATTTAACATGTAGAATGTTTAGAAAATCAAACATCTAAATTCAAATAAAGTGGCACAAGGCAGTGTTAAAAAGGACAGGAGAAGTGAGAAGACCTGGGTTCTAGTTCTGACATACCATTGGCCAAAGGTATAATTCGAGGATATGTTATTCAGATTTCTGAGCCTCAGTATTATTGTATACAAAATGGGGATGAATAAATCCTTCCCTGCCTGATCACCAAAGTCGTAGTGAAGATAGATTAGTAAGTTTGTGAAGGGTTTTCTGAACTTTAAATGACTGGTCAAATGCATGACATTAATAGGAACTTAACTTCCTAAACTTAAAATTCCTTTGAAGGCTTGTAATGTTTCTCTGCTTTCTACAGGCCCTTATAGACTGATACCATTGCAAATTATACTTGCATGTAAATAGAAATGTGTTGGCATAAACTGCCTCACAAAGAAAAGTTATTATTATTTAAAAATAACAAACTCAGGGAGCCTGGGTGGCTCAGTCGGTTAAGCATCTGACTTCAGTTCAGGTCATGATCTCATGATGTGGGTTCAAGCCCTACCTGGGGCTCTGTGGTGACAGCTCAAAGCCTGGAGCCTGCTTCGGATTCTGTGTCTCCCTCTGTCTCTGCCCCTCCCCTAGTGCAGGCTCTCTCTCTTTCTCAAAAATAAATATATATTTAAAAAAATTTAAATAACAAACTCAATGCTTATTTCTGCTGTTTAATATAACAAAAGTAAGTTTAACAATTAAAAAATACACAATTTTAACTGGATTTAAGACGATCACAGAGGGTTTTAATATGGAACTACTTTGCAAATTATTTTACAATAAGGTTTCTGGCTAGCATTTTATATTAACAAAGGCCCTACCAGTAATAGCTCCTTGTTACATTTTACAATGAATTGTATGAGTAGTTCACTAGTTTATTTTTTATTTAAATGGGAGATTTTAGACTATGAAGTGATTTTGCAAGACTTAAAAGAATCCAGGGGGAAAAATGTTGTCTTTGTTGTTGTTGGATGCTAAGATAGTTTAGATTCTTTAAGAGGTTTAAGATAAAAGGATATAGTGATTCATCTCTTACAATAAATTTTAGGTCAGATGTAATTTGAATGTTGGTGTTTTCAACATCACGTATATTTTCTCAGTATAAAACAATGCTTACCTTGACTTCATTTCTTAAAAATTATAAACTCATACTTTTCTCTTTTGAAAAGTAGGTAATTCCAGGTCTGTTTTGTGGTAGGGCCGGATAGTGGTTTTGTAGCACATTTGCTCCACGATATTCTGTAGAGCCAAATTTTATTTCTCCTCAAATGGAAAAAGAAAATGTTATCACTTATAGTTAGGATATATATATAAAAAAAAATTACTTCTCAGGAAATTCTTTAGAGTGGAGAAATTCCAAGGGGGAAGCTACTTGGAGAAAAGTTAAACCCCGGATAAGAAAGAAGATACTGCTCTGTAGATGAGCCCTGAGGCTCAGATCTCTAGAAATGACCTTATCCCAGACCGCCCAGTCTCATTATCCTGCTTGCCTTTTATGCTGTTTATTCTCAGTAACTTTTCATGTGCATTGATATTTAGGCATGTGCAGTTTTAATTCTGTGTATGTTAGAGATTGATCTGTTTGGAAAGATCATTTGACATTCCAGCGCATATTTGAGCATTGAGAAGAACACTTTTAAATGTGGTATGAGCCATTAGAAGTAGCATTGTGGAGTGAAATCTTTAAACAGTATTACGGAATAATATTTTCAATGAGGATGTGCTTATAAAAGCAAAGTGGGCCACTAGTTCTGCTAGAAAATTAGAAGAATAGATTATTTATATTTGTTGTTTTGTTTATACTGCGCTGTGCTCGATAAAGAATTTGGCAATGCTTAGAAAAATACATACGCCACAATGGATAAGATAAATCACTGAGGAAGTTAGGAGGACAAGAAAATCATCAAGGCAATGATGATAATGAATTTATGATAATGATGGCATGTTTATTCAGTGGGTACTCAATGCCAGGATCTGTTGTAAGCACTTTCCATTTAGAAGCTCAGTTAATCCTCATAGTAACCTTAGTAGTTAGAACAGCTTACAGATGAAGAGAAAGCACTAAGATACATGTCCCAAGTCACAGTGCTAAACCCGTGTTGGAAACCTGCCCCTAGACTCCCGGTCGCTGAGCTCCATTAACCTTCTCGATAAAACCAGCATGTGGATTGACTTCGTTTTTACAGGTACTGCAGGTTTGGTTCTAAGCCTTTCAGCATCTAAACCGAGGCTGCAAATACAGTCATAGTGACTATTGGTTAAAAATATCAGTCATCCCGGGGAATTAAGAAACGGAATACTTGGTAGACATACTTGAAACTACCTCACTGCACCGTATACTGAATCATGCTGAGACTTAAATAATGCCCTTATGCCAATAACACAGTGTAACTCTTGAACGTATCCACACCTCTGAACGTCAGCACATTAGTCAGAGCCAGGGAAGCATGATTGTACTTGGCCAGCTCAACTGAGAGCTAAATCTTTCAGCCTCCAGACATTGGGCATTTTGCGACATGCAGGCCACAAGGTACTTAAGAAAGTTTCATGTCATGGGTTAGGACAGCAGCAGCAGGTCGGACTGGGAACAACAGAGACGGGTAATTTCGAACATGCAGCAAGCTAGTGGCAGTCTTAGTAAGTTGATAAATACGGATGTGGATGTATATGGACTTGTCATCCCAATGCTTTATTGCAAGAGTTTGGCCAGCATGATTCAAATGCCAGGTTACAGGTTGCTTCTTTCAACCGAGCGAGGTTTCACATCTAATAAAGTAGAGCAATCAACCCAAGCCCGGGGCTGAAGCTCTCTTGTCCTGTGAAGGAGAGGTAGCCCGGTCTGAGTTTGCCTCCGGGCTCACTTAGAGTGGCAGGGGGAGCTGTGGCTGTTATTTCACCAGAAAAGAAAAGCAGCATCTCCCTGAAGATCTCACATTTGTTGGTGGTGGTGTGTGTAGTTGTAACTGAACAATGAACTAAGTACCTTGGCACTGCTTCAGAAGGGGCATTATATCAAAGAACTAGTTTTTTCTCTCTCTCTCTTTTATAACTGAGAACAAGAGAGAAGCAGAACCTCTTTTGTCCAGTGCATATTAATCACCATCAAAACATGCAGCTGTCGGCTTAATTTGGATACTAATTTACTTATAGTTTGATTTTACCACTTAAAATGAGGTATTATCGCTGAGGCAACAGTGTGAAAGTACGTTGTTGTCAACGACCTTTGAGTCCCAAAAGCTCCACTTGTTTTGCCAAATAATGAATCTGATGTTCAATGAATCTCCCACTGCCCAGAGACCTTTGTAATCCCGAGACGCAACATTTTATGTTTACAGATGCTTGATTTAGTGGTGCCTCTGCCAGCTGACCGCTAACAAATGGTAGCACAGCCAAGGAAGACCAGTGAGATTTGCATCTGGCTTGTGGAATGGTAAACCTGTGGTGCCGGCAGTCTGTCACAGACTCTCCTTAGAAACTCAAATATAGTGGCCAATAATCAGTTCATTACAAAATGCACCAGCCAAGAGCTATTAGGAAGACTGAAAATACCTGTTGGTGCGAGTGTTTGGCTGGCCCTCTCTACCAGCTGACAGGGGTGTATGGTTGAGCTAGGGTTTCTGTGTATTACGCAGGGGGATGACATTTTCATAAGCCATGGTGTGGATGGCGCCCCCTAGAGTTGTGTGATATGGTTGCTCTGCATTTTATATAGTCCACAGTTTTCACTTTTTTTACAGTAACCTATTCTTGTTTAACATATGTTTGTGTCCTTAGTTGCCTGTCAACTCCTACAGAGCTAGTTTTATTTTCTTATTTTTCATATTGCCCAACTGTGGCAGAGTGCCCATGGCATAGGAAACGGTTTTTTTAAGCTTAGTCATTTAATTGAATGAAAGTGAAAATATATTTTGTAAAGCCAAGAATTTTTGCTTGTCTATTTAAACAAAAAGGAACTTTTTACAAGTATGATTCATATTGGTATGTCAGCTCAGACTTCACCCTGTAATGTAGTGAGGACTCATCAGGAGATGAGTGAAAGAAGACCAAATCAAACATGTTTAAGGTTGAAAGAAAAAGCTGAATTTAGTGGTTCATGTAGCAGAAATCCCAGAGTTAGATGCATCTGACTTCAGTTGCCACCAGATCCACTGACCCTGGAGATGACCTTAAGGGATTTTCGCTGCATCTCTCAGTTCTGCCTTTCTCCGTGTTGGTTTCATTCAGGCTTGCTTTTTCCATCCCACATCAAGGTCACCACTAACAACGCCATAGTAGCAAACAGTCCTTTAAGCAATCGTTTTCTTTCTGTACAGCAAAATCCAAGATTCCATCTTGATGACAAGCCTAAAGTCGGGGGCTTGCTTACCTGGGACCAGTAGCTGTGGTCCCAGGATTGGGATCTCTGATGTGCTGGATGGGAAGTGAATGGGAAACTGAACCATAAGGCCTGAGAGTGTAGGAAACGTTTCTGTCACAAAACAAGAAGAAGTGGATAATGAGCAAAGAAATGTTTCCACCACATTATCCTCCATTTAACAGGTGATGAAACTAAGATTCCGAGAGGATATTGTCTTGACAATGTGAGTCTACTGGTACTGAATCTGGTATGTTTTGCATATGATCTTTCACTTCTGCAGTCATTCCTGTAACGTATCAGGTTGGTAGGTAATCAACAGTAAGGATTTTGTTTTTAGACCTGTAGCATAGGAATTTGAGAAGACCGAAGAACTGGAAGCAGCAAATGGGTAAATTAAAATAAGAGTCATGAGAATATTTTCTTGAGTCTTTAGTTCAGTTGGATTCAACATGATTTCCCAATTTGTGAAAAAAGGCAGCTTGATTTTCCCGACAGATCATGCAAGTGGAAGTTTTCCCTAAAGTACTGGCAGTGATTTCAATAGAAACAATCAAGTGCGGATAGCTTCATTTCTCTGTTCTCCTGACTATTGAAAGGATTTATTTGCTTTGATATGGATGTGGTTCTGGTTTTGGTGAGAGTGAAGTGGCACTTTGGCCTGAGGGATGTGTATGTGTTCTAGAGAATCGCAGGCATTGGATCCGACCACAGCCCACACTGCCTTGGAGCCATTTTCATAAATACTGCATGATTCTGCGTCCACATTTGCACAAAACAGCATGTCATTGATGACCACATTTATGTGAGTTTAGTTTTGTTTACTTTTTGATTCACTTTTTATACCAGTCAGCCTGGAAGGTATGAAAAGGATAACGATTTCTCAAGAACTTGAGTTGAACCCATACAGAGGAAGAGGGAGTTAGGGGTCTGCCTTGAAATCAACCTGCTTATTTAAGTAGATTTAAAGAAAAACAGAGCATGAAAACAACAAATCAGCCTGACTTATCTAAGAGGAATGGATAAAATAGTCCCTGCAGGAGGAAACGTGTAACCCAATCCAGTAGTTTATCACATCTTCATGAAGCGCTGAAATAGCTCTATGAATTTATATTGTTTCCGAAAGCTATGTGAGCCGTGATGTCTTGCCCTGCCCCACTGTGAACCCTGAAATCAATCCATTGCTCTCTCAAACTTTGGGAAAATGATATGCTGCTAATGTCAATGAACTAGCTGCATTCACAGAATGGTTTTTCACTCCCTGAGTTTACTGAAGTGGAACACAGAGAGGATATGCCTTCCTGAGAATAACCACATGTGCTCAAAGACCTAGATTTTCCAGGCATGAGTGCATTGCTGATAAAACACCCCCTTAGCATGAGCAAACCTTGTTATTCTTCCTTTCCGCAAATCATTTGCCTCCTTTATATTTGTAAAGATTGTCAACTCTTATTTCTTTTTCTGAGGTCTGATAGAACAGAGGCCTTGAACAAAGGAAAATGGATACTGTTCAAAGAATCTACCTCCTGTAACAAAAGAGGCCAGAGCTGTCTCCTCAGAGCCTCTATCTTCCTACAAATCACCCTCCTTTGCCTCAGTTTACATTAGTTCATGATCATTATTTATATGGTATTCTGAAGAAGCACTTTATAGGTGGGTAAAATGCAAGTTAAGATATTTCTGACTTGAGAATAACAGCTAGAAGCTAAATTTTGCAGCCAAGTTGCGCTACATATCTTAAAGTATTTTTCTTACATATTTTTACAAATTGTCTTAGCTTGTTACTACTATTTGACAATAAATTTAACAGTGCTAATACCTTATTCTGTAGCAGTTAACAATTTTCAGCTTGCTTACACATATTCTGTGCCTATTGTGTTTTATTATTCCTCTCCATGTAGCGGACGATGATTTGCTAAGTCTGTTTCCTTTAACATAGACAATAGTTTTTACAGGTGACTTAAAGCAGTTACATATGTTCGGTGACTAAACTAGAAAGTAAACCAATTAAAAGAGCATTAAGGACATATCATTGTGGGGGCGCCTGTATGGCTCAGTTGGTTAAGCGTCCGACTTTTCACATTGTGAAGTGTGAAAGCGTCAAAGTTTTCACATTGTGAGAGGCCACATCACTTAAAAGGCACTCAGGCTTACAAAACCCGAAGTACCTGGATTCTTGTCCCAGCTCTCCCATTTACAGATGGATGGTCTTGGGAAACCCACTCAAACTTTCAAAATCCATGTTTTGTCTATGAGAAACATAAGGAGCTTATTATAAAAGTTATATCCTATAGGGTATCTAAAAAATGAGATCATTAAATCACTTAAAAAATAGTTCCATAAAGGAAACTGTCTTTCCATCTTAGACACAGTGTCTGGCTTTAAGCAAGTGATGGTGGAGCCCATCATTAAATCTCATTCAGTCCTTTGCCCTAGAGCTGAGTGCCCTGGATCAACAACAAATGGTATGTGTCTGATCTTGATATTTTTAAACAAAATAAAAGTAATATTTTTTGTTTATTTGTAAAATGTATAAGAAGGTTTAAAGTAATTCACTACTTGGCAAGTTTTAACTTGATCTTAGTGGAGAAAATACTTTAGCAGTGCTGTATTTCCAGTCTTATCTCCTTCATTCCTTTGATCTTCACTTTTGTTTTCATCTAAATACATAACAATATTAACAGTGCTGCTTAATTCTGAGGTCCAGTAGGATTCCCAAAACAAACTTATTGGGAGTAAGTTCAACCATACTGGTGAGTTAATCCTTTTCCTCTTTTGTTGAAGAATTTAGTTATAGACCCCAAATAAAAGTACTTCCAAATAAAGTAGTACATTTTTTTTTTAAGCTTAACTCTCTTTAAATGAGACCAGAGTCTTAGGAAGTTTTGTTTACTGGTAAACTTCTAAAAGTTTTGAAGCATTTGTCTTATTTCAAAATCTAGTCTTTATCTGAAACATCAAGGTAGATTTAGGTCTTGAAAGAGTTTTTATTTTATAAAAATAGCTTACCTCTTTCAACTTCATGTAAAGATGGCAGGCTAGGCTAAAATGACAAAGAATGCCTTCAGGGGAACTTTGAATGAATAACTTTGAAGGAAAACTATTTTCACCAAAGACTTGTCCAGATTTAATTAGTTATGGGGGTTAAAGGCAGAGAGAAAAGGCCAGGAGCCTAAAGGGATTTTAGGAGTAAAGTGTCAAGGAGAAGTGAGGTCTCACATGGAGAAGGAAGTGTTGCTACTTTAAGGTTTAATAATTTTGTGACCCAGTGTCAAGTGTTGTGATTTCCAGTGGCAGGGGAGGTGAAAAAGGGAAACATTAACCAACCCTGTACCTTGCTGGAGGTGATTCATACCCGTACTCTCTTCTTCAGTGTACTGGGTATAATAGCTTTCCAAACAGTAAATTTTGGAAGAATGTCATTTGCTCCATCAAAAGGGATAAAAAGTAGGGATATTGGTTCATAATCAGTACCCTCACACAAGAAGTGAATTAATCCTTTCCTGGTGAAGTGATGAAATGTGAAATGATATCACGTGCCATTTGTAAACTATAATTTTTATAAAGGACGTACACCCGCTCGCACGCGTGCACAGACACACAGATTCAGAATTCAATTATCTGAGCTAAAGATAACAACGACAGTACTAAAGTCTGTGATGCTTGTTTCTGTTTTAAAACACGTGCAGAAATTTTGGTGTCATGCAGACATTACCAGAACCATAAATGTGCAGTGGTTTTTAGTTGTTGTTGTTGTTTTTATTTTTAACATTGGATGTTAACTTAGCCTAAACATTATAGGTCAGTAGTTGGAACATAGTTGGCATATGATAGCCCCAACTTTGGTAAGGCAGAGAATTTCCTATAAAAAGCCACAGTCAACACAAAAGACATGGAGCATGAGTCCATATATATTTTTAATATATATATCCACACACATTTGCACATGCATAAATAACTGCATGGAGAAAGGTCCAGAACAAAACACACTAGTGTCAACAGTTGCTAGAATTGGGGAGTGGGAAGGAGCTTGAGGAGTGAATTTCCAGTTTTTTTACGTTTCTCTATTATAGAATTTTAGCAATTGGAATAAATAAAATTTTAATTACGTAATTGTTAATAAAACGGTAGCTCAAAAATAAGAAGATAAAATAAGTTATCAGGTGAATTAGAAGGAGGTATTGGAATGGTGCTACAGAGCTTACATAATCAGAAAATATATACCAGAGCCATGAAATCTTGATATTGGCCTGGGATGTCTACTCCTGCCAATTAATAGCCATGCAGTCTTAGACAAGTCGCTCAAACTGTCTGGGCCTCAGTTTCCTCTTCTATAAAATGAGACACTTGAACCAAAACTGTATGTGGATATTTAATTATGTGGCAAATTACTTCTCTATAGCCACAAGCAATACTTACCCATGTTTTCCCCACCCCCTGGTTCTGGTAGAGCCACCCAGCCAGCGAGACAGGGCACAAAGAAATGAATTCTCTCTGCATTTTCCCCCACCTTTGTACCCCTGGCCTCCCTCCCACAGTCCTGAACACAGTCATGATGGAAGCATAGACTTCTCGCCTAGAAGACGTCTAGAGTGCTCTCACTCTCGAAGCCCTGCTGTTTATGTGTATGGTGTACTCACACCTTGGATTTTTGTTCACACTGTACAGACCTACCTATCAACCTACCTACCTACCCACACTTACAAAAAACAATAAATCATCAGGAAAGTGACAAGGACCAACACCTGGTTCCCGACCTGGTGTTCCTTTCACCACCTCCTGATGGCTCTTCCAACTCAGGGCCTGAAAGTGAACGTGTTTTGAGAAGTGATAAAGTAACTGCTGTGTTTATGTAGGGAGATTACGGATGAGAAAGCAAATTCTGAAATTGCATTTATAAATTCTGTCCAGTTTTAAAAGAGGAAAACTACAGTGAGACAAAACTATTTTCTCTACCCACAAGAAAGAATGCAGACTCTTAAGGGAACACTGGTACAAATTCTAAACTTTTTTTTTTAACAAAACAGGAAATAGAAGAGTGTTCACTTCTACACTTATATGTTTGAAAAAAAACTCTAGAAACTTACAGTTTTAGGAATTTCTGTACCTTTTCATCAGTTTACTCAACAAATACTGTCTTTTAGTCCTGCTATGTACCAAATATGACTGGATGCTACAGATTCATGAAAGAATTACACATAATTGTATTTAAATAACGCTCTGTGTAATGGGGCACAGAAAAGGTCAATGTGATCTATCACTGTGTATTAAATGCAATGCTATGGCAATGCATATTGTGCATTGTTAACACAGGGAGAAGGCAACAAGCCCATACTGAAAGGGTCTAGAATGGCCTCCTGGAGAGGATAAAGCTTAAGGTGAACTAAGAAAAACTAATGTTTACTAGGCACAGGAAAGAAAAGACACTTCAGGAAGACAGATCAGAGAGTGACTAGTGCTCAAGGGTGTTTAGGAAAATTAGACAAGCTTAGTATCCACAACAATAATACAACAAGAAAATAATACAAATAGTTACCATATGTGAAGATCTTATATGTGGTCAGCTCTATGCAAAATCATTCCTATTGCCTTATTTCATGTACCCCACACACTATCACCACATCTCTTTGCCTATATGCATTTGATAGACACAGAAACTGAGATTAGGTAAAATGCCAAAAATCATACACCTAGTAGAAAGTGGTGCTGAGATTCAAATCCAAATCTGTGGGGTCCCAAAGTCTATGTTCATAGCAATTACCCAATTCATAATTATGATAACCCAAAGTCCATGTGTTTTCCCCTGGATACAGAAAGCCCTGCACCCATTTATTCAAAAATTATATATTCAGTTCCCAAGAGTGTAATAAGCACCACGTGTACAATGATGAATAACATCCAGTTAATAGTCTAACAGTGTTAGAAATAAATATTTCTCCCCAATAAAGTTGATGGTAGGGTTATGGGAGAGGTATGTTCTAAGCTGGCAGAAGTAGGAAAGACACAGAAAACTTCCTGGAAGAAATTATGGTTGAGTAGAGCTTAGAGGCTGAGGAGGAGCAGGTAAAATAAGAGAGGGGAGTCACTGAAGCAGAAGGTGTAGAAACCGCATGTTGTGTCCAGATGACAGTAGATGGTCTGTGTTTTTGTAATGTAGAGGGCAAGGGATGGAGTACTGAGAAAGGAAGGTGGAATGGTGGGCACACATTAGATCATGGAGGAGCTTGTATACCATGTTCATGAGCTCGGATTTGTCTTAGAGGAAACAGAGACGTGACTTAGATCTTGCCTTTCAGTGGTAGGCCAAGGATACCAACTATGAGACTTTGAAGTGTTCTAGCAAAAAATGGTGATGGAAGTGGAATCAGAAATAGAAAAAGAGACAGATGAAAGAAACATGTAGGCCATAAAATCAGTAGGACTCGTTGATCGTTTTTATGTTGGCAGTGAGAAAGAGGAAAGAGTCAAAGACAATTCTTAGTTTTGTAGCTTGGGGAAATCCTAGGAAAGATAGAGATTGCCTAACTTTTTTTAAATGTTTATTTATTTTTGAGAGAGAGACAGAGACAGAGCGTGACCAAGGGAGGGGCAGAGAGAAAGGGAGACAGACTCTGAAGCAGGCTGCAGGCTCTGAGCTGTCAGCACAGAGCCTGAGGTGGGGCTCAAACTCACGAATCATTAGATCATGACCTGAGCCAAAGTTGGATGCTTAACTGAATGAGCCACCCAGGTGCCCCGAGATTTCCTAACTTTGAAGCTTCCTATACTCATGAACTTCATTATGGATCTATGGAGTACTGTATATATTCGGTGTATTATTATTTCACTAAATTTAAGGGATATGTCCTTCTTTCCAAAGTCACTAAAAAGAATTTCTAATTTGCATGAGAAATATAGATTTTTAATGGTTATGTTTTAAAATTATAAAGTATGTGTTCTTATCAGCGATAATTTTTATTTTAGGTCTTAAATTTATGGCTGAACAATGTATGCATATTGCCATAGATTTTATTTTCATAGTTTCCAATATTTTGAATTTAATTCTTATTCTTTTTTTTTTCTCAAGTTTATTTGAGAGAGAGTGTGTGTGCGAACATGGGAGGGACAGAGAGAAAAGGAGCGAGAATCCTAAGCACACTCCACACTGTCAGTGCAGAGCCAGATGGGGGACTCCATCTCACGAACCGTGAGATTGTGACCTGAGCCGAAATCAGGGGTTGGAGGCTTAACCAACTGAGCCACCAAGGCACTCCTGTTTAATTCTTATTCTTAATTTGGTGGCATTTGTCTTCTTTGCTATCTCAGTCTGACACTCTGATATGTTTAGTTTCCCTTACATGTGAATTCTGAATGCTTACAAAATATTTTTGTGTGTATGAAACAAAATGAGTACACTTGTTAAATTTCTGGAAGTTGGGTTATGGGTGTTTAGGTTCTTTGCTCTATCATTTTTCATATACTTGAAAATATCCATCATAGTTAAAAAAACATATATAGATTTTTTGATAAGTGTATAGATATAGACAGATTACATTTAGATAATTTGAATTATCATAATACTTTACTACGGAGAAGTAATTAATATTTTTCATAGTTCTCAAAGCAAGGAATCAATTTTAGGTGTGTTCACTTCAACTGAGTAAAATTTTAGAGCCTACTAGATATATGGTGGAGCTGGGCTATAATAAGGAATACAGAAATTACTGGCACTCACAAATCGCGTTAAAGGATTTGTACAATTGAACACTAAGGAATGGCTATCTCTGGAAGGACTAAGATCTTTCAGTGGTATTGAGATAGGCATTGAAGAGTCAGTAGGGAATAAGACATCATGTGCACAGCAATATGTGCACGTGGGGAAAAAATTTAAAAACCTACCTTAGTGTGGAATATAGAATCACCAATTTTAGCTGTGGGGGAATGGTGGTAAATAAGCTGAAAATTGAGTGAAGTTTTGGCCTTTTTCTGTTGAACACGATGTTTCCAGCAGAAGCTATTATGATTCCACCTTCCATTTAGATGTGGTATAGCTGGAATTGAGAGAGGAAGGTCAGGAGCAAGTCCAGAGCAAGGCAAGTCAGTAACATTACTCTTGTAATAATTCATATGAATATAGTAAGGACTTAAATTTGAGCAGTGATAGTGAAAAGGAGAATAAGGATTGATGGTAAGAGAGACAATATAGAGCTGATATTCATTGTACATGTAGATGAATTGGACCTGATGGGGAGATAGGACGCCAAGCTTCTGACTGTTAGAATGATATGGTAGTCAGAAATAAGGAGTTGAGTCAAAAAGAGAAGCTGGTTTTAGAGGGAAGATGTTTATCTGATGTTGATGCTGAGGGTAAAGTGTTGAACAAAACAGATAAAATTTCTAATCCCATAAAGCTTTGACTTTTGTAGTGGGGGAAAAGAAAAGAGGCAACTAACTGAGTAAACAAGCTAATTTGAGAGTGATGGGTGGTAAGAAGAAATCAAATAGAATGATGTGTTCTTGAAGAGACACATCAAGAGTTTGAGAGATTGGGTAGTCAAGAATCTCTTTGGCAGAAAATACTGAGACAAAACCTAAATGGCAAGAAGGAGAGAGAGCTTTTCTAAATGAAGAGCTTGTGCAAATGCTCTAGGGTAGGACTGAGTTTGGTGTGTTCAGAGATACAAATACCAGTCTGTCTGTCTCGAGAGTGGTGAGGAAAGGACATGAGGACAAGAAATGAGACAGAGAGGCCACCAGCAATCAGTTTGGGTGGGTCCTCATTGGCCTTGGCAAAGAGTCTGATTTCATTCTTGGTCAATACAAAGGCATCAAAGGATTTTAAGAAGCAAGGGGGTGGAGTGGAAGATTGTGTGTGTGACATGATCTGATAATTGAAGCCAGAGTTGTGGATGAGATGCCCAAGGGAGAGACTAAAGGAGAGAAACTTGGTAAGTTTCTGACTGCACTCAAACAGCAAAGCAGAAGGAGAAAGGTCAAAGAGGTAGGATGGGAAGCAGTCTAGTGCTAATGTGCAGTCCCCAAGAGAGGAGAAAGTTTCAAAAAGGAGGGAGTTGTGTAATGAAGTCAAGCACCAAATGAGGCCAGGAAGTTGAAGAGGCACAATAATTAGATATATCATTTTCCACACACAAAATGTTTTAGATTCAACTTTGATTATTTAGCGAGGGAATATATTTAGCCCAAGGCTGTTGCACCTCATGATGTATGACATAAATACTTGCATAGAAGGTAGATCTATTTTTTTTTAATATGGGGAGTGGATCTGTACTTATGAATGCCAAAGGACCACCTTTCAAATACATGTATTTCTGTTGTATTTTGTGTAAGGACTTCTTCCCATTATTTCTGTTGATAGAGTAATTTCTATATTCTTCTATCTTATCATATAGGAACTTCTTACAGGACAATTCAAATGGAAAGGAAATGACAACCTAAAATCCTGTTGTCCATGCCAGGAACTGGACTAGGTGTCAGTTATGCAGAAACGAATTAAGATAAGCACTTTCCTAAAGCTCTGAACTTGCTTTCTAGTGGGGAAGAAATAATAAACAAGAAAAGTAGAGAGGAATGGGAGATGATATCAGAGGCTGAGGTCCAGGATTTGGAGGTGAGAGGGCCTTCAGAAGAAGGGATGTCTGATGTCTGAAGAATGAGCAAGAGGTATGAAACCATGGCAATGTTGTGGGAAGTGTGATGGCCAGTTTGATGTGTCAACTTGGAAAAGCTGTGGTCCCTGGTTATTCAGTCAAACACTCACCTAGGCATTGCGTGCCCTTCCTTCCTACCTTCTTTCCTTCCTTCCATCCATTCCCAAAAGTGGCATCATTTTATGCAGATTGGCCAAAAACTTGCTTTACCTGCTTAACTAACTAATGGATGCCCTTCTAATTTAATACAGACAAATATGCTTCTTATTTTAATTGGAAAAAACAGTTTTCTCTTAGAAGGATATATCAAATAATTATTTAACCATTCCTCAGTTGATTGTTAGTTTTTCTCATTCAAATACTTCTCATCGAATAGTTAATTCCAGCTGCTTTTGTTGAAATATATCATGTATTTTTTAAAAATTCTTTTAAACATTTATTCATTTTTTGAGAGACAGAGCGTGAATGGGGGAGAGACAGAAAGAGAGGGAGACACAGAATCCAAAGCAAGCTCTAGGCTCTGAGCTGCCAGCACAGAGCCCAACATGGGGCTCAAACCCACGAACTGCAAGATCATGACCTGAGCCTCAGGCACATGCTTAACTGACTGAGCCATCCAGGTGCCCGTCGTGTATTTTTTAATAAACAGTGCTGCAGTGAACATCTTTGTGTATGTGTGTATTATATATATATGCATATATCCATACACACACACACACACACACACACACACACACACACTTATATACATACATATATGCCATTATGTCTGTAAAATGTAAAGTTCCAAGAAATGGGATAACCTATTTGGATGTGTGCAGAGATTAAATTTTTATTTATATTGTCAATTTTTCTCTACCATGGTGCAAATTTACACTATAGCCGGTATATGCAAATGCACATTTCCTCAACTCCTCATCAGTCATTCACTGTTTTTTAGCTAATCTGATAAGCAAAAATAAACTTACCACCTGGTTTTATGTTGTCCTTATTAAATTATTTGAAAAAGGGAGTAAAGGCATTTTTGAAAAAATTTTCTACGAGCATGGTATAGACTACATGGCAGAAGTAAAGACTGTAGGCAGGAAAACACTTGGAAGGATTTTATATTAGTAAAATTGAGAGATTATAAAGACTTAAACTGGGGCAGAAGGAGGTGCCTCTGTTTCACAGGTAAGTGTGTCGCCAATATCATGTTGACTTCATGTCACCGTTAATCACGTATCAGTATGATTTTGCAAGTATTTCTTTAAAAGAAGAAAAAGGAAAGTTTTTTTTTTCTTTTGGAGTTAGAATCGTGCAGTACCTCCAAATTGTGTAATACATTTAAGGCATTATATATTCAGCTACTTAAATTTAAATGATGAATCCATCAATATGTTGCATGAAGTATAGACCGTAGTCTTTGTCTTCCAAAGGATATTTTAATCAAAATATTAAAAATAAGCTGGAGTCTCATTCAGATAGTTAATTTCAGCTGCCTTTTGTTGTAATATATCATGAATTATCTCTCTGATGGATGGGCAGCCAAATGCAGATAAAATTAGCTTTGCAGTCATTCATTTTAAATTGCTCTTGAATCATTTGGAAGTAAATTCCATTTCAGAAGAATACGCTTCAGGTCTCAGACAAAGAGATAATAGTCCTATATTTTATGATATAAGCAATAATAGTTTAAGTCTTATGATTCAGAAATATAGAAACTTATGTATTAAGTTGATGAAAATTAAGGCTTGATACATAGCAATAAAACCAGCAACCTAAGCTTCCTAGATTGATGTTCATAGCATAATATTTTCCTGTCAAGATTTAGGTGGAATGAAAGTCTATAAAAATAATACATGGTACAAAGCTTTCTCTTCTTGTGTATAAATGAAAAAACAAAGGCTATATGAGATAACAGAAAAGGAAATATTGAGATTTACCTGATATCAAGATAAAAATGGCGATATCATTATTGAGTAATGAGAGAGTGGAAAATTAAGTGTTAGAGAAGGTTAAAATGAATAATAACCTTACATCTAAATCGAAATGGCAATTATAGCTTTAAGTTAATAGTGAATTCAATGTACAGAATAAAAACAACTGTGGAAATTTTATTTTGTTAATTTGAATAAACTACATGCAGAAAACTTGTTTAGCAATTTTATTAATCAAGTCATATGGCCCAAATTTCATAATGCCGTCAATATCAGCAACTGAGGTGTGCCTTTATACAACCTATAATAATTTGGGATAACTGTGGCATGTTGCCAGAAATAAGTTCATTGTCTGAAGTTGCTATTCACAAATTGAGTTCCCATTATCTCCCTGAAGACTTCAGGGCTCTTTGGATATTTATATTAAAAAAAAAAAAAGGTAGTAATAGGATGCACTCACTGATCTCCCTGCTGAAAAGACAAACTGTTCTTTTATAGCTTCCAGTTTTGTAGCATGACCTTAATAGTATCAGAAAGCTAGTTTATTTGTATAGTAAAATGAATTGCATGTCAGCAACTGATCTCAGTAAACAGTCTACCAACTCAAGGTAGAATCTCAAACCTTGTTATCCCCATGTATTAAATTTTAAAATCTCAAACCTTATTTTTCCCTTGTATTAAACAGTCTTCTAGTGCCCTGGAAGATTTAGCTTCAGTGTGGCAGAGATTTGACTTGTTTTGGGTCAGGCCTATGAATGGGCACTGGAGTAATCCAAAGGGAAAGCCATGAGCAAATACAGTCGCATGCTTTCCCTTGTGCTCCACTGCAAACACATTTGCTCACGGACTTCTTTGGAGACTGAGTTTCTGTCTCTGGAAAGCCATGATTCTTCTAGAAAACATCTAATCACAATAAGAAGCTGGAAAGTAGCAAATGAGTTCTAAAACAAATATCCATTAATAAAGACAAAGTCTTAATTCTCAGATTTTCCATGAGGTGGAATGCTCGGTTAACTGACATTTGTAGACAAGACCAACTTTCTGAGTATGTGACCTGCGCTGTCACACAGGACTCTTGGTTGGATGCTCATCTGCCATTGTTTCAGAATTCTTAATATATTTTTAATGAGGATCCCCAAATTTCCACTCTGCACCAGGCCACACAAATTTTGTAGCCAGTCCCGTTTGTAGATCTTACTATTGTTACAACCTCTTGTATTGTTAATTAATTTGAGACATTGTAAACTCTAAAATACTTTGTGAATCTGGGGCACCTGGGTGGCTCAGTCGGTTAAGTGTCTGACTTTGGCTCAGGTCATGATCTCATGGTTCCTGAGTTTTAGACCCGTATCAGGCTCTGTGCTGACAGCTCAGAGCCTGCAGCCTGCTTTGGATTCTGTGTCTCCTCTCTATCTGCTCTTCCCCGTCTTGCACTCTGTCTCCCTCTCTGTCTCAAAAATAAATAAAACAATAAAAAAAATGCCTTGTGAATCTTTTCTGAATGATCGCAGGTGCCATTTATACAATATTTATGCTTTTATAAGATTTTTATTGACCTCCTACAATGTGCCTGGCATTATGCTAGACTTAATGGAAAATAAAAAATGAAAATGACAATAACTCCTGCCTTCAGAGGAGCTCTCATTGTAGTGTTAAGCATTTGTTATATATTTCTGGCTTTGAAAATTGGTAATAATTGCATAAAACTGGTGGCCAAAACTGAAAAGTAGGTTTCTCCATATGTGTGCAAGGCAAATGCATACATGATCCAGAGGAGCTAAGTTTTCATGAAGAGGTATTTGTAGATGGTCATTTACCAACGACCATTTTTCCCTTGTAAAATACACATGGTATTTGGAGATGGTCACTTTTTCCTTGTAAAATACACATGGTATTTGAAGATGGTCATTTTTTCCTTATTAAATACACATGATATTTGGAAATGATTACTTTTTTCCTTGTAAAATACACATGGCATTTGAAGATGGTCATTTATTTTTTCCTTGTTAAATACATATAGATGTAACCATGCCAGATATTTAAATACTCAGAAGTTTTCTTTTATAATTTTGGTTGAAGAAAATTGGCTCACTTGTTTGATTTTCAAAACTTAGTCTAGAAAAAATATTTAAAAAGAGATTTCATAAAAATACAATTTCTGAAATTAATCCTCATACTTACCATTTTTTGCCTGGACCAAAGAAAGTATCGTCTTAGCATTCTCAACCCAATGCTAGAGAGGTTGTTATCTGGACCAATTTCCATGGTTGGGCATGGTATCCAGGCCACTTGCTGCAGATGCAGAAGAGGAGAATTTCCCAGCAGCTTATGAACCCACAGATAATCAGTCCATTCCCATTTTGTCAAATCTACCCCATTCTATATATCTTACTGGCTCAGAGTCTTGAAAATTATCTTTAGAAATGCCATTCCCATCTCCAGAATTAAGCACTAAGAGTAATGTACTATATTGCCTGATGTGAATTTATCTAGGCATGGACTTAAACACCATATGTGTATTATAAGAAATAGTAACAACCTTATATGATATTGCTGGTTAAGGCATCTCCCTAGGTCAAATTTAAGAGATAGGGTTTATGTAGTAAGTACAATGATATGTAAAAGAAACACTGAATTTAACACATAATGAAAATGTTTCAAATGATGGAAATCTTTCCTGTTGTTATAAAATACAATAAGTGTTATGTGACAAACACCTTAAAAAAATCAACACTTTATGAAACTTCAAACCAAGTCATAGGATTATTTCACTTTGTTAGTAGTGATCCTCTTGTCTTAAAACACAGAATTAAGCAAATACAAAATTAGGTTGTCCATACATTTTTTAAATACATGATTACTATTTTTTTCCAGCATTTCACAGAGCCCCTTTTCAGTTGAAAACATATGTGTGACTTTCTCAACTTCCATTAGTCTTCCCAGTAGTTTACAATAAAATAATCAGAAGGAAGAAATACACGCTTTTGGCAAGGAAGGGTAATCAATTTTTAGTGCCTATCTTTCTGTAGGATGTGAATACATAAGTACTTTGCTACATGATTGAATAAGGTAAGGTAGTAAACAGTCATCTGATATTTCACAATCATCATTCCTTCTAAAGGAACAATCTCACTTTCTGAAACAATAACTGAATGAAAACCTTTTTGTATTTTGCAAACCTAAATAAAAATATTTCTATAAAATACATCTACATTTTTGCATGTGTATACAGTTTTTTTACTGTTTGTATGTGTACACAATTAGTTTTTACTATTGGTGTATACACTTTTTGCATTCATCAATAGTAAAAAAAGAAAATGAATTGATCCTCTGCCTTCATGAATAATAATTAAAAACAACAGCTAACATTTTACAGAATTTGAGTTTGATATTTTGTGGCATTCTGTTGATAATCAGAACTATTCATCATCACATATAACAATAAGATCATTGGGGGAAAAATGAAATAAGAGAATAAGGCCTTCAAGATATCAGCTTTATGTTGATGAATCTGTCAATACCTCAGTTCCCTATTCCTTTGCCTTTCTGAACTGTGTTTATTTAAGCAGTCTTGAGTGTTCTTGCATATTGACTACAGAAGCTGAAATTGATGGAAACAAGTTTATTCTTTAGTTAACTGACAGTTTGGATCCTTGATGTTCAACAATGGAAAAACCAGAAATGATGCCCTGCCAGAAGAAAGCAAATGAAGGCAGGAAAGTGAGAAAGAAAGTTTGCTACAGGATGCATCATTTACATACCAGTGTCAGAAATTTAAAATTGTGAAGAGCTTTGAAAGCTAGTTGTGTCTGTGATGTAAGCAAAGCCAGTTTTCATTGCACAACATATTGGCAGAGATCAAACATGGTTACTATTTGACAGCTACCCATGACCTAGATGAGAAAAGCTCCAGGCCAGGTTTCTTAACAGACAAATGTCCATTTTACTAATGGCCTTCATGCAAAATAGGGCAACACCAGAATGAGTTATAAAATGAGTTTCAAGGTGACGTATGAACAACCATTGGATATATGTACTTTCAAAACCTTTTAATTTTGAGGGGCACCTGGGTGGCTCAGTCAGTTGAGCATCCAACTTCACTTCAGCTCAGGCCATGATCTCACAGTCATGAGTTTGATCCCCATGTTGGGCTCTGTGCTGACAGCTCAGAGCCTGGAGCCTGCTTCGGATTCTGTGTCTCCCTCTTTCTCTGCCCCTCCCCCACTCATTCTCTCTCTCTCTCTCTCTCTCTCTCTCTCTCTCTCTCTCTCTCTTTCTCTCTCTCTCTCCCTCCCCCCACACTCTCAAAAAGATAAATATTAAAAGAAAAAAATTGTAAAAACTTTTAATTTTGGCCTCACAGTGTTAACCCGACATATTATCCTAGGGTGCTTAATCAACTTAAGGAATTAATAATAGTTTTGCTCTCCACTATCTGTCACAGGAAGAAAAATATCAGGTCTGACTTATTTTCAGTGTATTGGAAAGACTCTTTTTACCTTGACTTTTGTGAAATATGATAGTAGGGTTTTTAATGGCACTTTTATTTTTTTTTTCTATTTTTATTTGGAATCATACAGAACCCAAATTATGAAAAACATACCTCAAAGTGGGTAAATATCTTAAGTGGTTTGGGGGTTTTGTTTCTTCAGTGGTGTTGAAATAGCAGGGTGGGAGCAATATATTTAACAATTTTCTGTACTATAAAAAAAATGAGACCATTGACTATTGTTCTTCACGATAATAACTCAGTAATATTCTAATGAGGGCAGGTTTAGCTAGTCATTTAATACATCTGATACTGGAGGTATAGTTTCTAAATAAGACCAAACAGAATTGCTAGACTCTGGGCTCTACTCTATTGGCTGGGCTCCACTCTGTCAACCTATTGGCTGCTTTCCGGAGCTGAGAATAATCCTGAGTTCAACAAATAGTTTTGGTTGAATGAATGATTTCATTTGAAAGACTATGTCATGCAGTGACACCTTTGAATCTGAACTTAAAGATCACTAATTCAGGTTCCTAGTATTCCTTCTCAGCTCCTTGCAAAGAATTTTAAGGTTTGCTTAGGAGCCTTATATTTTTCAATGTTTCAAAAGAAACAAATGTTTCTTTTTTTTTTTATTTTTTTAATGTTTATTTATATTTAAGAGAGAGAGAGAGAGAGACAGAGACAGAGACAGAGACAGAGACAGAGCACAAGCAGGGGAGGGGCAGAGAGTGAGGGAGACTGAATCTGAAGCAGGCTCCAGGCTCCAACCTGTCAGCACAGAGCCCGACACGGGGCTTGAACTCATGAGCCATGAGATCATGACCTGAGCCGAAGTCAGAGGCTTAACCGACTGAGCCACCCAGGCATCCCAAATGAATTTTTCTAATGCAATTGCTTCTGCTTTTGTCAGCTCTCAAGGAGAAGGAACACTGTGTGATGGGAGGTGTAGTACTACATTGGGAGGATCACATTTTCTGAGTGAGACAAACCTGAGTTCTGATCCCAGTTCTGCTATTTACAAACTACCTGCATGCTCAGGGCATTATATTTACCCTTCCTGATGTTGAGTTTTTTCATGTGCAAAAATTAGAATAATAATGTAAATCATTAACTGAGCAACAAGTCTATAGACCTAACATACTGCCTGATGCATAGCAGGCGCTCGGGTACCTAATTAAGTCATTTATGAGTCACTATTTTAAGTGAATAGCAAGTAAATGGCAAGTGACTACAATGATTTGAATGTTTTCCACTTTCTTCTTGTTTTACCAGATGATGACTTTTTTCATGAACTCCCAGAAACCTTTCCATCCGATCCACCTGAGCCTCTACCACATTTTCTTATTGAGCCTGAAGAAGCTTATATTGTGAAGAATAAGCCTGTGAACCTGTATTGTAAAGCCAGCCCCGCCACCCAGATCTACTTCAAGTGCAATAGTGAATGGGTTCATCAGAAGGACCACATAGTAGATGAGAGAGTAGACGAAACCTCTGGTGAGTTTTCTGCTGCATTTGAACCACTGTTCAGGATGTACTTACTAACTACTTGGGCGTGTTGTCATACTGTGCTTTCACTTGTGAGAATGAAAATGCAGTTACTATCCTTTGGCAAAAGTTTTGAATCAGTTTGGGTGGGATTTGGTGGTCTTGTTCCATGCACTGCAAAACAAAAGGGTGTGGATACATCTTGACTTGATGCATAATGGACATAGTTCATGATTAAAAAGATAAATGAGGAAAACAAGTAGACCTGATGGATGCAAATGCCCTAGAAAAACATGAGTTTTACTTGTGTGTCAATTCTGGTGTCATGTCTAAATATCCCAGGATTGGGGAATATGTTCAACTAAGGATAAGTTTGTAATATTTGTTTACATGACTATCAAGTCTTAATTCACATACATAATTTCCCTTTATATTTTTAAACAACTTGCAAACGTTGCACCTTTGAAGTATCCTGTATCCTTAACTTACATCTAAAAAATAAATCCTCAGTCAGTTAAGCATCCAATTCTTGATTTTGGTTCAGGTCATGATTCCAGTGTCGTGGGATAGAGCCCTGCCCTGGGCTCAGTGCTTAGTGTGAAACCTGCTTAAGATTCTCTTTCCCTCTGCCCCTCTCCCCTACTCATGCTTGCGCGTGCACTCTCTCTCTCTAAAATACATACATACATAGAAATAAATCCTAATTATCTAACTCTTGGGTAAAGTTAAATTGAGAGTGATTGAGAATAGTGATAGTGTGGGATCCAGGAAGAAGTGAAGTGGTAAGGATAGCCACCATCTGGGTGAGTCTTGATTAGAATACCTTTGTTCTTGGCATGGTGAAAACACCTGACTTTGTTGCTCTATAAATGTTATCCCTAACAGTAAAATACTAAAGGCATAGACACGATAAAGGAGATTTTTAATAACCTGTGGGATTTAGATTGGCTAAAAAGGAAACTTTCTTGATAGTAATTTTTTTTTCTTGATAGCAATTTTTTACTCCACCATGGGTGACTTAAGATAGTTGCAGAATCTCCTCGAGTTATTTTAAATTGGAAAGATGTATATCTTTGTACAGTGGTTTAAGTGGTTTTGTTCCCTAGCAGTGAGAATAACAATTTGAACTTTCAGATCCATTCTAGATCTATGATTTTATAATATTAAGACATGCATTTGAAATATTAAGAATTCACTGATCAACATTTCCAAGCCAAATAGTGATAAATATTACAAAAGTGAAACCATTTACATATCTTTATTTTCTCTCATAAATAACTCTACTTACCAAAATAGATACATGTTTTCAAAATCCGAATTGTAATTGATTCATATTTGTGTACAGATGTCAGATTAACCAAGGGCGAGCAGATACCAGCCCTTGAGGGACAACTGTGTTCCCTATCTCTAACAACATGAAGGGATCGTGAGGTGATGGGACATAAAGAAATGGAGCAGACTGTGAGAGGACAGAGAAAAGGCATCTTTTAGAAAAGCAGGTTGTGCATATATTGATATAACATAAACGGTCTTAGAAAATCAGGTGGCAGCTTTACATAACTGTTTGTCAATTTGTGAATCAATATGCTCGCCGCATGCCATCTGATGGCTGTAGAAATAACTGGGTATCCAACTGTATGGTGGCTTTACTTCAGGGAATTGTCCCGCCTCTCATTCTAATTACTCAGAAAATAACTCCACCAGATGTCTACAAAATCTCAAGTGAATTAGTTTTATTTGTTTCAGCTCATTTACTTGTAAAGATTTCAAACACACAAGTTTGAATGGTAAGAGGAAAAAGAAAGACATCACAAAAGCTGAGATGAAAGTCACAAACCTGTTTAGGCTTGTCTTTACTAAATTAATGAAAATGCCTCTATAGGAAGAGTAGGAATAAAACCAAAACTGCTTTGATATTGAGCTCTTGTGCCAGCTTCATTCTGTGATGGTGATACATATGTGTGCGTGTGTGGGTGTATATATTTTAGTAAGACGTTTCCCTTCTTAAAACATTGTATTTGTGGGGCGCCTGGGTGGCGCAGTCGGTTAAGCGTCCGACTTCAGCCAGGTCACGATCTCGCGGTCCGGGAGTTCGAGCCCCGCGTCGGGCTCTGGGCTGATGGCTCAGAGCCTGGAGCCTGTTTCCGATTCTGTGTCTCCCTCTCTCTCTGCCCCTCCCCCATTCATGCTCTGTCTCTCTCTGTCCCAAAAATAAATAAACGTTGAAAAAAAAATTAAAAAAAAAACAAAAAAAAAACATTGTATTTGTTATTATTTCCACATAAAAGTAATTAGTATTGCATATACCAGTTATTAAAAATATCTTCTAAAGCAGTTTATAAATGGAAATGTGTGGCATGTTTTCATTCGAATTCAGGACGGGACAGATGAGAGCTAAAGGCAGAAATGGCAGCTGTGAGGGGTGCCTGGGTGGCTCAGTCGGTTAAGCCTCCGACTTCAGCTCAGGTCATGATCTCACGGTTCGTGGGTTCAAGCCCCGGGTCGGGCTCTGTGCTGACAGCTTGGAGCCTGAAGCTGCTTCGGATTCTGTGTCTCCCTCCCTCTCTGTCCCTCCCCTGTGTGCGCGCAGTCTCTCTCACATGCTTAGAAAAAAATAAACATTAAAATAATTTTTTTTTTTTAAAAATGGCAGCTGCTAGACTTACACATCTCTCAGATTGATAGTTGGAATGAAATGCCATAGACCTTGCTGTCTTTCATGTTCATCCAGAACTTTACAAGAAATCCAGCATTGAGACAGTGGATTACCTTTAAAGTTAGGAAAAAGACAAAGATGCCCTCGGACACCGTATTATTTGGCATGCTCTTAACATACGAACCTGTGCAAATAGACAAGACAAATGATTGAAAAATATAAAAATTGTAGAGAAAGTGGGAAAATAATCATTTTTTGACAGATCATCTGGTTTTGTATATCTGGAAAACATGCATTTTTTAAATAAAAGGTTGAAAAAAATATCAAGAGAATACAGAAAAGCAGCTGATAAAAGATTCATATAACCCTTCAACTTTTCTTAGTATATCTGGCCAGTTCAAATGATAATGGAATAAAAGATAACATTTACAATAACAACATAAAAGAAAATATGTGTGTATAAAGCTAACAAAAATTTGCAGAGTTTTAGAAAGAAAGCCTTTAAATTCTACTCAGAGTAGAAAAAATACCATGATTAAATAAATGGAAAGACATGTCTTGTTCTTGGATAGAAAAGCAATATTTTTTGAATGTTTGCTATTTATAAATGAATCCTAAGATGACCAATGTCGTATGAAAAGTAATTTGTAAAAATAACTGGAAGAGTTCTGAAATAGTATTATAATGAGGGAACCCCAACTCTTTGCAAATATGAAACTAAAGAAATTAAGAGTTTGAGCTGAACAGAAAATAAGACCTACAGATTAATAGATTAAAATAGAGACCAGGAAATTCTCAGTTAAGGCATTTTACAATGTGTTAACATGTAACACAAGGTGGGCAGTTGGAAACTGAATGAATGAATGAATGCATGCATGCATGAATGAATGAATCTTGGATTTTATCTCATTAATTAGAATACAATAAGTTCTTGATGTTAGGGCTTAATGTTATCACCATCATCACCACCACCACCATCATCATCGTCATTAACATCATTAGGAGAAAATTTTGGCAATTGTTTGGATGGTTGGCTGGTTGGTTGGTTGGTTTCAGTAGTGGGCAAAAGTCTTTTTAATAAAGGCAAAATTAAGAAATCATATAAGAAAGCTTTCTGATTTTGAATATCCAAAGCAAGAAAACCACAAAGCTGAGGGACAAGCACACACACTTGATTATATCTGTGGACGGATATATATATATATATATATTTTTTTTTTTTTAACGTTTATTTTTGAGACAGAGAGAGACAGAGCATGAACGGGGGAGGGGCAGAGAGAGAGGGAGACACAGAATCGGAAGCAGGCTCCAGGCTCTGAGCCATCAGCCCAGAGCCCGACGCGGGGCTCGAACTCACGGACCGCAAGATTGTGACCTGAGCTGAAGGCGGACGCTTAACCGACTGAGCCACCCAGGCGCTCTGTCTGTGGACATACATTAATCAAAGAGCTAATTTAACTAACATGTTAGTGGTTCTTAAAGTATATTTAAGAAAAATATCAGCAACCCAAATGGAAAATTGGGGAGAGGTTGAACAGGAGTATATAGTAAAGGAAATGCAAGTTGGTAAATAAGCATCTAAGATGGTGTCAAGATCAAAACAGTATTGAGTGTTGTTTTGTGTTTTTTTAACGTTTATTTATTTTTGAGAGAGACAGAGCATGAATGGGGGAGGGTCAGAGAGAGGGAGACACAGAATCTGAAACAGGCTCCAGGCTCTGAGCTGTCAGCACAGAGCCCGACGCGGGGCTCGAACTCACGGACCGTGAGATCATGACCTGAGCCGAAGTCGGCCGCTCAACCGACTGAGCCACCCAGGCGCCCCCTATTGAGTGTTGATAAAGGAATGGGATAGGGAATATTTCATCCTTTATTAATGAGGTTGCAAATTGGTACAGTCTTTTGGATTTTACCAGGCCAATTTGAAGATACCTACCAATATTTAAATGTATATACCCTTTTACTTGGTAATTACAAATTTAGGATTTAAAAATAAAATTCCAAATGAGCACAAAGACTGAAATGCAAGGTTGTTCATTGCACCCCTATTGCAGAGGCATACTGAGAACTGTTCATCCCTACATGGACTACTGTGATTTTTTTTTTTTTAAATAATGAGCTTTCTCCATACGTGAAGCTGTAGAAAAATCTCTCACATAAAATTTGAAGTGAAAACCAGAGTACAGAACACTGTATGTAATATGTCCTCATTATGTAAAGGATGCACATATATTTGTCTATGCATTGGCATGTTTTGGAGAAATATATAATAAGTAGTTGACAGCTCAAAATCTGGGGTGATAGGAGATTTCTTTTATAGTTTGTTTTCTTCAATCCCATGAATGTGTTATTTTCATAATAAATAATGAAACCTGAAAAAAAAAACTGCAAACCATTTTATTGCATCTCTTTGCCTGTTATCATAAATCTCCAATCTGTACAAGTATTGTGGGAATATTTGTAGGCTTCTTATATTAGAGCTCTTTGCTTTTCTGTGAGATCAGAAGCATTATAAATGGAATTGAAATTGAAATGCTTAGTTTGGGGGACTTTTTTCCCTGAAGTTGGATTTACCTGCAACTTTGGTTCTCAAGTCTTCACTTAATGTAGTCTGACTATAGTCCTATGGGGGGGTTAGTGGTGCTTAATAGCAAGAAATGTTAGAATACATCAAGTCTTGAAATATATTACAAATCAGAGAAATGTCTTGGCATTTAAAAGATCAAATTGGTTCTCAGATATAAGAGGGAGAGAAGTCACTGCAAATGAGTTTGTTTTTATAGATAACTCTGCCTTAGAATAATAATATTTGGAAGCATGTTTAGTGGAATCAGATACATTGCCTTCCAACTAAGAAAAACCAACCACATTCAATAAAATCCCCATCACAGGTAACTTCACATTGAGAAACTATAAAACAATAATCCTGAAAAAAAGAACAAAATTTCTTCTCCAACTTACAATATTCTTCCTTTTAAATTATGAAGGCATTAAATAGACTCTCCAGTTCTGAAACTTGAAGCAAACAATTATTTGTACTCGCTGAGCAAGGCTACCCCACTGATGATAAAATGTACTGATTAAAGATCATTTATTATGGTTAATGTTTCCCTTCCTTCACTTAAACCACATTTGCATTTCTTGCAAATATGTAATATAAGAAACAGAAAAGTGGAAAGCAGTATATATTAGGTGGTTTAGAAAATTTCAATAGTCAGAAGCTCTTGATTAGTAATAAGTATCTGTTCTATCAGAATTTCTTAGAAATTTTGATCTGCTCAAAATTGTATGGTTACATTTTTAAGAAAAAACCAGGCTTGGATGCTTTCTATTTACTTGAAGTCTTTTCAACCCTTTTTCCATGATACCTAAGATATACCATCGAAAAGCAAATATTTCTCCTCTACGAAAAAGCAGGGGAGTTTAGAAAACCTTGGTTGGTTTGAAATTTTAATAATTCCCAAGATTTTCCCTTTTCCTCTTCAATTATATTCTCACATTAGCACAGTAT
The DNA here is from genome assembly GCF_018350175.1 of Felis catus. Classification (NCBI taxonomy): domain Eukaryota; kingdom Metazoa; phylum Chordata; class Mammalia; order Carnivora; family Felidae; genus Felis; species Felis catus. The sequence goes on from NC_058371.1 coordinate 125,707,816, forward strand.
TATCAGCAGGACCAACACAACAATGATAAAAATTTCCAAACTTTATATTGAACACCTTACATGTATTACGTTATTTAGATATCACAATAACCTTCTGAGATCATCTGTTGGCTTCTTTTGTAAATGGGAATACTGAGGTTCCGCAAGATAAAGAAACTAATGAGCCTCAAATCACATAGCTAGGAGATGGCAGAGCAAGGATATAAACCCAGAGCTGTCTGATTCCAAACCTTTGCTCTTGTCCTTGTACCCAGTAGCGTCTCCCTAAATTCTGCCATAACTACCAAACACAGAACAGTTTGTCTAAAAAACATCTGTGAATACATGTTTCCATTTTCTTCAGAAAAGAAAATCCAGTACAGAAGGTCCGCTAGACATTTATCTTCCATGCTTTCTCCTGCCTTCCTTGCCCATGTCAGATTTTCTGTATCTAAGACCTTTCTCATTCTTTAATGGAATAACTTGAACCAGTGCTTAGGATTTGATTCTTTTTATTCTTGAAGGTCTTCAATATTTTGCCAGTTAGCAAAAAGGAGAGCCTTAACAGAAAAAAAAAGAAACTGATGAAGAGAAGCTATAACGGGGCACTAATTTAAGTGAATTTGTCTTTACTCCAAAAGGAGCTTTTACAAATATGCACTCCTCACTCAGGTCCCCATCTGTTGCAAAAGTGGCACAATTGAATTTCTTTTCTCCTCTTGTATTCTTGTTTCAGATGCCTCTTCTCTCCATCCTGTCACCAAAAATAGAAATGTCAGCTTTATCCCTTACTCCAGCAGCCAAAGTGATCATTAGCTACTGCCAGTTCCTTCTCAGAATTCTCCCACAAAACATCCTTCTGTTTTTAATTCTCACTGTTAACTCTCCCAGTATATATAGACCTTTATCATATACCTCTTAGTATTTAGGTAACTTCCAACACCTGTTTGGTGTCAGCCTTTTTCCTCAGCAAACCATTCTGCAGTTCGTCACAGGCCTAAAGCACAGATCCAAGGGATTATACCACACCATTTCTTAAAATATATGATGGTTTTCCTATGTCCGGGGATTGAAGCTCATCTTCTTTGGTCTTATATTCAAAAAGTTCAGTATAATCGGTCCCCAATCAAACTCTCCAGCCTTCTTCTAATAGTTTCTCTTCCACCACATGTCCTAGACACTGGGAAAATTTGACTTTTCCTCTTCAGCTATGTTCAGTGAGCCACCAGTGTCTTATAAGTGCTATTTGGGAAAACAAAAACAAATAAACAACAACCACAACAACACCCAACAAAAACTATGTGGTCAAATACGTTAGGAAACGCTACAGTAATTATATCCCCTTTTTGGAGAAAAGTATAAAGTGTATTTTCCTATAAAAGTCCCAGGAAAGCTCTACGGTGGCAAACTTTTTTTAACCTCATCATATTTGGCAACTGAACTGCTTTTCACAGAACCTCTGTTAAAATATCATGAGCCCTTAATGTCATACCAGGACTTGATTTAGGACATGCTGCTCTTACATATTCAGAGGGAAACAAGATGGGGTTTAAGTTGTATTAAATGAATGTAAACACTCTTTCCTTTACATTTTGATGTCTTAGAATCATAGAAACTTTAAGTTGTGAGACTATGGCAGCCATTTAAACCCAAAGCCGTTATTGGCTTGCTCTTTATTAAATTGACTATAATCAATTTTCTGTTAATCTTGACTCAGTGGTCCTACTTAAGTCATGTGGAACTTTAGAAACACGTCTGGTCACTTTCTGGCTTCTTAGTAATAATGTTAGATACTTGAAAGGGACAGTTATGTTTCCCTTTCTCAAGTTACCTCTCCTCTTCCATCTGAACATTATGAGCCCAAGAGTAAGCTCCATGAAATCAAGGATTATGTCCATCTTTTTCGTTATTCTACTTCCATCCTTAACTTGGCATTGGTACTTAGTAGGTGATCAGTAAGTATGTGTGTATGAATTAATGACCTTTACCCCATCCTCTCCCCTATCCTACTTCTGTCAAAATCCTACTCATGCTTAAAGAAGTATCCCAAATGCAATATTGTGATGAATCCTTCTGTAAAACCCATGTCATATGTAACATGTCTACGTTTCTCTTATTTGTACTTCTGTTTTTATTATACTCATAAGTGTGAGTTGTGTATGTGTAGTAGGTTAAACCATTAGAGATTATCAATTTTCAATCATTTTTGAGGTAAAAAATGTCCATTTCTTATAATACAATGCTATGTTACTTATTAAAGAGTTATATATATAAGATATAAACATGTATTTCATATACACATATAGTGATGTATGTATAAAAACACATGTAGTAATACATATGTACATAATATACATATGTAACTGTGTAGTTGTGCGTATATATCTATACCTGTCTCTTCAATTAGATTGGAATGATATGGTATGGCCTCTGTTTTGTAAAGTTCTGTCTGTTCTGAATTTTATAACACAAGGCACTAAGCACAGGAGATAATAAAAGTTTGTTTTGTGGAATTATAGGTATTCATCCTACGAAATTTGAGTACCTGTTCTGAATTTTATAACACAAGGCACTAAGCACAGGAGAGAATAAAAGTTTGTTTTGTGGAATTATAGGTATTCATCCTATGAAATTTGAGTACCTGAAATTTAGTGAGACATACTGATGATGTTTTTATTTGAGAAATTTCATGAATAGGTGATTTGGGGAATTGATAAGATAGCATAATCTTCTGTAAGGAGAGTTATTTTACATATTAAGTATACACACCATACCAATTATTTTTCTCTATGTAAAATAACTTATTAACAGAGTGAACATTTTCAAAATGAAGTTACATGGCCTTTGTTTAAATTTTAGTAAATGGTGAATAAAATTTGGAAGCTCTACTTGAACTTCATTCCATAATTTTCTATTAAGTCAGTGGGAGTACTGCCTTAGCAAGAATAGAGCCTTATATCTGTAATATATTTGTCTGCCAATGAAGATAAATGATTCTGGAAAATAAACCAATTATTTATTTGATTTCCTTCCCAGAGGTACTCATTTCAGTACCGGAAACTAGCAACTTTTTTTTCCATTTTTAGGCTGGCCTCAAAATAAAAATAGAAAATTGGTAAGGATCCATGTAGTACACAAAGGCTTTTCCACGGAGTCAGTCTGATACCCTGGCAAGAGACCTCAATCATCCTGAAATATATATTTTTCCTTACTCTTCATTTGTTAGTGCTCACAGTTGATTCATCCTTATTTCACATTGACTTTAAGTCTTTAAACACCTGAGTTAACATGGCCCACATAATCCCAGCTGCAATTACAAATACATGCTTGGGTCAGAGTTCCAGAATATAGATTCTAGTTGTTGCTTCCACTCCATTCTAGCATGAAGATGAGTCTCGGCTGCCTGAATGATTCAGGCTCTCTCACTGTAGAGAAACCTGGGTTTTGTTTCCATTCTTTTCCTAACTTACAAACAGAAGAGAGGGCTTGAAAAATTTCAGACTACCTATTTAGGTTCCTTTTGTGTCTCATCTACTGTTTTTGTGAAGTTCTTAATGTTTGTTCATTTTAGCCAATTCCAATATTTGCATGTATTGATATTGTAGACCCTTCACATACTTCAGACACCCTGGCTTCATGTGGAACTATGTAATTTTAATTTAATTCTGTCCCGCAGGGAACATTTTTCTTATTTGAGTTACATACTGTATACAAAATTTTAATAGCATGTATTTATTGAACAGATATGGCCCCAAACATGATTGCAAAGTAAGAGGCAAGAGCACATTATGTCTTTCAGTGCAGTTTTAGTGAGCTATCATTTCATTAGAGGGAAACAGAAATTTTCTAAAATCATATACAGCAAGAGTTTTTAAAGCAACGAACACAAAAGAATTCTCCTCTGCCAGTTAATGCTTAGGGCAAGGTTACTTGTGATGCATTACTCCTTTGTCCTCCCACAGCTGAAATGAAAGCGTTGATTAATACAATTTAATGAAGAATGTGTGTGTGTGTGTGTGTGTGTGTGTATACATGTAGACATGCATGTGTATGTATTTATGTGTGTGTTTGTGTCTGTGTATTTACCCCACTTTAGAAAAAAAACTAAATCAAATGCTACCCATCTCCAAGCCCACAAAGAGGCTACAATAAGAAGCAGGATTCCAAGGACCATTCTTCATCTAGATTACTTGCTACCCAATCAGGGCATTTCAGGAGTAAAAGTAGTGATTCTGTTGCTATAGCAATTTTTCCATGTGCCCAGCAACAATGCATGTGCTGTGGCTTTGAGTTTTCATATGCTCACTTCAAAGTGAGAAGAGCACAAGTGTTAAAACCTGAAGTATATTTTTAATCTCACCTTTGGCTATAATATGTGAGGTGTTTAAGGAGAGTCTCTTAAGCTTTATTTTTATGGGAAGAAACTTACTGAACGGAGTATTGGATCGTTACATGAAATGAATTAGGCATCCTGTTTAAGGAAGTTTAAGAAACAATTTCAGCTTAGAAGAGAGGGTTAGCTTCTAAAAAGCATGGCTTTCGCTCAAAATTAAAATACACTTTTTTGGTGTTGGTACCTACTGCGCTAATATAAATAAACCTCGCTGATAATTATGGGATAATGACCCAGGTTGTTGTCCTTTTTATTCTGTGATGTCACACATTGTAATCTCTTGTATTTGAATCTCTGTATCATTAAATCTTACTATCTAATATTAGCTCCAAAATTAGCTCAAAATTCTGATACTGTTTTTTTTTCTCTCCTCACTCCAGCATATTTTTTTGGCATCTTCAAAGACACAAGAGAAAACTTTTTAATTAAAAAATGCCACAACCAAGGAAGAATCGAATGCTAAAACTTGAGGGGAGAGGGCTTTCCTCACTATGAACCCTTTAGTCTTCTCTCCCAGGTGTCATCAATCCAGAGTTATCGCTGTTGAAATACTCTTTCCAGTTCCTCCAAAAAGCACCATTTGGAGATACAAAATCAGCATGTATAGCATGAAAGCTACAATTAGCAAAATATCAGGGTCTGGCAAAAAAGCAAACACAGCCCATAGGAAGTATAATATCTAGCAATGAAGAATAATTCAGGTTAGGGAAGCCTTGGACTAGTTGCTAATTTCATCAAGGGTTTAACCTGATTTTAAAAATCCGCTTTGGAAGAAATCTCCAAGAACATGAAGGCAAGCGCAACAAGGAAAAATTAGGATGCTAGTTGTGGACCCTGGGTGCATTTGACAATCTCCAGGGGGGATTTTTGAAAACATGTATGTCCTGGTCCCACCTCCCAGAGAATGATTTAATTGGGAGCAGGGCATAGCTTATTCTTTGTTCACTAATTTTAAGCTCTGTAGAAATGCTAATGTACATCCTAGTTGAAATGGGGCAAGAGGAGACACTACTGTGAACGCACAGCATAGAGGAGGTATAGAGACACATGTTTTGTTCAAAATCCATGCCCCAGATACTTTTCTTGGTGCTGTGAGTAGAGACACAACTAAGACCTGATGCACTTGAAGAGATCACAGTCTGAAAGGGGCAAAAGGGATGAGGAAAAAGAGAGAGAATAAAGAGTATGCTTTACCATTTGCTGGGGTTCTCCTCTCATCACAAGAATAAATTCATGAAACCCCTTGGTAGTTCCATGGTATAGAGTTACACGGTAGAGAGCCCCTGCTTTCTGCAATATCCTTTCGCCTGTCTCTGCCTATTAAACTTCTCAGACTGAGGGACTGCAGCCTCCTGAGGGAAGAGGGGGGGAACTCTAGGCTTGAGTGAATTAAAATTTAGCTGGAAAAACCCAGGGGAATGTTCTGTACAAGGCAATTCCAGGAATGGCAGGGAATGAATGGCATGCCTCTTTTTATAGCTACAGTCTTGATGATCCTAGACAATGATGCCCTCTGTATGAAGTGACGTTAGTGACTAAAAGGCTACCTCCCCACACCCGCTCTGTGGGGCATTTGTGGAACCAGAAAAACACTGCATGGCAGACAGCTTTTCCTCACCTTTTTGCTCCGTCTGATCTTGAGTTCATTCTTTGAATGTAGACAGTAAATGCCCTTAGTCACTGTGTTAGTTTCCTAGGGCTGCCACAATAAATTAGCACAAAATTTGGGGCTTAAAACAACAGAAATGTATTCTCTCAGTTTTGGAGGCTAGAAGTCTGAAATGCTGAGAGCAGCGCCCCCTCTGGTCACTAGAGAAAGGTCTGTTCTTTGTCTCTTCCAGCTTCTGGTGGCTGCCAGGCATTCCTGGGCTTGTGGCAGCATCACTCCAGTCTCTGCCTCCTTCCTCACATCACCTCCCATTCTGTGTCTCTCTTCTCTGTGTGTCCACTTATTACTGGAACTGGGACCCACCTGGGGTAATTTAGGATCTCGAGATCCTTAATTTAATTGCATCTGCAAAGACTCTTAGCCTAGTAAGGTAATATTCACCTTTGCTAGGGATTCAGATGTGGGCATATCTTTTGGCAGGGGGTGGGGCTACAGTTCAAAAGCACAATGAAGCTTAACAGACATCTCACCAAGAACTGCAAATAAGCATATGTCATTAGGGACATATATGAGACACCACTCTGCCCCTATTAGGAGGGTCGAAATCCAGAACAATGACAACAGCAAACGTTGACAAGGATGTGGAGCAACAGGAACTCTCATTCATTGTCAGTCAGAATAGAAAATAATACAGCCACTTGGAAGACATTTTGGCATTTTTAAATCAAAACTAAACATACTCTTTCCGCATGATACAGCCATCAGAGCTTGATATTTACCCAGAAAAGTTGAAAACCTATGTCCACACAAAAACACAGATATTTATAGCAGTCCAAGATGTCCTTTAGTAGGTGAGTGGGTAAGCAAACTGGTACATCCAGACAATGGAATATGATTCAGTACTTTAAAGAAATGAGCTATCATGGCATGAAAAACTATGGAGGAAACTTAAAGTGCATATTACTAAGTGACAGAAGCCAACCTGAAAGGCTATATACTGTATGGTTCCAACTATATGACATTATGGAAAAGGCAGAACTATGGAGGTTGTAAAAAGATCAGTGGTTGCCTCCCAGGTAGGGGGAGACAGGGACGAGTAGATGGATAGTAGAGGATTTGTAGGATAGTGAAACTACTCTGGATAGCACTATCAAGGTGGATACATCATTACCTTTGTCCAAATCCATAGAATGTACAATATCAAGAGTGAACGTGAATGTAAACTATGGATTTGGGGTGACAATTGCATGTCAGTGGAGGTTCATCAGTTATGTACCACCCTGGTGGAGGATGTTACTAACAAGGGAGGCTATGCTTGTATGGAAGCAGATTGTATAGGAGAAATATGCACCTTCTTCTCACTTTTCCTAGGAACCTAAAACTGTTCTAAAAATAGTTGACTAAATACCATGAAAAGAAAAGGGTCGTGATGATAGAGACAGCAAATGGGGGTGATGGGAGCTGAAAGTGATGACATTTACCTGGCTGTTTCCCCTCGTTTGGCCAGTATTTCTGAGTTAACTAGAAATGTAACAGGCAACAGAAGCATTCCCTGGTTGTTCTTTCCCGGATTTCTGCAGCTTCCCCCAATCTGTTGTGTTGTACTGCGGGCCAGATACAGGAAACGCAGCGCACAGCTAGGCTCCTGCTTTTCACTCCTTTTCCTCATGCCATAGCATCCTTCCAACCCCCGCACTCCAACAGTTCACCCTGTCTCGTGGAGACCTGAACATTCTCATCACCACATTTTTCATGAAAATTCTTTTCCCTGCACAGGTGCCAAAACCACATGAAAATAGACAATACAATCACAAGAATTTCACCTGATCATTTCCTCTGTGCGCGCGTGCGTGTGCGCGCGCACACACACACACACACACACACACACACACTTTTGCTTGGCCTAGCAACACAATGGGGATGTAAACATGTTGTTAATGCAGTCGCTCTCAGTTGGCTTCCCAGATGGCTTAAGTTCAATAGATTTTTCCCCCTGATTTCCTCAGCTTCTCCTAGCTGGTGCTAAACAGCCATTATGCCTTTTCCTGCACATTGAGATTCATCTGCAGCTACTAAACTGCTTCCAAAGTGCTTCAATTTTGCATGAGTGCTAAGCTGGGGACTGGGAGACATTACCCAGTGCTGAAGGCCCAGATCATTAGAAAGAGCATGTAAATCCTCTGAACCAGAAATAAAAAGTGCAGAGATTTCCTTTGTAAAGTCCCAACTGCAGCTTTATGTAAAGCATGAACCTTTGGCAAGATTTTATGTGGTCCCTTTTTCCTCCTAAATTTTGTTTTTGCTTTTTTTTTTCTTTACTTGGGCATATGTGTTCTATTTTTTTCAAGCAGAGACAATTATTTCATAGTCAGGAAGATGTGAGATCATAGCCATAAGCTATCATTATTTCTCTTCTTAGGACACCAGATCTCTCTTCACTTTTAATAGGGAAGGCACTTCAAAGTATTGCTGAAGGATCACCCACATAATAGATTTTAAAAACAAATTTGAAACCTGCTGAGTAGCAAGATGCTTTGAGGAAGGATGGTTGACATTTATAAGGTATATGCAGGGGACATAAATCTGTATTATTTGAGTAAGTATAGATGTAGGATGTGTAGACATGCTGGATTGTGGAGAGAGGTTGGGATGGAATCTGAAGGGGATTGTGAAACGTATTAATGAGAAAGAAGTGATTGTATTCTTCGCATTTGTCAAGAGATACTTCCCCATACATTGTTACCGAAAAGTCTTGTTTGTATTTGTCAAGGTGGACATATTTTTTATCTGTACTTGATCTGTATTTCCATCGCTGCTGTCCTCCCATGCTGCCTGTCATACCATCTTGCCGTAAATTGAAAGCGTGCCTGTGGTCACCTGGAGAGGTACCTTCAAGGGGATGACACTTGTAGGGCTGGAACTCTGAGCAGCCCGCCGTTCTGCACACTGTGGGGCTGGGCCTGCGTCCCAAGCCCATGGAGATGTGATAAAAAGCACTTATGATGAAAAGGTTGACTCCCTATCCTCATTTGGTATTTCCTTTGCAGTGGAATTTTTTGAACAGTTATGACAACATTTTTTTGGTCTGTAGTGTATCCATTTAGGAAGAGTTAACCAGGCTCCTTTTACATGATTGCCTATAATTATTTCTCTTTTTCCATATATTTATGTAATAGGTCAGGCTATTCTTTGTAGGATTCTGAGAGCAAAAAAAAAATGTGCATTTATGATCAGATACAGCAATTCATTATTTATTTCTAAACACATTTTCAAGGACATTTATTAGCCACTGATTTATTCAACACTGAATATGCAAGTGGGATCTGACAGAAATGTGACTAAATGGGCTTATAATAGAGTATGAAGTAAAAGCATTCTAACTTGTAGGTGAAAAGAAAATACTAGATGAAAGATATGCATATAAACATGCACAGTGAATTTAGGTGTATGCGTATACTATCTATATAACATATGCATTTTATGCTGAAACCCAGTTTTGTTTGTCAGCATGTTGTATGTATCTTTCAGAGTGAATAGTCTTATCTATTAATTTCCCTTTACTAAAAACATGACTAATCATGAAAATGTCATCATCTTTATTAGTGTTAGTGTCATCACAAAACATTATTTACTATGATTCCACACCTCACGACACTGAACTGTACATATTAAATAGCTAAATTTCATGTTCTCCCGTGAAGATTGTTTATCCACTAGGGTGTGTATCCTTTGAAGGAAATCATTTATAAAAGAAGGGAAGGGGAATTAAACTTTGCCTGAAGATATGAAAAGATACATGACTGAAGTTCTTTGTTCAGTTGGCAGTGTTAATGCAGTTACATAAATATCTCAGTGAATTGGAGCTCATGGTAGGAAACAATTATTTTTTCTTCTTCCTTTTTCTCTGTGATGCTGGTACAGAATGGACATGAATACATTACAAGTTACACCCAATATTCAGAATCAGGTGCCACTCTCCTGTTCAAGTTTAAGTTTTTCTATCTCTTATGAAAACATCAAAATAAGATTGCCTGTAAAGAAATGATACTGGTAATTAAACATTATAACCTAGTATTTCACACCAATTTGTTCAACATTATGTTGGAAGTGATATTTTGAAAACGATTGCAAGCGTGCCATCCTGAAAATAATATTTTTGTTACATGCTAAGCAAATTGCTCTGGTTTATAGCATTTTGAGCATAATATTAAAATCACACATTCAGATATTTGAAAACTCTCAGAATTAATAGAAGTTCTTCTCTGTATATCCAACAAGATGTTGCCAAATTAAAAAAAAAATTTTAATAATTTGGAGCTAAGCACTGAATCTTGGTTTAAAAAAAAAAGACCCAAAGCATTGTGGGATTAGTATTTTTGGCATCCATTTATCTAGTAGTCATTTAGAAAAACCCACTGTGGGGGTGCCTGGGTGGCTCAGTCGGTTAAGCATCTGACTTTGGCTCAGGTCATGATCTCACGGTCCATGAGTTCAAGCCCTGCGTCGGACTCTCTGCTGACAGCTTGGAGCCTGGAGCCTACTTCGGATTCTGTGTCTCCCTCACTCTCTGCCCCTCCCCCGCTCATGCTCTGTCTCTCTCTGTCTCAAAAACAAATAAACATTAAAAAAATTTTTAATTAAAAAAAAAAGAAAAACCTGCTGTGTGCCAAGCATATTATTCATAGTCTGTATCATTTAAGGCTGTATCATGTAAGCTGCAGTAACAGACCCCACCAAAGATAGTATAGTTCAAAAGCAATAGAATGGTACATTTGTTTACCTACCAGGAAGGTATCCTTGCTTGTAGGGCAGCTCTGTTCCCTTTGGTCAGTTCTGGACCCAGACTCCTCTCCTCTTGTGGTTCTGTTGTGCTCTCTGGCCTCATGTTCTTCAGTAACCAGCCAGCAGGGAGGAGACCCACAAGCTTCTTCACCAGTTTGGCCAAGAAAAGGTACATGTATCTTCCACTCACATTCCATTGACCAGAATTGCTTTTGTGGCCCCTTCTAAGACTTTAAAGTTTAAGAAAATGAGAAATTTAATGCCCTACCCAAAGTTACTCATATTACTGATATTTCAGTGTGATTGTGATTTCCTAAAAACTCAGCACCTTGTTTTTCCTATTGAAGTAGCTTTGTCAATTATAATGTAGTGCGACTTCTAATACTACCATCCCGTTCTCCTGTCCTTCCTGGATATAGGGGAACACTACAAGTCCCAGCATCCTTGTGGGTCTGCAGAGCCACGTGATTACTTCTGGCCAATGGTCTATGAGGGAAAGTTATGTTGCCCCTGCTGAGCCAAGGTATTTAAGTGCAGGTGGGTGTTCTCTGTGCTCTATTCTCGTGGCTCAGTAGCCATGGTTGAGAGGATATAGATTCAACATAGGTGCAGGCAGGATCACTAAGAAAAGTTCATGTAGGAGAGCAGCCCTGGAGGCTGTTGTGATGGAAAAGTGGACTTATTTTGTAAAGCCTCTGACATGAGGAGAGTTATTTAGTACAAAGCATAGCATAAATTATTCTAGCTTTGGAAATCTTGTTAGTTAGCTCGCATTAAGGGTAAACTCTGCAAAGAGCTTCACATGTATCACCTTATAAGAACCCATTGAATTAGGAATTTTAATTCCTATTTTCCTGTTGAGGAAAATGACATTTAGTGAGGTAAAAGAATTTTCCCAAGGTCATACATCTAGTTACTTGAGAAAACAGAATTTGAACCATATCTTTCTCTAAAGGTTATCTCTCACTTAACTTAATTGCCAAGGATTAATTAAAAATAAGCTTTGAGGGGCGCCTGGGTGGCTCAGTCGGTTGAGCGTCCGACTTCAGCTCAAGTCACGATCTCACGGTTTGTGAGTTTGAGCCCCGCGTCAGGCTCTGGGCTGATGGCTCAGAGCCTGGAGCCTGCTTCCGATTCTGCATCTCCCTCTCTCTCTGACCCTCCCCCATTCATGCTCTGTCTCTCTCTGTCTCAAAAATAAATAAACATTAAAAAAAAATAAATAAGCTTTGAGGGGAGGCACCTGAGTGGCTCAGTTAGTTAAGCGTCTGACTTTGGCTCAGGTCATGATCTCATGGTTCATGGGTTTGAGCTCCACGTCAGGCTCTCTGCTGACAGCTCAGAACCTGAAGCCTGCTTTGAATTCTGTGCCTCCCTCTCTATCTGCCCCTCTCCTGTTCACACTCTGTATCTCTCTTTCAAAATCAAATAAACATTAAAAGTAAACAAATAAGCTTTTATTGTCAAATCTGGATCAATATTGTTTTCTGGAATTCTACCTATAAGCTTATCAAAAACTAAGCATATGTAACTTGGACTCAACAAAAAAAACAAGGAGACATTCTGTATTTTAAAAAAAGGAAAAAAAAATAAGTGTATTATACCTGGTTTCATTGTTTTTATTAAATCATGTCTCCTTTTGGAATGATAATAGAATGATTTGAAAAAGGATCTTAGAATATATAAAAATATTTTGAAAATATCAGAACACAGTTATTTCTTAGTTCTTATATAAAGTTAAAATTGAAAATTGGTATTTCAGTGGCAGTTCATTCAAATACCTACTCCTTGAAAATATGAAATGCTAATATTTTTCATTTCTACTTGGAATTTCACAAGTTAAACTTTCTTGTTGTAAATTAATGAGTCACTCTTGCATATTTGAGTTCCTTAAAAGACAAAGAAAAAATATTTTCACTGGTACTTGACCTGTGTTTACTCAGTTATTATAAATAATTTTGAAGAACCTAAAAACCATTATGAAAACTCTGCTCCTCCCACTCCATTCTCAATGTGACTGCCAACCCAGTTCAAAGTTTAATTCAAAGTTGTGTCTGATGATGTCTTTCTGGCTAGGGAAGGAGGTACAAGTGCCATCATGACTGAAAGTTCCTTTTCTCTAAAATATATTTGGAGAGGTGCCTGGGTGGCTCTGTCAGTTAAGCATCCGACTTCGTCTCAGGTCATGATTTCACGGTCTGTGAGTTCGAGCCCTACATTGGACTCTGTGCTGATATCTCAGAGCCTGGAGCCTGCTTCAGATTCTGTGTGTCCCTCTCTCTCTGCCCCTCCCTCCCCTCAAAAATAAATGAAAAAATTAAAAAAAATATTTTGATATAATCATATATCTTTTAAATAAGTATGTAATAGCGTCCTAGGGAAAATCTTCTTTTGTTTATTCAGTAAATACTCATTGTATGCTCACAATGTGAGGCTGAATATTATTCTATGCCACAGGGACAGCATGTAACAGACACAAATCTCTACTCTGATAGAACTTATGTTCTGGTTGGTAAGTGAAGAAAGACCTAGAAGGTGTGATTGCACTCATCAATTTTAAATCTTCACTAAAATGTAAAAGTTTGCTTATTCTGCCCCAAATTAGTTCATGCTAACCTACCTGGTAATTTCCATTCAGTTGCTTAATGTCCCTGTCTCACCTGCATAATGCACTATGGATATAAGGAATTTCTAACAGATGAACCAAGCAAGCATTCTGGTTACCGAAATAAGTAGACTTTTCCACTCATCTTACCAGGATAACTTTACTTTATCTACACTTTAATATAGTGGGAAGCCTAGAGGGTTGGTAAAATCCTGGGTTACTTGGCTGAAAGACAAGAAACTTAAAGGCAAATCACCAGAATTCCTTCCTGCTGTTCAAACTTCATTTCTAAATATCAGAGCCAGATCTGTATTGCCCTCGGTGATTGGTGTCCCCACCTAGACCTGACTGTCCCAAATCTGCTGAAAAGTTCCAAAACCAGCCATGTCTTTCTCATTTGGGTGTGTGCCTAATATAATTTCCCATCATAGTAGTCCTCCCCTCCCTGAATCTATGTTAGTACCTCCAATGGTAATTTTGTGAATAAAATATAGTTATAGTGTCAAAATAATTGTTATTTTTATACTACATGTATATAATTTAACAGATTTGAATTACTTTTATAGCTGTTATTCCATTTCTTTTCTCAACAAGCCAACAAGACAAAAAAGTTATCTTGTTTTATAAGTTGAGAAACCAAGGCCTGATGAATTTAGGACTTTCCAAAAGTCAAATAGTAAATATTGAACAAGAATTTATTTTCTTAATCCAAGTGAATTACTAGGTTGTTGTATGGTAGGTGAATATTTGTCTAATCTCCTGGTTGTAACATTAATTATCCTGGATGAGTTGAATTTTTTTTAATGATCCTTTCTAGTTTGGTTTAAAGGTTTCCTTAAGAACATGAAATATATCAGGGTGCCTGGGTGACTCAGTCGGTTAAGCGTCCAACTTCGGCTTAGGTCGTGGTCTCACAGCTCATGATTTAGAGCCCTGCATCAGGCACTGTGCTGACAGTTCAGAGCCGGGAGCCTACTTCAGATTCCGTGTCTCTGTCTCTCTCTGCACCTCTCCCACTCATGCTCTGTCTCTCTTTCTCTGTCTCTCAAAAATAAATAAACGTTAAAAAAAATTTTTAAAGAGTATGAAATATATTGCTTTTAAGACAAGTGAACAGCTGTCCTCAGTATACTGTGTGTGAACTGTTATAAGTGGCAATCTATCCAGAGGTGATTGATCTCAATGTTTGCTTCTAAATCACATGAGATAAGTACAAAATGAAAGCCCAACAGTATGAGTAATTATTATTTTGGATATATGTGCTAGTTTCCATCGTCAGTGTTTTCAGAGGCTCACCAAGAATATTCCTTTTAAGCTCTTAAGATTAAGGACTTGATGTAATATCACAGATCTAAGAACAATTTTGGTAATCATAATTAAAATTAAAATGATTAAAATTCCATTAAAAGTAAATCAGATTAGTCTTGTTTACTAGTCGAGACAGATTATTTTTCCTTAAAGCATATGTCACTTGAATAAACATCATTTTACCAATTTACCACTTTTACAGGTTCCCCACTCCATAGAATAAACTTCTCCAGCTGCCAATCAAGGCTCTCCATGAATTTCTCTTCTATCTAATTCCATGGCCTTATTTCTTTAGTTGGTTTCTGTAAACTCTTCTCCCCTGTAGTGCTCCATGCTTTTTCATCTGTGCCCTTTGGCTTTGTGCTATTCTATCCTCCTGAAGTGTCTTTGATTTTTCTCTAAGTCTTTAAACCCAATCCATGCTTCAGCATCAAACTCAAATATTCCACTTCCCCGTGTTTACCCTGATCTCTCCATGTGAAACTATTTCACTATAGCTTTATTTAGGGAGTTTTCAGAATTTTCCAAATAGTAGATTACTTTCATTCAATAAATAAATATATGGAAAGTGCCAAACTATGTTGAAAGACATGATGATATGGGGCTCTGTGTTTATGTTGACTGTAGGTTTATATGGTTTAATAAATTTGGAGGAAGTGGTGGCAGTCCAAATTAAACATACTTTTTTTATGGCAGAACTTCTGACCAATGCCTTTAATATGCTGATTAGCATTTTGAGTTTCTAAGAGGAAGACATAGTAAACAGAAATCCCCATACTTATTTGACCAAAGAACCCTTTTTTGAGACACAATTTGGGGAATGTTGGTATAGTGCAAGGAACAGGAACATTGGATTCAAATAAATAATGGATCTAAAGCTTGATTTTGGTAATCATTGGCTGCATGAAAAATTGTTTAAATTCTGACCTCTGCTCTTTACCTGTATTATAATAATACCCATTCCCAAGGATTATTATGCAGATTAACCAAGACACATGGTAGATGCCCAATAAATTTTAGCTACTTTTACTTTTCTGAGTTACAATTAAATTTACATGTGATTTATGTATAAGACATTTATTCATTTAACGTACATTAACTGGACAAATATGTGTGCCAGTTAATGTGCGGATCCATATGCAATGCATATGACAGGGTCACTGTATTCAGTGAACTCCCATTTGTTTCCTGCATTAGACAGTAAACTAATCAGAAAGGATCCATAAAGAGTTCATCTCGATGGCTATGTTGGAAATGACAGTGCATAAAATAGGGGCTCAAGAACTGTCTCCACAATGAATTGTGAAGGACAGAGACCGTATCTGCCTTCTTTACCACTGTGTCCGCAGCATGCAGAATGCACGCAGCACTCTTCCCCACCCTTATGGACAAGATTTTTTTTTAATTATGGTAAAATTACTTCCATTGAAATTACTAGGTGTGCCTGGGTGGCTCACTCAGTTAAATGTCCAACTCTTGGTTTTGGCTCAAATTATAATCTCACAGTTTGTGAGTTCAAGCCCTGTGTGGGGCTCTGACAGTGTGGAGCCTGTTGGGATTCTCTCTCTCTCCTTCTCTCTCTGCCCCTCCACTGCTTGCAGTCTCTCCCTCTCTTTCTCTCTCTCCCCCCCCCTCAAAATAAACTTAAAAAACTGTTTTTAGTTGAGAAAAAAAGAAATTACTAATGTTTTGCATGAAATAAAAATAAAAAGTAATGCATGTAGTTATGATTTAATTATTAAGAATTATATCTTAAAGAAAAATGTTGGAATATACATTCAAATACATATGTAATAAGTTTCATGTTTCACAAAAAATATTTAGAAGAGTAACGTATCTGCTGTCTCAATGGAACGTGCTCTGTGTTCTCCCAAATTAAATTGCTGTCATATTTTTACAAAATTGATTCTTTTTACTCTACAGAACATTGACATACAAGGTAGAAGTTAAATTTTAGGGGCGTCGGGGTGGTTCGGTTGTTTGAGCGTCCGACTTCAGCTCAGGTCATGATCTCATGGTTTGTGGGTTCGAGCCCCACGTCAGGCTCTGGGCTGACAGCTCAGAGCCTGGAGACTGCTTCAGATTCTGTATCTCCCTCTCTCTTTGCCCCTCCCCTACTTGTGCTCTGTCTCTCTCTGTCTCTCAAAAATAAATAAATGTAAAAAAAAAAAAATTAAAAAAGAAAAAAAAAGAGAAAACTTTTCAGCTCCCATTTTGGTCTCAGAAAGACTTCTTGGAAGAGACATTCAACAGGTTTTTTTATCACCAAAGTTAAGAATAGGAATTAAATGATTGGGCAGAACTAGTAGAATTAATCCATCAATTTATTACCACTCTGTATGTAAGAAAAAGCATTTTGCATACCCCCACTCCAATTACCATTAATACTCACAGCTCTAAGTTTGATGGTGGTTGGAAAGTCCAATCAAAAATAGGAGGACTGCTTCTCCTGTAACATCCAAAACCTGACACTTCGGCAAAGGAAAGGGAAAGCAGTGCTAATGTTGTCAGAGGAAGTACCATTTATAACTATTTTAATATCATCTTGCAGTTAACATCTCAAGTTTTAAGGTAAGCTGCATTTATCCATGGTTGTCACATAGCTTTCTAAAAGCACCATAAATCTCCCCACTCCAGACACACCATCCAATAAATATTTTCTTCTCATTTCTAGACAAAACCAAAACATAGCAAAACAAAACACAGGTTCTCTGGACACGGAATGCCAAACAGAACCAAGTAACTAGAAATGATCATGTAAAAAGGAAGTCAAGTCAATGACCTAGGTATGAAATGCTTCCAAACAACCATTCAGTCCCAGTCATGTTATTCTTTGACTTGTAAATTCATCTTGACCACAAAGATAATAAATGTAACTTTAACAAAATTATAATAAATCTAATATACCAGTAAGTTGTAATTTCCATTTATACAAAGTAATTTTAGTTAATTAGATGGACTGTTTATATATTAAATATTATATTAAAAAATCCAAGGAACACATTTCAGAGAAAAGTTGATGAATTATGTGTTTACAGTGTCTTCTTTTCCTGATGAAGTTTAAAGACTGTCAGATGACTTCATGTAGCATAAAACTATGTCCTGGTAGTAAAGGTCTGCCTTTCAAGTTATTATATTTTGATTGTTTTAGTGAGAATTACAAGCTGATGAAATAATTGTCAGGGTTTTTTGCTGTTGTGTTTGTTTTTTTGTTTTTGTTTTTGTTTTTGTTTTTTGGTGTGACATCCTTTTAAATAATGCTGGTATTTTGTGTGATTTAATTTGTATTAAGACATCTAGAACAGATATGTATCTTAGTTTAGATCATATTAGTGAAAACTAATAGGATTAAGCTCTGGGAGAAAGCATGAAAAAGAGACGACACTAATTCAATAAAGTGTTGTAATATATCCCAGATCATCCCTACCTGTAACTTCATGTGTTTCCCACCACTCTCTGTCCTGTGAATGTACTATAATGAGATTTGGTAGAGTGACCTCTGCAGCTCTTCTCCCAACAGGGAGAGTGTGGAGGAAGCCGAATTGCCAGGTCTATGCAACATGATGTCTCAAACCTTCCATTTGCTGTATGAAAGAAAAAGTAATTGAGAAGAATGAGAAATACAACTCGGGTATACATAACACCTAAGTCTAATGTGGGGTTAGGATGCTTTTTAAGTGAAACATACATGAGGTATCAGAAGGCAAGGATTTGATGACCACATTTTATTTTATTTGTTGGTTTGTTTGTTATGTGTGAAACAACTTCTTTATTTCAATTTTATGTTTACAAAAAGACAAAGAGGATAAGGAGTGGGGAGGCAGGAATAATGGTTGGTCACCTCCAGAGATAAAAGGAAAAGGCCTCTTATAGTCAACAAAAATGGATGAGACTGTTCATCCATGCCATTATTAGTAACAGCAATGGCCAAAAAGAAGTCCAAGCAGGGATCAAAGGCTTCTGTTAACAAGGTCAGTCTGTTTTGGGAGAGTCAGATGGTCTGTCCAGTCCATATCCATGAGGAAGAGAAAGCCCAAGTCAGTTTATTGAGGCCTCAGCTGTGGGTGGGATGGGGCCCATTTCTCTGGGAAGAACTGGGCCACTGACTCCAGGGAATATAGGGACCATGAGATACACACCAGGGAAAACCCCTATGAACTACAGGGGCCCACTGCAGGTAGGGTGTGGGGAAACTTGGGCATAAGTGGTTTGGAATCATCTTCAAAGGAAAATCCTGTCTGGGTAAGTGAGGGGACATCTGAATAGAAATAGTTTCAGAGGAACTGATCAGATTGTGATGACCACATCTTAAAAAATCTTCTGAGATGATGCATGATTTTGGAGTATCACCTAATAAATAAGATAAATCAACAGCAGGATGCTGGAGATACTGGAGATAAAAAAGTATTAAATAACATACTTCTTGACAACAGTGGACTTTTAATGTTTGTTGACAGTACTACAGATTATACTTCTGGGGGAATATAGATACTGTTTTAAATAATTATACAACAGGATTTGTCATGCATTTGTGCTCACTTTATAATAATCTCTAGAAACACACTATTTGTGCTGCCTGACCACTATAATAAAATTAAAATTATGCTAAAGATAAAGGATACATATAATTTACCAGATTTTATTGCATATGCATGTATAGCCTCACAAAGATCCAATAAGAGGGTTGCATTTGCATCTGGATTTCTAAAATCATTTGAAATTCCCTATTAGCAAGTGCATATTCATATTCATTATAAGACTTCTTGATATAGCATGCTAATTACTTGCCTGCACTCTAGCTCCCACGCCACAATAAATCCTCTTATAAAAGCAGATCACTGCAAACTTCAAACAGCATGCATCCTTGAGATGCCACTATTAAAGGAAGAATGCTGATGGAAAATCTTTGATCTTATCAGACGTGATGGAAAATACACATTTGTATTTGAGTAAATCTGTAGAAGGAAGCATTCCACCCCCATCCTTAAGTAACCTGAAACCAATTTCAAGTTCCCAAATGCTCTTCAAAGCAACCCGCCTTGGAAGTGATGCTGATGGCATTACAAATTTCAAGGCAGCTTGCTTTTTCCATCTCAAGACTTCAAGCAGATTTCAAATTTTACTTTCAAAGAGAAAGGATATTACCTACTTTTTAGCCAAACCACTAGCCTCTGGGCCGACGAGCAGCATGTCGTAGGTAAAGAACTTACCTATGGTAATGAAAGATGGTACATTACCAAGTAACTCAGAACTTGAATAATGCAATTGATTGTAGGGAATTCTAAGCTGGAAGTGTTTAGAGGCTTCCTGCTTCAGTTCTTGTTCTAGTGTGGTTGACCAAAAGTTAGAATGTAAACTCTGGGCATGTGGCAGGACAAGTATACCCAACAAATTAATCCAGCTCCTCCTGAATGGGGCGTCTATCAAGCTGAAGACAAAAATCGGTGTGTGTTTGACTCCTGCACCCACAGGGAGCCTGAGCCACACAATTCAGAACATTCATACTATGAATAATCCCTGTAGCAGGAGGGTCAGTCTGTGGCTTCTTAAAAGGCCTCAGATTTGTGGTCAGCAGAAACATCCATGAGCCTATTTGGGCTGAAGGATACAGTGGCCCTAGTGAAGTTCCCCTAGCATTTAATTAGGTTTCCTGTAATTGCTTTAAGTAAAAGGAGGGGGACTAAAGCCTGATGTTATCATCTTGGGACACAAAATATTTGTATGTGGTTTTAATATCCTGAGCCCATTTGTCGCTGCCCTGCATTTTGGAAAGAGCCGTTATAGTTCTGAGGAAATACACACTACAGGTTTACCAGCCCTTTGGTGACTGTAAATTTACTGCAACAGCTTTTAAAGGAAGAGTTTTCTTTCCAGTAACTGAATTTCTGCATGAAGAGAGAAGGTATAAACAAGTAAAACAGGCAAAAGTATTAAATGCCAGAGAGTGGAATAAAAAAGAAGGGTGGGGCAGGGGTGAGGGGGAAAGCTGTGTGCCATCCTTCCATGAACTCCTAGATATCAGAAAATGAGAATAATAATTGCAGTAAGACAGGAAATGAGAGGGCCTAACAGAGACTAGGAAAGAGGAAGGGAAGTAGCATTATTTGTTAATAAGTTGGGATTTATGCTGTGGAGATTGTTCTATTATTTAGACATTGACTAAAATAATATACCGATCTTTTCATAGAGGAGTGAGGGACTTAGATATGCCAGTTTCTTGAAAATTCTTTTTAAACTGACCACTGTGGGGGTGCCTGGGTGGCTCAGTCAGTTAAGCGTTCGACTTCGGCCAGGTCATGATCTCACGATTTGTGAATTCAAGCCCCATGTCAGGCTCTGTGCTGACAGCTCAGAGCCTGGAGCCTGCTTCAGATCCTGTGTCTCCTTCTCTCTGCCTCTCACCCACTGATTCTCTCTCTCTCTCTCTCTCTCTCTCTCTCTCTCTCTCTCTCAAAAAATGAATAAACATTAAAAATTTTTTTAAACTGATCACTGTATAAGCATAAAGGATACTAATTTCCAAGACTTTCAACAATAACTTTAAATATATTTAATACATTTTTGGCCACAGAGTTGCCCCTTCAGGATCTTGCCCTGCCTTGGCTTATAAAATTCACTTTCCTGGGCTTCATTTCAGTTCAGGGGCTCTTGAATGGATCTAAGGACTTAGTTGTTTCTATGACTCAAGTCCCTGCAGTCCCTGATAGAAAATATTGCTTATTTCCCTAGTGGAACAGCATCCATTTATATTGAGTGTTCCTTATTTTTCCTGAGGGCTTTGACCCATTTGAGCATGGTCTCGGTTTTAGGACAAGTTCTGGAATACTCTTGTACTCTTCATGTCACCTATACCAAGAAGTCATGCAAATAGTTTAATAAATCATAACTTTTAGGAACTAAAAATTCCTAATATTCATATTTTTCATATTCATAATGTAGTCATATAAATGTGGATGTGTGTATATATACACAAATATACACATATATATGTGTGCATATATATTTATATTTACATTCTCATCTGATTACATCATCTGCATGCTTAACACACTTTGATGCTGTCCATGACTTTCAGAAAGAAATCCCAAATTCTGAACATGGAGTGCAGCTGTGGTTCTCAAACTGTAGCATGCATCAGAATTCTTGGAGTGCTTGTTAAACCAAAATTGCTGGGCTCAACTCTCAAAGTTTCATACTCAATTTGAGTCTGGAGTGGGACCCAAGAATTTGACTTCCAACAAGTTCCCGGGTGATGCTGATGAAACTGTTCTGGGGCTACACTTTGAGAACCACTGGTCCACAAGAATACATATTAACTGATCTTTTTCTTCTCCCTAGCTTCATCTCATGCCACCATCTCTGTGTCTGGTGCTCAGTTGTCTTCTCCTGGGTTCTCAATCTCCTCATTCTCTTTCCTGCGTCTTCCCATATCTTCTGACCCTCTCCTTAGATAATTTAACCAAGTTAACTCATGTTGGATCCTTAGTACTAAGTTGAGTTCACTTGTTATTCACTCTCATTTTCACTATACTTCTTGTTTGCAGCATTGAACACAGTTGTAATTAAATAATAAATTGTATAATCTGTAGTTAATATGTACCCTCTGCACAATAATATAGGTTCATTGAGGGTAAGGACTATCTTACTCATCAGAGATTCACAAGTGCCTAGGGCAATACCTTTTCCATAATTGATATTAAATATTGGTGCAATGAATGAATGAATGCATGCATGAATAGAAAGTACAAAGAAATATATTTAATCTTTCTTACTGTGCTTATACTTAACCCAGTCAAATTCTTCTAGTCCCTCAGGATGCCCCTGCCAATACTCTCCATAGGTACCTCATACGGAAAGTGTGTGCAGTCAAACTGGCAATTGTCCACGTACATTGATCAGATGATCCTTCTTGCTCAGTGCAAAGAAGCACATTGCAGAATGACTCTAAGAAATAGGCTTAGGTACATTAAGATAAATACTCCTAAAATGATAATCTCAGATTCTTAGTTCATTTTTTGTTATTTAGGATGATATAATGCTGTAAAATAAAATCCAATTATTTGAGCATTTTAGCTGGACGCCACTTTCAGAGGATTTTGGTTACATTACAATTATAGAGAAACATTTGGGCTTTCAAAATATTGTGCATGAGAACTTTAAAGTCACACATTCTTTGGGTAAAATAGCAGGGATTTGTTAACTTAAGGCTGGTATTTTTTAAAGAAAACAGTGTGCCTTAATAGCTACAATGCAACTATTAAAAGAACTTAGTTTTAAATAATCGCCACATATTTATAAAGTACTAGCTTATATTATAATAAAACCTGGCATATATATTTTATATGTACATTTATGATTATAGTTTTAGGTCATTCTCATGTCATGTGAAGAGTTAGGGGAAGATTTAGTTACTGTAAAACTATACAAGGTGTTGTAAAACTGTATATAGCTTTTTGGTACCAGACGATATTATAATAAAATGTGATATGTGTTTATATATATTTGTGACTCATATACTTATGATTATAGTTTTAGGTTAATCTCTGTCATTTCATGTGAAGAGTTAGGAAGATTTAGTTATTGTAAGGTTATGTACAGCACACAGATATCTTTCCACAACCTATATAATTTGGTTACCATCCTTAGGAGATGTGAAATTCAAGTTCATGTTTGAATAAACCAAGGAAGATAACTCAGTGGAGGGTGAATGTTTGTCAGGCTATTTGAGAAAAGGTGTAATTTTGTGGAGTGATAGATCTGTTCGACTTTCATCTTCTGATGAAAGCAGATTTGAAATAGCAAATAAGAAAATGAAAAAGTTGAGAGTCCAATAACTGGGGCCAGAGGAAAAATCACAGGTGGACAGTGACGGTACCTGGTGTGTTGATCGATGGCATCAAGACGGATCACTCGGGGGAAATACACGGTGTGATGGTTTGAGTTTTGTTAGTACCAGTCTTTTCCTGACTTCAATCTTCCTTTCTCTTGCCAGGTCTCATTGTCCGGGAAGTGAGCATTGAAATTTCGCGCCAGCAAGTGGAAGAACTCTTTGGGCCGGAAGATTACTGGTGCCAGTGTGTGGCCTGGAGCTCGGCGGGCACCACAAAGAGCAGGAAGGCCTATGTGCGCATCGCATGTGAGTCATGGCACACGGGCCACATGGGTTTCAGAAACCGGTGGAAGGTGGAAAAATGTAGACCGTAACTGCTCTAAATTCAAAGAACCGTAGTCAAAACTCCCAGATTTCTGCATTTGAGCTACACTTTCCCCTTAAGTCCCCAGGGTACCATTTTGTTGTGGTTGTTGTTGTTTCAAGACGCTTTTAGTTTGTCTTTAGGGATGTGAAAGAATTAGTGGTACTTTCAAAAGATTCTGAATTTTCTTTTTGAATCTGGTAATAATTAGGCTACAGGAAAACCAAACTGTATTCCTTTAATAAGTTTATTCTGCCAGTGTGTTAAGACAATGTTGATTAGTTTTGTTATTGGAAATAGAAATGACCCATACAAAGCTTCTCTATTCATTTTTGGAGCCATTCTAGTGCATCAAAACACAGCACTATTTTCCAAACTGTGTTAAATTCTAGAGTATTCATGTTTAGGGAGAGGTTAGGAAGTGCCTCACAAAAAAGCGTTCCATAATCAAATAAATGTGGAAAATAGTTTTTTGGGGGCCAAGTTAAATAGGTTTATTCATTGCAAAATTCTTGGATTTTTAAATATGCTAATACATATTATCCCTAAGAAAAAGATGTAGCCTGCAGCTGTTTTTTGCAGGCCCCTCTTCTCAAGGAGTGCTATTCACATCTTGAGCAACAATGAATGCTGCTTTAATCTGTCTTAAGGTTCCATACTGAGAAATTTTCTCAAGTATGAGACCACTGAAATCCATGTCAATTATATGATCTGAACTCTTTTGAATGTCTGCATTTGACTAAATTCTGTTTTGTGGTGGATATCAGTATCACCCCCAACACATCACTGAGTCCCAATAGTCTTGGCTCTGAGGGTTCTCCCAGTTCCGTATCTGCCTCTTCCCTTCCCTCCTACTTGATCTAGATCCCAACCATTGCAAACACGCCCCAGCCAGTCTCAATGGCTACACTTATTTCCCTTGTCTAGACCATCCTCCATATTACCACAGTGCAGTCTTCCTGAAACTCAGGTCTCTGCCCAGATCACTTCCCTCCCTGCTAAAATGTTACAGTAGCTTGGAGATAAAGGAAAAATTCCTTACCCTTAATGCCATATGCTGTCGTCCGAGTCTGCTAGGGCTGGCATACAAAGTACCACAGCCTGGGTGCCTTGACCAGCCGAAATCTTCTTCTCACAGTTCTGGAAGCTACAGGTCTGAGACCAAGGTGCCAGCAATGCTGTCTCCTCCGAAAGCTTCTCTCCTGGGCTCGTGGATGCTTGTCTCCACATGTTTGCACTGTCTTCCCTCTGCAACTGTCCTGGCCCGCATTTCTCTTCCTATAAAGACAGGAGTCATATTGGATTAAAGCTACCCTAAAGGCCTCATTGTAACTTCATCACCTCTTTAAAGGCCTTATCTGCAAATAAAGTCACATTCTGGAGTCCTGAGGGTTAGGACGTCAACATGTGAACAGTTCGGCCCCTGACAACTATACTTCATGGTTTATATATGCAGCCTGTATTTTCAGTGTCAACCACAAAGAATGTTTCCATTTTAGTCACAGTACATTTGAAATACTTTGATTTCCATGCTTTCCAGCTACTGTTCACAGTGAAGGGTTTCATCCTTCTCTTACTTCCCTTCATTTTTGTAAACGTTCATTTATTTAACAATATTTAGTAAGCTTTTACTCTGTTCTTGGGACAGTTGTACCTATTGGGTATGGAGCCAAAAGCAAACATGTAACGATCCCTGCCCTCATGGAGTTTTACTTTCGGGTAAACAAGGGCGAACTCTAAATAAAGCAAATACTAATCAGGCACAGAGCAGATGGTAAGTGCTACAGAGAAAAGTAGGGGCGCCTGGGTGGGTTAAGCACCTGACTTCAGTTCAGGTCATGATCTTGCAGTTTGTGGGTTTGAGCCCCGTGTCAGGCTCTGTGCTGACAGCTCAGAGTCTGGAGCCTGCTTCAGATTCTGTGTCTTCCTGACTCTGTTCCTCCCCCACCATATGCTCTATATCTCAAAAATAAATAAACATTAAAAAAATTGTTTTAAATAGTGAAGCAGGAAAGGGGGGTATATTGTGCTCAGGGAGGGTAGTCATGGAATTCCTCTGGAAGCAGCTGGCAGTTGAAGAAACCTGAAGGGGGAGGGGAAGGGGAGTTAGGCAGAGGGAGCCGCAAGTGTCACAAATACAAATACCCTGGGGCAGGAGTGTGCTGGTTATCCTAGGCAGATGGCCCAGGACACTGTCGGTGTAACATCTTTGGTTCTTATTTTGAGAAGAGAACTTTAGAATGTTTTCAGCAGAGGAATTCATGATTTGACTTCCATGTCAGCAGAATCATGACTTGTGCTTAGAATAGATGAAGAGTAGAAGCACAAAGACCAGTTATGAGGCTGTGTCTATGAGGGACGGTAAGCTTGCATAGACAAGCAGCAGTGAAAGTGGCATAACCTGGATCCTAGATACAATAGTCTCCCTTCCCCGGGGTGGGGAGAGGGGGGAGGGGGAGGGGGAGAGATGTGTTCCAAGAACCTCAGTACATACCTGAAACCGCAGATAGTACCAAACCCTATACATGCTATGTTTTTTCTATATATACCTATGAGAAAGTTTAATTTATAAACTAGGCATAGTAGGAGATTAACAACAATAAGTAAAGAAAAAAGAGAAAAATTATAAGGGTGCCTGGGTGGCTCAGTCGGTTAAGTGTCCGACTCTTGATTTTGGCTCAAGTCATTATCTCACAGTTCATGAGTTCAAGCCCCACGCTGGATTCTGTACTGACAGTATGGAACCTGCTTGGGATACTCTCTTTCCCTCTCTCTATGCCCCTCCTCCACTCACACTGTCTCTCTCAAAAGAAATGAACATTTTTTAAAAAAGAAAAATGGTAACAATATACTATGAGAAAAGTTATGAGCATGCACTGTCTCTCAAAATATCTCATTGTGCTGTCCTTCTCCTTCTTGTGACGATGTGAGGTGATAAATGCCTGCGTCAGGAGATGAACAGCACAGGTGTGGTGATGTGGTATTAGTCTACTGTCACCCTTCTCATGATAAGTCAGAAAAGGGAACAACCGCTCCTGGACTGCAGTTGACGGTGGGTAACTTAAACCTCAGAAAGCAGAATGGTGGACAGGGAGGACTATTTTACATTTAAAGGCAGAGGTAATAGCTTTTGTTGAAAGATTGGATGTGAGATGTGAGAGAAAGAGAGGAAAGAATGATTCAAGAGATGTTTGAAGAGTTTGTTTCAGACGTCCTCATGAACTCTTTCCTGTCTCCTGGGTCTCCAGAGAGACAGGCATCCCTTTCTCTTAAACCTTCAGAACACTTTGCCCATTCTCTTAACACAAGGCTTGTCTCAATTAAATTATATTCACTGGTTGGAATGTCTGTGTTTCATGCCAGCAAGTTCTTTGAGATAAATTCTGCTTAATTCAGTTTTGCTTGACTTTATATCTTTTGTGCTTAGCCTAACGCCTAGAACATCATAGATGTTTAATAAATTTTGTTGAATTAAAACTGTTAATAAAAATCTCCCGGTGAAGTTTATTAAAATGCTATACATTAATCTTTCCTCTCTGAGCATATCTATGGAGATTTTCCTCTGTCTTTTGTGGATTCTCTGTGAAGTAGATTCTGGAATAGGGACATGCACACAGAGAGGGTGTTAAAGAGGACTCTTTGAGACAATACTGGTGGAGATATGTGGGCAGTAGGATTGAGCAGAAGGGGGACTTGAGCTTCAGGACAAAGGATGGCCCCATAGGGAGCTCTGGAGCTCAAATGGCCCTTTAGAGTTACCCCACCGTGAGATATAGGGGGTCAGTGAGGCTTTATTCCTCCACATAGACTAGTCCATGGATGTGGGCCCCTACCCAATTGTGTGTCCTGGGTCAAGTCAGCTTTCAGCAGCTGAGGGCAACACTCCCAATGGGTGGCATCAGTCCTAAAAAGGGGTCTCAGTGGCATACCCCATATCCACTGCAATCATCTGCCACAAATCTTGAATACTTTATTAATCATGAAGAAAAAAGGTAGTTTCAAACATTTTTAAAGGAAATAAGAAACTAATTGTTTTGGTCAAATATTTAAATGAATTCAAAGTTAGCTTCTAGGGACAGCTGGGTGACTCAGTCGGTTGAGTGTCCCACTTTGGCTCAGGTCCTGATCTTGTAGTTCGTGAGTTCGAGCCCTACATCAGGCTCACTGCTGTCAGCTTGTCAGCACAGAGCCCTCTTCAGATCCCCATCTCTCCGCCCAACCCCACTTGCACTTTCCCCAAAATAAATATATATAAAAGAAACCCAACAAAGTTAGCTTCTAATTACAATCAAAAGCAACACAATGATATGACTGTATCTTTATCTTTCATTGCTATATGTTCATTAATGTCAGTTACAATAAATATTTAAAATTGCCAATTTATATTCCATATTAAATTGGCTTGGCTAGAAGCTGAAGTTTAAGGACTGCATAGTTCCAAGTGATGAATATCTTGTGCCAATTTCATATATATATACAAATATATGTACGTCATGTCATAGTACACGATATATGTATATGTCGTATGTATATATATATTATTACACGCACACAATCTATATGTATGTCCCTATTCTCCACATAAATATTAAATATCTATAAGAACCCCATCTTTCTTTGCAACATATTATACAAACTTCACTAAATATAATTTGACATTTTCAAATAATAACCAAACAAACTGTTCTAGTAAGAGGTTAATTTACCCATAACACCTTTTCATCTTCATGCAATAAGACTGAAGAGCAGTTTGCCTGTACTTCCATATTTTACTGAATTCATATGTGTGTGGCCGAGGACGACCATCCAACATGTAAAGATTTATTCATGTAGATTTTTATGACGCTAAAAAAGGAGGGGTTAAATTTCGGTGATCTCTGTCAGGGCTGATTCCTACGATGTGAGTTTGTGCTAATGTTGCACAAACTTGCAAATTTTCTAGTTTGCCCTGTTTCAAGTGAGCTGTGGGGCTTTGCCCAGTAATATTTGACAGATGGCCATCACATAAACTGCAATTAAAGCTTAAATTTATCTCCGACAGAGATAACTGTGATGCTAAGGTTAAATAAATGCAGTTACCTCTCACCTAATTAGATGTATACTCACGTATACGATGGAGAGGCTCATCATTCTTTCATTAAAAAGCTCTATTTTCAGAAGTTTCTAAAGCAGGAATGAATATTGGCTCTGTTTATCTGCTTATAATATTTTATTTATTCAAACTATATAAAATATAAAACTAATTTGTGACACAATTAAGACAGAGGGGCAAAAAAAGGAAACCTAAGAGTTAGAATTTAGCCAGGCATGAGCTGAGAACATGACATGCTTGCTCTAGAATCGTGCACATTTACTGGAGGGCTGGGGTCTTATGTGGGAGCTGTGGCTTCCATTGCAAAGAGAGGACTTTCTTCTGAAAGACCTCAAACGGGCACTGTAGTAACTATCCAAGGAGCCTTTATGGTAAGATAGCTACCAGTTTCATTAGGTCGTTTCTTCCAGCCTCCCTTTTTATAAAGCCAATGGGAAAATTCCTAGTATTAAGGCAGGACCATAATTCAGGCAAAATGTTAACAAATACTGTCATTCTTTGGGAAATGTCTTGATTTCACTAAGGCTGCTGTTTTGCTGTGGTGATTGTTGGGGGTGTGTTTGTTGTTGTTGTTGTTAGTGGGGAGGGATAATAGTGTCAGTAGCACAGTGGACTGGTTAGAGCACAAGTTTTGGACCCAGGCTGACTTACGTTCAAATCCTAGTTCCATCACTTACTAATACGACCTTGGTCACATGACTTAACCTCTCTGAGCCTTAGTTTCATCAACCGTGAAATGCAAATGATAGGGTTATTTCAAGATTAAATTGGATAAACTTGTAAAGCATCTGGAATAGTGCCAGACACAAAACAAATGCTCAGTGAATGATAATAGGTGTTCATAACAACAGACATAATGATTTAAACTTTATTTGTGCATTTTGAAACTTACCA
Organism: Felis catus; assembly: GCF_018350175.1. NCBI lineage: Eukaryota > Metazoa > Chordata > Mammalia > Carnivora > Felidae > Felis > Felis catus. The sequence continues at coordinate 125,737,672 of NC_058371.1, forward strand.
ATACTAAGTTAACATTAAAAACTAAACAGTATCTTCTTGTTTTACAACTTCATGTCTCAAGCCTTGGTTCTCAATCCTAGAGGACGAAATTCCCTGCCAATTCACATACAATTAGATTGTAATTTTCCCCCTTGCCTGAGGATGGAGGGACACTCCATATGGTCACCTTTCCCCTACAATTCAGGAGTTACAGTGGATTTATGTGCACAGAGAATCCGTCTTCCTGGGAGTGGCAGGATGGTTCCTAAGAATGTCTTCTTTATTCTGTGTGCAAACCAATAAATCACAAAGGCCACTGGCTACAGATTGGAATTTGATAGTTCCTGGGAAGAATTAAGGAGGATTAGGTTGGCCCTCTCTGCTGTCTCTCATAGCTTCCTTGTCCTTTTCCCTGAGATCAGAGCCACCTTGTGACCACCTGTGGGTTTGGACCAAGCCTTGTTCATATTTATGAGTCTGTAGTGTCTAGCATGCTATCCAGAACAGCATTGTCCAAGGATCTTTGAGATCCGATGTGTTTACAATTATAGAACTTCTGCATTAAGACTAGCCCCACATCAATTGCTTGATAGCCCCATGCAACTGGTACTGGACAGAAGTATTGTAGAATAATGATAAAAATTGTGACACTGTTTCAATCACCTTATTTTTCTCCTTACATGGTTATCTTTTTTTTTTTTTTTAGTGAAAGTACTTAAAGTCAATTCTCTCAGCAAATTTCAAATACATAATACAATGTGATTAACTGTAGTCACCATGCTGCAGAAAAATATCCCTAGAACGTATTCATTTGTAACCGGAAGTCTATACCTTTTGACCAACACTCACATGGACTAGCTCATTCAGTCCTTGGAACAATCCTATGTGACAGGTATACTAATCACTATTTTACAGATGAGAAAACCGACAACAAAGGGAGATTATAAAGTCCTGCCTGAGTTCACAGCTGGTATATGGAGAAGTTGGTCTGACCAGCTGGACAGAGTTCAGGCTTTAATGAACACTCTGGGTACAAATAGGAGAGGGGAGGACAATAATGTTTATGTCAGGTAGTAGTTCACAAAACTGTCTTTTTTTCCATAGGCATAATGTCAGAAGCTCGCTATTATTTAGTGCAGAAGTGTAATAAGGCCTCGGGTTCCTCTCTCTCTCCATTGCTTGGTCTACTCCAACCACACCAGTCTCCTTGTTTCTGAGTGCAATACACTCATTTCAAATACAAGCTGTTTGTAATATCTGTTCCTTACCACCTGGAAGAGTCTTCCTCAACTCTTAAATGGGGCCCACTTTCTTCTTTCATTCAGATTTCTCTTCACTGGGGTCAACGCTGACCAATTTACCTAAAATCCACGGACCCCAACTCTGTCACTCTTCGAAGCCCAAACCTGCTTTCTTTTTCTTGAGGGTGTTTCTCTTCATCATTATTTTTTTGCTTTTATGTTGACTGTCTCCACCACCAGAATATAAGCTGCACAATATCAGGCACTTTATTTTCTTTATCACTGTGGCCCCAATGCCTAAAAATAGTGCTTTGCAAATGGTTGGTGCTAAGTAACTGAAGACATAAATAAATGGAATGAAATTGAATTACACTGAAAGCATAAGATGCAACAAAGTGATGATGTTGTTCAATGCTAATGATATGTTCTTTTAGTAAAAATGTTTTCTCACCCAAGTAATTCAAGGACATCCGATAGACTGAAGTGATTGCCTCTGTGCTCCCCCTGCAAGCCTCCATCACATTTTTGTACTTACTTATTTTCTTCGTAGCACTTACTGAATTCTCATCTACTATATACTTGCTTATTTATTATGTTAGCGGGTTGTGGTCTATCTCCCTCACCCCCTTAGGAAGTGAGATCCACACGGGCAAAGATTTTTGTTGGGTTTATTCACTGAGGAATTCAAAATGCCTACAGTGATGCTTGGCACAGTGTAGGAACTCAATATGTCTCTTAAGGGAATTCATTAATTAAAATTTCTATGGTGTGGGGGAACAGTATCTTTAATTAAATATATGTACTCTTGTGAATTATTACGTTGGTTTATATACACAGAAGCCATTGCTTGTGTCCTTATATGTTACTTTTCCATTTCCAACCTGTCTCCTCGGCAGAAAACAAAACTAAATTATACTAAATTATAGTTATTTAGCCAAATAACACATGTCTTGAACCAGGTGTTCTGAAAGATTTAGGTTATACCATGACAGAATCCGGTAGCCTAACACCAAGTATCTTAATATAGCCCAGCAGGTTTGCCTGCACACCAAATAAATAGCTTGTTTCCTAACATTCAGTTCTGAACTGTGGATTGATATGATCCATTGTGCAATCATTTAAGCACCCTAATGAGCCAATGATAAGTCACAGAGGCCAGACTTTGAATTAGAGAAGATTAACTGCACAATTTAGATTTTTTTTAGATAGTGAGAGGGAAATCTTTAAAAATAAATTTCTTCTTGTTCCATATAAATCTCAACTGTTTTATTAAATAGTTCATCACGTGTGAACCCCATGTGAAGATTAAAAACTATAACACATACCTGATTTCATCAGTCTATGTTTTTCCAAACATACTTTCTATTGTATTTGGACAGAAATTCCCAAGATTCATAGAGGCCCCACAAACCCATAGACATTCACGGCTCATGTTTATTCTGAGAGGTAGACGACCAGTTGATAGAACACTGTCTCATAAGTTACATTTTGGGAGAAATCAGCTATCTATGTGTTATAGGCAGGGCTGGCAACCCACTGGACTAAAATGTGCCATTAAAGTAATGTTTTATGCTGTATGAAAAGGGAAGTTTATGGCTAAACTGCTTATTTGCAAGAAAAGCTTGTCTGCAATCATTGCATTCATTTCTTTGTACTCTGAGAAAAGAGCCTTAACTTTTTGATATGTCTGGTTCCTCATCCATAAAGTTGGCATGTTTCTTATTATTTATCCCTAAGACATACCTTAAAAAATATTGTGATGGCATATAATCATTTTTTTTCTAAAACTAAAGATGCAGTGTGAATATAAAAGAGTGGCTTGTATGGGTTTTTCCCTTCCTCTTCTCTGTAATGGATGTCATTTGGAGCTCTAGCTCTAAAATATTTATTTTTTAAAAAACCCTTTAGCAAAACTGAATACCAATATGTTTATTCTATAAATGCCCCAAAGCCAAGAAATAAAGAAGAATGGCTGAAATTATGTTTCCCTTCTGCAGGGAATTTGTGCACTTAGGATTTCTCTGTTTAAATGACCTCAGTGCAGTAAGGGATAGCCATCCCTGGGTAAAACTAAAGACATTGCCAAGATAATCCTTCTGCTGATTTCCTTAAAGATCATTCCAACCTCTGTCCCTGGATTGAAGTATGAAAGTGTTCGCGGTAAATTCCCAAGGGTTGTCAAAAACATTACTTTTTTAAAAAACAGGTTACAAAATAAAACTCTGATATAAGCCCCCAGTAGTCCTATGAGTAGGAAGCCTTAGGTCACTTGACCAAGTCATTTATTTAGGAAATGGTGAATCTGAATCTTAAACACACTTGTGACAATGCTTGACTTTTCCACCTAATTATAGATGAAACTTCATATAGTTTATGTTGGTTTGCTGGTTTTTGTTTGTTTTGTTTTATCTTTTACAATATTTGAGAAGAAAAGGCAAGTGGGAAAGAGAACTTCATCTCATATTTTGTAGACATTGTGTCCCTTACATTTAAAAATCATGGTAAGAGTTGCTAAATATATGTATTAAAAAAATCATGATTTTTTAAAAATTCTAGGCAAGATAAGATAAGCTATTCCTGAAAAAGAAAACCATGGCAAACTTTTTAGGGCTGTATGGCCTTAAGGTTGGCATTTGTTACTTTTAATAAGTGTCCAAAGCTCAGAAGACTGATCTAGTTCTCTCAAAATATGCTGTACTGGTCAGTTCACAGCACTTACTTCCCATTAACAGCCAGAGTTGGTGATTTAAGCATAAGTGGTACTCTACTATGACAACATAATTAGTGCCTTTTATCATTATTGGAAGAAAGATACTTCTTTTCCTTCTAAGAGCATAAGTATTATGACTATATGTGACCACAGAATTATCTTATTCACTAGAGGAGCACTTTGAAAGTACATTAAAACAAATTTTTCAAAAGTAAAAAAAAAAGGTTCAGCACCTCTCTGTTCTTTCAACATGTAAAAGAATTAATTGTATGAAAATGTGAATCATAGTAAATCAGCTATATTTGCTTGATGCGAAGACAGACCTGTGTCAGAAGGTACTGCAACATGGACCTCTTCTAAGCACAGAGTTTCTCTAGATTGAGAGCTGCTTTGTCAAGACTTGCTCAGTCTGGGAGGCAAGGAGCTTAATTCTGATACTTGGAGTATGGCTTCTTGGTAGAAATAAATAAATACGTAAATAAACAAATTATTATTTATTTAATTAAATATCAGTATAAGCAGGAACTCTATCAAAGTTTGACAGCTGGGGCTGGATGGAATGGATATCTGAGTGAGGATATTTGTAGAGGGCTTTTAGGTAATAGTATTGTCCTCTTAAGGGTTTTTACATGTATTACTTTATTTGATCTTCACAATAACCCTGTGAGATAAGTACTGTAGTTATTCTCATTCTAGGGATGAATAAACAAAAGCACATAAATCTCTGAACACACAGGACCAGGATTAAAGTCAGGCAGGTGGATCCAAGCTGCACACTCATAACCCCTGTGGTAGGCTGGATAATGGTCCCAAAGGCATCAGGGTCCTAGTCCATGGAACCTGTAAACCTTACCTTACATGGAAAAGGACTCTTTGCAGATGTGCTTAACCATCCTGAAAGGGAGAGGTTATTCAGGATTATCCAGGTGGGTGCTAACTGCCATCACAGAGGTCCCTATAAGAGAAAGATAGAGAAAGATTTGACACAGATAGAAGAGGAGGGGCCGTGGGATTGCAGAAGCAGAGACTGGAGCGATGCTGCTACAAACCAAGAATGCTGGCAGCCACGGAATCTGGAAGAGTCAAGCTTTGGAGTCTCCCAGAGAACTTTTGGAGGGAGTACAGCTTTACTGTCTCCTTGACTGTGGCCCAGTGAAACTGATTTCACATTGCTGGCCTCCAGACTATGGGAAAATAAATTTTGGGTATTTTAAGCCAGTAAATTTGTGGTCATTTCTATAAGAAATAAATGCAAGCATTATGTAGTACTCCTCCTTCAACAGACCTACATAATGGGGTAGCCTGCTTATAAATAGCTGCTGAACTTGAACAAGGAAGTTAACCTCTGAGGGTTTTAGATGTATTATCTATAAAGTAAGGGGGTTGAACTGTGTAATTTCAAAGAGTTTGTATAGTTACCATAAGAGAAATTGTTTCCAGATCTTCAGTAAACGGGTTTACCAGATTATTTTGGAAATTGATTTTAATTCAACATTTTTTAAGGATCTCCTATGTACTAAGCACCAAGCACCGAGATGTATTTGACCCTAAAGAATTTTTAAAATGAAAAAATAAAATAGCATTTAATTGGCTGGGATTATTTACTTTATCTTCTTAAAGTGAAACTTGGGGCACCTGGGTGGCTCAGTAGGTTAGGCCTCTGGCTCTTGATTTCCGCTCAGGTCATGATCTTAAGGTTTGTGAGATTGAGCCCCCGATCAGGTTCTATACTCACTGCTCCTCCCCCATTCATGTGCTCTCTCTTTCTCCCTCTCTCAAAATCAATAAATAAATATTAAAAAAAATAAAGTGAGGGGGTCTGGGTGGCTCAGTTAGCTAAGCGACTGACTCCGGCTCAGGTCAGATCTCATGGTTCGTGAGTTCAAGCCCCACGTCAGGCTCTGTGCTGACAGCTCAGAGCCTGGAGCTTGCTTCAGATTCTGTGTCTCCTTCTCTCTCTGCCCCTCCCCCACTCGAGTTCTGTCTCTCTCCCTCTCTAAATAAATGAATAAATAAACAAGCAAACATTAAAAAAACCTTTTTTTTAATAAATAAAAAAATAAAGTGAAATTTAACAGTGATGTAATATCTGCTAGAAAGATGGCTATAACTATGCAGACACACCCCATATCAGAAAGTTTTGTGTAGTGAACTCTCAATTGGGAATGCAAATTGCAACATATCTTGAATGATAACTCCTGCTTAGTTGTAACCTCCCAGGGTTCTGTGCTGGGGAAGCTAAGTGAGGCTAAATCCGACTCCAGAGAAAAGAATATAATGACTTACACTGTCATGGAAGGCACTGGCGCCAAACGTTTGCTATTTCTACTCTAAAGAACAAGAGCTGAGAAGAAATCATAACCACTCTGGACATGTTCCTACTTACCTGAAAGAGATTCAGGGTTTTGTTTACATAGCAACCATAACAATGAAGACACTGGTTCAGAAAAGAATGTGGGAACATATTTATCCTATGTAGTCATCAAAAATTACAGAAATAATTACAAAGTGTCTTTCCAGCCATCAAGAAACCTCTTGCTTCTCCTGACTCATGTGCTAATAGTTTCCATTTATTTAAAATGGAATCGTTTTCATTTATTTAATATTCTGAAATCCTAACATTTATTGCCTAACATCATTTCTGAAAGTACGCAAGGGAACATAAATTAATAATTATACAATGTGAATTCGGAAAATGTTATATATGGAATCCTACTAACAGAAACAGCTCTGCCCACCAAGGTCTGTTTCTTGGTTAAGCGTCTGAGAGTCAGAAGGAAGAAGAGCTATGGGGAGAAATCCAGAGGATTGTCTCTGAGGTAAGAAAGAAGCCGCAAGAAACATTAAGTTAACTTTGACACACTCACCACTGAATTTGCTAGACCAACGTCTCAAAGTGGCAGTTCATAGGCCCAATATAGCTTACCAACTTCTCGGTTCAGCCCTCAAAATACTCGGTTCGGCCACGCAAGAATTCTTGATAAATTCTAAGTAGTTAACAACCTATAGGATTAGAAAAAAAGCTCACATAATGACTGGCATTACCAGCTTCTGTTACCAATGAAATATGGGCCCTGTGGGCCCGAGTCTGCATTCCTTTATGGCAACATGCAACTTACTGCTTGAGTAACCAGAGCAAAAAGTAAAGTGGATTGGTTTTGTATTCTTGTCACTATTAAAATTTAGAAATGAAAGATAGCCCGGGTAGGCATCATGTTTCAAGAAAAAAAAATTCTGTGCCTAACTTTCTATCATTTATTGTCACCTGCGTGGTCCCTAGATACATGTGAAATTTCAAAAGCTGATCAGCCTATACAAAAGCTTTCTGCAGCTGACACTCTGGAAATACCAGTAGAGGGACCATTAAGAACCAGGTGGTAAGAACCACACTGCAGAAGCAAGTTTGCTTGGTTTCCACAACCTCCCAAAGCCTCCCTCCTGCTGCCTACAAGATCTAGCCCAGCACCACACGTATCATGGGTGTTCCATAAATAATCAACAGTCAGTCATTAAGTGGTTCACATATTTAAGTGCTGTGTATAAAACACACCTGTGGGACCATTTAAAAGTGTAGATTTCCAAGGCCCAACCTGAGATGAAATCTGCACTGTTATCAAGCACAGAATGGCAGTCCTTGGATTTCTCTTTGTGAAATATCATCTTCAATAATTAGCCCGTCACACTCATAATTTTTTTGTCTCACTTGATTATATTTATTTTGACTAGTAATGATAATACCTAATACCTGTGTAGTGTAATAAATTTGCTAATACAGTGGGGAAAGGTGGGGTGGGGGAATCTTATCTTTTGGGCACATATATCCCAGGCACACACGATGCTAAGATTTTATAGGTCTTCCTATATAACCTATAATATAGTAACTATTATGCCCATTTTTCGGCTAAAGAAACTAAGGCAAGGAAAGGTTAAACAGTGTGCTCAAGGTCACACAGCTGGCTCTGAACCCGGTTTTCTCTATGCAAAGACTCTGCTCTTAGCTACAATGTTATCTTGCCTCCCAGAACTTTCAGATTTTCACAGTGACCTACAATAAAAAATATATTTATATCATGGTCTTCTTACACATAGAAATACACACAGATATATATGTGTGTTTGTGTGTGGGTATATGTATATGTATATACATATATACACACATAATACTATGTATGATACATCTTGGCATGTTCTGTTCATTCGGTTTCATGTCTTTAATGTTGTTTTTCAATCCGCTAAATTGATCTCATAACTCTTTAAGGGGACATGACACATAAGTTTGAAAAACATAGCAATAAACCTTAAATTCCAAAAGACAATAAGGAACATTAGATACTATAGTTTATAGACAATATGGCTAAAGTATGCAAGAAAACGACATGCTGAAAATTTACTCATATGAGTAATAATCTTTCATTTCAGACCTCTCTGAGTATTAATAATAGAAATTGTTATAATTTATTACATGTTCTGTGCTTTATAATCTTTTGAAAACTTCTCACATTCAATATGTCTTTTAATATTCACAAAACTCTATGAGGTATAAAAGAAACGAAACAACCAACAGTAATAATGCAATATTTCATTTATCTTATTATTATTCTGTGGAATTTAAGGATTTTCATTCCCACCAGAATAGACTATTGAAGTTTACCCATTGAAGAATTCTCTTTTTTTTTTTTTTTTTTTTTTAGGTAATGGATGCTTTGTTATTGGAAAATCAGTCATTAGTTTTCCTAATATAAATTAGGAATGTCTGGTGTTTTAAAAAAAGCAGGAGATATATATTTCTTTTTTAAATAACTTATTGTCAAGTTAGCTAACATAGAGTATATACAGTGTAGTCTTGGCTTCGGGAGTAGATTCCTGTAATTCATCATTTAAACACAATACCCAGTGCTCATCCCAACAAGTGTCCTCCTCAATGCCCATCTCCCATTTTCCCCACCTCCCCTAACCCCCACCTCCATCAACCCTCAGTTCTCTATATTTAAGAGTCTCTTATGTTTTGCCTCCTTTGTTTGTAACTTATTTTTCCTTACTTTCCCCTATGGTCTTCTGTTAAGTTTCTCAAATTCCACATGTGAGTGAAAACATGATATCTGTCTTTTTCTGACTGACTTATTTCATTTAGCATAATACCCTCCAGTTTCATCCACATTGTTGAAAATGGCAAGATTTCATTCTTTTTCATTGCCAAGTAGTATTCTATTGTATGTATATGGATAGATAGATATAGATATAGATACAGATATACAGATATGTATCTTCCACATCTTCTTTATCCATCCATCAGTTGATGGACGTTTCATCACATTAATGGAAGAAAGGGTAAGAACCAGATGATCCTGTTAATAGATACAGAAAAAGAACTTGACAAAATATAGCATCCTTTCTTAATAAAAATCCTCAAGAAAGTCGGGATAGAAGGAACATACCTTAACATCATAAAGCCATATATGGAAGGTCCACAGCTAATATCATCCTCAATGGGGAAAAACTGAGAACTTTCTCCCTGAGATTAGGAATATGACAGGGATGTCCACCCTCACCAATATAGTTTAACAGGGTGTTTGAAGTCCTAGCCTCAGCAATCAGAAAACAAAGTGAAATAAAATGTATCCAAATTGGTAAAGAAGTCAAACTTGCACTTTTCGCAGATGACATGATACTCTACATGGAAAATCTGAAAGACTCCACCAAAAAAACCACGAGAACTTGATGCATGAAGTCAGCCAAGTCACAGGATGTAAAATCAATGTACAGCAATCAGTTGCATTTTATACACCAATAATGAAGCAACGGAAAGAAATATCAAGGAACCAATCCCATTTACAGTTGCACCAAGAACCATAAAATACCTAGGAATAAATCTAACCAAAGAGGTAAAAGACCTGTATGCTGAAAACTGTAGAAAGCTTATGAAAGAAATTGAAGACACAAAGAAATGGAAAGTCATTCCATGCTCATGGATTGAAAGAACAAATATTGTTGAAATGTCAGTGCTGCCCAGAGAAATCTATACATTCAATGCTATCCCAATAAAAATAGCACCAGCATTTTTCACAGAGATAGAACAAACAACCCTAAAATTTTCATGGAACCACAAAAGACCCCCAATAGCCAAAGTAATATTGAAAACGAAAGCCAAAGCTGGAGGCATCACAATGCCAGACTACAAAGCTTGTACTATAAAGCTGTAATCATCAACACAGCATGATATTGGCACAAAAACAGACACATAGACCAATGGAATAGAATGGAGAACCCAGAAATGGACCCTCAAATGTATGGCCAACTAATCTTTGACAAAGCAGGAAAGAATATCCAATGGAAAAAAGACAGTCTCTTTAGCAAATGGTGTTGAGAGAACTGGACAGCAACATACAGAAGAATGAACCTGGACCACTTTCTTACACCACACCTTATACAAAAATAAATTCAAAATGAATGAAAGAGCTAAATGTGAGACAGGAAATCATCAAAATCCTACAGGAGAAAACAGGCAACAACCTCTTTGACCTCAGCCGCAGCAACTTCTTACTTGACATGTCTCTGAAGGCAAGGAAAATAAAAGTAAAAATGAACTATTGGGACCTCATCAATATAAAAAGCTTCTGCACAGCAAAGGAAACAAACAACAAAACTAAAAGGCAACCAATGGAATGGAAGAAGATATTTGCAAATGACATATCAGATAAAGGGTTAGTATCAAAAATCTATAAAGAACTTACCAAACTCAACACCCGAAAAACAAATAATCCAGTGAAGATATGGGAAGAAAATACGAATAGACACTTTTCCGAAGAAGACATCCAGATGGCTAAGAGACACATGAAAAGATACTCAAATCACTCATCAGGGAAATACAAATCAAAACCACATTGAGATACCACCTACACCAGAGTGACTAAAATTAACAATTCAGGAAGCAACAGGTGTTGGCGAGGATGTAGAGAAAGGAGAACCCTCTTGCACTGTTGGTGGGAATGCAAACTGGTGCAGCCACTCTGGAAAACAGTATGGAGCTTCCTCAAAAAATTAAAAATAGAATTACCCTACGACTTAGTAGTACTAAAAATTTATCCAAAGGATACAGGAGTGCTGATTCATAGGGGCACATGTCCCCTGTGCTATCTATCCACAATAGCCAAATTATGGAGAACTCTTGACTTCATAGTGTCAGTCTACCACATTGCCAAGATCTGTCTTTTAAAAAATATTTTATTCAAAAAAAAATAAAAAATAAATAAATAATATTTTATTCTAATGAATCTTTCTGTACAATGAAGTAATATTGCTGAGGAAATAAATATTTTTTAATAAATACCAACAATTAAAAAAAAACTTAGGGTAAGGACATAGTCATCTTTAAAAAAAAAAAACAGTAGCAGCAACCTGCCTACTCAGACACTATAGGGACATCTCTTGCTGATATTTTCTTTCGGTTTCCTTTCAAAATCAGTGGGGCTCACAGGTGTTTAGATGGTAGTGTGATGCATTATACTCAAAAATGGCCTGTGCAGCCTTGACTTTTCAGTCGTAGGCGTTACTCACCCTTTTTGGAGTGTCAGGCAGAGATGCTCAAGGGATGGAGATGTGATTTTCTGCCCCTTCCATAAATATGCACATTGACATGATGGGGCTTTCTTACATGCTATTTTGGGTAGGCATTCCCCTCCCCATCTCTCCATGGAGACAGAAAATTACTTTTGTCAAAGTTATTCTCAATGCATTTACAATCATCCAAGTTTTAATTTTAGTTGGCTTTTATGATTGCTTCCTTGGATTTGTATAAAGAACTTTCTGGTATTTTTAATACTGAATCATCTGGAACCTATCATTTTCCCTGTTTTCTCTTAGCTATACCTATAGATCCAAGTATCCAAAAATTCCATGAAAATTGTTCTGAGGGAAAATTATAAGCTGTTGTCTTCAAAGATTCGCCAACTCCTCTATTACTTAAAAATGATTTCTCCTATTGTTTCTTTTAGATACTAGTCATTGGTATAGCTCCTTAAAAATCCATCACAACCAAGAAGTATTTTATTCAACACAGGAAAACCTTTTTCCCCTCAAACACATATTTAAAATGTTAATCTAGTCAGTCATTGGCCCTTTTATATAGCAAAAGAGACCTTCAGAAGCATCCAGACATTTATTTTTATTTTAGAAATGAGGAAAGGGAAAGGCCCAGTCTTCGAACTCCCAGTTAGTCTTCATTTCTGTTCACCACATTGCCAAAAAGCAGAGTTCATGTTTGTAGAATGCCATTAATTAGTGTATTCCACTTCATAAATAATTCGTAACCACAGTAGTATTATTTTGCAAAAGAGAAAAAATCATTGAAAGTGTCAAGATTCTACAATAGAAAATGAGACGTCGTATGTGCCCATGCATGTAGGGGTTCTGAAAGGCTTTCTTTGATTACTGTGTAAATGGTAAATAGAAATCCATATAGTTTCAAGTCTGATTCTACATCTGCTAATTGGATTTTGCTGTATGGATTTAGTAAGCCAATATTCATGCTCTTAAGTAAACATCTCTCAGAATGCATGCATATGACAAAGCTGGTTTTTCTTTTAATCGCTGGAATCAACGACTAAATCGGAGGTAGGCCAAGTTGACTTTGCAAAAGTAATCTAGGTTATAATGAAAGGACTTTATACTTATTTTACTATCAGCAGAACTAATGGAAAGAAAACAGAAATGTAGAATCCTAAAGGTCTTCCAAGGGCAGAAATTCATCTCTTTTCCTGACAGGAATACCCACATTATTCTGAACCGTTCTGTTTTACATCTAATTCCTGGCTGACAAATGTCCGTTTTTCATGCTTATTCATTCGTCACCCTTGTGTTCTCTCTGCCTGCAAGGCATCCAGCCTGCCTTCTATCACATCTCTGCAAATGATAAAGGATATGCTTAAAACGTTACCCACCCTCCCCTTGCAGAGGCATCCAGAAGTGAGCAGCTGCATTCCTGGACAACCACAATATATTCTATGCTCGTTACACAACCTGAGAGCTAGAAAAGAGGGTTTATGGCAGAAATTAAAAGGATTTTGCAGGAAGAAGTATTGCCTCGTGGGGGGTTAAATGCGAGATCATTTTAGAAATTACATAAAATTTATATGGAGTTTAAAGCCAAACCATTAAAATGAAATAATTACAAGGTATTCAATGATGGCTCAGTTAAACCTGTCTCTCGAAGGATGTGCCTCTGATGTGTGGTCACCATTCTCAGTTAGGAAACAGGGATCCTCCTAAGAAGTGCCTTCATATGGCAGGAATTTGAAAACCATGCCAAAAACTACACCATATCCTAAGAATTACAGCATGCTGCATTCAAACCCATTGCCTCTTAATGGTGCTGCTGACTTCTGTCATCATAAAATTTTTGCAAAAGAGCAGTAGGTTCTCATGATGGTCATATTGCCAGTTCCCGTGCACCCCTCAACCCGGCTTGGCTTTCACTTGCCATTCACACCTAAATGTCCCAAACCAGTGGCTTCTTCACCCTTCTGAATCCTTCCCTGCATTTGTCCTGTTGGCCTCTCATCTTGTTAAAACGTTATTCTCCTCTTGGCTCCTCTGACACATGTCTGTTTGGTTTCTCTCTTGCCTCTTTGTTCATGCCATGTCATTTTGCTGGCAGCCTTTTCTTTTGAATGTTGGTGTCCTGTACGTTGAGCACTCAGTCTTTCTCCTGGTGATGTAATCTGTTTCCCGTGCTTCGGTCGTCTCCTAGACAACAAAGCACAAATCGCTTACAAGGAGGTTTTTTATAAGTTCTAGTGTTTCTCAACTTGGGATGGATTTTGCCTACTGGGGACATTAGGCATCTGTCTGTGGGCATTTATTTTACCACAGCTGGAAGAGGTGCTCCTTGCTTTGAGTAGGTGACGTCCAAGGGTGCTGCTAAGTATCTTGCTATGCACAGGACAACCTGACAACAGAGAATTATCCAGTCCCAAATGTCAGTAGTACTGAGCCTGAGAACACATGATCTGGATTTATTGCACTTTCCATTTGAATATCCATTTGAGTATTTCCATTTGAGTATTTGGTGTACACACCAAACTGAACCTGTACCAAGTACATCGCTATCTTTCTCTTCACTTTCCTTTCTAATTCTGTATTTATCATCTAGTGATGGTACCATCTTAACAATTGCAATAGCTAAGAATATACTATTATTCTTGCCTCCTGGCACTCTCCAAATACTTGGGTCTTCTGAAATGTATGATCTTTTTATTTCCAGAATCTGCTTCTTCCTTCTCCTCTTCCTCCTCCGCACTATCACTAGCCGAGTTCAAGACCCCGTCATTCCTCCTACTCTACTCAGATGGGTTCCTAACTACCTTCTGTCTCTTTACCACCACCTCTGTGACGGCTGTCACAATGAGGGGAGTATGATATCTGATCCCCTTCCTTTGCTTAAAAGCTTTTGAGGGTTTGCCATTGCTTAGCATGGCAGAAAGGCTCTCACAAGTAGATCTCAGCTTACCTTTTTAGTCTTGAGTCTTTTTATCTTACACATCATCATCTTAAGCACTTAAGCAAGTGTGTACCAAAGAATATAATACTAAATATGAAAATAATTTGTTTTAGCTATTTGGATGCATACGTACCTCATTCTTATTCTAAGCCCTCATTTTGTGATATGCTTATTAATTTAACCAAGAGAGTCGATAGGTTCTTAAATTTGAGAACTAATTCCAGTCATTATTTTTTCACCCTACCCCACATCAGATGGAAGTTTTTCAGAATGATTTTTTTTATAAACAAGATATATCTGGTCAAGAACATTTTGTCCCATAAAAATTGTCCACCGCTGCTATTATTCTTATTAGTACTTGGCATTTTGCCAAAATTTTTATCTTGATGCAGATCCAAAACGAAGAGAAACTACATAAGAAAAGAAAGAGTTAAAAAAGAGAAGAAAAGAAGAAGAGAGTAACAAGTTTTTAATGTTTGTGTTGGAAGGACACAGATTAACCAAAAGATGTCTGATGAAAGGGATGTCTGTAATAGCAAAATATGTACAAATCAAGTCTCAGAAGGTTCTAATGTAGCATTGGTTATTTTGCTGTAAGGCTTTCGGTAATTTGATAGATATGTTTCTTACATGTAAAATAAAGACCTGATTTTGATAACTTATAAGTTCTAATAACTGTGGATTTTAAGTGTTTATTTTTGCAATATACTCAATTTCTTGATAATCAAATCGGAAGTGGCCTTCTGACAGAAATTTTGTCACCGTTTGGCGAGTCTCTTGTCTTACCTCAGATCACATATATCCCATAATTTTCTCACAACCCC
Source organism: Felis catus (assembly GCF_018350175.1). Taxonomy (NCBI): domain Eukaryota; kingdom Metazoa; phylum Chordata; class Mammalia; order Carnivora; family Felidae; genus Felis; species Felis catus. The sequence goes on from NC_058371.1 coordinate 125,752,921, forward strand.
TAAGCTTTTGAAGGTTTTCTTATGCCGAGAAATTCAACAAATGGCAAGTTTGTAACAATGGATTTTTTTTTCTGTCTGTGCTTCCTTCCAGATCGTGCTTTCTGATAGCTCCTTGAAAGACATTAGGAATATACCTCCACAGTCTTTGGGTTTTCACCCATAGTTCAATAGGCTTAAATGGTACTTTTAGATTCTTAAGTCTTTATCAAAGATGTGACATGGAAGGATAGAAGCCTTAATTTATAATCAAAATCAACTGGACAAAATTCCAATAACTTTTCATTGGAAGGAGCTGAAACTGTATGTGTATGAAATAAAATGTTTAATATATTTTTTTGTTTATATAAATGTTGCTTCAAAGCTCTGTGGCAGAATCATTTATTTTTTAACTTTGGTGTTTAAAATAATAAACTGATTTTTTTAATCAGTAGTTTGTTTTTTTTAATGTTTATTTATTTTGAGAGAGCATACACATATGTGCATGTGGGGGAGGGGGAGAGAGAGAGAGAGAGAGAGAGAGAGAGAGAGAGAGAGAGAGAGAATCCCAAGTGGGCTCCATGCTGTCAGCACAGAGCCCGATGTGGGGCTCAGTGATCTCACAAACTGTGAGATCATGACCTAAGCCAAATCCGGAGTCAGATGTTTAACCGACTGAGGTACCCAGGTGCTCTAAAATGATAAACTGATTTCTAACATGTTTATTCCACCTATAACAATTTTTAAAAGTCTAATGCATATTTTAGCAACTATAACTATATAAATGTGTAATTAGACAGTTGGTATATTTGGGGAGAAATGACTATTTAATCTTCTAATTGAAGGATGGCTACATAATTACATATTACATATGTACAATTACATATGGCTACATAATTACATATTCTAGACTCATCCCCATAGTTACTCTTTTCCTTGCCTTGTGTTTGAGACATGTCAAGAAGCTATGTTCATTCTTTCAGGGTTCCAGCATTCTGTTTTCCCCTCTGAAACAAAAAACTTCTTTTTGAGTTATTGATGAAAAGATCTCAGAGTTATTACAACTTTAATAGTATCTATTATGAAGAGAAAAATATGTATGTACATAACAGACTGCGTGTGTGTAAGAATCATGACAATGGGATTCTTTTGATAAAAAATGTGATCACCATATTTGGTTACCAAGCAATACTAGGGAAATGCAATTAATCAGTTTCACTTATTTTGAAAATTAGGTTCTCCAAAGCATTCCATTAAAGATTAAAGTAGAAGCAGTTAATAGCCTCTGAATTTCATGTTTTCTACCACACAGAATATAACCCCAACTATGGTATAGTACTAACAACATGTGGTGTGGTTAAAAAAAATACAAAGACACATAAAATGCTAAACTGGAACATTTTTATAGCGTTTTCCATAAATGAATAAATGTTAATTATTATTAGTTTTGTCATGTATTTTACTACCTGTGCTTTCCAGATCTACGGAAGACATTTGAGCAGGAACCCCTGGGAAAGGAGGTATCCTTGGAACAGGAAGTCTTGCTCCAGTGTCGACCACCTGAAGGGATCCCAGTGGCTGAGGTGAGTAACAAAAATTCTTTGCATTTAGCAAGTGGCATTTAGTTATTCTAACAGAGGCCTAATCCATGGCTAATGGTGCAGTGAATTAGGGTATGGCATGATGAATGTCTGGTAATGGAGTCCTAACTGCCTGCTGCTGGCAAAATAGATTGATTGGGAACTGATTAATGACTCGGGAGTCAATTAGAATGCCCCACTGGACAAAGCCACAGGCAGCTCGGTTTAATTTTGTCATTCTCTTTCAAGAAACCAGAAACATTGCTTTATTTTACCTGGCACTTATCATATGGAGAGGTGATAAGACTTAATAAAGTACCATCGGTTTTATTATTGTTCTTGATAATATGCAAAAAGTGTAAGAAGAGTGTGTGTGTGTCTGTGAGCCTATGCACCCCACATATATATTTCCTGTTCTGTGATGTAATCCAAAGGCCGGATCTACGTACCATGAAGAAAAACATGTCTGAGAAATAACAAGTGTCAATTAGTTTCCCACCATGAGCTTTCTTCCATCAAGCTCTTCTTTTTTTTTTTTTTTTTTTTTTTTTTTTTGGCTAAAACAAAGCCTATTGACTATTAATAAAGCATTACGAATCAGATACATACCATGTTTTTCATTAGCCCCAAATCATATGGTGCCCTTTGAAAATGCCTGTCTACGGGGGTTAGGCCTACATGGCCCCAAGGGAGTGCCATGCCCTCCTTGAGACACTCACCATCATAGAGTATACTTGTTGAGGAAAATTGTCTAATATTGTATTTTCATTTGTTAACGAATAACTCTAAGCTCTCAAAAATGTTACCTTTTATGATTATTAGGAGACATCCTAATGGGCATCAAACACTATTGCCCTAGCTAATTGGGTATTCTGTGGGCCCAGAAACACATTCAGTTTGACAGGTAACATACATAGGTGCTAACCTATTGGTCCTTGTTAACCTCCAAACTACCTTGAGTCCTTTGGAATTCTCACTCTTTTATTGCATGTGTTCAAAGAGGCATTTTTTAGTTGTTGCAATTGGGGCCTGAATATGAGCCAGCTGCTTTGTTTTTTATTTTTAGTTTTTTTGTAAAAATAAGTCTTGAATTCTCCTTTATGTATGAAATTGCAAAATAATATATTGACACAATATAGTTCAAAAAATGTTTCATAGTTAATAGTGTACTTACTATTAGCTTTCTCTTAGTTTTTCAGTCTTTTGAAGGTTGAAGCAAAGGTGGGAGCCGGCTCAATTAGCTGATCTCACCACCACAAGATTAAACATCTGATTGCTCTTTGCAAATTATTATAAGTAGTAAATTAAGAAATCTAGGCAAAGCTCTTAGAAAACAGCTCCATTTTTTCTCTCACAGCCATTTATATCTCTCCATGTGTCAAATGCAAAGACTCAAAGTAGTGTTCTTAAGGAAACTTCTTGTTTTATTTTGCAAGAAGGGAACTATTTTTTGCCCTGTTACTGGCATTCCGTGGTACTTTCTAACACTGCATCAGAGACTTTACATGATTATATCTGTTTTATCTGAGCCCATCAAAACCTTATCTTCCAACACTGATATATAATATGATTTAGTGTGATGAAAGGAGGCAACTCTTCTCTATCCAGTATTTTATTTCACTTATTACAATAGTTCATCTGTCTCCTTAATTGTATTTTTAAAATTCTAAATGCAGGCCTCCACTAAACTACCTTAAAGACCAAAACATGTCCTGAGTAACATGCGTGTCCACAGCCTCATTTTTACCCAGCATTTCCTACTGATTGCTGGTCCCTGCAAAGACTTTCAGCGAGGAGATCCTAGTAATTTTTTCATTTTTTTTAGTCTCTCCAACAAAGTGGTTCACTTTGTCAAGGAGTAAAGATTCATGACTGAAAACTAATTGGCTGTGAATTTTATTTGTATCATTAGTGGGGAAGAGACCAATTAACACTTGGCAAGCTCAAAAATCATATACCCATTTGACATTCAAAGAACTATATTTAATGCATTTTTTCCTTTTTTTTTTTCTGAAGTCAGAAGAGACATCAAACAGTCTTGCTCAAGAGCAGGCTAATAAACTCCTAGGTAGATATTTTCCAACACCCTTAGAATCACCAAGATCAGAAAGCTAATAAATACCCTAATGGGACACATTACAATAGTCATTTGCTTAAGAGGAGCAGATAAATGAAAAAAAGAAAGGAATGAAATGTAACCTGGTGAATTAAAGTGTTATTAAATTATTTTGATTGTATGATAAATGCATTCATTATTTAATATTTAAATTTTTTGAAGAATCTAAAAGCATAAATATAGCTTAGAGTGAAATGCTGATCTTAAAGATCAAACTCTTGCATTTTACCATAAATAAAATCAATCATGAAGGTATACTGGCAAGGATTTGTGCTGCTTTTGTGTCCAAGGCAATTGATTCTGAAAAACTCAGATGGTAAATGCTCAATGGATACATGGTTTGATCAATTCAGTTGATGTTTGTTTTATATGTGTCTAGCTCCAATGAGCAAGTAGTCAGGTACATTCTTTGCAGAATATGAGGAAACAACTTTCTTCCTTCCCATACAAGTCAATAAATTTCTAAAGAACTCTACCAGTTAAAAAAAAATTAATGTTTTTATTTATATTTGAGAGAGAGAGACAGAGCATGAGCAGGGAACGGGGCAGAGAGAGAGAGAGACGGAGACAGAATCCAAAGCAGGCTCCAGGCTCTGAGCTCTCAGCACAGAGCCCGACGTAGGGTTCAAACCCACGAACCTGAGATCATGACCTGAGCCAAAGTTGGATGCTTAACTGACTGAGCCACCCAGGCACCCCGAGAACTCTACCAATCTTAAATTACAGTGGTATCACTTTTGATGCAGATAACATAGGCATTTCTGAGGTCATAAATAACATTTAATATCATCCCCTATTTTGGCTCTGGTCTCTATTATAGAATGTTAAACTAATTTCCTCATAGAACTCTCGGTGTAAACCATTTTTAACTTTTTGACTTTGGGCAAGGTGTTTCAATTCTCTGTATATATGTTTTCTGAATTATAAAATGGAGATAACAATAATAGTATCTATCCAGAAGGTAGTTTTGGAGTTCAGATGAGATGATACACGTAAATCACTTGGACCATGTAGAAAGCTCAAGAAACATCAACCATTTTTAGTACTATTATTATATGATCGCTTACTGATTTACAGAAGACAAAATTCAAGCTCTGGAATTCAGAATAGCCACTAAGCACATTGTAACTATGCTGGGTGCTATGGGGCTGTGAAGCTTCTGTCCTGTGAAAAATCACCAATATGCCCTCTTGTGTTCTCCAGCCAGGGCTTTGGTTAGAGTCCATAAATACTACAAATGAAGATCACAGTGTAACCTTCAAACAAGGAAAAGCCCTCATTTATTGTAAATATCTACTTCACAAATGACTTGTTAATGTAAATACCTACAGCAAGTCATGACATGGCTGCTGTCCTTGCTCTAATTCTTGAAGGTACTCGTGTCCATTTGGCCCTCATGATCCCAAGTCATTGGATCAGTCTGCATATTTTATTTCAAAGAGGACATTTGGGTTGAGGCTACTTTTGGTAGTTCTCCTTTTCAGGGATAAAGGAAGGAGAGTGACAAAGTTTCAGAGGAGGAAGAGGCCAATCCAGATTTCTTATACCACATCTCTCCAAATGGTGACGCTTTGGGTAAGAAAAATTATGTTGTGGGCACCCCAGGATAAAGCATATGGGTTCCAGAACTCTAATCTTGGCTCTCCCTCCTCTGGTCTCCTTGCCACATCCTTTCTTTATATCTATTTTATTTAAGATATTTAACAACTGTATGACTTCCTTAGCCCTGAGGCAGAGTCTGAAGGCCTTGTGCTGTATCAGGCATAAACCCTTCAGCTGCTGAATCATAGGGTGGTCCAGGGAGCCATCCAGTGCTGGGAAGGAGAAGGGGAGCGCTCAGTTCTTTAGCAGCACATACAGACTTGTTTCAGCCATAGCATAACACCTGGTATGGATGAACCAATGTGATTGGCTCCTATATACAATGATGTTTTATAGCTCCAACTACTACTTGCATTGAAATGTATCTGTTTACTCCTCTGCCTGCCTGACTAAACTGTGAAGAAATAAGGAGCAAACGGGTTTTGCTCATGTTTTATCTCTAATACCCACAGACTGAACCTATTTAGTAGATTCTCTAACTATATCTCATTAAATGAAGGAAAGAGTCCCTGTTGGATATGGCTACATTTCAGGAAACGGAGATGGAACTTTCCACAAAAAGGACGTTTGTCACCCCTGAAGTTGCAACCGTATTGAGAGAACTCAGTGTGGGGTGAGAGGTTTCATTAGTCTGAAGCCTGAGAGTGAAGTTCCAACCCACTAGGACCAGAAGGAAAAAAGGGGGGGGGGGCAATTGGGAGCTACTTTAGTTCAAGGAGTATAGGGCAGGTTAATAATAATCATATTAAAATTAAGAGTAGACCACATGGGAGAAAGGAAAACAACCACCAGAAACACTCTAAAATGGTATTGCCCACTATTTTAGTGGTCCGTGCCAGGACCACACCAAAAGTACAATGTTGTTGTTACATTTCTGGGAAGGTATTTTGCCTCCCTTTCAATAGACAAGCCTCCCCATTTCCCTAAACAAGCCAGAAAATTAATACACTGATGAATGGGTGCTGGGTGTCCCAGTGTATCATAGCAGCACTCTGTAAAGTGAATTCCTCTTTGCTCATCTTAGTTTATGCCTACAAAATGTTGTGTCACATGGTGAGCCAGAAATATACTCAGAGATACTTTATTTCATCAGATTATCTCTTTTGGAGAGTACTGGGATCAAAACATCAATGCATACAAGATTTGTTGGCATGGCGGAAGGAGCAAAACTGAATTTTTCAGTAAAACCTGTGATTTGTATCACCTTTAACAAGGGGATAATTGCTTCTCTAATTATAATTGAGCCATTTCTCATAGGAGTTTAATTGGAGGCACAGGGCGCAATGTTCAACTTATTGACCCAGTTGTGCTTAGAAGCCGTCCTCTTATTTATCAACATTTGCATCTCTAATTAGCAAGTGGGAAAATATGGGTCGAAGTGCAAAAGAATAGCTTATTTTGCTGAGTTTAGTCTTGATAAACAGGGAACAGATTTTTTTTTTAAAGCTAATACTGCCGGGGCCAAAAGCTGCTGGCAGCTGGAGGCTATGCCAAATGTGCAGCATCAGGTGCTATGCCATCTAATTGATTATTAATATGGCTGCTGAACATTTTGTTTCATGAGCGGCATGCATGTTTCACTGCCATTCCCTCATAATGGGGACTTCGTGTGGCTGCATTTCCATGCAGGTGCATTGTCTTCCAAGCCGTGCTTTCTGTCCTTTGTAGGCGAAAGAGAGAAAAGAAGGGCTTGAATACAAATTTGGAGAGAGAGACTGCTTTCAGCGCTCAGTGATATCTGTTGGAGTTTTCCCCTAGCACGTGTGTAGCAACAAGCTGCTGATTTTTTTTTTTTTTTGAGCTGATTATCAGCCTTGCAAAAAGTTTTGCGCAAGTATTAGGCTTCCTGACTAGTAGGCAGCTTGCAAGCTTTATATTGGTTCAATCTACAGTTGCCAGCATCACCTCTTTATTATGGTTACCCCTTAAGTTTTTCTTCCAATATCTGCCTCTAATAGTTATATGCAGAGCTGACCATAAGCCCAGATAACCACGTAAACCAAGTTAAAAATAATAACATTAAACGATGCCAACATCCATTAAAAAAAAAACAGAATTATAAACCGTTTTTGGACTTATAATAGATTGTGGCTTCACTCCGTGCTCATACATAGTGGTTCCTTTGAGCTCTAGCACAGCATGCAGCTTTTGTTTTTTAATCATTCATTCATTCATTCAAGAAATATTTATTGTCTCTTCCCTCTGTGCTGGGTACCCTTCTAGTTGCAGGAGATACAAGTCAGCCAAAGTCCCTAACGGGTTAAAACAAAACAAAAAATGACTACACAAGAATAGAAATAAATGACCAAGGAATTGCCAGATAGTTGCAAGTTAAAAGAAGTAAGACAAGGTCATATTTCAGAGGTTGATGGTTATTGGGGATTGGAAGTCACTTCAGAGTCCAAGGAGAATCTCTGTGGAGGCACTCTATGAGCTGAGGTCTGAATGACAGGGAAGAACCAGTTTTAAAAATGTTTGGGTCAGCAAGTTCCATGCAGGGGGAGCAAAATACCCTGAGAAAGAGTTGATGTGGCTTTAGATTTAAAAAGAGGCCAGTGTAGGGGTAGGGGCGCCTGGGTGGCACAATTGGTTAAGGGTCCCACTTCAGTTTGGGTCATGATCTCATGGTTCCTGAGTTCAAGCCCTGCATCGGGCTCTGTGCTGACACCTCAGAGCTTGGAGACTACTTTGGATTCTGTGTCTCCCTCTCTCTCTGCTCCTCCCCCTGCTCACACTCTGTCTCTCTCTCTCAAAAATAAATAAACATTAACAACACTAAATTAAAAAAAGAAAAGAGGCCAATGTTTCAGAGACACAGTGAAGCCTTGAGGAGGGCTTTGTGGACTTATAGGAGGATGAGTTTGTGGGCTTACAGACAAGGTGAGTAGTTTGGACTGATCTCTGAATGCATGAAAACCCCCTGGAGATTTTAAGTAAGGAATTGTCATGTTGTGGTATATATATATATATATATATGTGTGTGTTTCAAAGATCATTCCTGCTGCTGCATGGAAAACAGACTTCAGTAGTGTAAGAATGGAAACAGGGACCCATTTAGGGGATCTTGCCTGAACCTAAAGCAAGAGAAAATGGTTGCTTGTCTTAAGGTGGGAGTAAAAGAGATGGAGAGAGATGGTGAAATAAAGGACATATTTTAATTTCTGCCAGAATACAAAATTCTTTTGGGGGGGACTAAAAATTTCTGAACATGAATTTTAAATTTGCTCTTACGAAATGAATAAGATCTAGAAAATGTTTTCAGGAGAAAGTAAAATCTTCCATGCTAAAGTGCAGCTGTTTTCAAACACAGTCTCTCTCTTAGTGGCAACAGACAATGACCTAGAATGTATCTTTAATCACAAGGCACAATGATCTTTTATTTCTGTTACCCTCATTTCTTAAGAAAAGTGTATCTGTTTCTTCAGTAAGTTCTCTTGCTTGGAAACTTCTTTCAGTGATTCTCTCAGTAGGTCTATAGGCACTATTTACTGGGGGTAAATTCACTGGGGGTGAGAAATGGCAACCTAGTGACCAGAAAGTGCAGAAATCCCATTCTTTTTTTTTTTTATTTTTAAAGTGTTTTTTTATTTATTTTTGAGAGAGAGAGAGACAGAGCACAAGTGGGGGAGGGACAGAGAAGGAGGGAGACACAGAATCCAAAGCAGGCCCCAGGCTCTGAGCTGTCAGCACAGAGCCCGACACAGGGCTGGAACCCACAAACCATGAGATCATGACCTGAGCTGAAGTTAGACACTTAACCAACTGAGCCACCCAGGCGCGCCCCGAAAGCCGGTACTTCTAAAGGTGGCCAGACTTAGTAAGAGTCCCACTCTTATGTGGTAAGTAAGAAATGCTGAGAATTCCTTATCCTGAAAGGCAAGTTTGTAGTAAAGACTCGTTAGGAACTATCTATAGACCAGTCAATGTATAGTTGCTTTGCCCTGAAAAAAAATAGCATTTTAAGGACATTTCAGTGCCATTTTGCTCCCTTGGAAGATATTATTAGATATAGTCATTCTACTCTGGGCATTTTGAGTGGTTGTCGCTATTAGTTAATTTAATAGTTCATTAGGTCAGTATGCTTTTATCTTCTCATAGTTGAACTTAGGTTTTAGGAATGGAAGTTTTCAGACTTCAAGACAAGTTTGCCTCCGCAGTATGGTCTGTGTACATTCAGCTCTCAAAAGCAATAAGCCAGACATATGTGCAATTAAGGGAGTGTTTCCTCAATAGGAAAACAAATTCCTTTCTTAGCAAATTCTTTCCCTTTGCAGAAGTTACAACTGAGCAAAATGTCACTACATTTTCCACTTGTTTTTTTTTATTCTTTGGCTTTTTTTTTTAACAATTGTCTAAGGATAATTTCAACATGCTTGAAAGACCAACACTTTAAAGCATAAAAACACACATACTTTCACAAACCTATTGAATGGTACAGAGTATTTTGGACAGTAGTCAACCCAGAAGTGAATAAGTATCTTATTTTATTGCAAATCTGACAAGCCAATGAATGCCTAAACAAAGTAGCCTTCTATTCTTGGCCAGAGAGAACATCTAGAACAATGTCTCCACAATAGCTGTGGGGGAGATGTAGGATGGAAGGAGAAAGCTCTCGTCCTTTTACACACTTTCTTTTTAATGGCTTCTTGCTTCTTGTATTTTAAGGCACTTTTTATGCACAACTTTTATGGGTAAAGAACATAATGAAGATATATAATGAGGTATATGTATATGTATATGTATATGTATAATGAAGATGTTTTTAGTCATAAGAAGTACCTACAAGAGATGGTGAGAAGGTGTTGCCAGGGTAAGAAATCAGAAGAAAATAATTCTGGGATTGCAAACTCTGGAGCAATTGGAGCCAAACTCTAGGTGGTAAAAGTCTCCAGCAGGGTATTACCTATAGTCATCCTTTAGAATTTTCTAGGTCTTACTACTACTCAAAGTGTGATGCATAGATTATCTGTGTTGACGTGACCTTGGAACTTCATAGAAAAGCAGAATTTCAGGCCCCACCCCAGGCTACTTACTCCGAACCTGCATTTTTAGCAAGAACGTTAGAACCAGTCTGCAGTACTGGTTCTCAAACGAGGATGCGCTTTGGGGTCACCTGGGAATTGGTACATGGTACAGTCTGGCTATCAAGATTTTTAATGGCTCCCCACGTGATTCTGCCACCCAACAAAGTTGGAGAACCACTGGTCTAAAGAGCAAGGTTAAAACAAACAAGTGCAGGAAAACCATCAAACTTGTCACTTCTAAACCAGTCAGTGAAACTTGGCAGACTCTCAGCTTCTAGCTGATGCTCTTTCTAGAAGCTTGGCTTGGCTCAGTGTGCATTTGATAATCACCCCATAATTGCTTTTCCCATTTGTTTGATTAATGTACCTGCATCTAGTGACTCCAGGCTGAATCGCCATCCTCTCAGGTGTACACACTCTTCACAACTCTGTTGTGTCATTTCCAGTCTCCGTGTTCTGACTCGAGGGGCCCCAGTTTGAGTTCAACGGAGTAACCTTTCTGATAGATGAGGGTTTTTCTAGCTAATAGTTGCTGGAGTCACTTTTCATGTTGGGTGGCATGTGGCAGTTTCTCTCTGTTAATTAGAACAAATGTGCCAATTATGTTAATGTTTCTCCCGATACCAATCAGTGAATAATTAGACACAACACATCTGTCTTTCACAGGGGAGTAGAATAGGAGAGAAAACTGCAAGGTGCTTTGTTCTTTATTATTGACATATATGATTAGACAATTCTTTAGCCAATCACATTGTTAACAAGTTCATGTACCTAAAGGGCAAAGGGTGCCAGTAGCTTCTGGGGGAAAAGCTGAGCACCTCTCGTTGTTAGTTTAATTTTGATCAGAAAATTGCTATCTCCAAAAAGAACTCTGTAAACAATTTAAGTGATCCTTCCTTTTTTTTTTCTTTGATTTCATTGCCCTATTTGGTAACATTCAGGTATGTCATTTACCCTGAAGTACAAAAAGAAACAAGTTCTTAAGTAGAAGTACTTAAAACTCTCAGAAAGGATTTAGCTTTATTGATATAAAAGCTCACCCTGAAAGAAATCACAAAACTCGGCCTATAGGATTATGCTGAAGCTGTTGTAAAGATATGTAAATCATCAGATTTATGATTTGTTATAATTTCTGTTTATTTGTCTCCATGTACCTTAACTTTGCAGCTTTCTGATGAATGGAAAAATTTCCTTTGCTTCTATTGTTGTTCCACTGGCGTTTGGGCTCCATACTTGGCATGGTTTTACAGAGATGGAGTTGTAGCCAAATTATTTCTATTGCAAGCAATGCCTCTACCCTTGTGTTGATTCTGGCAGTATGAAGAAGAGACATATGAAACCAATCCATTAGTCTTCCTGAAGGTAGTCAAAGCATATTCTAGGTATGCTTTTACATAAAGCCTTTTGTTTAGTTCAGAATGTAAAGTGTATACGCTCTAGCGAATATGGCTCACGTTCCTAATGTTTAATAATATCAAACTGGGTACTTTTATTATCTAAAGGTAAAACATCAACATAGTTGTGATAAGGTCTCTACTACTGTGGTTTCAAATATGTTGTCACGATTGTTCTTTTAAAAATGGTTGGAAACTAAGAATGGAATTTAGATTGTAATTTTTTTTTTTCTTACTGTGGCACTGATTTGCTTAAACAAAACACAGGAACCACTAAAAGAAAACATTTGGAAATCGTTGCGATTGCTAATACTAGTTAGTGCCAGGCCTTCCTAAAAAAGCCCCTGATGTGTGCATCATCCTGGGATACGTTCTCTTTGCCCAGGGGTGTGGAAGGGACAAGGCAACAGGGAGGAGGACACGGCTGTTGATTTGTTTTTATTACATCATTTTGCCCAAATATTTGTGTTTTATTTCTTAATAGTAAAATATGAACGTGGTTACATTTTACACAGTTTTAGTAGTAAACCATGAAAAAAAATTACCAAAGATAAATAATGTTTGGAAAGTAATTATTTTATGTAAGTGACTCCCCCACTTTATATACTCTTAACATTAGAAGTTTGGGGACCTGTCTTGGGTAGCTTAGCTTTTATGCTGCTTATTTAGAAAGATAAATAAGGGGAGTGAATAAAGGTGGGGAAATGAGTATGGGAAGTCCAGATTAAACTAGAGATTATAATTTATCCCATATTTAATTATGAGTTATCAATGGATAATCTGTTGGGAATGTTAATCCGCTTTTCTCTGTCTTTGCTGATGATAAATCAAAACTTAAATTTAAACTGAAGAATAAAGTTTTTAGGGGGGAGATTTGAAACATGAGGTTGTTGAATGCTTAAATGGCTGTTCAAAAAAGGTTGTAGAAGCCTGAGCCATTGAAAAATGATCCCCATGTTTTGCTGCAAAACCTTTTTTTTTTTTTACCCCCTCACAGCACTTATATAGCCAATAGTTCTGAATTTTATAAAACATCAGTAACAGTAAAGCTATAAAACCGTGCATCTAGGAGCCATAAAAAAAAGTTGATTCTTAAATCACACCACACACAGGAAGGGATGACAGTTTTATACATCTTTTCTGGGAACACACAATATGGGGTCAATATGCTCCAGTCCTGAAACTTATAATCAAATTGGGAATCCCTCATATTCATTAATAAAATCATGTCAGCGTTTTGAGAACTCTCTGCCAGACCGAAGGCATCAATTGAACTGAAAGATCTAACTGTTGGAGGGATTTCTAAACATTTTATCCTCTCTAGAAGAGCTGGGAACCAGTTCTCATATAGGAGGGCAAGAAATATGGTCTCTCTTCTGGTACATACACTAGGCAGGATTGAGGCTGTAAATAAGGGAAAACTTTCCTCACTGGGAGAGTTTTAGTAATGAAGACTCATAAACCAATACCAATAGCCCTATGCAGTGGAAGATTGAAAATTTTCTCTTAGTTTTTTTTTTTCTGATTAGTATTATGAATATGAAGATATGTCCTCCTTTTAAAAAAAATAATGTTTATTTATTTTTGAGAGACAGAGAGAGAGACAGAGCCTGAGCAGAGGAGGGGCAGACAGAGAAGGAGACACAGAATCCAAAGCAGACTCCAGGCTCTGAGCTGTCAGCACAGAGCCCGATGTGTGGCTTAAACCCACAAACTGCAAGATCATGACCTGAGCCAAAGTTGGACACTTAACCAATTGAGCCACCCGGATGCCCCTAAAGACATGTCCTTCTTAATAGAGAATTGAACGCTGAATCATCAACATTTAAAAAACATTTATAGAGATATAGTTCTGTTTGGGGTAAACTCAGTGAAGAAGCAATTAAATTAAATTTATGACTACCTCCCAATTCCAGGTGCTTTCCCTTCCATATCTCATTAAATCCTCCCACAGCCCTGGGAGGAAGGTCCTTCCCTCTGTACATGTGACGATCGTGCTTCTGGGAGCTTCCAGCCTCACAAGGCTGCAAGCTTGGCAAGTGGGAGGGCCTGGCTACAGAACCAAGTCTGGCAATTCCCAAGTCCGTATCTTTTCCTGTAACAAAAACAAGTTTTATTGGCTATGTTTTGGAAATTTAGTTCATTAAAATGACACAAATTATGTGTAGGCCTATTCTATTGATTTTCATGAGCTAATCTCAAAATATCCAAATATCCAAAAGATGTCCAAAATATCCAGAATATCCAAAGGTGTCTTTTGGGGAAAAGTCATTTATTTAAAAAGTGTTAATTCTCGTCAATTTTCCAAGGGTAGAATAAGCATGTTGATTTGTGCTATTTGTTATTATTATCTACACACACTTCACCAAAAAATGAAAATTTTAGAATGTACAAGAGAAATTGAACAAACTTCTGGTCCATTTCGTTAGAATATCTCAATGATTTTTAAACATATTTCATTTGGTGACAGAATTTTTTTCCAAAATTTTCTTCCAAAATATTTTCCTAAAGTAGAATTAATTGGTATCTTCTCTCTATATATATGTTCTCAGGTCACTATTTTTTTGTTGTTGTTTATCAAAGCACTGCTCTCAGTTCTGTTACAAGCAGTACTTCTCAGTACTTCAAAGTCATATTAATGCTTCTAGAAATCAAATATGTATATGCATTGCTAAGAATCAATAGAATCCAACACTGTGATCATCTTAAACTTTAATAGTCATAATTATTCCCCATTGTGTCTAATTTCTAGCACCTGCAATAATCCTCAGTGCATTGTTGCTATTCGATGGATACTCAATGAATAGCTAATTTTCAGTAGATCCTACTGACTTTTATTTTCCTGTGCAGTCATGTCTTTGTTACATCTCTCTGAATGTGGCTACATAACTCAATTAAGGGACTTCTTCCTTACAAAAATTTGCCACTGACAGTAGTAATTTTACTTATATGGGCACACATTCTTGCCTCTGTTCATATATTCATTCTTTCTTTTTTTCACCACACTTCAGTCGTGAAGGCTTTATTTCTGCTTCACAAACAATGACTTTTATAATTGCTCTTCTGTATACCTGGAACACTCTGGCTCAGGATGACTGGCTGTTTCTAGAAATGCATGTTCTAATGCTGAGTTGGCTCTACCGAGAAGCCTTCCCTATCATCTAAAATGAAAGAGTCAGCAAACTATAGCCTGCAGGCCAAATACAGCCCACCATCTGTTTTTGTAAATAAAGGTTTTATTTACATGCTCATTTACATATTGTCTATGCCAACAGTTTAGAGACCTTGGCCCACAGAGCCTAAAATACTTAGTACATGTCCCTTCACAGAAAATGTTTTCTGACTCTTAATCTGAAGCACTGTATAGCACTCTTTCTTTTCTTTTCTTTTTTTTTCCCTAGCCCTAAGGACCACTGAAACTATCCAGTGTATTTATTTGTTTATATATTGTATTCTTTCTTGAGAATCACATGGAGGGTAGACTTTGTCTTTTTGGTTTATTGATGCATCCCAGGTATCAGAAATAGTGAGGTCACATAGTAGATACTCAACAAATATTCACTGGATAAACAATAAATGCATTTTGAACATCTCTGCTAGGGTACTATAATAGATACTCTGAACACAAAACTAAACATATATATTCAGAGATGTTCAAAATGTATCAGTATGGATCAGTATTGGAGATATCATATACACATGAGTAATCGTGCTCTCAAGAACTCCCAGGCACAAACTTTACACAGATTATTACAGTACAGTATGATAGATGGTTTGAAAAGATTGCTACAGGTGCACATTAAAGGAAGACAGACAAAAAGGGCTTCAGAATGAAAGTGTCTTCTGAGTTGAATATTGAAGAATGAGTAGAGTTCTCTCAGCAGAAAAGGAGGAGAAAGGCATTTTGGGTAGAGTAACAGAAAATCCAGTGAGTGGCCACGTTAATGACGCTCACATGCTAAGGAACCTTTAGGAAGTTCAGTACGACTAGAGAGTGGTACTAAGTGATGAAGGTGAAGCTAGAGCAGTAATTGAGGACAGCTTGTAAAAGATTTCATATCAAGTTTGGATTTTAACCTGGAAACAATGACACAGTGGAGAACATTTTAATTGAAGCTATTATTTTTAAGATTAACTTTTTAGTAAAAATTGTTGGAATTAAAATAACATCACAGTACTACGTTTAGGGACATAGAAGAGGGGCCAGGTTGGAAAGCCATTTTAGGTAACGTCCATAACTTCATAGAATGGTTTTGAAGAAAGCTATGAGGATTACTGTAAGCTTCGAGTTTAGGATTGAGAGGATAATGGCTCCATATTTGAAAAGAAAACCAGGAGGACCAAGTTTATAGATGATGTGAGGTGATACTGAGATCAATTCAGCACATGTTTTGTTTTTCATATTTGTTGAGCATTCAGATGGAGTTATCAAGAAAGCCATTGAAAATATGAATGGAGCTTACCAAAAACTGGGAATGAAGGGATTGATTTTTGAGTGAACAGCCATGAGAATGAATGAGATCACCAGTGTATATATAGGCCAGTTGTTTGCAAACTGGCTGCACATTAACATCACCTGAGGAGCTCGGAGAAACACCAATGCCTGGGCCCCTCATAAGCCCAGTTCAGTCAGAATCTCTGCAGGTGGGGCCCAGATACAAGCAGATCTTAAAATCTCCCCGGGTGATTCTGATGCACAAAGTTGAGAACCACTACCATAAAATTAAAAGGAGGAAAATGAAAGAGAGAACCCTGCGGAGGACTATGTGAAACATAGTGGATGAAATAAAGGGACCCGGGAAAGAGGTTTGAGAAAGAACAGATAATTACGTGGCATGAAAGTAGCAGAGGGAAAGAGTGCTGTCGGACTGGGAAGTTAGGCGGGCTGCTGGTTGCCTCTGAAAATGCAGTTGGGGCGCTAAGCGTGAATCCAGACAGCACTAAAGTGAAGGGTCGGCGGGCAGATGAAGAGCTGAAGACAGTTTAGCCACAAAGGGAAAGAGAATGTGGAAGAATAGCTGGGAAAAGCAGGTATGTCCTAGAGTAATTTCATTGCTGGCTTGTGTTCAGGATGGACTGAGGACATGTGCATGTTTGTGGGTGACCTGATAGAAAAAAGGAAGAGCTTTGAGAGGAGTTTCTATCTTTGGGCCTATTCGGCCTATTAAAAAAGGAAGGAAGGAAGGAAGGAAGGAAGGAAGGAAGGAAGGAAGGAAGGAAGGAAGGAAGGAAGGAAGGAAGACATCTGCTTAAATTACGGAAGATCACAAAAATATTGAGTAACATGTTGATGACCTAGGGCCTCAAAAAGTCAAAGAGGTGGAAAAAGTGACCAGTGAGTGCCACTTCTGAGCACAGGATTCAGCAAGGCAGAGTTGGGAATAGTCTTGCAAGTGATACAAACACCTTCTGGGAAACTTGCATGTTTTCCTGTTTGCTAACATTTTTCCCTAGAGTAAGATGACCTTATTTTTGTTTCTCTTTTCTTGGTTGAATGTTGAACAAGATCTCACAATATGAAGATTGCTCTTTACAGAACTATCTCACTTTGTTCAACATCCTTGCCACAGACCGTGTTGCCTAAAAAAATAATAAACCCCAGCGTGTTCAGTTAGGTTTAACACAGGTGAGTCACGGCATATGAATGCGTGCACATAGAATGTGTCATTAGGATGGAATTTGATGGAATGCAGTTGGGTAAAAATGTGCACGTTAAAAATATTTTAAAGGATCTTTCGTTTTGTACCAGATGTTCCTTTTGTTTATTAAACTTGAATCTTAATTTGCAAAAGTCTTTTAAACTAGTAAAGACACTAAATCAGATAGTGTTCTATTATCAGCTATTAGGTTCAGTGACCCATTAGCTGGCATATTAGGTCCTCCTTCCTTCAATTTTGATGAATGCCAAGAATCGTGATTACCTGATTTGCAAACGGATTTGTTACCCTGTGATTTTAGTCCCTTATTCTCTCAAATACCACACTAATGTTCCCAACTAGTTTGCACTTAACTTGTGCCACCCTGGAGGCTTTTACACCCCTAACAATGTATCATGGTAAGATTGGGATGCAAGAGATGGCTTTGGTTTGAAAAGCAGGAGACAAGTTTTCAGCACAATGAGTATCAGGACGGAGTGCATATGGAAGTTAAAGATACAAATACAGGGCCGCTTGGGTGGCTGAGTTGGTTAAATGTCCAACTCTTGGTTTCTGCTCAGGTGATGATCTCATGGTCCATGAGTTCCAGCCCCACATTGGGCTCTGCACTGACAGTGCAGAGCCTGCTTGGGATTCCCTCTGTCTCTCCCTTTTCTCTGCCCCTTTCCCACCTCTCCCTCGCCCCTGCCCTCTCTCTCAAATAAACTTTTTTTAAAAAAGATACAAACACAGATCCCCTTAAACATGTTTTTGTTTGTGTACCCCCATAGAAAATTTTGCATATTGCTGGTTACTTGAATTCCAGTTTGAAATCCACGTGCCTTCAAACTCTTCTTTATCTGAACTGAAAAGAGTTTTCCCTTGGTTTATATGCCAAGTTTTGTAATACTTTATATGGTTTAGATCAAGGTATTATTTCCCAGGTCATTTGCATGTAAAAAGAACCTTCTAATGGTGGGATTACAAACTAGCTTTCCTAAAGACATTTCAAGACACTGCCAAAAATTTGGGTGAGAGCAAGGATGCTTTCCTGATGCCCCTGAAATCAAACTACATCCAGTCCCAGTGTTAGCTTTGAAAGTGAACCTGTGTTTGGTCCCAGAAGAGTGAGCAGGGTAGCGATGATAGAGAGGTTAGGTCTGATGGCTCTTTTCTGTGATCACACTGTTTCCCTGTAGAGCACCAGTGAGAGGCCAACCCGGGCCCAGATCCTGGAGTAACTCGGGTGTTTCCATTCATCACGTCACACACACACACATACACACACACACACACACACACACACACAAATAGGTACCTTGGAATTTCTCAGCGCATACTCAAATTTGGGGGCTTTACAGGTGCAGATAGCAAAAACAAGAACGTATCTTATCACTAAAAAGAGAGGATAGAATGAATATCATGGGGTACTGAGAAAAAATAAGAGTGTTGCCAAAAAAAGCCTATTTCATTAAGTCGACATGTGTGAAATTCTTTTCACGTTGCGAGGGCCAAATTGTTCATATAAAATAAACATTTGCCTAAAAAAATCATTTATTTCCTTAGACTCTGTAAGAATCAATTGACTTTTTTAGAATATTAATATTTAAGACAAAAACTTGAAACCAACCTAGTTGTCTATCTGGAGCCACTTAATTTCATAAAGCCGATGTTAAACTATTCTTTGTCTTTTCTCTGTATATCGTGTACTATATTGAGCTGTTACTGTGGCTTGAAAACAAATGACATACATTTTGAATGTTTAAAAAAAAAGAATGAGTGATGATGACTAACTTGAAGTAACAGGGAAACAGCACTGGGAAACTTAAAGGAAAAACCAAAACTATAAACATGTGGATGGTCTGGGTCTAGGTAAAAGTAATATATAAATTGCCTGTGATTTATACCTTATTACTAAGTACAGTAATGAGTATTTCTCAAATTAATCTTGGTAAAATTTCTTTTATCAAAAATCTGTTCTTGTTATACCTTTAAAACATTAATGTAGTGTGATGATTTGCTTTTAATCTAAAAGAATTAGAAAATACTAGTTGCACAGACTGATTAAAATGCCATGTTATACTTTCTCTAAAGCACATGCATGCTAATGACATCTCTAGAGTTATGGATTCACAAGGTTTAAATGGAAATATGTATTTAGGTTTAGCGTACAGACTAGATTGGCCAATTTAATACTTAATCATTTATATATTTCTAGTACAGTCTTAAAGAGATGTAATCTAATGGTAAGTTGACTTTGTCTCAATAAAAAAGAAAATGTCAGAAAAAGCTAAAGGAATTCAGACATGAAGATATTTTCTTTTTTGTTTTTAAATTTACACCATTTCTCTGCTGTTATTTTAGAGAAGTTTGAGTTTTGTCCTATCTCCTTTAAGTATATCCTTAATTGATATTAATAATAATTTAAGAATTTACCGTACGTCAGACACTAGGTAATTTGTGTAATTAACTCATTTTTATAAGTTTATTTATTTATTTTGAGAGAAAGTGAGCGACCATGTGCGGGCGCGTGAGCAGGGGAGGGGTAGAGAGGGGGAGAGAGATAATTCCAAGCAGGCTCCCCGTGTTGTCAGCACAGAGCCTGACATGGGCTGGATCTCGCGAACCATGGGATCATGACCTGGGCTGAAATCCAGAGTGGAACGCCTAACCAACTGAGCCACCCAGGTGCCCCTATTAACTCATTTGATCTTTATAAACCTTGTGGAATGCATTCAAGGATTATCCTCATCTTGTAAATGAGGACCCTGAGGCACATCTAAGGTAAGAAACTTAAGAGAGACACGAAGTGACAGTTCAATTTTGAACCCACGCAGTCTGGTTTGAGAGCAACCCTCTCAGCTGGTACTTTAGAAACTGATTCTTAAAGTAAGATTTTCAATTGCACACAATGGCATTAATCAACACGAAACATAACAGAATATGCAAATAGGACATCCTAACATTGCCTTGTAACTATTTTTATTACCTGTTAATAAATTCCCATTTCTTTATAAACCCTTGAGTCGATGACTTCAAATGTGCCCCAAATTATTGAAAAGACTGCAGTTACTGAGTCACAAGGACAGAAACACTACTTTGCCTCACTGCAGCCCTGAAGACAAGTTATGGTTTATGGGCAAAGCCTTTTATTGTTTTCTGAACTACAACCTATTTTTCTCTCTTCTTGAATGTTTTATACATAGCTAAAAATAACTTCTAACTCAGAAAGACTTCTCCCATGTATAAATCAGATGGTTTGCTAAATGGGAGGGGTGGGAGGAAGCCACATCTCAGAGTGAAATCAACAAGAAACATTGAAATGAGCAAGATAGGAACAGAATTCAGAGGCCAGACCCAAGTACTGACTCCCAATTAACCAAGATTAGCTTACAAATAAATAGCATTGCAACAATATAATTAATTACTGTTCAATACAATAAAATTCAGCACAACCAGAGATTCTGTACTGTTTCTTGGGATTTCACATACAGTTTATGTAAGGAGGCTCACTGTGAAATCACTGCAGATGAAGACCGTCACTTTATCTGGCGGTGGTGGCTTCTGGAGACACTTCATGAGAAGGATATATTTTGCTAATATAAAGGTATATTTATAAAGATTTAATTGATATATCTTCCTGACTCAGACAGCCTCTTTCATGATAAACAGAATTATTCTCACACATTGCAAACACTTATCTGACTTGTCCCTTTATCCCCCAGCACTTGCCACCATGCCTAGTACATTGGTACTCAGTGTTTGTGGAATGCATTTGAGAAAAAACAAGGTGCCTACTACCTTTTGTTCATTGAAAATTAAAGTTCTTGGGAAGTTGTATTTTAGACTCAGGTTTACTATGATCACCTAGATGAAGGTATGCAATAATTCCTCAAACACCCTCTTTTAATTCTGCAACAGACATACAGGTGTAATGTGGATTAGAGGAGCATGCTACTTTCAAAGATACTTTAGTTAAAACATACTGGCCACCGGACACTTCCAGACTCATAAACGACAGTGAGACATTGGGGGGTCTCCTAGCGTAATTCTAGAGGTCTTCTTCTATCTTAGGACTTCTCCAGTGAGTTCGCTCGGAGGCCAGCACAGCCGTGTAGGATTTCACCTTAGGAAAGAGAAACGTGTGTTCTTAATCCCTACAGAACTTACTTAGAAGGGATGTTTAAAATGACACTCATTTATGGGTATCTGGGTGGCTCAGTCAGTTGAGTGTCCAACTCTTGATTTTGGCTCAGGCTGTGATCTCATGGTTCATGAGTTCAAGCCCCACTTCAGGCTCTGCACTAACGGTGTGGAGCTTGCTTGGAATTCTCTCTCTCCCTCTCCCTCTGCCCCTCCCCTTCTCACTCACACTCTCTCTCTAAATAAATAAATAAAAATAAATAAACTTAAAAAAATTTAATGGCACTCATTGAATATATTTAAGATTAGTTTCTCCACTCTATAGAGATCTAAAACTGTATATAACAGACTTGATCCCACTACATGTGTTAGTGTTGTTCATACATTCAGCAAATAGCAACTAAGCACCCACTATATATCATTTAAGGCCACAGGAATGTAACAGTGATCAAAAATCAGATCAAAATTTGTGGAACTTAAGTTCTGGTGGAGGAGACAACTGCTACATGAAATAGAGACTGTATGAAATGGTGAGAAGTGCCATGGAGAAAATAAAGAAAAGAGGGTGAGAGATTGGGAGTATAGACAGAGAGAGATGTCGCAGTTTTAAAAGTTGATCAGGAGAGGCACCTGGGTGGCTCCATCGGTTAAGTGTCCAACTTTGGCTCAGGTCATGATCTCACAGTCTGAGTTCAAGCCCTGCATCAGGCTCTGTGCTGACAGCTCAGAGCCTGGAACCTGCTTCAAGTTCTGTATCTCCTTCTCTCTCTGTCCCTCTCCCCCCCCCACCCCTACTCACACTATATCTCTCTCTGTGGTATCTCTCGGTCTCTCTTTCTCTCTCTCTCTCTCAAAAATAAACATTAAAAACTTTTTTAAAAATGTTGATCGGGAAATGACTCACTGACAGGGTGACATCTGAAAAACTAAATAAGAGAAGGGAACATATTATGCAGATACCTGGGGAAGGGAAAGGTGATTTCAAGCAGATTGACAAGCAGACTCAAAATTCCCAAAGCAGGAGTACCACTGATGTGCTTGAGGACTAGCAGAGGAGCCAGCGTGCTACAGAGATGAGAGAGAGAGAAAGTGCACAAGGTGATCTCAGAGGGGTCAGGGGTCCTGGTGATGCTGGGCCTAGTGGGTCTTTATAAGAACTTTGGTTTTGACAGCAAGCAAGATAGGAGCCTTTGGAGGGTTGGAGATGAGGTGTAGCACGATCCACTTAAGGTTTCAGGCTCATTCACTCTACTGTGTTGAATATTGAATGTTGATGGCCAAGAAGGAAAGCAAAGATAAGACAGGAAATTGTTGCAGTAATCCAAGAAGGAAATGATGAAGGCTTGAACTGGAAGAGGGTGGTGGTGAGGGGACAAGAAGTGGTCAGATCCCGATACACTGCCCTGACTTCCAGTGGGCAAAGAGAGAGGTAGAGAGGAGTCAAGGCCAAGTCTGAGGCTTTGTTTAGGTAACTGGAAGGATAGAGTTGACATGAACTAAGATGGGCAAGGCTGTGGGAGGAGCAGGGTTGGAAGTGCAGTTCAGGAGGTTGTTATTAGACAACCCAGTGCAGTTGAAAGAAGTCATTTGGATATATGAGTCTGGAGTTCAAGGCCAGGGTCTAGACTGGAGATAAATTTAGAAGACCTCTGCATGAGACTGGATGAGCTCACCAAGGAAGTGAATATGGATAGAAGACAGAAAAAAAGAAGGGGTCCAAGGACAGAGCCTCCACAAGGGAACAGACCTTCGCTCCAGGAAGCTCTGAGGGATGGAGTGAGATAAGACAAAAACCAGGAAAAGTGCCCTGGCCAAGAAAGCAAGTGAGGAAGAGGGAGAAACCAGCAGGTTTGGGTCAAACCTGCTGCTGAGTCACCTCACCAGTGTCTCTAACAAAATGAAAGTAATTGGTGACTTTGAAGAGAGTAGTACCTGCAAAATGGTAGAGGCGAATGCGCATTAGAATAGATACAGCAGAGATGAAGAGGACAGGAAATGAAGAGAGTGATTATAAGCAAGTATTCCAAGGCGTTTTGTAAGGTGAGCAAAGACATGGGGTGACTCCAGGCGGAAACGAGTGGGGAGGGGTCCAAGTGTATGTCTGTATGCTGATGGAGATGGCTCCTGTAGAGGGAATATTAATGATTTAAGAGACAGAGAGGAGAATTGCTGGGGCCTGCCCTTGACCAGGCACGAGGGAATGGAAGGCACAGTACAAATGAGAGGTGACAGGTGGGACACAGAGAGCTGACCCAGTAACAAGAGAGAGGGTGCAGAACAGGGGTGGGGTGGTGAGTAGTGGGAGCTGTGGAAGCTGTCTCGTGCTTGTCACTTTTTTCAGTGAAGTAGAAATCGTGGTCATCAGCTGAAAGTGAGGATAGAGAGGGAGGTGGTGTTTAAAGAGAGTGGAGAAGGTGTGAAATAGCTGTCTAGGAGGATGGGACAGTGAACAGATGATGAAAATATAGTACGATTTTTTGGCAGAATTAAGGGCCCATTTGAGTTCTGTTATCATGAATTTCAGATGAGCCCACTCAATGTGGCTGTGCGCGGCCATATTCCTCTGCAAGTCTGTGAACGTGGTGTCGGGAAGAGCGGCCAAGTGAACACCTTAGAAAAGGAGAGGGGTGGGAGAGCTGAGCTCCTAATGCAAGGGATTGTTGGTAAGGTAAACAGTTTGATTTAAAAGTGGTGAAGAGAGAGGAGGGAACGTGAGAAGGATGACAGCCAAGATAGGTTGTAGGGCCCAGTGAAAGTTTGTCAAAATAGGAGTCTGAGAGGGAATAAGTCAGAAAAATGGAGAATATGGTAAAAGAAACTGCATTGGAGTTTTAGAAGGCTTGCAGTTAATAATCAGTGGTAAGGACAAGAGCTGGCCAGTGGTTCTCTGACTTTAATGTGCATGTGAATCCTTGAATTTCTTATTCACATGCACATTTTGACTCAGTAAGTCTGGGTAGGCAGACCTGAGATTCTGCATTTCTGTCAGCCTCCCAGGTGACCTGGGTGCTTCTTGTCCAGGGATTTCATCTGAAAGACAATCTTCTAGAGTGGTATTCCTCAACCCTAGCAGGAAATCACAGCCCCTTGAGGAGTCTCAAAAATACAGATGCTAGACCAGTCTTGACCAGAGAATCAGAGTTGCTCTGGGTCAGATTTAATTTCTCCGGATTGGATGTAAAATTGATATATTATGAATGTCCAAATTACTCTACAGTGAAACCAGGATTGAAAGTCTCTGGCCTGTAAGTGTGGGTGTCTTAGAGACCAAGACTGTGGCAGGAAGGAGGGTCATGTAATTGAGAGGCCAAAATGTTGAAAGTGTTTGTGGTTATTAAAATCATTAGAAATTGTGACAGAAAAATTGTGCTGCATAAAATGACTGTGAGCCCAGAGGTCTTTAAATGACCACAAAAAATATAGAAGGTGGGTGACATAATCTGATGGCATGAAATTCAAAGCAATGGTGTTTGGAGAGAATGGTCTAGAAAAGACAGTGCAGAACAAGGAGGGCACATTCTGATTCCCAGGCCCAGTGTGTGCTGGGTTTAGGAAATCAAATATCCACCACTTGAGAGAACTCCAGGAAAAAAAAAAAAAAAAAAGCAAAACAGAAGCATCATAAAGAGCTAAGTTTTAGTTAGAGAAAAGTAGAGAAAATAATCTAAACAGAGTTTGAAATTTTGGAGAATTTTGCTTCTGCATTGCAAAGCAGCGTGATAGGGGGTCGATATTTTTTCAGGGTGGGAGATGGGGATGTGCAGGGCAGCATGAGGATTCCAGTGCTGGAGGTGATGACGACCTGAGCTTCCTGTAGAGATGTGGTCTCAAAGCAGGACATTGTGGCAGCTGCGAGTACTGGAATGTAGGGAACAGGAGGGTAGGCAAGGTACCGGAAGCCGGAGGAGCCCATGGCTCACCTTTCCATTTCTACAGCTATTTTCTAGCAGGAGTGAACTCTCTGTTTCTTTAAACTAGGCATTACAAGTGAGCCCAGTATGGAAAACAGGAAAACAGATCAAAGCAGAGCTTCTCTGGTTAAATCCAGAGTTGGGGAGGAAGGCAGTAACCTCCACAGGGCCCTGGGGGCCTCTCCAGTATGTCTGGGGTTCCTCAGGGGTCATCAAAACCCAGGTCATACTCACTGTTCCAGCACTGGCAAGAGACTTGAGAAAAATGCAGAGTGATATATTTGCAGGTAAAGATGGTTTACCCAGTAATCACAGAAGTCTTCTTAGATCTTGTCAACTGTGCAGATTGCTCTTTTTCTTCCATGTAATAAACTTTCAAATATACAAGTAGTTTGCAATATCCCTTGGGATCTCTTTATGTCACTTATGATCAGGGTAACCTCACTATTGTTAACTGATGTGATTTAAACAGAAGAAACCATAGTTTTGAACAGTCATGGGTTCTCCTGTGAGAATAGTTGGAATCTTCAGAAGCAAACCATGAGACCAAGATTTGAATGCAGAGGGTTTTTTTTTTTTTTTTAATGGGGCATTCATAGAAGAGAGAACCTTATAGCTGGGTGGAGCCACCAGGAGAGAAAATGAAGCCCAGTAAGTGTGTATAGAGATGGCGGGCAACATCTCAAGGGGACAGCTTCAGCCTAATTTCACAGGGGAACTCTGGAAGGTAGCAGCTCAGATTCTGACCCCAATTGGACACAAAGCATATTTCCACATCTGTGAGACAATGGCTAAGGTGGAGGTTGTGGGACAGGGCGGGGGAGGGGGGTGCTGTGAACCCCTAGGCACTTTCAGAGTCCACGAATGTCAGAGCCATCTTTCAAAGAAAGAGTAGCAATTATGAGTCCTTGGAAGAAAAGCATGAAGAGCATGCTCTCTCTCTTTCTCTCTCTCTCTCTCTCTCTCAGGAGGGATCCAAGACCAAATCAGGGGATCCCAACAGTGCCTTCTATAAGTGGAAAGCTTTCTCTAGAATGGCATAGATAAAGATTAGATTAGAAAGTTAATGTCTGCTTTCAATGATCAATGATAATTAATAATTATATGAATTTTGCTACCTTCCCTCTTGCACTTCTAGTGAGCTCAAACTACCACACACATAGGGCCAGATTTTGAGAAAATCCGAGTCAAGAAGAGTGTGAGTTTCAGATCAGATATACCCAAGCATGGCCCTGACTGAATGTGGTCTCTGTATGTGAAAACAAAATGCATGTTTTAAAACTCCACTGTTTTAGATGGATTTGATTCTATTTCTCACTACCATAGTATAAATACCAAGAGGGTTTTGCCCTTTCAAAATTTATATCACCACAAATAGTTGCTCTTATCTACATCCTCAAATGTTTATTTCAGGATTGTTGTTGGTTTTTAAACGTTTTTCCCTTTAAATTGTGGTCTCTTTCCTAAGGATTAGAGGAGCATTATTTTAGAGTCCCTCTGTTGGATGTAATTTAGAGCTGTGCAAAGTCAAGCCCACTGACAGATTTAGAGATTAATTTCCAGACCTCTTGTGGTGCTGGAGATACTCTTTAAGATTTTGAAAATGGCAACACTATTGACTCTCTACCACTAAAGATTACTTGTATCCATATCCACAAGGATGCAAAAGAAAAGTTTAAGGGTGGCAAATATCAGTGTTGTTTTGCTTTATGGAAAATCCTGTGCATAGAAAAAAACAAAAACAGCAGCAGCAGCAATTTATAGAACAAGGAATAGTTCATCCTCCATAAGGACAGTTTATACAGATATATCTCCCTCCTTTCATTCTGTAAGCATAATATTGCTTTTGCTAAACTGATGTGATTTTCATGGAAAAAATAGTCCAGTAGTTCTGAACAGTCATGTCTTAGGTCAGGTTCCCCAGAAGCAAACCATGAGTCAAAGATTTGATGTTAGTGATACAGAAAAGGAGAGCTTTGAGTATGATGTATACGCTCTTTGGATTATATTGAAGGTTGGTACAAAACCTTTTCTTCCTCAAGTATTTTGGCTTAAATGCATCTCCAAATATGTGTTTGCTCCATTTTAAAGTAAGTGCATTTTCGGGGAAATTCAATCCATATGTTTCAGCAAGGTTACACGTAAATCATCCAAATGCTGGTTTATTAGAGCTACATGATGTCGAAGATGCCTTTTGAGCTTTTTTAATAGTCTTTACATTCTTTTGTGAAAAGCAGCAAGTTAGTTGCCAAGAGTAAACAAATCAAATAGCAAAAGGTTTGAGTCCCGTTTGAAATGCTTAGCCTATTATTTTTGATTGGGTTCTGAACTTGGCAGTGCACATTCCCTGTTCTTGCCTGCGGGGCAAAGTGAAAACAATTTGAACATTGTATTTCCCAACTGGTTCATTGACATTTGAGAATAATGTAGTACAGACAGAATCAGCATGTTTGGCAGGTGAGTGATACCTCACATGACCTCAGAAAGTTACTTCCTCCCGGATTGCTGAAGTTCATAGCACAGAGCAATGTCATACAAATTCTAAAACACAGGTTAGGACAGACAGCCATCGAGGGATCCGTACTGGGTACTTACCTGTTTCTCTTGTGCATCTTTAGGTGGAATGGTTGAAAAATGAAGACATAATTGACCCGGTTGAAGATCGGAATTTTTATATTACTATTGATCACAACCTCATCATAAAGCAGGCCCGCCTCTCAGATACTGCAAACTATACTTGTGTTGCCAAAAACATTGTTGCCAAGAGGAAAAGCACGACTGCAACTGTCATAGTCTACGGTGAGTGAGCTGGTGGAGTCTCAATCTAGTCCATGTCAAACTACAGTTTCTCGTTTTAATTTAAACCATCAAGCGAGAGGCCCTTTCTCTTTTCTTTTTTTTTTTTTAAACATAATTTATTGTCAAGTTAGCTAACATACGGTGTATACAGTGTGCTCTTGACGTCGGGAGCAGATTCCCGTGATTCATCGCTTACATACTACACCCAGTGCTCATCCCAACAAGTGCCCTCCTCAGTGCCCATCACCCATTTCCAATCCCTATTGCCAGCTTGCAGCTTCAGCAGTGAGGTTTAACTGCTTCCCTGATAGGCATAGAAAGACCAGACTTGGAAATTCCTAGCCCTTGGTCAGTCAGCTTATGGAAAAGTGAAGGAAATCCACCTGAGTGCCTGCACCAGAGCCAGAAGATGCTCACCCATCTAAGCGTGCCCCCCTCCTCCATACCCTGGACCACCCAGATCTAGAGTGAGTTTGGAGATGGTTAAGATGGTTAAGTCAGCCCGCTGACAATTCTGTGGGCTTTGGCTTAGTCAGGTAAATTGTGGCTGACCTGTTCCCCAGATACATCAGAGAACAACGTTGACTTCCTGGAACTTGCTTTACACACTTGGGGGGGGGGGGGAGGGCGGGTAGTTAGAGTGAAGGTGAGCACTGCTATGCAGTGGCCCTAATCCTAACCACACAGCAAGTTCAACATAATGATTTCTTCGGGAAGCTTCCCTTCCGCTCTCTGGCCCTTTCTAGTCCAGCTCATATCCAATTTGACCTAATATTTCTCCAGAAATACTCAACAGTTTCACACCCAATTTTGCCGTAGTGTCTGATGCCTTTATCTCTTTGCGGTATAGCACTCAGTTGTCTTCCAGTCATTTTATGAGGAGTTTCATCTCCCCAGCTGTGTGTCAAGCTCCACTATAGACCAAGAGACTGCTCTGTGTATTTATGTATTTCTCACAGTGTTGGGCAGACAGTAGGTCCTCATATTCTGGGTGATTTATTGTGTCAAGGGAAACCAAACAACCCTGGGAAGTATTTTGAGGGTATGCCCCCTCTTAAATGAGATGCCTGTGTCTCACCACCACTTGGAACTTAAGGAAGCTTTTCAGGGCTGCGTCAGTGTGAAAGGACATTCCAGGGACCTTCGTGTCTGGGTGACTGCAAAGGAGGGGCTGCCCTGGGCAGGTATCTGGCTCGTGGTACTTAGTGTAGATACTGCCATTTGGATGGATGTCCTCCTGCTGTGGGGAGTTAGGAGAAACAGAAACCACGTGAGGCTCCAGAGGCTGTATATTGTGACACTTTAAATCTTTCCTTTTTATTCCAAGACAGATACATACAATTTTTTAATCCTCTGGATACTCTGAGATTTAATTTCCTCGTCAAGATAATGGCTATGTTAAATTGTAGGTAGTTGCCTCTCTTCAGTCACAATGAAAGGATTCCTACTTTTTGTCTTTTTCTAAACTGGCTGAACAACTTGATGAACAGCATTAAAGTGCAAAAGATAATGGAGCACATCACAGCACGTAGCAATGATAGATAACTAATGGCGATGGACTACCTCTCTATGTGTTATATAGATGTTTAATATACATGCAGATCTCTTCCCCTATATATAACATGCTTTCAATATCTACAAATGCAAGCTGAACATGGTTTTTAGAAAGAATCAAACAGATGGAACTTAGGCACTTTGAGTTCAAAAAACATCATTGGACCCTAGGGGTCAGGAGACTTGTGCTCTAGGACTAGTTCTAGTAACTGACCTTCAGTTGGCCACTTGACCAGGATGCTAGGAACCCTCATGTCCTTGTCTGTAAAATGAGGGTATAAGTCTAGGGCTTTCACATTCCTTTTTTTTTTCTCTAGAAGCTTATCATTATTTGTTTCTCATTAAAATCCTACCAGAGCAGTATATGGATACTATAACCCCAAATATTGGCTTGCCAGTATGCTAGTAAGCAGTTTACACTGACAATTCCATGACACTGGGTTTTGTAAAGCTGAGCAGGTTAAGTTGCTTTTTGGAACACAAACTGAAACACAACCTATCAACCATCTGCTTGTCCTTTTCATGGCCTCATAAAGTAAGTCGTCCAAGGCTCATAGATTAGGCTCACCAGAAGTTTACAGCAAAACGTACACATCTAACGAGTAGTTCATTTTTGAGTGTGTTGTATATATTTATTTTTGTTAGTATCATTTTGAGATGGCAAATATATAATCTGTTATAGAAAATTTAGGAAACACAGAAAAGGTCAGAGAAGAAAATGCCAATAATCCTGTCATCTTGTCATCCAGAAATAGCTTTTAAAAAGATTGATATGCATACTACTGGTATTTTTATGCATAGATAAGATTTTTTAAGTAAGGGATATAAATATATGTTTTACTTAAAACGTGATGTTCAAATAT
This sequence comes from Felis catus, assembly GCF_018350175.1. NCBI lineage: Eukaryota > Metazoa > Chordata > Mammalia > Carnivora > Felidae > Felis > Felis catus. Next base: position 125,783,519 of record NC_058371.1, read on the forward strand.
TCATGTATTATTAAATAGACTTCTAGAGCACCATTTTTTAATGGCTGCCTAGATGTCAGTCACATGAACATACATTTACCCTTTTCCTATTGTTGAACATTACAGTTGTTTACAATTATTTATCTTTATAGAAAAATAACTCTGCCATGAAAATTCTTTTGTCTGTGTATGTATGTATAACAGATTCATAATTTTTCCCATTGCCTTGCATAGGTTTCTAGCAGAGAAGATGTCGGGCATGTGATATGCACATATAAGCTGTGTGCTGCCTGAGTGTCTAGCACTTTCTTTATGATCAGGAGTTCTAGTTATGTCAGGTTCTAACTTCTACTAGTTATGTCAGGTTTTAACTACCAGCAAATAATTTTTGTTAGAAAATGCTTAATTACAATAATGTACTCTAAACTCACATAATGGAAGTCCTAAAATATATTAGAGTATTTTCTACAGGGATATCTCCGGCGGTAAATAGTGAACATAGCAGTAGAATGTAGGTTTTATAATCATACACTGAACTCTCCATCAAACACCATAATTAACTTTTACACACAGAATAGGTGTCCATTTCAATTACATAAACTAAATGCCAATTCAATCAAATGGCTACTCAATTAGTTTAAAATCTAGCAATATAAGACTTTATTTTTTAACGAGGTTCACCGCATTAATGAAACTGACCAAAAGTCCTTAAAAGGCTGTAAAGTTTACATGTGCTAAAGCAAAATAATCAATCATCTATTAAGAAAAAGCTACATGATTTTATTCAGCTCTCATGCTTCAGATCCACCTGCAACCTTGGCATAAGGATGTAAACATTTATTATTTGAGATAAGCTGTCAAAAATAATTTTTAAAGCTTGACTAGGTAAGAGGAATGTATTTTTTTAAGAACAGTAGCCAAGAAAAAGAGAACACGGTTCTATATACTCTTCTGAGTAGGTGAGTACATTTTGGTAATTCATTTTATTTATCTCTATGCTTAGATTCCTCAGCTATGCAGTAAAACTGAATGAAATGATGCCCAAGGTCTCTTCTATCTTTGAAATTTTAAATTGTTTTATGGTCACTTAGCAGATGACTTTTTGTCTATGTGTTGTCCATGGTTTGTGTGTCTGTGTGCATGAACACACATATGATTCAATTTTATATTTACCTTCTTCCAGTAAATGGTGGCTGGTCCACCTGGACAGAGTGGTCTGTGTGTAATAGCCGCTGTGGACGAGGGTATCAGAAACGCACAAGGACCTGCACCAACCCAGCACCACTCAATGGTGGCGCCTTCTGTGAAGGGCAGAGTGTGCAGAAAATAGCCTGTACCACCTTATGCCCAGGTAAATAAGACAGTGCTCGCGTTCCAAATGTATCCTCCCATTTTAGGATTGTTTTAGGAGATATAAACAAAGCCTTATTCACCTGAATATGTGATAAATGTTATTTATATCCATCATACCATTGAATGCTTACACTACTGAGAAATCAAGTATTTTTCTCCCAAACAGTATTTAACTTTATTAGCCAAACATGCAAAATAGAATAAAACATGAGATTAAACACTTGCGGACATAATCCCTCTCTATTACTGGACAAAACTGCTAGAGCCAAGATTATAGATTCTATAATTCAAGGGATTTGGAGAGCCCTGAAAGCCACACATTTTAGGAATAACAACTCTTGATCTTTAGACAGCCATGGAAATTATTGAAATGAAAATTCAGAATATGTTTTATTCTGAGATATTTGATATTTGGTGTCAGTTTCTGGGCAAGGGCAAATAAAACATTTGGAATGAATTAAAAAGAAGACAAAGCTTTGTGACACCTGGGCTAATGGGTTTTGAAAATACAATGCAGTCAGCTCTTTATTATCTGTACATGTTGGTTGTGCATTTCTGTGAGTTATTTGCAGTGGCAACTATAGCAAGATTGCATCCCTCTGCTTCTGACCATCTTCTGATGCTGTCTCATGTTGTCACCAGCTCTTATCCTTAGGCAAATTAAAGTTCATATTGCCAAAATCAAAACCAAAATCAACTAAAATGTTTAATTATATGATATATTGAAAATTTAAGCTAAAATTGTTTTGAAATAATCCATGAATTTAGTGCATTCCTTGGGTAGCTGTTATATTTCAATTTCATTATTTATTTGTCTTTTATTATTTTTTTTGTGCCTTCATGATTTAGAAACAGTCTCCTTACGTCCCTTTATTTTGCCTACCTTTTGTCTTATTCATCCCTTAAAGAAACTTTCTCAGAGATGGGTTGTAGAAATGAACTGTAGAAAAATATAATCTATATTTTATACTCCCAAGTGTCCACTCTCAAATATCCAAACAGTATCCCATACTGAATCCTTTGAGAGATTTTATTAATGTAACAAATCTTGACACTTAGCTAGGTTTAAAATTTCAATATTTACCTTGTAGTCTCTTATATTTTATCTAGATATTGACTTCCACAATTAAAAATGCACTGAGTATTTTCAGTTGAGATAGAAGTGTGTGTGTGTGTGTGTGTGTGTGTGTGTGTGTGTGTGTGTGAACTTTGGGCTGGTTTAGGTCAAAGCAAATGTATTTTCTCCAAATAGCTGGGAGTTGCTTATACAGCCAACTCTGTATAATTGAAATATTGATGCTTTCATCATTTTTTTTCATATGGGCATGTTTATATCTCCATATGCATTATATATAATATATTTACACAGTAATTTGAATATGAAATCATCTAGATTTTCCAAACTGTGTAGGCTATTAAAATTAATGTAATTTCTATGAATATGTAGGTGTAAGATATTATGTATATTAGGTGTTCAATAAATGATTTTTGGCATTGTTTTATATTGAATTCTAGATAATCATAATTACTTATGTATTTCAGGAAAACTTTTTATTTAACCACTTTTCAATATTGTTATCCTATTTAAGAATTTCTTAAGAATGAATTTTAAGTGTGACTTTAGTGAGACTTACTATGTATTTTTTCAACTTAGGATTTAAGTTGTATATTTTTAAAAGAGATAGCTTAGTATCATTGAAATTACTGACAAGTCAGACACAAAAATTAGAAAGAAAGTTAGTCAGTTATAAATGACTGAGTCACAGCAAAAAAATTAGGAATCTGTATAAATATTATTTGTAAAATAGAAATAGAAATATATATATCATCAATAATGGAATGGAATCATCAAATAATAAGTGGAAAATAATACAGTCATTTCAGCAAAGCATTGCAGAACAGCATCAAGCTGCCTGGATGAAAAAATTTTTAAAAAAAAGTAAGGCATGGATAGAGAATGGATAGATAGATAGATAGATAGATAGATATAGATGGATAAATGGATGGATGGATGGATGGATGGATGGATGGATGGATGGGTTGGTCATTGGGTGGATATATAGATTTCTTCCCCATTGTACCAACCACTTCTCCATATCCTTACACAGGTTTACTTGCACTGACCACATGACACTATGTGCAAAGAAATCTTGGGTTCAAAAAGACGTCCCCTAAGTTTCAATATAAAATCCAAAAGCTTCCCTTTTAATAGAGAAAAGGGCACCATCATGATCTACCTTTATGTACCTCCTAGTCCTCACCAGCTCCTGGTGACAACTTTGCTTTCTGTGTGTCCCTTTAAGCATTTCTTTGCTTGGTCAGTAAGGAAACAGTCACACACCCAGTAAGAAAAGTTCTCAGAACCCTGACAATGCATGTAGAGCGTGCTTACTTGCCAGCAGGTGACATGAATGCAGGACTCCTTGATGGGACATTTTCTTCAGTTTTCTGTTTTGTTGTTTTGTTTTGTTTTGTTCTGTTTTGTTTCATTTTATATACTTGAGTTCTACTCCCTTCTCCCCCCAAGCAGCTGCTTCTCCCTCTGACCTTATGCTGGTTTTTGTGTGTGTGTGTGTGTGTGTGTGTGTGTGTGTGTGTGACAGTGGATGGCAGGTGGACTTCATGGAGCAAGTGGTCTACTTGTGGGACCGAGTGCACACACTGGCGCAGGAGGGAGTGCACGGCACCAGCCCCCAAGAACGGAGGCAAGGACTGTGATGGCCTCGTCTTGCAATCCAAGAACTGCACTGATGGGCTGTGCATGCAGAGTAAGTCTATTTGAGCAAACGCAGTTGGGAGGCCTGATATTTAACCATTTGAATTTCTCGGAGGGAAATATTAGAAATTAAGAATTCTGAACAACAACAAAAACAATGCAGTAATATACCAATATAGTAGCTCTGTCTCAGAATTCAAAGAACTAATCTCCCAGGAACTCGAATGAATAATAACTGTCCGGTTAACAAATGACATACACAATATTGCTTTCTCATGAGCAAAGAGTGAGTTAGTCATTTCCATGGGGGAACTATCATTCTTTCCAGACCTGGGAGCCATTACTCAGCTTTATTAGAATGCATAAAAGAGCACCCTAAGCAACTCATAGTAGAATCACATGACTTCAAAAAAGTAAGCTATTTATTCCTAATTCATGGCCGTTACTGAACCAGTGTCCATGAATGTAAAATATATCTAAAGGACAGGAAATGGTCCTGCAGTTTACCAATTTACAACAAATGCTTGGTGGGAACATGTCCACAAGCCCTTGAAAATTTGAGGTTTGTGTTAATGTCCGTTCAAAGAAAATAATGTTAATAAAACAAAAATTTTAAAACCAGGTGTAGAAGATTGGCCCAGGAATATAATGGGTGCAAATATCCCCCAGTTTTCATGGCTTTGTTTCTTAGATTTTCTTAATGAGTTGATAGTTTGATGTCCATACTTGCAAACTCTTACCCCTTTAATGGAGGAGCCCTTAGATGTGCAAAATTTACCATCTTACATGACCATGAAGTAAGGTATTAAGAATTGTTCTGATCTCACGCCTATGTGGCTGAATGGATCAAACAGTGTGCTATCCTTGGATCTTAACTAATAGCGGCCAGATGTTGACATTTCTTATAACACATTACAAATTGCTTGCAGAATACAGGCAACCAAATATATTTGTATAGATGTATTTGTGTTTGTCGTTTAAGAATAAAATATTTCACTTTTGCCACATTTATGAAATTGTGTTTACCTTCCAGGGTCTATACACACAAGGACCTTTAAAAAGAAACCTTACTTAAAATACAAATAAGTAATTATGTTGCTGACACAGAATAAAAATCCAACAGGCTTCTTATTTTTCTGTCCACAGTATGTCGCATTCTTTGAGGACTGGCTGCTGCTGAGTATAAAGCACAGCTTCTGGTTATGATTTGCAGACTGCTACCGTGCATCTCACCAAGTTTGTGTTAGAAATACAAGAATGAAAAGAATATAGCTGTTTTCCTAACCATTTATCCAGAGATACAGGGTTTGTTCCTCTAGGCGTGACTTTGAGTTGAGGATTAAAATAAAAACATAGCACACACCACGTCATTCTTTTTTAAATATTTTTATAATTTAATATCCTTCCTTTAGTGGTGAACAAATTGATTCATGTGATCAAAAGGTGGCAATATTTGAACTCTCTCTCCATGTGTGTCTCTCTCTCATCTCTTTCCTTTTCTCCCTCTCTCAATTCTATATTTCCACTTTGGGTGATTTAACACCTACTGCTTCTATTGTGCATATTTTTAAATTCCCAAAGCAACCTATTTAACCAGAAATACAATGCTTAAAGATGGAACTTGGGGCCTTTAATTGGTTACACAAAATGACACGTATGAAATTATGACATTTGTCAAATACAAACATGAAACATTCAAATTAAGACTTTCATGACGTAGCATCCCTTTAGCATCTAGCTTGTTTCCTATGGCATTTATAGAACCTTTTGTTTAATGATTGGGTATTTGCCAGTAATGATGGCAGTGAAGTGATTATGTAAATCAGGAACAGGAACAAGGCTACATGAGGAGTTTTGTTGTTTGCTTTTTTTTTTTTTTTTTAAATTTTATCAGATCCCTTGTTAGAGTGAAACATTTGAGTGTTTGGGTTAAAATCAGATAAAAAAAAACCTGTTTATTTCCTTTTACAATTCTGATTTACTATAGTAACAACCCCTACTAAGTCAAACTCATCTGCTCTCCTATATCTATCTACTCTAGTGCAACAGAAAATTGCAGTCTGTACTATTGATTTCCTCAGTGATAAAAACCACAAAGATAGTGCTACACTGTGTAATTATAGTATTCTAGAGTGAAAGTTACAGTTTCTACTTACCAGTAAGCTGGGTGTTTCTCGCATAACATTGCACCAAAATCTTGCAAAGAAATAATACTGCTCTTGGCACTACTCATTTTGAAAAAGAAAGGTTTTCTAATAGTGAAAGTACCAAGCTTGCGAGAGAGACATGGTCTATAATTAAGAAATAGGATGGGGAGCCCGGATGGCTCAGTTGGTTAAGTGTCCAACTCTTGATTTTAACTCAGGTCATGATCTCCTGGTTCGTGAGATTGAGCCCCACATGGGGCTCTGTGCTGACAGTGCAGAGCCCTGCTTGAGATTCTCTTTCTCCCTCTCTCTCTCTCTCTCTCTGGTCGTCCCCAGTTTGCACATGCACACTTTCTCTCTCTCTCTCAAAATAAATAAACTTAAAAAGAAAGAAAGAGATAGACTGGAAGTAGAAAAGATAGCCAAAAAGTTGTACTTGACAATTAAGAATTATAATTTTGCATTTATTTACTTTAGGAGAATTAGTGTCTTCAATGCATTAATAGCCTTTCAACAATATTGCAATATTATCTCAAAATAAAGCTAGTTACCACTCAACAAAGTATACAATACAACCTCTGAAATTGTATTCCTAGTTGAAGTTGTATACAGATGATTCTGATATATATGTAGACATACACAGCTAGGTGGGAGAAATTCAGAGTGCATAATAGAGATCAGTAGAATTCAGAAGCCTAGATAATATAGGGTAGTTTATTTTAAAAGCCAAATTGATACTTAAGAACAATGTGGCATATATACAATATATTACTCTCAATGTTTATTCAGAAATGTGTTCAAAATAGTCATATTCAGTCACATTTCTTCCTTAATCATCTCCATCAGTACAAATACCTTTGACTCAAAATATGTAGAAATATTAGGTAAAATATTAAAACTTAAAGGACATACATATACACACATATGGAGTGTCTGTATATGTGTGTGAGAGAGAATGAGTCAAGTTCAAAAGAAAGAGAAATCCTCAAAATAAAGTAGGAACTCAAAATGAGAGGGGTAACTGCATGAGTGGATACCAGAGTAATCCAGAAGGACATTGGACAGGGGAGTGGATCCTAAGGATTGGGAGCTAGAGTCTTAGTTTTGGCACAGAAGCAGAGGCCCTGGGTTTGCAAAAGCCAGAGGCCAAGAGTTGAAAGCTAGAGCCCTAAATAAAGCTGGGTCGCATAAATGACTGCTCCCACCATGAAAAATAACTAGATTTTTTTTTTACCCACCAGCCCAGGGAAGCCACAGGAAAATTCATGGCAGAGAAAATAAAAATTAAGACTTCACTTAAATAAAACCCATAGTAAAACCACAATCCTACACCCAGATCTGCCACGGAATCTAAGATACAATAGTACTAAAGGACTAAAAACCAAAAGATAAGTAATTAACATAATTGGTGAAATTTCTAGGGTACCAGCAGAAGCAAACAACAAGCCATTCTGTTGAGTTTTTCCCACAACCCAAGTGCATTGGTCTATGACAAAAGTAGCCCAAGCCTGAAAATGAGATTACAATACACAGTTTCACAGCACCCAAGGGAACAGTCTGCTGCAAGAGAGAGCATGCATCAGAATTAAGTGAGTTAGTGTTCTCATAACATGGACACAGAGCAATCTGAATGAGATTATAAAGTAAATACAAGGAAAAACATAAACTGTATTTTTAAAAGGAATAGAAGCACAAATGCAAGAATAGAATATGTAAAAAAGGGTAAACAGATTAGGGGGAAATCAAAGGGAATGCCTAGAAAGGTAAACATAATTGAAAGTTAAAACTCAGGGGGAGGTTAAAAATCGGATCAGAGGCAACTTTAGATAAAGCTGAAGGGAAAATTAGTAAACTGGAATGAAGAGTTTATGAAACATCTCAGAATACAGGGAAGATAAAGTAAGTGATTTTATAAAAAGGAAGTAAAAACACATGTAAAATAGAATGAGAAAATCCAAATTGCTGAAGAAAACAAAATTAAAAAGCTTTTCAGACAATCAGGATGGAGAAGGCTTACTACTCACAAACTCTCACTGAGTAGACTACTAAAAATATTATAAAACAGAAATTGATTTTTTAAAAACAAGAGAGAGACCAATTAAGGGGCAGAAAATAAAATGAAAATAAGAAACTAAGTTATAGACAACATTAACACAGCATATGGGAAAGTGTGATCAAAGTTAAATGTTTCTAATTTCCATATAGTTAGATTCAAGTTTACCAGTTAAAATATTAATACTGACAGATAAAAGGTGAATTCGTAAATTCAAAATAAGATTTTTAAGGGCAGGAAATGAACAAGAAAAAAGAAAAAAGACGGTGGATGAAAACAATAATTAAGATGGTATCGGGGCGCCTGGGTGGCTCAGTCGGTTAAGCGTCCAGCTTGGGCTCAGGTCATGATCTTGCGGTTCTGTGAGTTCAGACCCCGCATCGGGATCTGTGCTGACAGCTCGGGGCCTGTAGCCTGCTTCTGATTCTGTCTCCCTCCCCTCAGCTCCTCCCCTGCTCACACTCTGTCTCTCTCTCAAAAATAAATAAAGATTTTTTAAAAAATTTAAAAAGAGACGGTATATACCAAGGATCATCATATATCAAGGGTAGTAATGTAAATGAATTAAATTTACCTGTTAAGGGGGCACCTGGATGGCTCAGTTGGTTAAGCGTCCAACTTTGGCTCAGGTCATGATCTTGTGGTTTGTGACTTTGAGCCCTGCCTTGGGCTCTGTGCTGACAGCTCAGAGCCTGGAGCCTGCTTCGGATTCTGTGTCTCTCTCTCTGGCCCTCCCCCACTTGCTCTCTCTCTCTCTCTCTCTCTCTCTCTCTCTCTCTCAAAAATAAATAAACAAACAAACATTAAAACAAAGTAAAAAAAATTTACTTGTTAATGGAAGTTCAAAATTGTAGTAGAAAATATGGTTTTATAATGGATTATACTTAATTTCATAAAGATATGAAAGATAATAAGTAGAACTTAGAGTATAGTTCAAACTTTATTTTAAAATGTTCAGTTAGGGGCGCCTGGACGGCTCAGTCAGTTAACATCCCACTCTTGGTTTCAGCTCAGATCATGGTCTCAAAGTTCGTGGGTTCGAGCCCCGCATCAATTCCTCCTGGTGTGGAGCCTGCTTGGGATTCTCTGTCTTCTTCTCTCTCTGAACCTACCCTGCTTGCCCTCTCTCTCTTTCTCTCTGAAAATAAATAAATAAACATTAAAAATATATAGATAAATAAAATGTTTAGTCAATAGCTTTGACTATTTAATTGGGCTATTGTTGATTCACTTCCATCTCCCATTATTCCTAAATAATACATATCAGAGATTGGTTTTACTCATAGTTTTAATTTAGGTTTTTGTTTTTCTTAGACTCTATAGTTTTTAGAATGTTTAATTTTCTATTGAATAATTAATCACAAGTTTTCTAAATTGTTTCTCACATTCCTAGTTTTGTGTTTAAGACACTTTAGAAAATACATGTTTCCCCAATGCCAAATGAAATTTTTAATCAAAGTCTTTGAGGTTTCTTATAAGATTATTGAGTATTTTAAAGGTGCAACAATGCTAAATGTTAACAAATGTGTGAAGTGGGGTCTCTTATATTTTGTTAAATGGGAATATAAATTCTTATAAGTATTTGGGGAAGCCACTTGACAATATGGGTTAAGAGCTGTTTATACCCTAGGGGGGCCTGGGTGGCTCAGTCGGTTAAGCATCGGACTTCAGGCTCAGGTCATAATCTCACATTTCTGTGGGTTCAAGCCCTGCATCAGGCTCTGTGCTGACAGCCCAGAGCCTGGAGCCTGCTTCAGATTCCATGTTTCCCTCTCTCTCTTCTCCTCTCCTGTTCACGCTCTGTCTCTTTCTCTCTCAAAAATAAAATAAGGGTGCCTGGGTGGCTCAGTGGTTGAGCGTCCGACTTCGGCTCAGGTCATGATCTCACACTCTGTGAGTTCGAGCCCCGCGTCGGGCTCTGGGCTGACAGCTCAGAGCCTGGAGTCTGCTTCTGATTCTGTGTCTCCCTCTCTCTCTTCCCCTCCCCCGCTCATGCTCTGTGTCTCTCACTCTCAAAAGAGAATAAATGTTAAACAAAAAAATTTTTTTAAATAAAATAAAATAAAATAATAAAATAAATATTAAAAAAAATTTTAAATTGTTTATACCCTTTGTTCCAGTAATCCTACTTTAATGAATAAATTTTAAGCAATTAATATGAAAACCTAAGAAGATATATGCCAAATATATCAAATATATTACAAATTCCTTGTAATTTATTGTAAAAAAAAAATGCAAAACCTGAAAATCCAGTATCAGAGCACTTACATAACATGGAATATCATACAACCACTAAAATGTTCATGATGGCTTAACATGGAAAAGCAGAATATGGATTTATACATGCATGTGGTCATGACTATGTAAAAGTTAGCTCAGGAAAAAGATGAATAAAATGTATGCATTTATATTTAGCCAGTGAGATTACAGGTAATTTTTTTCTCTTTCAATATGCTTTTTATTCACCATTTGCTTTATACTTGGCTTTTCATTATGTTTATAATTATAAATGATTTTTTAAAAAAAAGAGGTGTTGAAGATTGGTTAGACCAACTACATGATCCTGGAAGCAGGAATCTTGGGATTTGAGATGTAGCAATATCACTGACTTGTCCTGGAAAATTCGTCCCCTTGCTTCAAATTAGATTCAATTCAAATTTGATTACCAAAATAGTATTTGCATAAAACACTCACATAAAACCCTAGTTGTATAAGACCCTGGGTGGCAAGAATTACTTATAGCCAGTAAATCAATTGCATAAATAAAAGGATTTCAAAGACATGGGGATTTGGAACTGAATTATAGTTTTGCATTATTTCCCAGTTGCCTATTATATACATATCACTCTGTCCTTGCAAGCACACTTATTCTTAAACTGTTTGATGAATTGGATTCATTATGTGATGCTGTGTAATTTCATTTGTGAAACAAGGTCATGGTCTTTAAGCAATTTCAGAAGCCCCACTCAATTTTTTAGGCCATCCATACACATTAGTTGATACTGAAGTGTAACGTATATCATGTATATGTTACACTGGATATACATTCATTGGGATGAAAAAGTAGTTCCTATCCTGGAGACCCTACATTCAAATTAAGAACTTCCAAAAATTGTGTTACTTCACTGGAATAAATTATTAAGGAAGACATCAGAATCAATTATTCCAGAAAGAAGTTGGACCTTTTTGGCTTATAAGCACATTGTTCATTAAAAATAGATAAAAATTAAAAAAAAAAAAAAGAAAAACTGGAGACCTTAGGTATGATAAATGGTAATGGATCATATCAAACAAGAAAGGGTAGACTTGGTGTGTTTTTCACCATTGAAAAAAACTAAACACACATGCTCCATATGAGAAATTTAACAGATTACACTGATTTTACTTAGTAATGCTATAGAATACTGTATGTTATTCATAAGGCAGTATTGGAAGGTCCATTGTGCTGTCTGCAAATATAGGTTTCTTTATACCATTTCTAAAATTATATAAAAGCAGCCCCTGGTTCTGCAATACATTTTTGAAATGGGATTCATATAAAATGGTTTCAGACACAGAGAGACAGAGACAGAGAGATTGAGAGAACACTGGACAAAGAGAAAGAAAAAGAAATACAGAAGAAGAAAAAAGCACTTGAAAATCTCCAAAAATGATAAGCCAATGACAATATTTACCTTTTAAGTTGAAATACAATTACTCTTAACTTTTATAATCTCTATAATAAATTTGTAGTAAGATCTACATTGTCATGGTTGGCATATAATGCTTTAATCCATGCTTACCTCTTCCTTTAGAAAACAGCACTCCAGGGGCACCTGGGTGGCTCAGTCGGCTGAGCCTCTGACTTCTCTCAGATCATGAACTCATGGTTCGTGGGTTAGAGCCCCACATCAGGCTCTGCGCTGACAGCCCAGAGCCTAGAGAGCCTGCTTTTACATTCTGTGTCTCCCTCTCTTTCTTTGCCCCTCCCACAATTTCTCTCTCTCTCTCTCTCTCTCTCTCTCTCTCTCTCTCTCTCTCTCTCTCTTTCTCAAAAATACATAAATAAACATTTTAGAAAAGAAAAGAAAACAGCAATCCAAAACTATATATGTAGCTTGGTCCAGAAGTAGTGTTTTATATATCTATATTTATGAACATACTCCGATAATTACATGACAGGAGCTATGGACTTTAGTTTTTAATCCATATGAAGCTTGGAGTCCCACATCGGATGTGTAACAGTTCAAATCTGAATTTAGAATTACTTCTTCTTTCTGACGAGAGCTTATGGCACAGTAGACAAATTTAAAATAGCAATTTACAAATAAGAACTGCCTAGAATTGTGTCTGCATCAGTGAACTCCCTGACTTTGGGAAATTAAAATGTTATGCAGTCTGCAAATTTAGCACTTTCTGCTCATTAAAAAATTTGCATGTAACACAGCTCTTCCATTAATTCTCACATACAGACAAAGTGGCAGAACTCTGTTAATTGTGGTGTGGACACACTGCATACCAGGACCTCCAGAATCCTAGGTGCATTTATTGTGGGGAAATAATTTACCTTACAAATAGTCTCTTTTTGACTTTAGAATGATGTGTTTATAACCGCCACAGCAGGCATTTGAGAAGGTGCTAGTCAGTTTTCAGTGAGATTCTTGTCAACACAGCAATTTGATAAGAAAGCATAATGTGAGTGTCAGACAGTGAGTGCTTTTATCTACAGTTTGGAAGCAGTTGATGTCATAGCTGTGCTTGTATAATCCTTGATACGTGTGGTGTCCCAGCTGGCAAATAAATATTCTGTACGTGGACTAGCTGCCCAGCACAGTGCTCTGCAGTCTCCGGTGTCATGAGTGTGGTTTGCTTTAGTGTTTTTCCTTTCTGGTAAAACATTTTCCTGTTTTTGAAAGCAGGGATGTGGTTAGAAAGTTCAGCCCACAGAAACCTGCTGAACACCTGTGGGGACCCAAACAAATCAGTGGAAGAAGACAAGTGCAAGGTCTTCAGCTTCTAGGATGGAAAGGAAACTCCAAGGGAATCAAGAAGGGTGCCACGTTTCACGACCACAGCAAAGTGTAGATTCCTTCAAGGTCACGAAGGTCCAGAGCCAGGGCTTTTGCTTATGTTTTCCTTTTGCCTAAAAATCCAGCAGATAGAGTGATGTATACTACAGATCAGCCTCTTTGCTTCAGGACTCTTCCTCGTTTTACTTTTTCTGTCAGATGTGTCTCCCCTACCATAGATTACAGACAGCATCATCGCCTTTGAATTTGATAATTTATTCTTCTTCAGAAGCATTGATGAGCATAGGGTCTATTGCGTTAAAAACACTTAGGCAGCTGATCTGTGGGTTTGATTTTACTCAACGGCTGGGTGAAATTTCAGACGTTTCTTCTTCAACTACTGTGAGTCATGAGATAAGGCTTTTACACCCTGAGATGTTAATTCCCTGCTGTTCAATTTCAGAAGGGCGTGGTTGTTACCATAGGAACAGGACTGCAGATGAGTTTCTTGAGGCACTGTCCTGTAAGGCTGAGGGAGGGAATTACCACGGCAATTTAGATAACTGACATCAGTGATAAGCAAATGTTCTTTTCAATTTTTGTTGTCATGTCCTAGGATTTATGTATTCATTTATTTGGAGTTCCTTAAGCCCCTGTCAATAAATAAACCCTCAGAAGAGTGGTAAATTATAATAAATGACCATGAGTGTCTTTGACAGACCTGACCTCTGACATCATTAGTGCAGTCCTGATGGGCTTGCTAGATAAGAACCAACCTAAAAGGGAAAAAAACAAAATCTGGACATGTTTGTTTTGAATGGCCCTTGAGGTTTTTAATATGAACATTCGCATCAGAAGAAATGTGAGAAAAATCACATATCTTGGCTGTGTGCAAAGCCACTGGCAAAAATAAAGACCAAGCAGCCAGGTCAAGGAGAGGGAAGAACCCATGGGGAAAAAAGATTTTTCCAATGCTAGGATCGTAAAAATGAGGACAGAGCTTATGAAATGGTTTGGTATACTTCAGATACATAAATATGCTAAAAATAACCAGAAACTTGATGATTTAAAAACATGTACTTTTATAGAGCACACTTAATGATATTATAAACTACAATTGAGTTGTATCATATTTATAACTTTCATAATAGCCCCCCTGTAAGATATTAATTAATCCTCCATTCTAGTTAATCCTGGTGGTGTCATAAAATCTATTTACATGTATTAAGGTCATAGAAGCAGCTCCATACTGAAATATATTGAAAAAATCTTGAGGGCAAGCAGGAACACCTTACAAAACTCCATTTATCTCCTTTTTGGCTAGAGATTTGATAGCAAATCTGAAGACAGAGTTTTAATTCCCAGACATCTACATCTAGGCTTTCCTTTTAGAGTGTCCCTTAAATCCGGCTCAGGGGTTCTCAAACTTTGAAGGCATAAAAATTACTGAACCATTAAAAAAATTACTGCATCATATCTATTTTAACTTCAAGAAATTTCAGAGTTAATTTTAATTTTATTCACTTTCCATCTAATGTACTGACTTTAAGCCCTGGCATAAGTTGCTTCTGATTCCAAGCTACTGGATCTGCTGACCAACCTAAAGCAAAATGACTTGTTTCAATTTAATTAAACTCAACATAAAAATATTTAAAAAATAACAATAACCTTACAAATAATAAAAACCTTACAATAATAACCTTACAAATAATAACCTTACAAATAACCTTACAAACCTTTGCTAATCCTCTAAGAAGAACTCTATTTTGCAAAAGAAGAAATCGAGGCATAGAATTGAAACAGCTCACAGGTTAGCATAAGGGCCAAGGTAAGAACCCAAATCTGGCTCTGGTCGTACTAAACCTTTTTTTCACGTGGGCTCTTGGATGCTGGAAGCAAGTGGTTGTCAGCTTTTGTTGTTTTAAAACATGATTTTCTTCTGATGTGTAGTGTCCCTGCAATTATTGGTGTTTATTCCTTTTTCCTGTTGGCATCTTTTTGCAGGGAATGATGTTTCTTCTTTAAATATTTACTTATTGTAACATTTTGTGCCAAATACAACGTGATTATCATACATTAACAGCTCCATCATTCTAGCATGGTTCTCCAACTACATCAGAGTCGAAACTCCCAAGTTCAGCGTGCCTCTTAGCTTGCCCCACTCTTGAAACAAAAGGTGTAGCCTGGAAGTTGCTTCATTTAGGCATGAAAATCTTATTTTAGCCTTTCTCATGAATATCAATGATAATGTTTCCAATGAAGAGGTGTTTTAGAGTTTAAATAATTAGCATTACCTCATTCAACAACCGAATTGCAAATTAATCCATGAACATATCAAGCCCTTTTCTATTACATCCTTGTCTCTTCTCATTTGAATTTACTAATTAATGCCTGGACAGTACTTACATAGACTGTTGAGGCTATTGCCGGAGAACTGGGATCTGCCCCTTGCTTTTCTGGTTCACCAGACTTGTGATGTTAGGCAAGTCCCTTCACCACTTGATGCTCTGGCTCCTTAGTATGCGGATAGAAAGGGGTTAGGATAGGAAATTCTAATCAATGATCTGTTTTAACTCCTGGGAGTTAAACTCCTGGGAGTTAGAAAGGGCATAGACTTGGGGTGCCTGGGTGGCTCAGTCAGTTGAGCATCCAACTTTGGCTCAGGTCATGATCTTACGGTTTGTGGGTTCGAGCCCCGCGTCGGGCTCTGTGCTGTAGGCTCAGAGCCTGGAGCCTGCTTCAATTCTGTGTCTCCCTCTCTGCCCCTTCCCCGCTCATGATCTGTCTCTCAAAAATGAATAAACGTTAAAAAAAAATTTAAAAAAAAGGGCATAGACTTGATTTTGATGAATTTAAATCTGTCCAGTGATGCTCAGAGGTCCTGACATTTCTCACATCAGCATATTTGCTTGATAATTTTTCTCTTAGGATACTACTTATAAAAACAGTTTATATTATCTTTCTTAAAAAAAACTAATCATAAATTCATCATCATTTTGGCTCTTGTCTATTATCTCGATCACATGAAAAGAAAAATTTTTAAAAGACTAGAAAAATCAAAGCTGTTGCTGTTTATTTGAGAAATGAAGATTTATGTATAGTTTCTGGCTTTGTTTCTGAAATTTCCCAAATATAAACACACCAAATAGGCTATGTTCAGACATATTATTACATGATTATGAGCCATGCACTTAAGGATAAGTACTTGATGTTACTTCCTACAGTATAAAACCAAGGAAAGTTCACTTCCTTTTTTAAGATACTTGGGCATGGGTTCTCATCTTTTATAATAGTTGGACATCAGCTGAAAAATATGGGCAACCCCACCTCTAGTCTAGAGGATGAGCTTGTGAGAATTAGAAAAAGCCACTCCTTCCCCAAGTCACTTTACCACCATCAGCTGGAAAACTGTTATATTAACAATCCATATCTACAGCCCACACAGCTATGAATGGAGCCACGGAGAGTCTTACAATGCATAACTTGCACACTGTCCACATAATTGATGACTGAGTGGAAGCCAAATTTTAATCTCAACACTTCTGCTTACTTTAAAATATCACTTCTCACCTTTGGGACTCAGTTTCCTAATCTGAAAAAGGTTGGACTAGATAACCCCTAAAATGGTGTCTTGAGCAGTTACAAGATGTTTCCTAGCATAAGGAGCATTTCACTAACTCTTCAAGACATCTAACTATTGGGACGCTTGGGTGGCTCAGACGGTTAAGCGTCCTGACTTCGGCTCAGGTCATGATCTCACAGCTTGTGGGTTCGAGCTTTGCATCGGGCTCTGTGCTGACAGCCCAGAGCCTGGAGCCTGCTTTGGATTCTGTGTCTCCTTTCTCTCTGCCTCTCCCCATTCATGCTCTCTTTCTCTCTAACAAAAACAAATAAAAATTAAAAAAAAAAAAAAAAGGCATCCTACTCTTGCCTCGGTTTTCAAACTGTTTCCAACTTGCTTCAAGTTTCAGAATTCACTTAAAGTTTCTCTCCACAATCAGACTTCTTCTAATCTCTTTTCTCCCAGATCAGGAAAATCTCTCCATTGAACGATACATGTTCTTTAAAATTACGTTTAACAAAAAGAAGGTCGTAGATCACGAGCATCTCCCATGGCGGAAGCACTGCTGTGGGGGTGGCTTCCCCTAGGTGCAGTTACTCGGGCTCCCACAACCAGTGGGGCAAGTCCTGCATCCTCCCCTGAGCCCGGGGCCTCTGCTCCATCTTTCAGTCCAAGACAGAAGGTTTTGGAAGTTGTTACCGATGGAGGTGAGTTTTGTTCCAGACAGTTCTTCTTTAGGCTGTTCCTCCCATTGCAGGACATTCACTATCCTTGGCCCTTACTCACTAAATACCATAAACAACACCCTATCATTATGACAACCAAAACATCCCAGCCCTGCCCCGTTTCCAAACACCGCCCTCCCCCCCACTTTAGAAGTGGCACCACCTCTGGTTGAGAAATTGTTTTAGCATCAAGTTGCACTCTGGCCCTGGAAAGTTGCCTCTGAAACATGCCACCGCATGGATGCCAGAAGCCACAAAGGCCATAAACCTCTTACATAGGAGAGCATGAAAGACTATACAGTACTTTAAAAAGTGCATTGCTTATGGTTTCTCACAAAAACTGGGCTCTTTGTCTCTGGAATAACTAGGGAACCTGCAATTCAAACACATTCGCTAACATCACTCATTAAATAATGGGCTGAGCTGACTCTACAAATAGAATCCCTTTAAGAACCTAGAGTCTTGGGGCGCCTGGGTGGCTCAGTCAGTTAAGCATCCAACTTTGGCTCAGGTCATGATCTCACAGTTCGTGGGTTCAAGCCCCACGTCGGACTCTGTGCTGACAGCTCAGAGCCTGGACCCTGCTTCAGATTCTGTCTCCCTCTCTCTGCCCCTCCCCCATTTGTGTGTGTGTGTGTGTGTGTGTGTGTGTGTGTGTGTGCGCGCGCGCGCGCGCGCACCCGTGCGTGTGTGTATGTGCTCACTTGCTCTCTGTCTCCTGCTCTCTCAAAAATAAATAAAAATTTTTTAAAAAATCTTTCTTAAAAAAAGAACCTAGAGTCTTAGTGTTCCTACAGTGTACATCCTAATGACATTGATAGAGCTGTCATTTATCAATTGCTTGCAGTGTATCAGCCCTTTACAAGTCTCATTTCTCCTTTCCACAGTTCTGTGGGAGTAAGGATCCGTGTCCTCTTCCATGGATTAGAACACTGATACGTAGAGAAGTGAAACAGTTTGACCAAGCTCTCACAGCTAAGGAAACGGCAGAGCGAGGATGTAATCTGAAGTCCATGAGAATGAAAAGCTCCATTTCACTGCCTTGGCCAGCAACTCCGGTGCCTTTTCAGATGGCCTTACTTTCAAGTAATAGGAAAGTTAACTGAAATCCCTAACTTATGAACCAGGCTGTTGATTGGGACACGAAAAACAATTATTTTGCACTGTGTTCTGCCAGAGATGTTATTTTTCATTATTGCTAGGACCGCTCTCAGCAGGGTCACCTCATTAGCCGAGGAAAATGTCCCCTGTTGCTCCGTGAGAGACGGATCAGATGGAGAAGCATAAAAACAAACTCTAGAAAGTGATTCTGTGTTCCCCTCGTTTAGGGGATGGAACAGTAATCCCCTTCTTTTCTGATTTCCAGCCTCCTAAGTGATGTTTTAGTTCTGTAGCTGCAGAAGTGTTCTGAAAAGGATGGAAAAAGTTTTATAGAGTTGCCTTCCAAAAACTCTTTATCAGTGTTTCCATAACAGAGTAAATTGGGGTGTTGAACCATTAGTGGGTATACTTAATACTCTGGTCTGTTTTAAATTTCCCCATGTAGGAAAATAACAGTTTGGCCCTAAATGGCTATGAGGAATAACTAGTAGTGAGACTTCCATTTTTTGTTTTTTAATTTCTATTTTATTTTGGAACAACCTCCAAGCAAACACTTTATCAACTACATTGATACACCTATTGATAGACATCTCCCAAGCCACGTGTCATAGAAACCATCCATAAAGCCCTGTCACTTTGCTCCCTTTGCTCTCCATTACCTATAGGAAAACCAAAACAATCTTTTCAAAATTACATTTGATCATGGGATTTGTATTTCATTTAGGATAAAATCAAAATGCCTCATCCTGGCCCACCAGGCCTACAGGACCTGGCTACCCCTCACCCCTCTGAGCCTGCCTCCTCCCTTTTCCTTTCAATCGCTTCCCTCCACCCACTCCATTTTTTTAATGTTTACTTATTTTATTTTGAGAGAGAGAGAGAGAGGGAGAGAGAGGATCCCAAGCAGGCTGTGCACTGTCAGCACAGATCCCAACATGGGACTCGATCCCACAAACTGTGAGAACATGACCTGAACCGAAATCAAGAATCTGATGGTCAACTGACTGAGCCACCGAGGCACCCCTCCATTTTTATGTCAGGACTTCTGCATTCACGGCTGTTCTTTGAGGAGCATCAGTCCCTCATGATTTCAACTTGGCTGATTCTTTCTCATGTTCAAGTTTCAGCTCAAATCCCATTTCAACAAAAAATTGCTCCCTGAAATCCTAAGGTGGTCATCCCTTTATCTCCAATCACATGACATTCTTTTTTTCTATCTCTTAAAATAAATTTTTCAGCATTTGAGTTGATCTTATTTATTATTTTTACTTATTTTCTATTAAACTAGAACACAAGCAGGGACATTTCCCATTTTTGTTTGTCATTGTACCCCGTGCCTAGAATAGAACCCAGTATATAATAGGCTTCAAGAGTATTTGTTAGGTGAATGAATGAATGAATGCATTCCAGTTCTGTACCTAGAATGAAATATAGTCCCAGATGAATGCCATAAATTACCAAAATATTTTTGAGTTGTCCAGCTCTACATAAATATGGGAAAGTTGAGATTAAAAGCAAAATTATAAATTTCCTTATTTACTATTCCTTGGTCTGCTTTCAAAAACAGGCGTTCTGTTGGGAAGTAGAGGTAAAAGCCAAGGCAAACCCAGAACTGCCTCACAGGGAGAAATTTCAGACCATGTTATATCTCTGTTCTCCCTCTCTCAGATACAATTCTTCTGCGTACTCCAGCAGGCCCATGCTGATTGTGATCAAAATTTTCAAGATGAACAACGGACCATCCCCAGATATCCTATTTTACAGTTGTTGCCAGGCCTTCTAATCTGCAAGAAATGAATATTTTGACACCCCTCTCCTTAATACCTTCCCTACCAGAATGATGACATCAGTTACCTCCTCTCCTCTGCTAGCAGTGAACTCATATTGTCTTACATCTTTAGGTTTCAAAATAAATAACCTTTCTTCTAGTGCCTGTATATGTCCCAGATGTCCTTTTATTGAGTTCACAGAATACAAATGGAAAAAGGTTATTACCAGACAGAAGTGTTTAAAAATGAAAATCAAACCTAATACATGGACTCAGACAACTGGAATAAGAAATATAATATTTATAAAACTGAGTAGGAGGTTGCAATCATTGCTCTAAAATAAAGCATTAAAAATTAATTCAGAGCAAACTTGTCTGTGCTACAGCAAACCTCTCTTTCATTAAGGTAGCACGGCATGTTTCTCCTGAATTACTTCCCCAAATAGGTAAATAGCTTATAAGAGCTGAGTGTTCTGCAAACTACAGAAGATCTACCTAAGGCACGATTTAGAGTTACCTTTGGTATTAGAGCATTACAGACCTTTAATTTTGAGCAAATTAATTGTGATTCTTACAGATTCTCTACAGTTTTTGCCCTTGGGCATTACTAGGAAAGTTTAATTTGTGTCATCTTCATTTGATTAATCCGAATGGCTCTGTATCATTTGATCAATTCATATGTTATAGAATATTAAATATTAGGAAACTGGGGGTACCAGTTATAAGTTATACCTTTAAATTTTTACATATTAAAAGTTTTAAATTTGTATTCCACGTTTTTAAAATGTTTCCCCCAGCCTTCTTCTTGACATTATTTTTATCATCATCATCATCATCAATCATCTTCCTTCATATCTTAGAATATACTCAAAAGAAAGAAAAATAAAAAAGGCTAGTGTTACCTGTGCATTTATTGTTGAGATGAGGTTTTTATTTTTCCCAATTTACACTATTCCTCTGAAGCCCTGAAATAAATAACCTTATAACCTCTAGGCCCTATTGATTTTTGAGTGATTTCAAATAAAAAGCATCCAGTTTCCGTTGCATTGAGAAACTGCTCAGTCCCTGGGCAAAACCTATTGGATTCCTATTAAATGGAGGAACAAGAAACAACCAAAAATCCAAAAGGTGGATTTGAGATGGAGGGAGGAAGGGTGGTCTCAGCTCAGCTCAGCTCAGCTCAGCTCAGCAAATGGGTATTTAACCTTTGACCAATGATGACAGGTCTTCTTTAGTTCTATTAGACCAAGAGCAAGCTGTTATGATTAAATAAAAAAAAAAAAAGAAAAAAACTGCTTAGAGCCTTACTGAATATGTCCTGGGAATTAAAGCATATGGCAGGGATAAGGAAAAAAGATTTTCCTTATGCTAATGACCCTTGATGTCTGAAATAAATTAGATCCATTAGAGTTTATGCTCAATAAAAGAAAGACTTTAAGCACTCCAAAGTTAGTGACTCGAGACCAGTTTTGCTCTGAAATTCAATCTGCCTACTTATTAATTCTTGGTAAGGCTCCAGAGCAGACAGGAGATGCAAAATCATAATTCTGTACTGAACCAGAATTTTAAAGGACCACAGGTTTCTTTTCCTTTTCTTTTAATTAAACCATTTTTCATGCTTCTTATTTTGTTTCCCTCATTAATTTGATTTTGTTCCCATTTTTGTTTCATTTTTTTGTTCTTTTCAAGGTTTCCTTTATCCTATCTCAACTGAACAGCGAACCCAGAATGAATATGGATTTTCTTGTAAGTTTGATGTTTAGTTTTTATGTTGCTGAATAATCATTTAACGTTATTGCCCCCAGTTCAAGTTTACCTTTCTTTAGATCACAGATGTGCACACAGGAAATAGGCGCCTAATATATTCTAACATGAAAAACAAATTAGATTTTCACCACCGAGGAGAAGAAAGAAGGGTCATTTCAAGCCTCTGCCAGCTTTAAAATCTATCAGTCTACCATTCAAAGCTTCAGTCCCAATAGCTGACAAACCATATCATGAAATGTGCTGATCTAATAAAGGGCCAGGTTCAAATGCTAAAAAGTAAAGGGTTGAGAAAATGCAGATCTGTTGAGTTAGGAAGCATGAATGTTGGGTAAGTAATTACAGCCTGATAAAGTAAAATCCTAAGGATTTAGATGTAATGTTCTGGCTAGAGTTCAGAATACTGCTGCAGGACCTCAGATATTACCCAGCAGCAATGTCCAGTCAGCCCTTGGAAAGCAGTGCTAATACAACCAAGAGTGTTTGGGCTGTCACTAGTATTCTGGAAAGATCTGTCAATATTGACTTAGTTGATGGGAAAGTTGATATTCTGGAAACTTTGGGAAAGATAATAGTTAAAAAAGAAATGTCTCTCACATACAGTATATTTAAACACAAAATGCTGAAAGAGAGCAGTTTCTAACAGGGAATCCCTTTAAACTGTCAACGTGTCAAAGAAACCGTGACACAAGAGTTTGGGTGAGCCACTGGCAATCTAAATGATGAGTCATTTCCCCTACATAAACTATGTGGCTGTGAGTCGTAGTGGACAGAATAGGGGCTCTTCAGCTTTTAGGAGGCCATGGGACTCACATATCTGAAAACTCCCTTCCTCCAAACTGCACGTGTATATAAAATTGAGCATAAAAAGGTTGTTCTTGACTATTTGCAATACCAGTGTAAAATCACCTCTTTTATAGTGAGTGGAGAAGCTTTGGTTACCTCTGCTGAAAATTTTTGTGGGTCACAAAATACTAAAAACAGAGACTTAAAGGTGTCTGCGGGGTTCTGGAAAGGTTTAATCTTGTTCGTTTTGTTTCAATTATCAGCTTCTATCACCTTTTGCAGTTGAAGCGAAGTATGTTCTATGCCCCCAAGGCAAGATGAACATTTACAGGAATCATCCTCTTGCTTTACCCAGAAACAGATCTCCCGACCGATTGCACACTGTGTTGGTCAAATGCTCAATTGCCTTCCAGGGTAGTCTGACCTTTATGATCACTGAACCAGGCCTTTATCTGACTCTGCACCATACAGACATTTTGATTTGGTAACAAGTGGCTAAATGTAAATCGCTGACCAGAGACCATGAGACCCTCATAGTTCTCAGAGGTAATACTGAATCTGTATCAAAAGTCTGGTGTTATCAACAATGACCTCTGCTCTCCAAATCTTCTGAAAGCACATCTTTAAAATCCAATGTGTTTGCTCCTAGTATTTGTTTTGCTTAGTTACATATACCGTTCTCAGCCATCTGTTCACTGATTTAGGGGAAAGTGAGAAGAATGTTATTTGTGGGAAGTAACCTTTTGACTTGAATGATACTTAAAAACATATTCTGATTCAATAAATATACAGATTCAGAACATGCCAGATATTTCTAACAGGATATTGATGTTTATTTTTTTAGAGAACTATCAGTGAATTCAAAGCAGCCTTCCAAACTTTTCCACCTGAAATTAGTAATGAACTTTTTTTCCCCTATGGGTTGGGATGGTTTTAGTTCCAGTTTCTTTTTATGCCTTCTAATAAATGGTCTGTTATGCTGCCCAATTTAAGATAGATTAGTGGGTGGGTAGATGCAGAGTGAGAAAGGAAAAGAAATCAGAGATAATTTTCCACTGAAAGGCCACAGTCGTTTTATATAGCTTTTGAAATAGATTTGAAATTAACCTATAAAAAAGGCAATAAATGTCGGAAAAAAATTACCGACAATATGTATGTGATCTGTGGGAAATTTCTCTAAGCAGTTGGTCCAATGTTTCCTTGTCCTCTCCAGCTGCTCCCGATTCAGATGATGTCGCTCTGTATGTTGGCATTGTGATAGCTGTGATAGTTTGCCTGGCCATTTCTGTAGTTGTGGCCCTATTTGTGTATCGCAAGAATCATCGTGACTTTGAGTCTGATATTATTGACTCTTCGGCGCTCAATGGAGGCTTTCAGCCTGTGAACATCAAGGCAGCGAGACAAGGTCAGTTAACGTTGCACTCCACACCTGTGATGTATGCATGTGACCAGCATCCCTGTGTGGTGCCAAAATCGGGGACTTTCAAGTCATGTAGTTTAGCCAGAGCATTAGCTCCATGAAGACATGGATTTGGGTCAACATTACTTCAGACAAAATCAGGGTCATTACTCTGTTGACTTCATTCATATAACAAACTAGAGGTGACAAGATGCACAAATCATTTTTTTGTCTTAACAGGTTTCTGTGTCATACTTTTAAACTTTTACTTTAAAAGAATACACAGATTGGTTGACTGATTTCCTACATCCCCGTCCTTTTTTTTTTTTTTTTTTTTTTTTTTTTTTGCCTTTTGACAATACAGCTTGCATAGCTATGAATATAGTGGTCTACAGATGACCTCAAATCCAGTATCCACAAGGAAAACTATTACCTAAGTCATTGAATGCAGATCACTGTCTTCGAATTCAATCTGTTGAAATAGCTAAATACCTTAGGAACAATGAGTAGACTTCAAGGCAAAATACAGAATGGACTCATCTCCTAATTTGTAGCCAACAATAAAATGGATTGTAGTTATCTCATTGCCCTGTTTTCAACAGAACCTTAGAGTCTAAACATCTCGAATATTCATTTGTTCATTTGTGTTTGGCTCAGAAAGTACCAAGGTGAGCTTGACTAGTAGAAGTTACCTGAATGGAGAATGCAAATGGACTTTCTTTCTCTTTCTGACTCAGATCTCCTGGTGGTACCCCCAGACCTCACATCAGCTGCCGCCATGTACAGAGGACCTGTCTATGCCTTGCATGATGTCTCAGACAAAATCCCAATGACCAACTCTCCGATTCTGGATCCACTGCCCAACCTGAAAATCAAAGTGTACAACACTTCCGGTGCTGTCACCCCTCAAGATGACCTGTCTGAGTTTGCATCAAAGCTGTCTCCTCAGATGACCCAATCTTTGTTGGAGAATGAGGCGCTCAACGTGAAGAATCAGAGTCTAGCAAGGCAGACGGATCCATCCTGTACTGCATTTGGCACCTTCAACTCTCTCGGGGGTCACCTGATTGTTCCCAATTCAGGTAATTCCTAGAGGTTGAAATCACATAGATCTTGAGAACGTATGTTTGTACCCAAATCTTTTTTTTATCTGTTTGTTTTCATTAGGCCTGAAAAGTTAGTTGGAGCCTAATCTAACCCAAATCTACTTTCGACGTAGATCAACATTACTTCAGACAAAATCAGCCAAACCATTCATCTTCCTCCAGCCAACTCGGAAAACACTTCCTCTAGAAATATTATACTCACAACTTTCTGCCAAGATTTAATTTGGAACTGTCATTGACCTTCTTTTTAATAGAGCTTCAGAAGGCAACGGCAAGCCAGAAGTGCTCACCGTTGTCATCACACTTTAAAAGGACAAATTAATTAGAAAACATATTAGTTGGTTCACTTCCAATTTACTGTAGGAAGCAATACTTCAGAATACTAATTTTGAGATCAGAGAACATCATAGTAGGCATCAAATCTTCATTTATTAACTTAACTCTTTATTATACGATCTTCCACCTCAAGGTATTTGTAAGGTACTCGCTCCCTCTTCTGATCAATCTCTCTGGAATCACAGCCTCATTATGTGTAGTGTATATCTGTAGTATAATTGAGTTTTCAGCTTATTATTTAGTTACCTGCTTCTACAGTATAAGTGCCATAAAGGACTTCAATGGTAAATTTAAGTTAGTGACTGATAATGTTTGATTAATGTTTGATATTCATTTATCGGTATTAGCGATGGGTTTTTATCTATTGGCCATAAGAGGGTTAAGGGATTCCTCTGTGACTCTACCTTAGCTCTTTTAACAATACAGCAATAAGAAACAATTTGATTGACCTGAAGTCCTCATGTGGCATAAGAAAATAATATAGTGTAAAAATAGCCATACAGCCAAATAATATACAGAACCAATCGGTCTGCAGATCTGAATATGAACTTGTCTTTGATTCTTTCTCTTATTCAGTCCCTTATTTCAATGCCTTGCCAGTTTGTCACACCATACCTTTAAAAGTATATTTTAATAAATTAAAATACTTAAGGGAATCTCATTTTTCCTTTTATCTATGCATTTTACATAGCTGAGATTATACGTTATATATATATTTTTTGCCTTTTTCTCTTTAATTCTCATGCTATTGTATACTCTTTAAAATCATGATTTAAAATATATTTCTAAAAGTGTATCAGATGGATAGATCAAAATATGCTCTATTGTTTTTTATTATTTAAACATTATATATTCTCAAGGCAGTTTTTTTTTTCATGATATTTGTTGGATTCTACCTTTCCTTCCCACTTTCACACCTGTCACTTTTTCATATATGAATTATTATAAAGGCTTCTTAAGTGGAAAGGAGGGAGGTTGCATGTATTAAATACTTTCTATGTCCTAAGCATTGGTGATTTACATACATTACTTTATAACAAGCTACCTAACATGCATCAGGCATTATTCTTATCACTTTACATTCATAGCTTTATTTCATCCCTGTAACATAAAGGTACATTTTATTGCTCCCATTAGGAAAAATAAAAAACTACCAAGGGTTGGTAGCCTCACATGTGGCCCTCCTGCTTCCACTGTGTGCTTCAGCAAACCATCCTGTCCCCTATTGTGACATTGCGCTTCCCACAGCACTGAGCTTTTATGTGACTTTCCTTCTCGAGAAGGCCGTGACTCAACATTTCCAACCGGTTACACAAACGCCTCTGAGTAACGATTCTCCTTAAGTCTCCATTCTTCATTCTTGAGACTTTCCAACATGGTCGGGCAAGTTTCCTTACTGCCCTGTGCTCATTTGGCATATTCCATTCCCTTGCTAATTCAAGTATAAATTACTCAAAGACAGGAACACTGTCTTTTACCTCGTGGCATTCACAGTACTGCCAAACACCATACTCACAGCGATGCTCCGTCAGTTTTTAGTGAGCTGAAAGTAAACTGCATTTATTGGAATAAAATCACAAAGACGGGTGTCTACAGGTTGTTGCCCACCCGGAATTATTCTTTGTGATGATCCCGCAGTGATGCAGGCCGGTGGTTCTTACAGTGTGTCCACGGGCATCTCTGTGTGTCCACGGGCATCTTACAGTGTGTCCACGGGCATCATGTCATTGGCATCACCCTACAGCTTTCTAGAAGTACAACTTTGGTAGGCCCGATAAGTCAAAAACGCCAGGATCCAGTAATCTGTGTTTTAGCAAGCACTGCAAGTGATTCTGATACAAGCTCAAATGGGAAAGAACTGCGATAGGCCCAGTGAATTTAGAACAAAGCGTGATCCCCTAGTCCTACAAAATGGTGTCCATTAGCAACTGAGGAAACACCCTCCTGACCTGCATTGACTAAAAACTAGTCGTAGTTTGTCTGTTGTCTGTTCGTTTTCTAGAGTTACGTGTGATGAAAGAAGTTCTCCACCAATTATTATTCTGTTACGGAAAAACACTGATGCTGGCCAAATATTTCCGAAATAAGTGTTTTTTGATATTATTGAGGTTAGCATTTCCCTGACTTTGAATTTCGTGGGGATTTTTTTTTCTTAAATTAGAAACGATGCATCATTACAGCTGTTTGAAATTTTAAGAGCGGTTGTTGGTTTTCCCCTCATTTTACAAGGAAAACAACAGTGGAACCATCTGTCTATTCCTTAAATAAAACAAGAGTTTAAAAAATTACATCATTCCTTTGAGTAATTCCAGAACAGTTCAGAGGGAGCTGTGGTAACAAATAAGACCAATAAGGACGGAAAGCAGGGCAGCTATGAATATTTACATGTCTTTAGAGAAAAAGCAGGCTTGTAGCTGCATGGCCACAAAATCTCCTCATTCCCTTTCACTTGCTTCAAAGGCATTCTGTGAAGTTTCCTTTTGATTCATAGGTCTTATGTGACTGCTTTTCTCTTTTGCTATTCAGGAGTAAGCTTGCTGATTCCCGCTGGGGCCATTCCCCAAGGGAGAGTCTACGAAATGTATGTGACTGTACACAGGAAAGAAAATATGAGGTAAATATGCTTTTTCTGGTGCGCTTGACTTTATCAATGTCTGACCTGGAGGAGAATTGTGCAATAGAAAGAATAAACCCAACATGTCTCGAGTGCTCTGCTTCTAGCATACTCTTTTTTCCCTAGACCTATAAAACGTCGGCTTCTCTTTACCTTTGAAGCTTCAGACACTTGTGCAGACCTTGAGTATGGGCCGAAGGCCAGAGATCTTTTCTCAAGTGGACATGTGGCCATTATAGCTGGAAAAAATGGCCAGAAATGTGATCCTTAGATTGTCTGGAGAGATGTGTGGATAGACACAGAGAATCAGCTTCATGTGGCCTGGCTCAGGAATCCACCCCATCCCCATTACAGGGTTAAAGGTCACAAAGATTAGAAAGTCCCTTAACCTCTGGCCTGTCACCCCCACGTCAGTCTAGCATTTTATTCTAACCTGCGGGTTCTTCTTTTTGTAACTCTCCCTAACTTAAGCCTTATCAGCCTCCTTTTTAGGTTTAGCCTTATAAACTCCACATTGAGCCTTTCTAAATGCATCTAGGATTGATAGAAAGTAGATTGAGTCAAAAGGCTTTGTTTTGAATGTATCATAGTCATAAAGATGAAGTTACTTTAAGTAAAAAATAACAAGAAGACTTTAAATGTCCTAAATTCAATTTTCAGTCTGGGCCTCTAACAAATCTAAGAATGGTCTCTCTTGGTTAGTTCCCACATAAAACGTATGTATTAAATAGTGCTTTAAGGTCTGACTGATTAATGCTTCTGAAGTACACTGAGATCTTAAAGTAAGACTTTGTTGAAATGAAGATCCTTACATGTGATTATCATTGTTTTTCCCAAGGGGAAAGGCATCGGCTCTCCAGCCCCGAGCTCCAGATACAAAGCATGAGTGATAAATGTCGAACTAGGTTATCATTATAACACATTATACCTTTTGTCTTCCCTCTCTCATCCTCAGAAAAACACCCATTTTTAGTCTTGTTCTTCAAAAGCCGAAAAGCTCTTTTATCATGCTCTCAGGTAGAGATACAGGCATTTATAATCCGGAGGACCCCGAACATTTTTTTCCTTGGGTGGTGTCCTTTCACCTACACAAGCACTAACCTAAGAAAATGATAAAGTTCCTTGAGCATTATTCATGCCTTAAATTTGAGCAACAGAAAATTACTAAAAGGCTTGTATTTACTCACATCAAATATTCATTTTTTTTCATTCTCCATGCAAAGTAACATTCACAGACCCTGAGAGCGCCCTTCTGTTGCAACAGGAGAAATAAAGATCAGCAAACTCTAAGATCCCTTTATGTACTTTTTTCTTCTTTCTCTTGTCCTAAGTCAAGGTTTGCACTAAGTACATCCATCACTCAAGGCCGTTGCCAACATGGACATTTTGTTTAAACAGAAATGAGGGATGGCTTGTGCTTTATCCTCCGAAGCAGTGAGGTGCCTGGGTCTCTTATTGTCCATGTAATCACCACTATCTTCAGCTGCAAATCAGGCCTTAAGGGGTGCTACAGGGACGCGCTGAGGCTGAAAGATGTGTGCATTGTGTGACTGGTGTGGTTTTCCTTCCCATGGTGTGGCCAGCACCCCGGCAAGAATAATTGTGCATATGAGATGAAAGAAAGAGAAAACAAAAAATTGATAAAGCTAGACACTTCTGCTTTGAGTTTTCCTTTTCCTTCAACTCAAAAGAAAAGGAAAAACTATAAATCACTTCTTGCCACCCGTACTGCCTGAAGTTAGGTGCAGAGAGAATTACTCTGTTCAACTTGGTGTGCATCAGAGAAGTTCTGTTTATATAAATGAAGCTAGAGAAACCTCAAGATCTCAAAAGAAAACATGCACGAGAGACCATGAAACAAGGAACAAACACAAGAAGACGACTGTGTCAAATAATGAGCAGTTCTTCTCGTCACTTATTTTCCGTCGTTTAGGATATATTAATAATAGAATACATGGTACCATTTATTCACCATACTTTAACTTTCATTTATTTCCGCACTGCACCCCTGTGATGAGTTCCAATTTAAAGATCGAAAAACTAAGGCTCGGGGAAATCAAGTCACAGAGCCAATTTTTTCCCAGTCAAAAGCTGAGGGACGGCCGAATTCTCAGGCAGGTGATCTCACCGCGAAGCTTTTCTGCTCTGTCCCATGCCGTCCCTCGTTTACATATAGACCAAGACACTGCACCAAGCCTCTGCTTCTTACTGTGGTACAGTCTCGCACACAGTTTCTTTCTCCTGCTCCCTAAAGACCCTTTCTATCCTCACGCGATCGGAGACAGAACTTCTAACAGGGAAGACATTGGGAGGGCATCAGGAGCTATGAATGTTCCTTCAAGTCATTTATAGGACAAGTTTGATCATTTTTCTCCATTTTCTTTCTCCCTGATTTCCCTTTATTGCATCCC
The DNA here is from genome assembly GCF_018350175.1 of Felis catus. Classification (NCBI taxonomy): domain Eukaryota; kingdom Metazoa; phylum Chordata; class Mammalia; order Carnivora; family Felidae; genus Felis; species Felis catus. Next base: position 125,814,327 of record NC_058371.1, read on the forward strand.
AAACTGGGGATTTTTCCAGCTGGATGTTTTCCAGCTGGTCATCTGCTGATGTGAACTGTCTAAAGGGAGGCGTGAACTTAATTACGTGTGGCAGAGTGGGTATGACAAGGGGGCCTTATCATTACTGAATGTGCTCTAAGAGAAAACCCTGAATGGCAGATGAGCAGCCCAAATGAGCTGCAGCGATGGGACACGCTGTCTCTGACAAGGGAGCAAAGCTGTAAGGGCGTGCTCATGATTTCTACCTCTCCTGCTTTACACATCTCAGAAGACGCCACAAAGCGTCTGTTTCCCCCGTGGATACAATTTCCATGATTAATGGCACTAACGTGGACCTTTTTGCCTTGTTTCCAGTAGTCGTTAAAAAAAAAAAAAAATGAGTCTGACTCAGACTGAAATTTTGCTCTTTGTCATTTCTTATTGAAAAATAATTGGAATTAAAAATATCAATGTTAATTGCCCTTTTCTCTGTATTCTGCCCTTGCTTAGCAATACTCTCAAAAGGCCAGAAAGTCAACTTAGACATTCCACATATGAAGGTAAAAAGAACTTTTTTGGGAAACCGTGGGGAGCCATGGAAGGTCTCTGAGCAGCCAAGCAATAAGAGAATAACAGTGTGTTTTAAAGATTGATCTGGTGAGGTAGGCTGGATGAGTTAGTTGGTGGAGGGAACAGGAAGACTCCCTGAAGGCCGGCTGCCTGGTTGGGCTATGGCAATAAACTAGGTGTGAAGGGGATAGGGGGAAGGGAAGAACCAGGCCTGAGTCTGGAAGATGGAAAGTGAAATATATTTCAGAAAGAAGATTTCACCACCGGTTAGAAGTGTCACAAAAGAATAATGAAACACAAAGGATAGGTGTAGGAATCAAGCCTTGGGCACTGGGAAAATTGTGAGCGCAAGTGGTTCAAGGAGGAAGGACAAATTCTGAGCTAAATGTGGGCAGTGTGCGCGGGTAGGGATATGGGATTCACTCCGGAGATGCGGATGAGGAGTCACCAGTGGGTGGATCCTCTGAGGGTTAAAAATGCAGAGGCAGAAAGTAGAGACCAGGGGAAAGAGCTTCAGGAAATATTCCTATTAAAGTTTGGATGTGATGAGCAAAACGAAATAGAACGTGGAAGGAAAAGGCAGATCAACACAGAGTTTACATCTGGTGTGGTGCTTCTACTGAGTGGCTATGCAATGAATATTTTTCAATGAAAGAATGAATGACTGGAAGTATTATAGAACAATCAAACGTAAAGAGATGTTCGAGATGAAAGAAGTGGTTGACATAGGTATACGTAAAATTAAAATGTACAGAAAAAGAAGAAGACAAGAAATCATTGGGGCACCTGGGTGGTTCAGTCAGTTAAGCGTCTGACTCTTGGTTTCAGCTCAGGTCATGATCTCACAGTTCAGTTCGTAGGTTCAAGCCCCACATCAGGTTCTGCCCTGAAAGTGTGGAGCCTCCTTGGGATTTTTCTCTCGCTCTCTCTCCCTGCCCCTCCCCAGCTTGCTCTCTCTCTTTCTCATAAATAAATAAATAAACAAACAAACAAAAAACTTAAAAAAAAAAAGAAGAAGAAATCATTGGATTTGTCAACTGCAGGACGTTGGCGTAAGAAGAGTTCAAGGTGCGAGTTAGTGGTGAGGCAATGTAAACTATCTATCATATATAGGTACTGAATATAAATAATAAAGTAGTATGTTAGGATAGCGGGCCAAAATTCTCTTATGTAAGTAACCATGTAGTAGAAAGTTTTGATTTATTTTAACATGTTTTTGGAAGTTGGTAAAACAGTATTTGACATTATTATTTCTCAGTGAAACTCAATGACATTCCGCTTTTGAGTCCTCAAGTCCTTATTTGAGCATACAGCCGTATAAAAGGCTACAGGTGTAGGGGGAAGAGAGTGGAGTGCAGGCATATGTAAATCTTATTTTCTCACTGCTCTCCATGGTGTTCATATACCGCAATCTTACTTATAAAGAAATGATTTCAGGTGATTTATGAAAACACAGTCTTTTCAATGGGAGGGAAAAAAAAACTTGTAAATAAGTAGATTGAGAAAATGAGAAAAATTAAGATTTGAAAAGATAACAAAGTCAGGTAAGCAGTTAAAGTATAAAACATTTGGTGCAATTCCCAGCATATTTCCTGGTAATAGGTCATGAATTTACTATTCCAAACCTTTCAAGAGGGGAATGTGGTAAGTGATAAAATCCATGTGTCCATGAGGAAAAAATATGCCCAAGAGAAGCTCAATTATTTCTCCCTTCATTCCACATAAAGAAGACATTTTTTGTTAATACAATTAACAACATCCTTAAATTGAAATAGCAATGAGTTTTCATAGGACTCCTGGTAGTGTCCCTCAATGTAAGTAGATGGTATAAGGCCCAAGTATAAATTCAGTAAAATAATTCCTCAAGGACTCATCAATTCAGTCAGAGCACGATACTTAGCTGTTGTGGCTTAATCCAGGGATAGATTCTGGCTTGTCTGGGGAAATGGTGGCACGCCCTTCAGAGTGGCTTCCATAAATATTTTTTTTTTGCTCAATTGAGCTTTTGATAGCAAGTGAGTTAGATATTCCCTGTCAGATACCTAGAGTGCAAATATTTCAAGTTGCCAGTTATATGCAAAACCGTGTGCTTCAAAAGGCAGCTGAGCCTCGGGGGGGGGGGGGGGGGGGGAGGGTGGCGGTGGGATTGTCATCCTGAGGGACCTGACAAAAGACATGTATGTTACTAGAAAGCATCTTGTCTCCACACAGAGGTGGATGGAGACAGATTCTCTTCAAGAAGTAATTTTAGGCTTGCTCTTGCAAATAGACCAAAAAAAGTCGCAAGGCCCTGAACCCTGATAAGTAACCCAAAATACACCACTGTGTGAAAGAAACCAAATCACTTGTGTTTGAAATCTAGCTTTGCCTGTTACTAGTTTTGAGGCTGTAGGCAAGTGTGTGAATGTCTCCAGATTTCAATTTTTCTCTTGTGGAAAAAGAAGTAATACACATACTTATCCTGATTCCCTTGCAGGTGTGCCATGAGCAGCAAATGCAATTGCTTTTATGAAAGTTTTGTAAATTGTGCACTTCTGTGTAGGAGAAGTTCTCCTCACGGATAACAGCAAGCAAAGGATGAGAAAATCTCTCTGACAGGAAACTAAAACACTTCTCTGAGGGCTTTGTCCTAGAGGCTTCAGAACCCATCCAGCATTTCCTATGATAGTATCCTCACTGGACTTTGAAAAGCCTTTGAAACTTTAATTATTGTTCATTACTGAATTTCTACCTAATCGCTGCTTCTGCAGCTAATTTTTGCTTTGTGCTCATTTCCATGTCATCTGCCGTTAATATTTATAGAATGTTTACTAAATATCTCAGATTACTCATGAAACATATAGGAGTGAAGCCCATTGCAAAAAAACATGGATCAGGCTTATTTATATTTAATTTCTACTAGCTTTGTTTTATGTATTGTAATATTCGTGCTTAATGTGGATTTAAACACTCTGACCTTTGGTTTCACAGAGTTAAATCTTAATCTTCCCTCAATCACTCCACAGAGTTAAATCTTAATCTTCCCTCAATCACTCCTTCCATATAGGCTTGGAAATGTTTCCAATTTCAACACCACTTCTTTCATCTTGAAAACGAAAAGATTCTTATCATTATTTCTTCTTTGTTTTTCATTCCCTGTTATGGATTCCGCTTCACCACTTCCCTATTCATTACATTCTTGCACCTCACTGGGTTAATAAATTCTTTTGACACCTACTGCCCCTTCCTTCCCTTGCTATCCCTCCCTCAAGAATGGTGCCCATCAATATTGCATGCCAGGGGTGTGCTTGGAGAGTACAGGTCTGACAGCTCCCCAACCCAGCAGGGAGGCTTCTCCCTTCTGTTCCAACTCAGTGATGAGAAGAACCCCTCCTCTTTCTGCCTCAAGCACCGGCTGCTAACAGCAGACTGAGGGGCAGATGTTTCCAATCTCCAACTATATAGCAAGGACCACTTGAAATGGATTCCACTTAAGTCTCCTTCCTTAAAAGTTTAATGCCCACTTCTCAAGATATACTTGTGACCAAAAGGTAAGAGTTGTGCTCACGAAAATGTAGTCACTGTTTTTTGTTTTGGTTGTGTTATTTTGTTGCCATGGTAGGAAAAGTAGAATTAGCAAGCGTAAGGTTATCGCTTAGGACCGATAGTATAATATCAGCTATGCCACAATGAAACCAAAACGTCACTCATGTACTAAGAAAATGAATTTCAGACTGGAATGAAGGAAGAAAAACTGGGTTAAGAGGAAATGAAAACTAAGGGATGAAGCGGATGATAAAGACTTCTCAAGCTGCCAATAACCTTATTATTCCCAAAAGTACATTTCCAAGTACTTGGATAACTTTAGATTCAATAAAAATGTGCTGTTATTCAGTGAGGATGGAGATGATGTTAAAAGACAAAGGAGATAAAAGTTGCTTTTACTTTCTAAATAGGAAGAAAGAAAACCCTTAAGTTGGTGAGATCCTAATGACATTTTAGAATGAGAGGAGGGAGGGATAGCCCAGTTTTATTAAGGAGAAAATATGTCAAACTATAATTGAGTTCTTAGAACTGAGGATAATACTTGTCAGGAGCTAAGGACTCTAAGATTTGACGTTACCTTGGCTGCCACAGTCTGGTGGATGTTGATAGATGACACAGTACTTCTGGGCCAGAGACAAAGGACAGTTTGTTACAGCAATAACACTGTCCAGAGTTTTGTCGTTTTTGTGCCAGTTCACAAAACCCCAGTGCCAGAAGGGAGATGCAGAGAGGGTCGGGTGATCTGCAATCACTCAGTGGGTGCCTTCCAGGAAGGACCTCTGAGCTTGGAGAACATGGGTTTTTTTATAATGGGAAGTGGATGTGGTTGCCTTGTACTCCAGAGACCAGCACTATCGTTGCCTTCCAAGGTGATTGCTATGCAATCACCTTGAAGAGACATGCAGGAGCATGAAAGATCCATGGAGAACTGTCTTCCAACAGTATATAAAATATGTATATTATAAATTAAAGATGTATATATATTTATATATAAAAATATCAAATAGCTGTTGTCATTCATTGCGTGTTAAATTAGGGTAGGCCATAGATTTAAGCTAACTTCTAGATTGTGTAGTATATTCATAGGTTAACCATAGATGAGGAAAAAAAATCCTAAAGGAAAATCCTTCTCAAGTGGCCATCACAATTATACAGGAATTTGATATGTCCCTTATAATATCCACGTGAATGAATGGAAAGCTGTGAACTGGACAATGTATATTTTAATTGGTTTATATTTGGCTACACCAGAAAATTCAAATTATTGATGTCAGACTAGAAAGAGGTTTCAAGTAGTATGTTTAAAAAGGTTTTTATCTTTGCCCTATTCTTGTACTACAATGTCAACGGTGATTGGAACGAGAAGATGAGTGGCAGGCAAATCAGCTTTACAGAGGATGAAAGACTAGAAGAGATAGCCTATACTTGGAGAAAAGACAGTGTTAAGAAAGACATACCCTGAAATTTTCTCTGCAACTGTTAAGGTGAAATTAAATAACCAAATGTAAATTTCTGTACATATGTTCAAAAGCCATTGCTGCAACCACAAAACTGTAGAGACTTAGCCTAAGAGCCTTTCATGTTATGAATACACAGAGTAGTTAGCTTTAACAAATAACTTAACCTCCTTGGGGCTTCATTGCCTCATTTTATAAAGGAAATGCTTCATATTATCTCCATCTTCCTCTGTAACTCAAGCCTGCAATAACATTTACAAATAATTATTTGATTGAAAACAACCTATGGCAACAATTTTGTTAGGCATTGATATAACTATGTATTCCAAATCAAGGAAAATAGGAGCCCCGCTATGCTGCCTACTTGAGTATAATATTCACTTCCAGATGCTTTACTTTAGTGAAGACATAGGAACACCAATGGACATCTATATAACGATGAAGGTAGAAATATAGGGAGATATCTGGAAACCATGCTTTTCTAGTTAAAGTTAAACTGAGAATGTTTGGTCTAAAATAAAGAAGACTCTCTAGAGGCATCATAGCAATCTCTAAATATTTGAAAGGCTCTCATGCTGAAGTGAAGAGAAAGCAGGCCAAAGATATGTGGAAAGAAGGATCAGGAAGGCAAATTGTATTTCTCCTAAGAACGTTTTGTAGGTTTGAATCGATAATATATGAGGTGACCCTCAATAGTAGTGGAGTACCATTTTGGATGTGTCTACAGCACCAGCCACAAGCCAGCATATTGTAGAGAGGCTCCTACTTTGTATGGAAGGTGGTGCTTGTTGACCCCAGGGGTCCTGCCTCCTCTGAAACACTCAGCTCATGATCTCTTATCCACACTATTCTGACAGAGTAGTTTTGAATATTGTGTTGAAAAGGCATTGGCGTTAGTCCCCATGCTAGCACTTGTTAGTTTTAAGACTTTGGGCAGTCTGCCCCATACTTTGGGACTACTTGCTCACATATCAGCTTTGGGTTAATTTATCCATTTATTTGTTGATTACAATCTTGTTAGGGAAATGACTGAAGAAAGTTAAAAAAAAATGTGGAAATAAAGAATTTGGATCTTTGGGGCACCTGGGTGGCTCAGTCAGCTAAGAGTCGAACTTCAGCTCAGGTCATGATCTCAGTCTGTGAGCTCAAGCCCCGCGTCGAGCTCTGTGCTGACAGCTCAGAGCCTGGAGCCTGCTTCAGATTCTGTGTCTCCCTCTCTCTGCCCCTCCGCTGCTCTCGCTCTGTCTCTTTCTCAAAAATAAATAAACATTAAAAAAATTAGATCTTTGAGGTTCTTTCCACCCCGATTCTCTGAGTATGAAGTATACAAGTAGAAATATTTCATTTTAAATTCTAGAACTATAGAACACAGTTCTGTATTCTGCCTGGTCATATGTGAAAGAATGAATCTGCTTTACTAGCCAGAATTATCCCTGAAAGTCATCTGGAAGAAATTTAGCTCTAGGGTGTCCTTACTCTGAAGTGATTTTTTTTTTTTGAAGTATTTTTCAAGTTAGGTCCTAAAAATAAATTAAAAGTATTTAAAACCCTGTGAGAATAATGGCAAGTATTATCAGAAAAGATGGTTGTGGGGTCATCAGGCTGGCTCAGTCAGTTGAGCATCTGACTCTTGATTTCAGCTCATGTCGTGATCTCACAGTTCATGGTATTGAGCCCCACATTGGACTTTGAGCTGACAGCACAGAGCCTGCTTGGGCTTCTCTCTCTCCCCTTCTCTCTGGCCCAGCCTCTCTTTCTCTCTCTCAATAAATAAATTGCTCCTTCTCTCTCACAAATAAATAAAGTTAATTTTTAATTAAAAAAAAAAAAGAAAGGATGGTTGTGTAACCTCATAAGGACTCTATTCCTTCCTGTTCCATCCTGAGAGTATCTGCACATGAATTCAGAGAAAATTACCAAAGGCAGGTCTGTCTGTGTCTGGGGGAAGGGGATCAAAGAGACACTGGCAAATTCACTGTTATCATAAATTTCTCCAGTCTTGAAGATGAAAGTATTGGTATAAAGGACATGTCTTCCCATGTAATTCTGCCTCTGCACCCTCCCCCAGCCCCGCAAAAATCCCAAGAAGAAACAATTTGCACAACTTCAGATCTAAAATCTCAATGAATACATAGTACATACATGCTATGGAAATGTCACTCATGCCAATCTCTGCTCTTCTTCTAGGCCACCCATGGAAGACACTCAGACACTCTTGACCCCTGTGGTGAGCTGTGGGCCTCCGGGAGCTCTGCTGACCCGCCCCGTCATCCTCACTATGCATCACTGTGCAGATCCCAATACTGAGGACTGGAAGATACAGCTCAAGAACCAGGCAGCACAGGGGCAGTGGGAGGTGAGCTTCTGTTGGGATAAAGATGGAACACAAGAGCAATTCATTTAGATAAACTGGAGTAATTATGGGAAAGTTTTTGTTTTTAAAGCAGAACATGAATGGAATTTTAGCTTATACTCAAAAAGACAGAGAGAGGCAGAGAGTGTGAGAAGGAAGGAAGAAGGAAAGACTAGTTCTTGAATGCTTTAGCTACTGATGGGTAGGCACAGTGAAAATGATGGTCAAGCATTGGCTAACTTCTAAGGAAAGTACACTTGAGAGTCTTGCACAAGTCCCCTTGGAACATGCATACAGTGTATTGGGAAGGGAAACATATATATATATATTTTAAATTTGCAGGTAAAGAAACATTGCAACTGGGTCAGAAAATGGTAGGCATTGTAGACATATACCCGGAATATAGTTCTTCTGAACTTAACTTGGGGAAACAGAAAAACAATGCATTCCTGAAGCTCCACTAGAATGAAGAACACCCGTGACATCTTGGCTATGTGTGTCTGTTGCCATCATAACCTGTTAAGGACAGTGCCTTAAACAGATCCTGTTCTTTTCAGCAGAACCCTTCCATCAGCACTTGAAGTTACATGCAAACGAATTTGTTATATTTACCATGACCACTTTATACCTAATACCTTAAAAAAAAAAGCTTGCATGTTTTCATTATTATCCCTTGGAAAGACAGTACCTGTTGTTTAAATGGAAAATAGCCATATTAAAAATCACATTTTAGAGTACTCTTGAGAAAGCATATTTCAGGAATATATCAAAAAATGTATAATAGTTTTGAAAGCTACCACTGTATTTTGTGTCACCATTACAAAATATCCAACCCATAAATATTAGATACATTGTGATTACTTATGGTATTTTTCTTTTAGGAAAGAAATTTTCAGAAAAAAATGTATGCGAAGATTCAGATTCAAGCCTTCAGTATTTTAGGGAAAAGTAGTGTTTGAGTTAGAAGGGTATCCCAGGGATTATTCTAATTTCCTTTCTGTGGACATGTTCCCTTGGCCACATGATGGGATCACTCCTTACCAGAGGGCTGAAAGTCCAGCACTGAAGTCTAGGGGTAAACTTTATGTTGAGTTATGACCAGACTTAACCAGATTTAACCTCAATTCCATTTAAGCTTGAAATGATTTATCTCAAAAACATCCCAACGTCTTAATCTCAAGTGATCCTAAGCTGTGTGCACAATTCTCTGTTTAATGCCCTAATACGATGTCTATGTATGGACTTGAGTAATGATAACAGTAGCAAGAACAATAAAATGAAATAAAGAGACAAGAAGAGTAAAAGAGGGCAATGCTTAAGAATACACTCTTACACTGGTGAGGTTGTGGAGAAACAGGAACCCTCTTGCACTCTTGGTGGGAATGCAAACTGGTGCAGCCACTCTGGAAAACAGTGTGGAGGCTCCTCAAAAAATTAAAAATAGAACTACCCTATGACCCAGCAATAGCACTGCTATGAATCTCCCCAAGGGATACAGGAGTGCTGATGCATAGGGGCACATGTACCCCAATGTTTATGGCAGCACTTTCAACAATAGCCAAATTATGGAAAGAGCCTAAATGTCCATCAACTGATGAATGGTAAAGAAGATGTGGTTTACATATAAAATGGAATACTACTTGGCGATGAGAAAGAATGAAATCTGGCCATTTGCAGCAATGTGGATGGAACTGGAGAGTATTATGCTAAGTGAAATAAGCCAGGCAGAGCAAGACAGATACCATATGTTTTCACTCATATGTGGATCTTTTTTTTTTTTTTTTTTTTTTTCAACATTTTTTATTTATTTTTGGGACAGAGAGAGACAGAGCATGTACGGGGGAGGGGCAGAGAGAGAGGGAGACACAGAATCAGAAACAGGCTCCAGGCTCCGAGCCATCAGCCCAGAGCCCGACGCGGGGCTCGAACTCACGGACCGCGAGATCGTGACCTGGCTGAAGTCGGACGCTTAACCGACTGCGCCACCCAGGCGCCCCATAATATGTGGATCTTGAGAAACGTAACAGAAGACCATGGGGGAGGGGGAGGGGGGAAAAGTTACAGAGACGGAGGGAGGCAAACCATAAGAGACTCTTAAGGACTAAAAACAAACCAAGGGTAGATGGGGGGGTGGGGGAGAGGGGAAAGTGGATGATGGGCAGGGAGGAGGGCACTTGTTGGGATGAGCACTGGGTGTTGTATAGAAACCAATTTGACAACAAATTATGTTTAAAAAAAAAGAATACACTCTTATACCTGTGGCAGACATGTGGAGCATCTTTATTACTGACTGTATCTTACTGGAGGCTTTCTGTAACATGCTCATTGGGTGATATTTGAGGCTTACCCTCACCTTGCTGGGGGGGGGGGGGAGCACTTCTTTCCATGTGTCCTTTTGGGGCTAAAATAAACCTGACGGTGCTGAATTTCTCTCTTTGCCAGTTCAGTGTAAGTTTCATCTTGGAGTACAGGTTCAGTTGAAGAAATAATTTCATGAATGGTATTCAACCCAACTCCTACTATAGCTCAGTTGATGTTGTAAGATCTAACTAATAAACAACCACCCCAGGCGGCTACTTCTTTCATATCGTTGAGACTCAATTTATGATGACACAGCCATTCATTTTTTGGACAAAAACCCATTTGCTCACCATGAGCCGGGCCCACTGAGCTATAGTGGGGATCAAAGCAGATACAGTTCCTGCCTCTGTGAAGATTAAGTAGCCTAGTGCAGAGGCAGAATCATGCCCACATATGTATTTTATCTCACTCATATGAAGTTTTCTTTTAAATTTGAATTAATTAAAAGTTGGAAAATTTCACATAAAACTGTGAACTTCCAGAGCCTCTTGAAAGATTCCAGGCTGTTTTTTTACTGGGCCTACATTCCTGCATAGCTGTGATGAGCTGAAACAAGTGGGAACTGAGCTCTTTAGACAGACTTGTGCTCTGCTTTACCAGAATCTCCTCCACTCCCTATTGTCTTCTGCCTTACCTGCCGCACTTATTCCTAATACCTGGCTGCCCTGGGAGGCATGCGGAATTGTGACCCTTAGGTTATGAGTCCTACACTTGGTTTTTCAGATGATTTCTTCCGTGGCCTGAGTCATTCGGATAAATCAAAACTTGGTTGAGTTAGTAACTGTTTTAACAATATTCATCACTTGTATTTATTTTTACTTCTTGCTAAATATTTTCAAAAACTAAAAGGATAGGCTCTTTAACCAGAGAGATGTGTCTTAAAGGCATCGAGTTTACTACGTTGTACTTTCCGTGGAGTCCAGTAGCCCAGGTTATTGAGGAAAAGCAGTGTATCTTTTTGAAAAGTAGTTGGTGGGTGAGTTTGGAAGAACACAGTAGAATGGTATTGTGTAATTCTTTAATCTCTCTAAATCTTTTCAAACCCCTAGATTTTGAGGGGAAAACCTATTACACTATAATGACACTGAAATAAAACAGTACTTTTGGAAACAATAAGAAACTTAGAGATTAAAACATTACATTCTCAATAAATAAATAAATAAATAAATAAATAAATAAATAAATAAAACATTAAATTCTCAGACATAAGTAATAAGCTCAGGTACACTGAAATTAGGAGGATAACTAATGGATTTCTTTTGGAATTTTATGTTGATTCCAGTGAGGTAGATTCTCAGATCAAAAATGCTAACTAGAGGGCCATCGAAATAAAGAATATTGGCAGTATGAAGGCAAGGGGACGTAAGGGAGAGAATGATTAAGAATGGAAAAAGAGCTACATTAAAGCCTGAGAGTGACAAAAACAACTCCCCCCCCCCAAAAAAAAAAAAAAACAAAACAAGAAAAGGATGAGTAAACCTTAGCAGAAGAGGTCCTGTTCTATCTGCCATACTGGCCACCATCATGGCGGCCAGCAGAACCCACAGTAGCTCAACCACAGCTCCTTCCTTCTTGTCCTGCAGGATGTGGTTGTGGTTGGGGAGGAAAACTTCACTACCCCCTGCTACATTCAGCTGGATGCAGAGGCTTGCCACCTCCTCACAGAGAACCTAAGCACCTACGCCCTGGTGGGGCAGTCCACCACCAAAGCTGCCGCAAAGCGCCTGAAGCTGGCCATCTTTGGACCACTCTGCTGCTCGTCTCTGGAGTACAGTGTTCGAGTCTACTGTCTGGATGACACCCAGGATGCCCTGAAGGTAAATAGCTCCTGAATGACCCTCCTTCTTTCCCCTCGCACTGAGGCCAAGGTTTGGTGTGGCAGCGCCCACCCAGAGACCATGTGTACGTGTTTGTGCACCTCAGTGCGCAGACACAAGTATCCGGCCCCAAAAGATGCAGTTTAAAAAAAATAATAAACATTTCTCTGAGGCCATGCTGACAAATGAGTGGTTTTCCATTGTGCTGATTCCTCCCAAGGGCTACTTTTGTTTACCTTCCTTGATTTCCTTTAATGAAAAATTTAGAAGAAGTAGGAGAATTTGGCAACGAGACGTGGATGGTAAATAATCTGCTTCCATGTTTATCTCAGCTGTGTGCTTCCTATAAAAGGAATTGGCGTAATTGCTCACACTGTATGTTCCTCTTGTGTGCCACTTCATTTATATGCTTTCCCATTCTTTTTATGAGGACTGTGAGAAAGAGGGTTAGCATTTGACAACAGGCTGCTGCTTTGCAGAATAAATGAGCTTAATTCCTGGTGCTATTATTGCAATTCATTTTATCCCATTTGAAGCTTTAAAGGATATCGTAAGTGCCTTTGAAGAAGTTATGATCTGGAAGGAGGCATAAAAGAAGTCTGCCAAGGACTGGGAGACAAGTCTGAGTCTGATAAATGCTATAGATGAATGCAGGTTCTGTGGGAGTTCAGGAGGGGGGAGGGGATTATACTATTTTGAGGAGATCTGACAAGGAGCTAACATTTGAATTGGGCCCAAATGAAAGGTAGGGTTTCACCAGCATAGTGGGAAAAAATACAAACTTTCTAGGTGAAGGGAACAGCACAAAGAAACACAGGACAGTAAATACAGATTCCATACTAGCATATTATTTCCAGTAAGCCTCAAATGACAGGTAAGAGTTTTATTGAGATGGACTTCAACTTCCAGAGAGAGGAGTTGCGATTCAGTGTCTTGAGTTATTAGAGAGGAAGTGGAGAGATTGAAACCAACAAAAGACATGATCGGAAATATATGTTAGAAATATTAGTGTGAAGGGTCACCTGGACGGCTCAGTCCATTTAGCATCTAACTCTTGATTTCCACTCTGGTCATGATCTCACCAACCATGAGATCGAGCCCCAAGTCAGGCTCTGTGATGACAGTGTGGAGCCTACTAGCGATTCTCTGTCTCTCCCCTTCCTTCCCCCACTGTCCCTCTCTCACTCTCTCTCTCAAAATAGATAAATAAAACTTAAAAAAAAAAAAAGAAATATTAGTCTGACATCAGCAGAAAGATAGAGTCAAGAAGAAAAGCGTGGTAGATCTGGGCTGATAGCAGGAGAGTGAGGAGAGGGGAATAGGTGTGGAAGGTCCTGTTCAAGTAACTCCTGTCGGACCTGGTGACCAGCAATGAATGGAGCAGAAGATCCAGTCTGCCTCTCAGTAATAGTAACACACCTAGGGGGCAGGTAGCTTTGGGGTGTGGCTCTGGTGACTTTGCTTTTGGAATATTGAGTTAGAGGTATGAATTAGACATCAGGACAAAGATGCCCAAGGGACAGTTAGAAATATGTGTGTGACTCTCTGGACAGAGAGCAGATCCTGAAGTAGAGACTCAGGAACCGACTCTACAATACTCATATTTGTCATCCCTGTGATCAGGGAGACTATCAAGGGAGAGCAGAGAGATACGTTAAACGACATTGTTAAAAAGAACACGCATTACTGACAACTTCTTATGTGCTGGGCATGGTTCTAAATGTTTATTAACTCATTTAATCTTCACAACAACCCTGTATGATACCATTAACCCCATTTTTTCAGATGTTCAATTGAGGGCACAGAAAAATTAAGCGATTTGCTCTAGGTCACACAGCTGTTGAGTGGAGAGAGCAGGCTTCACACCTGAGCAGGGGGCTGCAGTCTAGGCTTCGCCCCTAATGTGGGTTGTTGGAGGAGCCACACCCTAGAAAACAGAGACCAAGGGGAGCCCTGCCATTGTCGGGGGTGAGGAAGGGAAGCCAGCAGAGGAGCTATTGAAGGATGAGCACCCAGGGGAGGAAAAGGAGAAGTGGGAGAAAATGTGTCAAGGAAAAAAAAACAGGGGAAGAATTTTTGTTGTTGAAATTTCAAAGTATTTCCTTCTGGAGTTTCCATCCAGAAAGTAGTTCTGGGTCATGAAACCTGAGTGTTGCAGGTTGGGTCCATGGAGGGGATGAGACACAGGATATGTTTTTGATGGCTGACCTTGTAGGAGTTTCTGATGCTGAATAAATGATGTGCACATGCAGCTGTAGTGTGAAACTTGTGGTTCTTTTATATTCCTTGCAGATGTGATACTTCTGACGCACTGTCAGGGTGGAAATCATCCTAGGCTTAAATTCTTTCACAGGGAAAACTGTATTTGTAGGGAGCCATGGGATCTGATTAAGGCACGTCTTGTAACAATTCTGGAAAAACCATTGTAAAAAGCATACCATAGAAGATCTACATCATATTTGAAATGTTTGATACACATATTTTATATTCATACACATAGTTCTTATACTTAGGACCTTTCTTGACCTTTCTTCCCAACAGAAACATGCAAATCCATGCCAAAAAAGTAATAATTCAGTAAAACTATTTTAATTGTTTTAATTAGTGGAAAGAGATGCAAATGGTCAACACTGAGAAAGATTGACAAACAGGATTAAGCAGTAAAAACAACCCAAGAGCAGTTTGAATCATGGTCAGTGCTTTCCAAATAGACATTTATGAATTCTCAGTAGCTGGGGATCCAGCACTTAGCCTGAAACAAATATGAATAATGGATAAGGCTTTCTTGCACCTCATGGCCTTTTAATAATGCAGAAATACCAAAATCCTAGTTATAGGTAAAGGGTCTATCCAACATACTGAAGAGACAATTAGTTCAGTCCCAGCAACACTGCCTAACACCCACGCTTGAATTGGAACCTTGGGGCTCATTTTCAGAAAGGCCCTTTGTTACCTGAATTCTGCCTTCTTGGCACCCTGCCTACTGGTGTTCCCCAGCAGTCTCTGCCCTCTCCCTGCTTCTGTAACCATCGTTGCCCATAAATACTCTCTTCTGCATCGCCCTTTCCAAACACCTCCTCCTGCTGCTGGCCCACCCGCTCCCCGCTCACACCCTTCCTAAGTCAGTAGTTCTGCATCCCACATATATAGGAATCAGTTGGGGAGCTTTAAAAAAAGACTTGCTCCGGGGGTGCCTGGTGGTTCAGTTGGCTAAGCTTCCGACTCTTGATTTAGGCTCAGGTTATGATCTCATGATTTGTGAGCCCCACATCAGGCTCCATCCTGGCAGTGCGGAGCCTGCTTGGGATACTCTCTCTCCCTCTGTCTCTGCCCCTCCAGTGCTCGCTCTCTCTCTCGAAATAAATAAACTTAAAAAAAAAAAAAAAAGACTCGCTCTGGGGTCCCAACCCAAAGGCTCTGATCTAATTGGTCTGGGTATTGGGGTTTTTCTTTTAACACTCCCTGGGTTATTCTGTTGTGCGGCCAAGATTAAGAACTATTATCCTAAACACTTCCATGGATCTTTGTGGAACTTTAATCCTCCTAAGAACAAACTCTCCTACACCCTTTGAATCATCCTCTCCACTCTTCCTTCACCTACTCACTCACATTAAGGGCAACTGGATCTTCCCCGTCACATGGCATCCCTCATAATCTCCATGGTGAAGACTACACCCTCTAAGTAACCACAAGGCATAAAGGAAGAGTTCCAGTACTTCTCCTACCCCATGATCACTTCTGGGGCATTGTTCTGCTCGCAGGGTTGACTTTTTCTACTGCTATTCTCATTCTGTTACTCTGTTACTCATGACCTATTTCAGTTCCTTAGCCCCCAATCTCCTGGTACCTATCTCCAGCCTAGCAGTACCTGCCTCATGGTCTTTCTTCCCACTCATTTTATTCCTATCAATCTCTCAGATTCAAAGTCACCACTAATCACAGTTTTTTGCCCAAAGTTATTCTGGTAACCTTGACATCATCCCACATTATCTGTCCGCCGGTTTAGGCATGCTGTGGATTTCACCCTCATTAACATCTCCACCTGCCAAGATCCCCACCTGCGAAGCTCCATGTTTCTGACCACAATATCTGACCTTCCATCTCTCGAACACAAAGGGCATGCAGGCCACCTTTGATTCTTAAGGAAGACCTCCCTCAAACTCCTCTGGTGGCCTGGTTCACAGACCCTCCTCTGTTCTTACCCAGATCTCCAGGGAACTCACCTCCACTCAAAATCTCTTGCCAACTGGAGCTATAGTAGATTTTTCTGATTCCACAGCTAAAGATGACTGCCCCTGAACAAGCCCTCCCGTTCTCCCTCCAGGTTGTTGAGTTGCTCTGAAAATGACAGATTTCTGCTTGAGTCTCTGCTACTCTCAAGATGGCTGCCCTAAGCTTTCCCTTTCTTCTTGTCCACACTCCTTTCATTTATCCCTTCTCGACTCACCACTTTTCACATAACGCTTCTTCCAAGTCTTCCCTGCTGTCTCCAAGTCCCTGATTATATGGCAACCCCTCCGTCCTTTGCAGTGACCCGACTCCTACTGCACCACTCAAGGGACACTCCCTTAGCTCCTGTCCTTTCCTCTTCAAACCTTTTATTTCAACCTCTCTTTATCCCATCTGGGTTCTGATGAAAAGGAGCTCTGCTTCCTTGTTTGTGCTTTAGTCCAACTCCTCTACCCCCGTCCATCTCCAGCGCAGCAAATGGTGCCCGAAAGTGGGTCTCCCCAGACTTGATATTTTCTTATAGCTACCACTGTGTGCTGGGGATTTCTCCTGAACGGCAGAAGCCCTCCCAGAATGTTGGACTGGGTCAGAGAGGGAGCTCAGCGGAGGACATTCTCAGGGGTTCAGAACTCTACAGTCTGGAGAGCTATTAGAGAAAACTGTAGCTGGATGACTGGAAGTGAACATATCTAGAATATTAGTTCCCACTCTCTTATCATATGTGCTTATACTGTCTATGTGGATGGGGAGCAAAAAAAAAAAAAAAAAAAAAAAAAAGGAGACCACCACATCAGTCAGTCTCAAGCAAACCTGATGCATCCTTTCATGTCCCCACCTAGCTCTTTGAGTTCGGTAGCCTTGGTGACAATTTCCCTGAGTTTTGTTAAGCCCACAGCAGAAATGGTCACCTGAAGCTTAAAAGCTGTGTTTAACAATTCAGAAGCATTGCTGAGAATCAGGATGCTAGAGGTGAGTGCCAGAGTAAAAGTCAAGGCTGCTGGGAGACAGGGGGTTCTTTCATGTACCTTTCAGGTGGATTTTTCTCCCGTGCAAGTGCTCAAAGGAACAGGGAGAGCAATGTGCTGGTTGAATTCATGTAGAGAGACAAAGATGCTATGAACTGTGAAAATGGCTTAGAGGCAATTCTGTGCCCACACAGAGAGGTCCCGTCTATTGTAAAGATTGAGTTGGGCCACAGATCAGTTTTTCTGTTTCCCTCCTCTTCATGTGATTAAAGTAATGATATTGGTGTTTTCCTCCCATTATTTACAAAGACTTAAATCCTCATATCAAAAGACCAGAAATTAGGGGCACCTGGGTGGCTTAGTCTGTTAAGCATCTGACTCTGGCTCAGGTCATGATCTCACGGTTTGTGGGTTCGAGCCCCATGTCAGGCTCTGTGCTGACAGCTCAGAGCCTAGAGCTGCTTCAGATTCTGTGTCTCCCTCTCTTTCTGCCCCTCCCCCATTTGCACTCTCTCTCTTTCTCAAATATAAATGAACAGTAAAATTTTTTTCTTAAAAGACCAGAAAATAATAGAGAACAAGATGATATTTGGGTAAGTTTTAAAACACGGAGAAGTCCACAACTATGTGGAAATACGTCATTTCTGTCCCACTGTCCTGAATTACAATTCTGAAAATACAATTTCTGAGAGATTTATACTAAACCCTGAGATTCAGAACCTAAAAGAAGAGTTATTTGTATACCTTATGGGCCACATATGATGCTTCTGGAATTTCTGACAAATGTATTTGACAAATGAATTTCTGACCAAATATGTAAATTCACATAAGCCGCTCGCTTCATGTAGTCATTTGGCATAGACTCTTGGGATTTCTTCAGCTTTCACATACCCCGATTCAGGCTGCGGTCTAGTATAGAAACTCTGTGAACTCTCATATCATGTGGAGAAGAAGCGAAAATGAAAGAAATGCTGAAAATGAAAAGAAGTAGGAAATCTAGTCGAGGGCTCTGTGATACTCAGTATCTTGGGCTGCAGTTGGAGACACCATCCTGGAAAAGCTTTTGTTCTCATCCTGGAACCTGGTGCCTTCCACTGCCCTTCTGACGCCCCCTCCACTGCAGCTGTGACCCCGCACAACCCGGAACACCTCAAGCCTGTCTCTTCTGGGCTTATGCAGGCTGGCCCTCTGTTGAATTGGCCCCATTAGCCTTCTCTTTTCTTTCGGTGCCCTCAAACAACCTCAAAACTAACATGACCCATGTTTATACTTTCAGGATGCTGGCCTATGCAATTAAATTAATATATTTGTACATGTAACACAAGTATTAGATAATACCAGAAAATGTAATAAGGTTACAAATGTGTTTTTCCTTTTTCCTTTTTTTTTTTTCTTTCTGCTAAGTGTATGGAAGGAAATGTGGTGTGGTAGGGAAACTTGGGTGAGGCTGGCTAAGCCTCTTGGTTCTGCCCTTCCTCAGGTCTGTGGCTCTGGTCATTGAACTTGACCTCTTTAACAATCATTTGCTGTACATCAGACACCTTTACAAGATTCAAGGAGCTCAAAGTTATTAAATTTCCTAGCACAAAACAGATATTTGATGATGTTCATTATCCCTAGATGGGCATCTGGATATAACGGTATTTTAAAGATAATGGTTCAGTGAAGATATTAAATCTAATCATGATGTAATTGTGGGGTGAGTTTCAGGTTTGTCATCAAGCTATTTGGTCAGCCATTAGGGACAGGGATCTTTTGGGTAAATCTAAATTTACTGAATCTTAATTACCTTCTCATGAGACTGGGCCCTGGCCCTATCATATATTTTGGAAATGACCTGCCACATTGAATTTATTTTTTGAGAAAGAGAAAGTAAAGAGAGAGAAGATAAAAGTCATTATAGGCAGTATAAAGGTCCCCAAAGATACCTGTACACAATATTCAGAACCTATAAATATGTTACCTTACATGGCTAAAGGGACTTCACAAATATGATTAAGGGTATGAACTTCAAGATGAAGAGATTATCCTGGATTTTCTGGGTGGGTCTAATCTAATTACATGGTGCTTAAAAGTGGGGAACTTTAGGGGGCACCTGAATGAATGGCTCAGTCAGTTGAGTGTCCGACTTCGACTCAGGTCATGATCTCAAGATTTGTGAGTTAGGTTTGTGAGTTTGAGCCCCTCTGGGCTTGCCGCTGTCAGCACAGAGCCTGCTTAGGATCTTCTGTTTCCGTCTCTCTGCCCCTCCCCCACTTGTGCTCTCTCTCCCTCAAAAAATAATAAACCATTAAAATTTTTTAAATGGTTTATTTATTATTGAGAGAGAGAGAGAGACAGAGCATGAGCAAGGGAGGGGCAGAATTCACACAGAATTCACACAGAATGTGAAGCAGGCTCCAAGCTCTGAGTTGTCAGCACAGAGCTTGACATGGGACTTGGACCCACCAACCGTGAGATCATGACCTGAGCCCAAGTAAGATGCTTAACCGACTGAGACACCCAGGTGCTCCAATAAATAAAATATTAAAAAAAAAAAAATTTTTTTTAAAGTGGAAAACTTCTCTCAGCTACAGTTGAAGGGAGCTATAACCATGAAGGAGAGACCAGAGAAATGTGCCAGTGGTGACTTTGAAGATGGAGGAAGAGGATCCTGAGCCAAAGAATGTAGTCAATCTCTGGAAGGTAGAAAAGACAAAAAAGCAAATTCTCCCCTAGAGCTTCCAAAAAGGAAGACAGCCTTACCAACACCTTGACTTTTTAGCTCAGTGGGTCTGGTGGTCAGACTTTGGATCTACACAACTGTAAAGTAATAAATGTGTGTTGTTTAGAGTCATTTGGGTTTATGGTAATTTCTTACTGCAAAAATAGGAACTAATGTAGAAATCAAAGAATAACATGTTCAGTGGTGCAAAGGAATACAAGATGACTTCAGAGGCTCTAGAACAACCTAAAAAGTTCTATTGCTAATTACGGAGATGTGAGAGATCACCTTTTCCTTAGAAGTACGCCCAGAGGTGGACAAGGGACACCATCACTTCCTCGAGTGCCACACTCTGGCGTTTTGCTTTCAAAGTGTCACAAGGTGCCCTGACTGGGCAGGCTGGAAGTGGCAGCTCAGACCAAGCATTCGTGGCAGCGGCAGCTGTGGGAGCGGCAAGCAGAGCCCTGGAAACCAAGTGACTTGACGGGAAATGTTTGCACATGGTCATGGGAGTCCAGCCTCGTTATTATGAGGGATGAAGTACGGCAGACAAACTCAGTGGGGGGAGCGCAGCACCCTGGTGTGAGCGCAGGAAGAATAGGTGGCAAAGTGAGGCGGTGGTGACCCGAGCAGGTGGGAGAGGTGGCCGACACTTGGACGTGCCCCACTGGGCTCCGCAGCCAGAGGCCCGCAGGCCAGAGGAGCAGTCAGCACGTGGGAACAGAGAGCAGCTTGGCCGAAAAGCTGGCAGGGCACAGCAGAGAAGGACAGCCGCTCTCTGTGGCCTCTGCCTGGGAAGCACGCGGGCCCACAGCTGTGGGGGCGACCGTGGAGAAAGCCTCAGTAGCAAAAAGAGGAGTTTCTCATCCCCGATGACAAGGGCAGGTCTTCACAAGGAATTCAAGAATTAACAGGAGCAAGGCAGGTTCCACGAAGTCTGAACGGAGATGTGATTTTTTTTCTCAAACACAAGCCAGCACGACCCTTAAGGGTTGGTCTTCTGAGGTTTAGCGCATGGGCAGGCTGCAGGTCTGCTGGGTTTGGGCCTCGAGACCCCTGGCCCACGCGATGCAAACGTGGTGAAGGCGGGGCACAGGTCTTGAACTGCACAACACAGTCTCCAGTGCTTGGTCGGGTGCTGGGGACAGAACGTGGAGTGCGGGTCCCTGTCTGCAGAGTGGCACGGCCAACCGGGGCTGAAAACCTGGGGAGTAGAAGGCTTACGTGCTCGGGTTCCCAGTGCCGCCGTCCGTCCCGGGGCTTCCTCGGCAGCACTAAGCACAGCCAATTCAAGGCTTTCTGTTTCCAAGAGTAAAGAGTGCACAGACAAATCACAGCCCCACAATACAGAGAACAAAGCCAGACAACATAAAACAAAGCCTTGATTTAACCTCCTTCCAACCTTCTTTCTTCCAGAAGAAATGTTAATGCGTTTTAGGAGCTTCAAGTTTAATCATTTGCTTCCTCCTTTCTCTAGCTGATAAGATTTCTAATAAAGGAAAGGAGGGCCAGGAGGGCAAGGTGGGAAAACAGAGAGGGGTGGGGGAGCTAATGGCTAATGGCACTTCTTGAGGAACTGGAAGCTAAAACAAGTGTCTCCAACAAAGGAGAGGGTATGGATGGTTGGGAGCCTTGGGGAGAGAAGAGGCAGGTTTCTGAGTGAGAGGAGGGTGAGCACAGAGTGTGGGGAGCAGAGCCAGGGCCCCAGCACTGCACACAGTTCCTGGCAAAAAGTCCCCTCGGGCAGAGACTTCTCACATTCTTAAACAAGTGCTTCAAGTATCTCCAGTGCCAGCAGCTCTGTCGCCTGGGGGCTCTCCTGTGAGCTCCTTGAGAGACTGACACTCAAGTGGCCTGGAGGCAGACGTGGTCTAACCCCAGCAATAATGCCGCACAAAAAATTCTGGGGTTAGGAAAACCAGAGTGTGGGAGCTGTAAGGCTCCTTCCACTCCCCTTGCCCAGTGAGGCCTTAATGAGAGCTGATCCTCAAGGCTAAGAGCCTGGGAGAGCTCTGGGTACAGGCCAGAGGTGCTCCCTTTGTACGTACGCACAGGCCTTTAAAGCAGCTTAGATTTATTGTGGCTCTTAAGTGGCCCAGGCTAATAGCTTGGCATGGATAATGTCTTGGTTTAATTGGTTATTGTGCAAGCCGCTTGTTTCTACTGTGGAATCTCGTGTCCCTGCCTTTCGAGCGATCCCTCACGGGCCCCCTGAATCAATAGAGCCCTCGATCAGGGCCACTGAAGAGCCTGCGCTGGGCAGCCACGGAGCTGAGGAAGCAGCCATCCTGCAGGACGGCTCAGATCCCGGTGGGCACGGACTCACACGCACAGGGGCCTGCTCCTGGTGCCTTTACGACTGGGGTCTTGCGTGTGTTCCCGCAGAGAGATGGGCTAGAGACACCTCTGCCAATAACTGACTCCTGAGAGAGTCTTTTCAAGTTGCAGGGTGGAGACAGAAGTGGCAAAGAAGTCAGAAAGTGACCTCTTCTCTTAGAAGCAGAGCAAGCTCATTAAAGCAACAGGTGGTCACCCAGGGCCAAAATAAGGCCCCGAGGTGGGGTGCTCCTAAGAGCTGAGGACGACCTTTGCAAAAGAAGATGACATTTAGATCTCTGAGAGCAAAGAGCCTAGATGATCCTAATTCCTAGTATGGCATTTCTTTCCAAGGTCACTGTATTTTTCTTAAGTCTAAATCTTTTGACCTTAAATATATTTTGTTCTTGCTCTCTTTTAAGGTGGGTGAAATACCCTAACCTGTGATCCAAAGGCAACCTGTGATCCAAATACCCTAACCTGTGATCCAGTCTGGAAGCTGTCTTAGAGCTAAGCAACAGCCGTTAGGGTTACACAATTACATAGCAGTCTCCCCGCCGTGAGTGGTATAAGGCAGGGTCGGGGACTGGCTCATCTGTGTGCCCCAGAGCCTGACATGCTTCCCGGCAGGGCATGTGTGTTTGACTGATGTTGAATGAATGCTCTCAGGAAGATTAAGGAGAGGAAAGCATTTAACTCTAAAGCTATATCTTATTGATTCGTACATTTGTTATTTTCATGTCATCTTACTTATGTGTATCATATATATAACAAAATGATTTCATGCAGAAGGAATGCAGAAAATCAAGCTTTTTGAAATACAAGTTACAGCATATTTTTAACCGTGATCTGCTATGTCATACATCTGAAATTATAACACTTAAGACCTTAACAATAGGAACACAAGCCTGACCATTGTATCAAGTGGGCTTGCTTCTTCTCCCTCTGATACAAAATTTATGCAGTTGACCCTTGAACAATATGAGAGCAATGGGCAACAACCCCTGTGCAACTGAAAATCTGCATATAACTTTTGACTCCCCCAAAAGTTAACTACTGTTGACTGGAAGCCTTACCAGTAACATGAATGGCGATTAACACATATTTTGTATGTTATGTGCTTTCCATACTGTATCCTTACAATAAAGTGAGCTAGAGAAAAGAAAATGTTATTAAGAAAATCATAGGAGAAAATACATTTACAGTACTGTTCATCATTTGTCCCCCCAAAAATCGGTAAGAGAACACCTGAAGTTCAAATCTGTGTTGCTCAAGGGTCAGCTGTATATGGGATTTGCTCTATGTGTTAAGTCATCTCTGACTCATGTAGTTGTAGATGATTTTAGTTTCCAAAGACTTGTTTTATTTATTGAATACAATATCTTTAATTCACATTTTAATATTTTCAATTTGTGCTTTGGTTCTTGTCTTCTCCTCTATTTTGTTACGTTTCCTTGAAGTCAAACATGCTGAGTGTGATATCAGTTGCTACGTTTCAGGGAACATTAAATTTACGGTTGGTAAGGATATTCCTTACTGAATCATTTATTCCAGGGCCAATTTCTCCCAGAGGTAGCAGTGAAGAGCCAGCAGTCTCTTGTCAGAGAGGCCTCTGCTTTAAGCATGAGTACATTGCGATGGGTAGTTTATCTTTCACCAGGGTTCATGCGTAATCAAAGAAGACAAAAAAGTTAGGTTCCTCCCAGAGAGGTCAGCAGCTTTGTTTGTATCAGAGAGCTTAAGAATGTAGAGATGTGTTCTTTGGCTCTGTTATCTTTAAAATGGCATTTTTAGATACTTGGTACTTTCTCTCAAAAAAGAAGAAGAAGAAGAGGAAGGAGGAGGAGGGGGAAAGGCTCAAGCCAGCCCAGTCTTTTCCCACTAGTGAGAACGCTAAACATGACTTTTGAGGTCAAGGCCAAAGAAACCAAGGACTGAGCCTTATTCTTGGGCTGACTCCAACCCAGACTTTGCATTCAAATGTGGTATTAGATTTCTTGACTCCAAGGTCATGGCCAATAGGCAGTTGAGGTTTTTTTCAATGGTCCTCCCCGCCAAGAAAACTGATAATGTTCTCCATATCCTCTGGCAATCTATGTTGATTGTAGGAATGGGGTGTGGATTATACATTGTTGGGTACAATTTCCTCCCAGAATACAATGCATCTTCTTTTAGACATCCCAGGGAGATAATTTGGACATAATGAAGATCTATAGTAATCAGATAATTACTATCGATTGCTCTTTAGACGTCTTGATGAGGTAATTAGGGTGTACTGGAAAGAAGCTAGAACTGATTGATTGGCATGACTGTAATCTCAAAGATTTCTAATTATGTTTCTTTTCTTCTAACGGCTTATAAACAAACATCATTTTAGCTTTAGAATTTGTCAGGTGCCAGGTTCACTGGGAACATCAGCTTTCCCTATTATGCTAACTAGACACCGAACATGATCAACATAAGCTCATTATGCCTTGCTGCCGAAGCAGAAGAAACTGCAATTAACCCTCACTTTTCTCATTCGTCTTCATTTCCACATGGCCAGATTCTTGTGGAGGAATGGAGGGTGAAGTGTTCCACGAGGAACGTGTGTGCAGTGCTGGGTTGGGTAGGTTGGTGTGGCTCGGTGGGGACCCTCGGAGCCTGCCGAGCTGTGGGTGCAGCAGAGCCAGGGCACAACATATGTGTCCTGGTAGAAGTTCGACCGGTTGAGAGTTGGCCGACTGCTCAGGCTCCTGTCACAAGTAATAGCTACTCATCAGTCAGCAAGGTGGAATACTCTAAATGTAAATATTCTGAAGCAGCTGGACCATGCTCGTCTCTCTGTCAACATGCTGTTGCCTCTTCTCTTCCATTAAACACTAATTAGAGGAACCCATGTCTGAGACCATTTTCTACATGATCCTAGTATTTCCTACATCTTAAAGGACCTTTCAGCAGCTTGCATTGTTCAGAATAGTGGCCTGGCTCAAAGATGATGGATGCTCAGAACCACTAAGAAGCAGCTAGAAATGAGCTATTTACAGCTAATCAATGATGTTGGTAAGCTCTGCACTTATGGGGCTCCATGTGCATGGGTTAGAATTCATTCAACAAATGCAACGTGGATGTATTTCCGGGCAATCTGGTTCCCATCCTCACAATTTTCCACTGTGACCCATCTGTGCTCGGTACCCCGGTAGGTGCCTGATAGGTGCGTGTAGAAGGACCTGAATGAGCGCCTGTGTTCTTGAACCCCATGCTTTCAACTGAAATGTCACCAAAAAAATAAGTTAGTGGTTTGCATTTATATTTTTATAAAATCCATTATTTTCCTGAACCCTGAAAGAAAGGAAGGAAGGAAGAAAGATCACAAATTGCCTACATATGTGTGTCACTAAAACTTTTAAAGCGTGAGAGAAGCAAAGTACACAGGATGGTTCCAACCACAGAGACTCGGGATATTTTGTTCATTGGTAACTTATGGTTTGCTGCTGTTTGGATAATTGCAGCTGTACTTGGAAATGCTTCGTTAACTCCCATTAGCTTGTTTGAGGAATGGAAGTAGATTTAGAATTTGTCTTCATGTTACATCTTTATAGCATAAGTAAAGTTACATAGCAAATTTTTTGATCAGCCGCGGTTCTTGAAAGATGAGGTCATTGTTTTTCAACTTTGAGTAACTCTTTAGTTCAATATTCGGTGCTGACAGACTTTCCTAATTTGTATTAGTATATTTTCCTGTAATAGGACATATAATGAGTATATATATTTTTGATGATCAAGAAGTGTGCGATGGATAATTTTAAGCAAAAAATGTTATTATTTCTGTACGTAAAGAAACTATAAAAAATCGAAAAAATGCTCAAAATGAATTCCAGGTGTTTACTTGTTGGCTGGTTTTACCAGGTCCAAGACATGGGTTTGTTTTCTAGGGGGTTGCCCTTTGCCCTAAAAGTTCATTGAAAATCCACTTACTTCAACTGTTTATCTATATTCCTACCTCTTTTTTTCTTTCATTTGGAGTTCTTCCCATTTGGGGCTCTGATTGTTGTTTTCCAGGATTTGATTAAATCTTCCACTCGTCCATTGGGAAATGCAGCCTGTACTGAATTTGCTTCACAGCGTATGATGTAGATTGTTGATGGTCAGGTGGATCCAGTCACATACAAACTGGCAGGGGCTTCAATTGGAGGGTCTCCAGGCTGCAGAAGAGGGAGTCTGTACCAGTTGGTTGTGGTGTGGGGGCGGCCCGGTGAGGAAACATTACGCATTTGATGAGACGGCCGGCCAGCAGAAGGCATACGATTCAGTAATTTGCTTTTGACTTTGGACATGTCATTGTAGGAGGTATTGCAGCTTGAGAGACAGATGGGAGGACAGCTCCTAGAAGAACCTAAGGCTCTTCATTTTAAAGGCAGCACCCACAACCTGCGCCTGTCGATTCACGATATCACCCATTCCCTCTGGAAAAGCAAATTACTGGCAAAATATCAGGTAAGGTTCCCAGGCTGAACCAAAGGACTGGAGACAGCTCCAAGAAAGAAGTCTAGGGGTGCCTGGGTGGCTCAGTTGGTTGTCTGACTCTTGGTTTCGGTTCAGGTCATGACCTCATGGTTCATGAGTTCAAGCCCACATTGGGCTCAGTGCTGACAGTGCTGAGCCTGCTTGGGGCTCAGTGCTGACAGTGCTGAGCCTGCTTGGGATTCGTTCTCTCTCTCTCTCTCTCTCTCTCTCTCTCTCTCCCTCTATCTCTCAAAAATACATAAGTAAACATTTTTAAAAAAGGAAAAAGTTCCAAAGTTATTTAGAAATCAGATATTCCTCTCCTTGAAATTAATCCTGAATTAGTTGTTTCTCTAAAATGGTTTCGAGTTTAGGATTTTTGAAAAATATTATAGAATATTTGAAAGAATTTTTTTTCATATTTCTCCTTCAAATAATTGTACTGTTATTGTTTTATTTTTAGTAAAAAGGACTTCCAAGTCCATCATTTCAATTCATTTTCAGAATAAATGCTAACATCGAATTGACCAGAACAGCCTCAAAAATGCCTTCATAAGGAAAAACAGAAGAACCGTGTTATCACATGTGACACAAATTAAGCCTCAGCCTTGCTAGGAAAATACATTTACATTGAAAACTTGGAAGGAACACCAATTTGGAAGTGGAAATAGCACCTGAAAATAAAATGTGGTCAGGATTTTATTAAATAATAGCATAAAAATACGGGTCCAAAATCTCACTGCATGGATACATGGGGAAAGCAGAGGCCTCTCCAAGGGTTGTTCATTGCCCCCCTACCCCCGCATCTCTGAGCCCGAGTTCCCAGGAGGCTGTGCAACGCAATCTCTAGCCTCATACCCAGTCCCAGGAGATGCAGGCACACTTGGATAATCTGTGAATCCGTGTCTACATGCACGCAAATCCAATCCCACACCCCAGCACTGCAGCTAAGCTGGGTGCGACTTACTGATACAAGTCAGTGAACATACTAAGAGTGAAGGGAAGGTTTCTAGTTCATTCTTAGTCTCATATATCTAGTACTTAAATATAAACTGTGGGAAACAAATTTCTTAGCTTGCTAACAGTCTGAAGCTTTCATAAGGGGTGCATACCACACCCTTCCGTGTAACTCAGCACTTGGTAGAGGGATCAGGCTTTTGACTTTCTCATTAAATATCTTCCTTTGCTTTCTTCTCTCTCTTATTTTGCAACTGCCATAAAACCCCAGAAATTTTTCCCTTTTATGAACTGTATCCTTTGTGCAATCATAATGGAAAATACTATTTTAATAATAATGATAATCTGCTATTAGTTCAAGCTAAGCCTTGAACTGGGTGAACTTGTAACATCTTCCAGACACTCCTGCACTTTGGTTTATCTCATTCAACCCCAGTAGGTCTATGATTAGGCTACTCTTTCGCTTACCTTTTCACAGATAAGGAAACTGAGGCACGGAAAGATTATCTTACCCCACGTCACCAAATAGGCAAGGGGAGAGTGTTCGCATTTGTACTGAATTTGGCTCCAGAGCCTTAGTTCTTAACCACCATTGTTCTCCCCCCACCCCACTTCACCCCACCTTTTTTTTTTTTTAAACATATCAACTTTTTCTTTCCTTTATGGGAACAAGATTCTAGGATGGGCTCTTTAAGGTGGTCTAGAATTTTAGAAAATTTATGTTTGTTAGAGGCTTGACGCTTTTTAGGCCAAGGATTTTCTGTGGCAGCTAATCGGCAGCCCACAGTTTCCCACTTGCAGTGAGTTCTGACTTCCCCCCCTGTCCTGTGCAGAGGGGGCATATAGGCATGAAAGCGAACTAGATCAGTGCTTTACCCTTTAGACTTTCTTTGCTTTTCTCCAGAATACCACGGCAGGGATTCCTTTTAATGAGCAATGACTGGAGTGTGTAGGTTTTATTTTGGGAATTGCTAAACTTTTGAAAAATCACTTACAATGGCTTCTTTTGTAAATGACAGAAGTGCAGACTGGTTAGGTAAATGGATTCTGGAGGCTGACCCCTGGGTTCATATCTCAACTCTGCCACTTACTAGCTGTGGGATTGGAGGGTGGCAGATTTAACATCTCTGGGCCTCAGTTTTTTCATCTGAAAAGCGGGTTGGAGTGTCCCTACCCCTAAGCCTGTTGTGAGGGTGAAATAAGGTCACTTGTAATCCTGAGAAAAGGACTTGGCCATGCAGTGTCTGAGAGTCGCTTTTGGTATTAGCCCCTCACTGGTGGTTAACGTTTGTATACCCTTTAGGAAATTCCTTTCTATCATATATGGAGTGGGTCTCAAAGAAACCTCCACTGCACTTTCACCTTGGAAAGATTCAGCCTGAACACAGTGGAACTGGTTTGCAAACTCTGCGTGCGACAGGTGGAAGGAGAAGGGCAGATCTTCCAGCTAAACTGCACCGTGTCAGAGGTAAGAAGCTCTTTCTTGGCTGCCTCTGAAATCAGGGGAAAGAACGACCTTGGGAGGGAGAGGGGGTGTGGAGGATAAAGGTATCTCAGCATAGGCCATGTGGGAAGTCCTGAGAAGCTTCCTGTAGGTCCTATTTATTAATAGAATACTATTTTTAATGAACACAGGGAGCCAGAGATATAAAAGAATATAATAGGAAATCCTTTTGGAGAAAGAAGGCTTTTATATTTAGTGACATGCATTTAAGGATCGTGTTCTAACTTTTTACAACAGATCTGAATTTCAAGTGTAAGGTTTAATTTAAGCAGCGTGTACATGGAGTAACTTTTCCCAGAGCGTCCCCTCGGAGCGCCATACTCTCCCCCGTCCTCCTTTTGAACAGTAGAAACCCTGCACCCTGGAGGAACAAAGGAAAAGGAATCAGGCAAATGGTCAGAAGGCAACATTTCCTGGGGCCTGGAGGAGCCCAGCTCCGCGCTGCTCGCTGAACCACAAAGCGCAGGACTGTCGTATTTTTAAGACTACAGCGGGACGGCCTGTGATTTAAAAGACGGCTTCTCCCTCGCGGTGTCACGCGCGGTGACGAATGAAATGTGGCCCTGCGCCGTGTGGCGCGCTCCATGTTGCATTTGAGGGCTGTCTTCCATAGCAAACCGAGGAGGGGGGAGCCCGTCCGCTCTGGGATGCTCCAGCCTCCTTTCCCACAGCCTGCCCGGCCTCGGCCATCACTTCCTGCTGTAGTTTCAGGAGACTTTTGACTCATAAACAACTTTAGTCACAGACCCCGGTGACATTCATAAGGAATGATCTCGGTGTCAGGGCGCCATGGCAACCGCCCGGCCCTCCGGTGCGCAGGCCCGATCTCCCAGGCACACAGCACCACCCCTGCTGGCTCCGGAGGGTGTTTTCACTTTCCGGGCCCAGCGGGTCTGCAGAGTTCAATAACCGCCCAGCTCCAGGGACAACAAAGGCCGCGGAATTTGGGAGGGGGGCGAGGAGGTCTGCTCCTTTGATGCCTGCTTTCAGTTCAGTGCGAACGTTCGCGGCCTGATGAAAAGCTGGACGAGGCGCGGCCGCCAGTGAAAGAGAGCTGTTGGCGCGCCCCTCCCCCAGGGCCGCCAGCCCCACGCTGGGAAAAGAGTTTTGCATAGTGTAAGCCCAACTTAAGGACTTCCCTTGTGCCAACGTAGAGGAGAGGTGATTTCTTTTGCAACTTGGTGGCGGTCAGCTCGGAGAGGCCATCCCTTCTGTGGCGTCGGAGGCCTTTGCCCGCGCGTGACGCACAAGCGCACATAACCAAGGGAGGGTCAGAAATGACTGGAGTCAGATGACTTTGGGTATTATGGGGCACTCTGCTGCTTTTACTTCTGGGTCACTGAGTCCCACCGCCGTGGTTAGCATTTGAATGCGGGTGCATGCGGCCCACAGAGGGGGACAGACGCGTGGGGCTGGGTACTGATGTTGAGGAGCAAGGCTCGGCTCTGAACAATTGATCTGGAAAGCCCTGAGCCCCCTATCCTCATCAAAAGCTCCAAGTAGGGGTACACTGTGACTGACAAACCGTAACCAAATAGAGAAAAGGCGCCATTTGTGGTGCCTTTCTCCCGCACAGGGCTCCTTCCTAGGGTCACACGGCTAGCTGGCAGGTGGGCTGGGGTTGTAATTCCAAAGTGCTATCTTCCAAGAATGAGCTGACTTGCCAGGAATGTGCTGCCCCCGCCCCCCAGCCACCCACCACTCAAGGCAGTCACCAGCAGTCATTTATAAAGCCATAGCCCTTGGCCTGTCTAGTCAGGAAGGACCTGTTGCCCCCCAGGGAGACCAGGCTGTGCTTGACATAGACCATGGTGATGTCAAGAGCCAGACAGTTCTTCACTGGGTGCTTTGGCCAGAGATTCCTGAAGGAGAGACAAGGTCTTTAGTCTCACAGAGATGGGGTTTAATGAAAATGTCTGAAAGAGTAAAAGTATGGGCATGAATACATGCCCAAATGTAAGTAATTAAGGTTTTACTTTTTCTTTCTTTCTTTTTTTTTTTTTTAAGAGGGATGTGGGCAGAGTAAGAACAGGGATGCTATCCATCAACACCAGAGGAAAAAGTAGTGTAGAGAAGAGAGGGAAATTTAAAGACTCTTCAGACCTTCCATTTAGTTGTAGCTGTACGCAAAGACCTCTGGTAGGAAATTCCCAAATGGACAGTTCCATGGGGATATGGGCCATTACTTAACCCCTCTTGCCTCAGTTTCCTCCTATGTAAATTGATATAATAATAGCATGAAGTTTTGGGTCTGTTGTGAGAATGGAACGAGTGAACGGTAGTAAGTGCGCTGCACAGAACTTGGCTTACAGCACATGTTCAGTTGATGTTCACCATTACTGCTCCCACCAATGCTATTAGGATCACTGAATTCTTGAGTAAACTCTGCCTTTGCAAGCTGTGGCATCTGTCATCAAATTAAACTTTAGAGTCCCTTTTTATCAAAATAATAAAATAAAACCTCTGCCAGCCACTGTGAAAAGAAATGAATGGAAAATAAATCTCAATAAGTAAATAAATAAATATTAGTTCTCAGGGTAAAGGAGACAGCTTATGTTCCCAGGCTGGTTTTTCATACCTTGCTTTAGTTCATAGCTTTCAACCCTGAAAAAGGTGGAACTTGAGGAGGCAGTATTAGTCAATTGTTTTACTAACAGATTTCCAGATAATAGTAACAGTTATAATTTCCTACATTTGCTAGAATAATCTTTGTGTACATCTGCTGTACGCATCTCATGCACTTTTCAGTTTTCTAGAACCCGTTTAAACAATCATTAGGAAAATCTAGTTGCTGTTGTTTTGTTTTGTTTTGTTTTGTTTTAAGAAAGTGAGGGCACAAATGGGGGAGGGGGCAGAGGGAGAGACAGTATGTCAAGCAGGCTCCATGCACAGTGTGGAGCCCGACACGGGGCTCAATCCCACACCCCTGGGATTGTGACCTGGGCTGAAATCGAGAGTCGGATGCTCAACTGACTGAGCCAGCAAGCACCCCAGGAAAATCTTTTTTTTTTTCTTTTTTTAAGTGGCTTTAGGAAGAAGAGTCAGAGTATGGGAGTGGAACGTTATTTCCACCGCCCAGTACTGAAAATGTGTGCCGTCACCCACAGCAGCTGTTTGGCTAATGTTGAAAAATCGTATGTCTAACTAAGGGAATCATAACATCAGAGACAGATGGTACCAATATCATAAACGATTATTGTAATAAGCATTCCATAAGAGTAAACTCTACTCTTACCTGGAAGTAAAGGAAGAACTAATAACAACTGAAGTTACTAGAAGAAATGGAAATGGAAGTATAGATGTATATTTTTCTTTTACCTCCAAGGCTGGTGTCAGCCATCTGGGAAAAGACACAAAAAAATTGTGCCCTATTGGACTAATTTCATCCATGCAGAAATAAATAGGCATAGCAGACAGGGCTGGTGACTCAGACTTGGAAGGCCCACATGAAGTGGTAACAGTTTTTACTCATCAGGAAAAGGTTGACAACAAGAATACATGAACAAACCCTCCCGAGAGGCATGCCTGCCTTTACCTGGCCTTTACTTCAGGATTTAACAGTGAGAAGAGCCGTATTATTAGCCACATTTACCTGGAAGGATGCATAACACACTACTCTGTGGGTTGGGCCTCTGTCGGGATCTCTGTGGGATGGGCCTTTATCCCCTTTCTGTACGAGGAAAGATGTTTTCTCTCATTTCACCAAATTTGAATTGAGGAGCATCTGTGTGCAGGGCACTGTGCTGAGTACCAGGGGGATTCTGAGGATGACAAAAATACCCTCGTCTCCAAGAAATTTAAGGAATCAAAAGAAATAACACATAAATATGGCCAACATGCCCAGAGCAGATGTGTGGGCCGGGAAAGGTGCTGCAAGAGGTCCCAGGTTGGTGACTTTCGGTGGGCTTGTTCAGGGGAGGCACCCCAACATGTGTTTGGGTCCAGACTTTGAGGGATTTGCCCAGCAAAGAGTAAGGGAAAGGGCAGAACTATCAGAGGTCCATCCTTTAAAAAGGCACTAGGAAGAGTGAGTGGTCCAGTCTGAGGAGAGTTTGAGTTCTGTCCAGGCAACCTGAGACCGGGTCGGACTGTGAAGTGGTGGGAGAACAGGAGGATGGGGCCCCTACTGCATGTCAGGCCTGGACCCGTACTATGCAGGCATCGCCCCTCAGGCCTCATACCACCCAAGGGGGCAGGTGGCACAGATATCCCTCACTGCGGGACTCCATGTGGTAGGAGGGGCATTTAAGGCTTTTTATTTTATTTTTTTAAAAAAAATTTTTTTTCAACGTTTTTATTTATTTTTGGGACAGAGAGAGACAGAGCATGAACGGGGGAGGGGCAGAGAGAGAGGGAGACACAGAATCGGAAACAGGCTCCAGGCTCCGAGTCATCAGCCCAGAGCCCGACGCGGGGCTCGAACTCACGGACCGCGAGATCGTGACCTGGCTGAAGTCAGACGCTTAACCGACTGCGCCACCCAGGCGCCCCAAGGCTTTTTAATAAGAGAGAAAAGGGAGAAACATCAGCGTGGCACTTTGGGAAGATTAGTCTGGCATAGACCACAGGTAATCAGTAAGGAGATGTGGCCAACAGCAAGCATACTCTCTGGGGAAGCAAGTCTGAGCTACACCGAGCATACTCCTTGTTGCTTCAGGCGCAAATTTAATCTTCACTGCCAGCAAGGGATAGTCATACCTGGGGATATGCGGCATTTCCTTCTAGGCTCTGTTGTTACTGTCCAGATAGGAAGCAAGCAGGATCTCAGCACGGGTGATGGCACTAAGCTGTGGAAATACCACGTGATGTCTCTTCCCCTCCACCTCCCAACCCATACATACATCATTTTTGCCTAATACGAGTGTTGAAGTCCTTCGGTTCAGAAATCCCCAACACGAATGCATTGATAAACACCATCACCTGCCCCTGGGTCATTCTTCTGCTCTCCTTTGTTTAAGTCCTGTGCCCTTGAGGTCAGGATTCCTCTGTCTTCAGGGTCCCTTGGAAGGAACTCTGTCAGATGTGGGGAAAGATCTACAAGTCGTGTCTTCACTGGGGGACCCCAAATCCCATTTGTTGCTAATGTGTTTCATTCATACCAGTCTTTTAACTGGCATGTGCTGGAATGAGCACAGAGGAGCAAATGGAATCCTCAGTCTCCGTTTGTCAGTTTGGGGGTTTTGAGGCCAAATACTGTGATGGCGGCCAACCCCACCGTGTATATTATGGCAAAAAAAAAAAAAAAAAAAGTTTTGCTCTCATGTGCCCTCCCGGTCCCTGGATGGACCCTGTGCAGTGGGATTGCACAAGCCAAGCCGTGAGCCTTGGCAGTTGGCCCCAGAATACAGAACGTACTGTCACTGAACACTGGGACACAGACAGCGGTGATCCCCACCGGGCAGGAGCAGTTTGGGGGGCTCTGAACAGTGGTGGCACTGACCCCCTGAGCTGAGCACTCTGCAAGACACCAGAGACTTCATGATGACTGAAACTGTGTCTAGTTTATCCTCCAGCAACTAATTATGTACACCAAGGAGTTACCTGCTCTGAGAGAGAGAGAGAGGGAGAGAGAGATGACATTTAAAGTAGATTAAGTGGATTTTCTTTTATTGCTTTAATAGTTCCCAGGCAACATTTGCTTTTGCTTTCCTAACCAGCAGAAGTGATCAGAAAATGATTAGAGTTTCTCCTGCAGATGAAATTCAGATTTTGCATTTGTGCTGTTTTATGAGCTGAAACTATTTTAAGAGCCAATTTATGATTTTCTCTCCTAAAATTAGATTGAACAAAAATAAGGGTGTACAGCAATTGGAGGATGCCATTAGCAGCTTGCCCTAAGGCAATCTACTGTGTTCACCATTTTCTGTAAAAAATTAGTCTTAATTTGATATCATTTGGAGGAGAGCTGTGTTCCATTTCATTCAACAAAAGCAGAACTGACTCTTCTTCTGCAGAGGTTAGAGAGAGAATTTACTTGGGCATTTGCCCAGGGCATTCCCCTCAGGGTCAAGACAGTTTCTAGAAGCTCTGAACTCCCAGCCTTCTAATCTCAGATCTGTTCATTCACAAAGAACTGCCCTTTCGAACATTTCTCCCCTCTTGAAATCTAAACCTTTAGGAGGATTGATAGTCCTCTCTCCTCTTTCATCCTGAACGGGATGAGAGAAAGGCTGTTATCGAATCCCACCAGAACTTCCACCAAGCCCAGCCCAGAGCAAAAACCTATACATTCAAGACTATGCAAAGTCAGCACAGAAGGTACCTCTTCTTCTCGGCCAGGTCAGGTCCCAGCTTTCGGCCAGGAAGAGGCCATTCTCTTCTTATTGCGCAAAGCAAAGCATTATGTCGATTGGTTTAATAGAGATTGCTTTTGTCTTTGGAAATAATGCTGTGTTGTTCCTGTGCCCGAACTACAGGAGCCTACTGGCATCGATCTGCCTCTGCTGGACCCAGCGAGCACCATCACCACCGTGACGGGACCCAGCGCTTTCAGCATCCCTCCACCTATCAGACAGAAGCTCTGTAGCAGCCTGGACGCCCCACAGACGAGAGGTCATGACTGGCGGATGCTGGCCCATAAGCTGAACCTGGACAGGTGGGTATGGCTGGGCTCCTGTTTCTGTTAGACACAGAGCACCGGGGCTGATGCCAATGAGACTTAGGGCAACCTTTGTTGTTTTCTACCCATACACCTGTTTACTTTTATTTTTACCTATTTACTTTTTGTCATTCTGCAAACCCATATTAAGTGGCTTCTTTGCATCTTGCATCTTGGTCTCGCAGACACCTTGTTGAGAGATATCCTGGGCTTATCTGACAAGATAAGGATCAGGTTTTGTGATCCACTTTGCAAAGCTGATGGGCTAAATGGCCCTAAATAATATATCCACTCACTTAAAGTAATTGTTCCTCAACTCTGGTTGAACAAGAGCTGATGCTTGATGGTTAATTAACGTGCTAATCACCGCATTGATACCGAGTTATAAAGAGACCTCAGGAGCCCTTCTTCCTGGAATGTTGCCATCACCACCAAGCACAAGACATGGCATGATCTGTCAAAGATGATCAGAGCCTGGGTTGGAAAGAAAACATAAGTGTCTTGATTTCCTGTTTAGGATATGACCCATAGACATCTCGCCTCTTAAATTATCTTACTCAGAGTTGAGGTTAACAAAGTTAAACATCACATCTCCTGTCTGGGGCTGATCTAATTAAGCATGTGCTAGTTATTTAGGATGGCTCCCTGTAAACCACAGCTTCTCCAGTGGGACCCGGATACTTAAATGGAGAGACGGAAGGGTTTAGTACAGAGAAAATAGATCTGTAAATCTCACCATTCAGCACACTCTCCCATTCCCAATTACAGGTACTTGAATTACTTTGCTACCAAATCGAGCCCGACTGGCGTAATCCTGGATCTCTGGGAAGCACAGAACTTCCCAGATGGAAATTTGAGCATGCTGGCGGCTGTCCTGGAAGAAATGGGAAGGCATGAGACAGTGGTGTCTTTAGCAGCGGAAGGGCAGTACTGACTCGTGCGGGGACTGGAAATGAAGGACGGCAATGCACAGGGAGTCTGTGGCCCTCCAGGGCATCACAGTTGAGAAGGAAATCCAGAATGGACCCAGACCGATGAGTTTCAAAGGCAAGATTGCAAGCGGGAGAGAGAAGGAAAACATAACACAACTGCTGATACACGTGCCCACTTTACTCGGACATCATCACAGGAGTTAAGAACAATTGTGTAAATTTGTACCTTGAATTTAGAAATCGACCTAATTTTCCTCTTAGTTGGGCTGTATGCTGTGTGGTACAGGATCTTACAGTTTCCTAGGAAACGCTTTTTATTGCTATCCAGGTATATGGATAAACTTTCTTAACAAACCCAATTTCTACAAACGTTGTTTACATCAAATTGGACAGGGATGCGGACACTGTCCATGGCTCGTTCTATTTTTGTTTAAATCATTTGAAGTTGAAGCTGTGGACGGTTTGTTGTGTCTATTTCAGATTAGTAATTTACAGAGAAATCACAGACTTTTGCTACAAACTGTGTGCATCAAGTGTCTCAGATAATCCTTCCATTGGTGTTCCGTTTCTAGAACTTGTAGAACCAGTGTTACTGTTTGTATCAGGGAGGTGGAGAATCTAAGTGTAAAGGAGAAATAACTAAGACTCTTTATTCCTTGAGGGCACCCATCTGGTGCCCTCTGGGAACAAAGCTGTAGCAATGCAGGGAAGACAGTGATTCATGTTCAGCCACACAAACAAGCATTTCTTCACCACGTGTGTGTTTGTAATACGCAATTTGAGGTGTTTTTTTAAAGGTATCATTATTATTATCATTATTATTATTAATGAGTATTTACAGGTATTCTAGTAAAAGGATTTTCTTTTAGCTTCTGTTTTTGTTAGCAGTACTGTTAGTATTTAGATATTGACTAGACCTGCTTCACTCTTCTGACATAAGGTGGGCGTGGTCACCAGTTTAATTAAAAGGCTTTGCTTCCTTGACCTTTTATCTTTCTTGCATCCTTCTGCACCAGAAAGATAGTGCTCACTGGCTTTGTCAGTCTCTTCTTTCAGCTTGCTCAGGCAAGGTCTTTCTCCTCCGAGTCTTGTTGGGAGAAGCGTGCTCTATTAAAGTTCACTGAATATTGTAGTTATGTGATTACACACTGACTCCCCCAGGGTACTCTGTCTACTTTAGAGGCAGTGTGCATAGAGGAACAGCCTCCGAACTGGCAATCGGAAAACCAGTTCACATTCTGGCTTTGTCATTGTCTAGCTGTGCTACCTTGGGAAAGTCATTGAACCTCCCTGGACCTCAGTTTCCTCACGTGTCCAATGAAAGGGTGGAAGTATTAGATATTCTCAAGGTTCTAAAATGCTAGACTTCTCCTGTGATGTCTCCAGTCTCATTCATCAGTCTGAGGCCCACACTGGACGCTGACCTGGATCAATAAAGAGCCAGCTAGTCTCTTGCCCAGGCTACAGTATGCCTTCCAAATAGTTCCAGCTTTGAAGAGGATGATCCTTACCTGTAACCTATTTGTCATGCTTCCCAGCCTCGTCTTTGTGCTGCTCACCAAGAGGTGGCATCCCTTTATTATCAATTTCTTTCCTCTTTAGGGACCACTTGCCTTCCTGACTAGTTGCAAGTTATGTTCTATTATTGTCTTAATCAAACGTTTTTAAAATTAAAAAAAAAATTAACCAAAAAGTAGTCAAACGACTACTTTGTGTAAACTATGGTATTTCCTGAGAATTATCACAGGCCCTTGGTTTTAACCCAGGGACTCCATTCATTCAACAGGTGGGAAATAAAGGGTCAATAGCCCAGAAGCCAAGCCACGACTGAACAACAAACGTATGAATCAGAACCTTCAAAACATGGCCGTGGTTCACTTTTGGGCTAGAGGTATAGAGGTTACTGACTGGCATTGAACTAGAAATCATTTTAGATATTTTCCTCCTTCTTTACCCATATATTTCCTCTTCTATTTTGGTGACTTCTTAGTATGCCCGATTCCTCAAGGCATCCTTATCATTGAGGAACTATTGATACCTTGTTATGGAGCCTCTTCTCTCACCGTTTTTGTTTCTTCTGTTTGAGGCATATTTTCCATAACCTGTCTCTCTCAGGCCACCCCTGCACCATAGATAAAAACATGTTACACTTATCGTGAAAGGAAGGGATTGCAGTAATAAATAAGTTCAGTGGATAATGTTTGTACCAATGCGTATTTGACCAAAAGATAGTAACACTGTATGCTACGTAAAAAGATTTTTAAATAGATATTTTTTTACAAAGAGGAGGACAAAAGATTGCTATTGTCCATTACTTCAGTTTGAAATAACTTCTCAAGATTGCTCATCAATACTGGTTTGGGGAGCTGTCATCTGTGGAAATCAAGAATTAGAAATCTGAAGGATGTTCAAAGGAACTTCCATGCCTAGTGGAAAGGAAAGAGTGGTTGATTCCTTGTAAGTGAGGTACTCATCTGTCATAGAACCTGTTATGTTCCCCATCAAGTGAATGGCAACTCCCTTACGTACAACACACCATTCATGTCCAATAATTTTCCCTACGAATTCTGATTTCCTTTTCCTTTGGAGTAAAATAATAGCAGTTAGGTTGCTCTCAAACTTAGAAGGTCCAGATTCAACAGTTCATTTCATAGAGAGCCACTCCATCATTCTATGTGACATGTCCTGCCTTTGATTCCTAGGGTTTCTATATAGCTTGTGAGGAAGGACGCGCTTATTACTTCTTTGGGATGGGGAAAAGAAACCTATCATTTGTGCATAGTGCCATCTAGTGGTGCACAACGCAATCTATCCTAGTGTCACAAAAATTCACGTAAAGTTGTTTGACAAAGGGAATTAATAGCTAAACAGTCAGGATCTTTAGGACACACGTGGGTAAATTTTCACTTCAAATCTATAGTTTTCTTATTGTCACACTTCTTTACTTAAATCACCCATAAAAATTCCATGTCATTATGAGGCTAGTACACCAACTCTTTCACACACGGTATGTCTCAAGTTGGTTTGGGGTAATAGGAATGATAGAAATACATAAATCTCTGTATAAAACAGTTTTTGAAGAGTTGTCATGTTTAACATTTACATTTTTTATTGAGATTTGGATGTTTTAAATCTCTTACATTTAGTTTTCTAATATTTATTTTTGGAAATGTAAGAAGAATCCGCTTACAAATAAGTCTTATATATGCAAATGACAGAACTGTGTCTAAGGAAGGGAGATTTGTGATTGGTAACCAGGACTGGAAGGAAGATTCCTTTCTGCTGAATGTGGGTGTCTAAAGGCAGAGGTCTCGTCCCATTTTCATTTTATTCTCACCACATTCATTTAGATTTCCTTAGAGTGATCTGGAAGGAATAGAAACTGGATTCAGTACTGGTAACTGGACACAGGGTGATGACAAACATGTAACAGAGAACAGCCTTTTCACAAACTGTGTGGACACCAATGTGGACACTCACCTCTGCTACAAGGAAAAAATCCCCATCCTCAGATGACTTCTTCAAAGGCAGGACAATATTTTGGGTGAGGTGTCCAATACTCAACTGTAAAACCATTACCCATTTTCATATGTACTATTATTTTAGAGATATTACTCTCTTAACTTTCAAACAGTAGAGCCATTTGTTAGGAAGAAATCATGGAGACTGAGTTTAGGACACTCTGGAAATTAGATACTCTGTAATTTTTTTTAAGATATTTATTTCTCATGTAAGTTAGATACCTTCAAAGTAAGCATTCAGATGGTGGAATCAAGACTTTTTACTTCTGGAGAGAAGCAAACGAGGCTCTCGTCCTTTGTATCCCCATGTGTATGACTGTCAGAAACACAGCAGATATGCTTTCGGTCCACTTCTGTCATCCACGTATGAGGAAGGGAGCCAGTAAGGTGATCACTAACTTCCTAGAATTCACAAGCCTTTGCCAGTATATGGTCTGCCCCCATGGGGTCAAGCAAATAAAAACTATATAAGGACCTGCAAGAGAGTGTAAAGAATGTAGAAGAAGTTTACATGTTGAATTTTCAGTCTTGAAGTTGAATGTGAGTTTTCTTTAGCTTTTGCTGAGCAGTTGCTCTGGACAAGTTATCTGTTTCACATAGAGACCTCAGTACAAGTCCAAGGCCAATGAGGGAAAGGATGACCATGGAAACAGCTGAAATGAAACTGGGTTTTATCCATCTTCTTTGAGAATAGAGGAGCTTTTGTGAATCAGAATGTTGTTGCTTAAAGCCAATTATTTGTAAAGATGATAGTGGTCAATGAGCATTA
Organism: Felis catus; assembly: GCF_018350175.1. Taxonomy (NCBI): domain Eukaryota; kingdom Metazoa; phylum Chordata; class Mammalia; order Carnivora; family Felidae; genus Felis; species Felis catus. The sequence goes on from NC_058371.1 coordinate 125,855,370, forward strand.
GATTTTATAGATCCAATAAGGAAAATATTTTTATTATTATCTCAAGGTAATAAGACATTTTTTTTACCTTCCGAGTGCCTCATAGGACCAACTATTACACTTTGGGTTTTTTGTTTTTGTGTGTTTTTTTTTACCCTTGTTGAACTAATGTTGAATGAAATCCTTAGAACTTTGACTCTGTGCAATGAAGTGCTGTTTCTCTACCCTAAGAAATATATTTGTATAATCTCTGGCTGTAATGATCACTTTCAAAGATTTCCCTTGCATTCTCTGATTTTTTTCAATGGAATAAGTCATAAGGGGAATAAATATATTGCAACCAATGTTAATTTAAACCTGTGTCCATACAGGTCAAGTTAGCCAAATGGAGTCATAAGTATTTCCAGAATTCATGCCTAAAACCTGCTATTTTGGAAAGGCAGGGGTGGGGGGAGGGGGGAATGGCAACGTATGTCACTGGGTAGGTTTTCCCTGTGAACTAAGACTAACAACTTTCTGATCCTTCAGGCTTACTGGCCTTGTGCTTGCCCCCATTTTCAGAAATCCTACTTAAAAAAAAAAAATCTGTCTTCAGGAGAGTTCAGGGTTCCCAGCTTTTCCGGTAGGCTTGTCCCCTCCTCCTATTGATTTGTGGTGGGATACTAATGAGCTCATTCAACCAAATGTAACATATGCTCCTCGACCGATTTTAGAATGGCTGAGGGAGGCATCACCAAGACAAACCACCAGGAACTCCACAAATGTGCTGGTACACAAACCCCAGCAACCGTAAAGAACTCACTGTTGGTAAGAGGCTGTTTCCCAGCCAGCTGTACACTTAGACTCTCGGGGATTGAAGAGATCTTCCAGAATCCAAAGTTGGGAATCTCTGCAGAATGTCGCAAGAGTTGTGGCCAGTACACCAGTTGTTCAGAAGACAACGAGGAAGCTGCCCTGAGACACAGTCAGCTGCCCACCAGCCAAAGTATTTGGTACTGTATACCAGCCTCTTAACATGCCATTTGAGATTTGTGCCTCGGCAATATTGTAAATTGCCGAAGGCCATCACCCTTCAGGGCCCATTGTAAATATTCTCAAATTCTATGTGTCATCCTTCAATTCCAAAGATCTGTTGGAATTGGGGCTATCAGAGCCGCTGTTGAGCCTGATGGCGCTGACCCAGGGTGCAGTAACCCTCATTTCTGGAGTTCAGAACGTGAATCATAGGCCGGTATCTCTGAGCAGTAGCCTAGGAGTTGATGAGCCATTGACCTCTGCACCTCGGCACGATGGTGAGGCGATATCCAAGAATCGTGACGTGAGCTATCTTCTCCATGCTAAAACAAACCTGTTTTAGAACAGCTTAAAAGAGCAAGAAATCGACAGCCAGTGGAAAATGCCTTTGCCTTTTTATACTCTTAAAGTCTCATATGACGCCTGTAATCCTAGGGGCTTAAGTTCAAGTGCGTACCCCTCCAGGCCTTGGGAAAGAAAGAGGACAGCAATCAGAACAAGCTGAGTGGTTTGCGTTCTCCCCCTCACTCTTCCCTCGATCTGCCATTGGTACCGAATCCCTCGCCCTCCAGACAGAATGCATTCAGCCAATTGCAGGGAATATCATCACTGTGTGTGTGTTGGGTGTCAGTGTTGTACATGTTCACCGAGTTTAACGTTGAGCTGTAGCAAGTTGGTGACCTTCCGCTTCGCTCTTTCTAAAGAAGACAGGCAGTGTTTGTCAGAGAGAAATCCCCAGCAGTCTGTGTTGAAGAGCCTGTGTCATCCACCTGCTGTTCCCTTTGGAACAGTTCAACTGCAGAAGTGGATTGAGATTTTGTGCTTTGTCATTTTTCTTTTGGAAACACGACAACACAACTTTGGCTTTTCAGATACGGAACACTTCTTTTGTTGTTGTGGAGTTCCCTCTTGCTGTATCTTCTATGCAATTCCTTTTCTAGAAAACCCCTGGTGGAGGAGTGCTCTCTGGGCATCCCGTCCACCATGCCGCTGTGTGGTGAAGGTGAGGGATGCCAGCTCTGGGTGTGCCTCTTCTCTCTCCCTGCTGCCTCTCCCCATTTTTCCTGCAGTCCCTTGGTTTGTAAATTGCCTGCATTTATTCTGTCAGCCAACATGTACAAAATGTAAGAAAGAATTTTTAAACAGGTAATAAATTATATTTATAAGCAACAGAGTGCTACCTCCTTTGTTTCTTCATAACAAAACACTCCTGTGTGAAGGGTCACCCTGCGTTTCTTTCGGACAGAAAAGCCCTTGGAGTCGGCAAGGATGGTAATCACAGCCTCCCTTGGGGACAGGATGAAGGTTCTGGAATCAGTGTTTCTCAGGCCTCTCTGCACATTATAATCACCTGAGTAGCTTTAAAAACCACTAGTGCCTGGAGGTGCCTGGGTGGCTCAGTTGATTAAGTGCCATACTCTTGATTTCAGCTCAGGTCATGATACCACAGTCATGGGACCAAGCCCCGTGCTGGGCTCCGCGCTGAGTGTGGAGCCTGCTTAAGATTTATATTCCCTCTCTCTCGCTCTCTCCCTCTCTCTTCTCCCCGTCTCAAGCTCACTCTCAAAATAAACAAACACATCACTAGTACCTGACTCCCGACCCTAGAGGTTCTGATTTTATAATCTAGGGTGTGGCCTGGTTGTTGAGAACTTTTTAATGGCCCCCAAGTGATAGTGGTGAGCAGTAAATGGGGAGAACCAGTCTTAGAGCAGCATCAGAAGCTCCTGGGGACCTTGTGGATAAAAAGAATATGGGGCTCTCCCCCGAGAGACCTGATTTTAAATGAAATCAGTTGTTTGCAAACAACTACGCTAATTGGTAGGGCATGAAAGATGAGCCCGGTAACCCAGGATGCCCAGAGCTATGGCAAATGCCACCGGTACAGGACACCCCGTCACCCCTTTAGAGCGAGCCAGCAGAAGGCTCCAAGCATGCGGTGGATGATGGCCATGAAACGAGTGGAATCAAAGGCGGCTCCTCCCTTAGTGAGAGAACTACTTGGAGCCGTGTCCTTGGACGGACCGCAATCTGCCCACCCCTGCTCAGGTGGGATCACAAGAGTGGATGACAATTGTACCAATGCTGAGAAAACGCCCCCTCCTGAGGCCTGGGAGACAGTGACTTCAGACAGATTTAAAGCTGGGGTCACAAACTCAAATGTTTGTCGGGACTAAGGAAGTAGTGACTGTGTGTAGAACTGGAACCTCGGGAAAAGAAAAGGCAGAAGTGGGTTCTATGGCTGGACTAGAGATTTCAACTCCATCCAAAAAGATGAAAATACAGGGGTACCCGGGTGGCTCAGTCAGTTGAGCGTCTGACTTCAGCTCAGGTTCATGAGTTCGAGCCCGCATCGGGCTCGCTGCTGTCAGCGCAGAGCCCGCTTCGGATCCTCTGTTCCCCCCTCTCTGTGCCCCTCCCCAACTTGCACTTCCTCAAAAATAAACAGACACTTAAAAAATAAAGATGAAAATACAATTAAAGAATCAAACGGTACTTCTCAAAGAAATGCACAGGGTGGTAAGACTCCCCCATGCCGTCCACTGACCCCTACTCTGGAGTGTTGGTAGCTGGGATCCCTGTTGGGAAAGCTGAACCTACGAGAGCTACCAAGTGAGTCTGTGAGGACGCTGACATGCAACCTGGGCTGGGGACACTACGGAGCTCTCTAAGGCCTGGCCTCCCGCTGTATCTGTCCTCCTGGGCCAGCACACAGGCACCAGGCAAAGAACCTTCTTCTGTCCCAGAGGTCTTGCAGCTCAGAACCTAGGGTAGAAATTACTTTCCAGAAACAAAAGTCCTTCTAAGAGTGGGGTTGTAACAAATGACTTGTGCCAAGAGAAGGTTCTGTTCTCCTGAGCTGGGATTTACTACCCGTCTCCCTTCAAGTCCCATGAACGGCCATAGCATATAGAAGTGGGGCACAGAGAGGGGCGAAGAGGTGTGCCCACAGTGAATTGTGACTTCTTTATTTATTTTAATTTTTTTTTCAACGTTTATTTATTTTTGGGACAGAGAGAGAAAGAGCATGAACGGGGGAGGGGCAGAGAGAGAGGGAGACACAGAATCAGAAACAGGCTCCAGGCTCTGGGCCATCAGCCCAGAGCCTGACGCGGGGCTCGAACTCACGGACCGCGAGACCGTGACCTGGCTGAAGTCGGACGCTTAACCGACTGTGCCACCCAGGCGCCCCTGAATTGTGACTTCTTTAAACATCGCTAGCTTATATCCTGTTGAACTCACGTCGGTGAGGAAAAGCTGCTGCTGCGTGCTGGGTGGGGCCTTCACGTACTTCACAAATTCATCTCATGTGCTTCTCATGAGAGCCCTAAGCAGATGGGTATTTTTATCCCATATACAGGGGAGAAAACGGTGCTCAGATTCTATACTTCCACAGAAGTGAGAAAGTGAAAACCACGGAACGTGAGCCAAGTCGATCTGAATCCCAGTGCTGGGATGAATTCCCTTGGCCCAAGTGCAGCTGGCTAAATGCAGCCAGTCACACGAACACTTTGGGGTCCCTGGTAACTAAGGGAGTATTCTTATACTGCCTGTGCCCAAACGATCCCGGGCTTCTCTCCTGACCCAGTCTTCAACGGATCCCCTCAAAACTAAACTTTCTACCCTACCTGCCGAGATTCACAATCCAAGCAGAAATAACCCAATCCTTTCCCTCTCCCTTTGCAGAGGGCTTTCTCTGGTCCAAGGGGACGCCGTTTCCGGGGCAAAGGCAATAGCCTCCTTCTTCCATACCCCACGTGTCACGGCTGGGAGGAAAGATGGGGTCTTTGTCATAGTGTTCTGCTGCCTCCGGACCGCAGTCCTTGCATGGAACCCACTGCTTTGTGCTTCAGCCTACCAGGCCCGACTGGCCTCTGTCCCGACTCACTGTCCTCACAGACCATCCCCCATTTTCCTGTGGCCCTGGAGAACTCGGCCTCACAGCCTTCCTTTCCTTAGACTGCTACCATCCTCAGGGGCCCCAGGATCCATGAAGACCTATCCAAAAGCCTTACTGTTGGGTTCTTCTTTCCGTACCGATAATCTGGTCCACTAGCTGAATCCCTGCACTCCTGTGATCACACCCTCCTGCCCGTCCTTAGCCTCGCTGCTCTCTCTCTGAAGCGTCATGTGGACTGCAGCCCCTGTCACTGCTGGTACACCACCCCAAACCCGGAAGGGTTCTCTGTCCTTGGACCTAGTTTCCCTCCACCCGCCAGCCGCCTCCTCTTCAATCCCTTCTCTGGGCCACGTCAGCCATCTCCCTGGATGGTGGTGATCCGCGTTTTGCGTGATCCATGACTGCACGTGCCCGAAAACCTTCAACCCTGAGTGAATGTTTGTTGCAGGCCCCAGGCCTACGCTTCGGGAGCTGACAGAAACCACGCAGGAAAGGGGCACCATGACTTTGTACCGCCAGCTAATATTCAGCAATGGCTGAGCGCTGACTTCATGCCGGATGCGTGGAGGGCTTCGTCTTCAGGACGGTGTCACACATTAGGTAATATTATTCTCAACTTCAAGGGACAGAAAAGGAGTCTCTGTGAGGTGCACACAGGTCTGTTGTCACACAACTGAGGGTATGAGAGGCTCCACACAGGCCGCCTGGCAATCCACAGCCCACCCTCTCGGCCGCTACGCCACACGGTCGGTCCCGTCCGCGAACCAGGCCCTCAGCGCTGCCTGTAACCATCTGGCTGCAATTTTCCACAGCGCAATTTTAAACTGTCTCACTTGTCCCAAACCCCTCACTTCCCTACCTCGCCTCTCGCTCTCAACAGATGCCTGTACCTCCTAATTACAGAGAAGACAGAAGCCATCAGACCATTTATCTCGCTCTCCCGCCACCAAACACATAAGCTTACCTGCATCATTTTCTTCCACGGCTGCCTTCCCGCCTGTTACAATGTGACATTTTCAAAGATGGAAAAAAGGCACAACTATAAGATAACAGACATGTTCTTTCCAAGGGGATAAAGAATCCATTTTATTTCAGTGGGGGGGTGGGGGGAGGGGGGAATGTTAAAACAAAGCCATATACAATTTGTAACAAATACAATTGTTTGTTCCCTAGTCCTGAATAATTACAGTATATACAAATTCAATAAGGCACTGGTTCCCCAAAAGAACACAAATGAATCTTCTTTTGAAACAGACAGACAACTAAACCCCTTATATATTGCCAACTTTTCTCCAAAAAATATGGCATTGTTCTTTGTTTTGTTTTACAAGAGGAATCATAATTGCTAAATTAAACCACTTCTGATGCCACTTCTTCCATTTCCACTGCTGTGCGACCGAGTTTTCTAAAGAGATAGAACTGCAGAACTATTCAAGTTTAAAAAAAAAATTGCTTTCAGTGCCTTCCCGCTCACAAACAAAGAAGAACCAGAACAGACCAACGGCGTAAACCTCCGTAACGTCTAATGACTATGCATGACTCTAGGAACACGAAATTCTGTCGTTATTCAGTATTTCCTGTACCTGAGTACACAACAATCGAGATGTGTCAAGGAATTCCCTGGAAACAAAATCTTGGCATGTTTTCTAAGAAGCTCTATGTTTGAAGAATAAACAGAACAGTCACTAGTGGCCTGTGAGCGGTGCTGCCTGGCAAGGCCAAGCCCTGTCTCCTCCTACACGACGTTCATAGCACTGTCACTTGTGACTTAACCAACTACATGCTTTCATAAATAAATATTATGTTTCATTTAGTACTTTATCATCCATAATATTTTACTCTCTAATCCACATAATGGAGTTGTGCCAGACTCCAAACTGAACATAATATTTATATATACATATATATTTATATAATATATACACACATACATAAACTATAAACCTGAACATCTTAGCATACAAAACTCACATTAGCTAGCAACTAATATTTTAGGATTCCCTTGGAGGGGAGGGAGTGATTAGAAGAAAATCTTAGTCTTTGAAATAGTCTTGAAAGGAAACAACTGACTACAGTAATTTTCAGGTTCCCACTTACTCTATTGAAAGACAAAACAAAAAAAACAAAATTCACTTCTGAGCTACTAAAAATTTAAAAATCAAAAAGTATGATTTGGAAGTGAGTAGGTAGTCCCTTTAAGAACAATTTAGTATTCCCTAAATAAGGTGGGTTTGGGTAAGATACAAAGAAAAGTCTACTCATAAATAAAAGCCTATCTCACTGAAAGACACTAACAACTAAATGGGTCTTTTTAAATATATCCAGAATAATTTTTAAATGTTCATAGTGAGTAAATCAGGTTGAGGATTAGAAAGCAAGCTATAGATTTTTCCCAAACAACTAAACAAATAATATAGAAGAAATTTGGATACTGTTTTAATTTCTTCCCATTCTTCATTGAAACCAAGTCCCCCCTACAAATCTAGTTTACTTTCAAATCATCACCTCCCCACAAAGTATTTTGATTGAAGTTACCTATGTATAAAAATTTACCAAAAATAACACACATTTTGATCTAAGAGGTAAGCCCAACCTCGCTTAAATTTAGGGAAAATCAAGAAACACAACTGCGTCCCCACTCAACGGGCATCAATGTTTGCTTATTTGTTTGTAGATTATCTAATTTAGAGGCACTGAAGTTTCTCTCCAAGGCTCAGATGATTATCACACTTCATTGTACGCACACATTCCTTCCAAGCTATCACAGGGGATACAATGAGACCCAAGGGAAAGGAACCTTTGGGTTGCGATTCAGGTGATTTTAATCTCACTAAAAGCAGCCTTCTGATTACAATTCTATTTGGAAACGAGTGTTTTAAATCTGGGAGAAACAAACATTGTTCCTAGTCAAGGGTTAAGAAAATCTTCGTTACACACAAAACGCGGCTCTAAAGCACTGGGAAGAGAATGCTGACTACAGAACACTCTTTCTCCTGATGTTCTCCCAAACTGTAAGCACAGCTCACAACCACTCTGTGCTCTAAGACGTTTTCAGGTTGAACAAGTCACCAGCTGCAGGCCTACTCCAGAAGTGAGGAGAATATTTTCTCATTTTTCATGCAGCTGTCACATTTTCAAACACCCTCCATCCTTCAGGCACCAACTGGTGAAAATGTGTTATAAAACACTGCCCCCTGGAGTATTCTGGAAGGAACGTCGTGTTTAAAAAGACCAAGAAGTACTTCCCCAATTCTTTACTAAACACTGCAGAATCTCTAAGAAACAAAAGAAAACCACAGTAAGGACACCTAGACGGATACAGGCGAGAGGGGTGTGCACAATTTTAAGCTTTATGTTCCTGTTGCTGAGGACTATTGGCCCTGTCAATGATCTGACTCACGTTCCTCAAAAGTTCAAACCCCACAGAGCCGAGTAGGTGAGGAGATGCTTTGCACAAGTGCCACAGAGAAGAAAAATAAATAAATTAATTAACAAGTGAACTGAACGTCATGAAAATAAAATAAACTGAGTCAGCACTCTTAAGACGTGAAATTATCATTTAGGGTGAGTATGCTCGATCCATATCTATCTTAGAATAATAAATCACAGCAGCCATAATATTTTGTGCCCTCCACTTGCTCTCTTCTGCTGTCCCCTCTGGAGGTTATATTTCTACTTTTAAATTAAAATTTAGTTAAATTAATATGACATGCTTTCTCTCCTTCCCTTCACTCAGACACAAAAGAGACAGACAATAACAAAAAGAAACTGTCATTATCTATATACAAAATAAGACAGGCATACTTTCCCTTGTGCTTCTAAGGCGGGCTCTCCTGCATAGGTAAGAGACAAGCCATTTGCACCCCCAAGCCTCATCTTCTACCTTACTGACATATTTTTCTTACAACACAGGAGCAAAATTAGCTCTATTTTAAAGAGGCTTGTTTATAACAAAACTGATGGCAATTTTATGTAATATCGATCCTTTCGTTTGAGAGATCAAAAACATGCATGGGTCAGTTCTCTGCACCTAAAAACAGCTCTGTTTGTGTTTAATGAAAAGGAAAGGATTTTACCGTGACAGAAACGCCTTAAAAGAATCAGAAACACAAAGTGGTTCTAAAGAAAAGCATCAACACTTACTACTTCTCACAGAGTCACATGAAACCTTCATTTGTTCCATATTGTCTGAAGCTACGAAGGGTCACCTGCAGGAACCCTCAAACGAGGTCCCAGACAGGTGGCATCTGTACCCAGGTGCATTCACATTGCTGTGGCGGCCCCTAAATTCAGGGCTGGCCAAAGTGGTCTGAGGAGGCAGAACCGGGGAGATTTTCAGAGGAGTTCCACTCTGTGTTCTCCAACTTCACAGACTGTCTCTTGGTTTGAAGAGTGCAACAAAATTATACTAATGGAAAAAGGTATTTTAAAACTTGCCTTCCGGCAGAATTTCTGGGAAGACCTTGTGTTGTTATTAAACTATAATAGTAAAAACCTTAAAACATCTACATTATTTGTTCTATTTTGGCAAAATTAAAGCATCTTTTGAAGGAAAAAAAAAAGGGCAATCCCAAAATACAGGGCTTTCTTAGAAAGCAACATGCGTCATATCTTGAACAAGTTACCCAAGCAGTTTCTCCCTCCTACAAACAGACACGGTAAGAACGTGTTTCTGGGAACTTCTCTTTGTCCAGGCTGCTCCCTGAGAGGTGAGGCTGAACCCACTGGGAAGCAGGATGGTGTTCAAGGCTTGTACTGTGGATGCTTCTGGAACATCTTTTGCTCTGCCCACAAACAGAAGAGTATCTACTGGCTTTCTCAAGAGGTGCTTGTTTTTTCCCCTCAAATCAGAGTTTAATGTCCTGGGACTCTGACATTTTGGCTAGTGTTTTCTTGACGCGCAGGGCGGTCAGTCGTGATGCAGGATTGTGAGCCCAGCATTCCATCATGAGCTTTCCCATCTGCCTCAGACACTGTGGGAAGGGAAAGGAAAGCTGGAGTAACACAAGACACAGGAATTATCAGCAAGGTGGCCATTTGATATCTGGCTTTTGGTCTGAGGCTTCAGAAGTTTGAATATATATTTTTTATTTTTTTTAATGTTTATTTTTGAGAAAAAGAGAGAGAGCGAGTGCAAGGGGGCAGGGGCAGAGAGAAAGGGAGACACAGAATCCGAGGCAGGCTCCAGGTTCTGAACTGTCAGCACAGAGCCCAACTCGGGGCTTGAACCCACAAACCGTGAGATCATGACCTGAGCCAAATTCAGGTGCTTAACCAACTGAGCCACCCAGGCACCCTGTAAATATAGTTTCAAAAGATACTCCTAAAAGCATGTAGACAAAATTCCATACAAAATTCTTTTTTCATACAAATTCTAAATGACTAAAACACATTTTCATGTATTCCTTATGACAGTAGCAAGCAGGTGGTTTTGCTGATTGTAGAAGAGTGTCTTTGAAGTCCGTATTAAACAAATACAAAAATACCCAGGGAGTCTGTGTTCCACTCCACACTCCTACATTGTTTATAACACTCGATGAGCTTAAATCTTTTATCTAATTCCATACTATTCAAACAAACATGGTTATTCCTAAATCACAGCTGTCTGCTACAATAAGAGCATCGCACTGTACCATTTAACAAGATTAATGACCTGTGCACAGCCTTGCTAAAACTTTCTCCTGTGTTCTCCTGTGCCACATCAATTATTGGTCTTCCTGTTGAAAAGCACTATTTCACTTCATTAGAAATCTTCAGTGAAGGGATTCTGAATAATACCAATGCCTGTAACCACCTTCAAAATAACAGAACTCCAGGATCTCATAAAGTTTTCTGCATAGCTCATTGGAAAACATCTGCATTATTTAGCATTTCAGTAACGAGACACAAAAACAATGAACCAAGGGTTATTTTTAAATGCATTTAACATTGAAGAATTAGTTTATATACAGTGCTCTTTCCATTTGTTGGCATTGGCTTTGGTACATGTTTGGTGGGGTGGGTTTTGGGGGGGTTGCTTTTTTTTCCCCCTGGGGATGCTTCAAACTCCTCTCTGCATGTTCCAGCCTGCCCAAGCACTCCAGGACTTGGTGAGTTTACAAGCTTGGAGCGTGGATGCAGAGGAAGCGGAGGAGGAGATGAGTCAGGAAATGCAAGGCCACCTAACTCGCTTCCTCCTTCTGAAGAGCTGCCTTCCAGACCTGCTCAGGTCTCATCACTGTGTCCTCAGAGCCAGGCTGAATATGGGTTTGTTCAGACTGCATCATATCATTGCCTGTTAACAAAGGTTTATGGCACAGTTGGGCAGCTCAACTAAGTCAACTAGTATCCCTTCAGTGTAAAGAAAACTAGATTCTGCAGATGCCTATCTTTTCTCTCAAGATGAGAGACTGTTGCAGGCTGGTTTGTCATGGAGAAAATCATGACGCTTTAAAGACACACACACACACACACACACACACACACACACACACACACACAGAAAGAACATCCTTTATGCAAATGTCAGGACATCACAAACAAGTGAAATAATGTGTACCCACTGTGCAGGCTAAGTGTTAATCCAGTCAATATAGTTTAGAAGTAGCAAAAGCAAATTGGAAAAAAGAAACAGATAATTTAACATACTACACTTAGCTCCACATAAATGACTGCAGTGAAGCACCATTACTGTCACCATCAAAACAAAGAAGGAGGATTCCTGTAGTGAATATACGGAATTTCAGCAAAAAGAGAAGAGTCTATTTAGAAGTTGGTCATAGCCACCTGTTTACCTCAAGCCTTACCTCATCACTGCTCCACCGGTTGGGGAATGAGGGACGTAGCTTCTTGATGCACACGATCTCTCTCATGTCCTCGTAAGAGGGGTCACTGGGCACCAGATCATGATAGGGAAGCTGGTATTCTTCCACTATACCTGAAAATATGAGTTGTTTTTGAACTATTATTATCATCACTTTCTATGAGGTAGACGTAAACGGCCAACATACAAACCGTTCTCAAAAAGTTCTGTCAGTACTAAAGACAAGTGTAGGCTGAAAAACTGCAAAATAAGTCTTGAAAAACTACATGTGCCCCAATGACACTTAATCTAATTAAAAACATAAATAGAAAACCTAATGAAACATATTATTACAGGTTTTTTCTAATTTCCCAAAGCTAAGTAAAACAAGCATCTCAAATTTATTTCCAATTTCATAAAGGGTCTTGTGTGCCAAATTAAAAAAAGAATCTATATTAAATCTCAATGCAAACTTGGCAGGCACCTCCCAAACTCATACCGCATAATATGGGACTGTTTCTATTATTGCAATATGAGATTATGAATCTCATAATACATTTGGCAGTGTGTCCTACTCGAACAAAACGGGAGATTTACATTTTTCTGCTTAATCATAAGAATGCACTTTTCCGCACTTAAAATTCAAAAAATTATACACACCTAAAAATACCAGCCATGATTTTTTAGGTGCAAGAACTGTCTGATTTTTAATTATTTTATCCTTTAAATTTTCTGTGTTTCACCCAACTTTCTCTAAGAAATGCATTACTTTGAGAAAAAAAGAGGTCATAAAGGAGGGTTAAGATACAAATCTATGTCATCTTAGGAAAATGGTACTTAGCGTGAGAAATTCCGTTTCATTTTTCCTAGTATCTACCTTCTACCTTATTCCTTTTGTCCTTTAGAAAAGCAGGCTACTTATATCTTCTTTTCAGTCCTATCTGATTAACTCCTCACAATAATTACCAGCAGCCTCTGTCCTTAGAGGATACTGCTCTGAACACTCTACGTGGAGCACCTTTCCTCCCCATCCTGAATCATCTATTACAGAAGCGTAATTGCTTTTATCTGAACAAGATGATACTGCCAGGTTGGCAGGTTATCCAGTGCATCATTAAATTCGCTGGGGTTTACTCTGACAAAAGCAGGAGTCTGTGTTAGGCCCTTTCTTGCAAACTCAAACCCATATATAAACCTAAAGGACGAGAAGGTTCAGCAGTTTCCTCAGACCATTCCAGCTCACTGTCTTGTTCCTCGCTGAGAGCACAGAGCATGACTGCGTGTGTCGTCTACATTAACAGTTCCTTCCATTGTGTTTCATCTCTATAGGAGATACTAAAAGCACAGGGTCTAAAGCATAGGGGATGCTCACACTTCATTTGAGTTCTTCCTCTTTTTCTAATTCTTAAGACAATGGCTCTGGCAACACCTTGAGGGCAAGGGCCACGTCTGTCTTATTCATCTCATATTTTCCTCAATGCCTAATGTTGGTGTCGTTATCAACATGGTGGTAAGCAAGTATATGTACCACAACAAACTCAGAGCCAACCACATAAAATTATGAATTAGTCAAAGTCTATCTTTGAACTATAGGCCTTCCTTCTTTCTCCTTATATGCAATTAAGTTATCAAAACTTCCATATTAGCTGCCATTTAATGGTGTCTGAAACCTCAAAAATTCTTTTTCTTCCCAGGTTTAGTAGACCTACATCCAGATGTATCTGGGTCACCCAATAGTCCCTAGACTAGAAAGACAAGACCAAAACTTCCACCATCTTCATAAAGGAAAGTGTTGGAGAACAGAGTTTTGTGTGTGTTTGCCTTTCTGGAAAGAGAAAACAAACTCACTTATTAGGAACCCACTAGATACCAGGCATGTAGCTAAGTATGCTGTATAACTTATTAAATTTTTATAAACATGTTTGTGAGGTAGCATTATTACCCACATTATCCAGATGAGAAAAGTTGGTTTTGAGGGATTCAGTACCTTGCCCAAGGCCATATAGTTGGTATGGGGCAGAGCTGGGACTGGAATGTCTCTGACAAACATATGTCAATCTCATAAAGAGAAAAGGCAACATTTTAGTACCTCTCAAATCTCCATAGGCAAAGACAGACCTAGTAAAGCAATTAATACTGTGCTGCTTTTATAAGGCTAACTTGTTTTTAAGCTGAGAATCATTTCTCCCGTGTTCCAGCTCACAGGCTTCCAAATACAGGTTTCCTGTGGACTTGTTTGCTTTAGATGTTCAGGAAAACGTAATTAGAGAAGTAGTCTTGTAGTCTACTTACTACTCCTTCAACTTCTACAAACCTATCGTAAGTGTAAGCATAGTATTCAAAAATAGGTTCATCTACTCTTTATACATCATGAACCAAGGCACAGTTAGTTAACTTCTATTTTGGTTTGCTCTCTTCTTCGTATATAATGGGAGATTTATTCACTATCTGGTTAGGAAACATTTCCTATGTCAACTTTCCTTTTTGCAGTTCTCTCACTTTAGAGGGAACGTGTTCTATTTTAAATTAAGCTTCTAATAGGCTCAGAATTCCGAGTCATGAGAAGGCATTGCATCGTGATCTTTCTACCAAAATCTAAATGCCTGTTGATTAACTGTTTCTCCTCTATATTTAAATATGAGTCCAAATATAAGTTAAGCCCCTACCAACCAAAATGAAAATGTTAAATAAGAGCTAACATGTATTGAAAGCTATTGATGTACCAGGAAGTTTTAATTCTCTTTAATTCACCTCCTTCTTAAGAAGAGAGAACTGGAATCAAGCTGAGTAACTTGTCAAAGGTTCACAGATAGTAAACAGCAGGTTTGAGAATGAACCCCAGCCCCAGTGAAGTGTTCTCCACACTTTCAGAAGCATGGGCAAACTCAGGGTTTCACAAAAGTGAGTTTAATTTGTCCGTGATGAGCAGCAGCACGGTCTCTTACCAAGCACAGCCATGAGAGTAACCATAAACAGGGTACTTGATAATGAAGAGCCTAAGATTCAGCTTCTCACCTAAAAAGTGTTGGAATCTATTTAAAGACAGATGATGCAGCAGTAAGCGAGATACTACACACAATAATAATGCCTCTGAATATTTAGTAATGTCTTGCGTTGTCTTACTAGGGAATCCTTGTTTGTAGGAAACTTATCATGACCAGTAGTAATACTCTTATGCTTTCATTTCCTTTTGATAAAAACTGATGTTTTCAAACTGCTTTATGAAGAAGAACTATAGAAAGTCAAGTGTGGGGGGGGAGGTTAAGAATGGGTGTCCCACCCCACATTTCTGTCTGTACCTTACTTAACCTGCATAGAGGAAGCCACAAGGAATGGGGTATTGGAGTTGGGGATGGGGCCCAGCAGGTTGGTGACAAGAAGCTGGAAGGAGGCAGTCCAAGATGATTCTAAGACGTCAGATATCACTTCCTGGGGGGACTGTGACTGTATCAACCGAAACAAGGTGGAAAATAAAAGGCAATCGTGGACAATATGCTAACTCCGATCTCTGATCAGAAAGGATTTGTAGTAGATCCAACAGCATCACTGTTACTTACCTCCTGATACACATCTCCTAGCAACCTCCCAGAGGATGAGTCCAAAACTGTACATGTCGGCCATAATGTAAGACTGAAAGTGATTTCTATTTAAGCTCTCGTCCAACACTTCTGGGGGCATATAGCGTTTGGTGCCAACTCGGGTGTTGGGTGGTATGTCAACTTCATTGGTATCACTGAGGAAAAAGGAAAGCAAAGCCCTATCAGCACTGAGCAGGACCAACAAATGACAAGTTGAAGGGATTCCTGAACAGGGTTTTAGCGAAAGGTGGGAAGGGATAGCCTTTCACAGAATAACGTTTCCCTGAAACATATGTTTTGCCAGGAGTTGTATTATATATTCACACGTAAAAACCCAACGAAGATGGCAGAGTGAAGCTATGACATACAAGGTCGCATTGCCACTGGATCAAATATACACTCGGAATAACTGCTATATATCTATTAAAAATGCCTAAAAATATCTTCTTCCCCTTCATATTTTAATAGCTTTGCTCTGAAAATTGGCATGAGCACATGCCAAGGTGGTTCGTTTGAGACAGTATTTTTAAAACCAAGTGTTGCGAGGTTTTTAGAGGTGCAAACAAGTTAAAAATGAGGGAGGAAGAGAACCAACAAAGACCTGAAAATGTTTTACTCTGATAAGCAGGATCTACAACATGTGCTTCTTAATAAAAGGAGGAAAGGAGTAACTGAACATAGTATCAGTAGGTGAATGAAAATTTCAGGACGCGATCCATTCATCCTGATTTCCCATAGACTGGGAGAAAATTCACGATGGGTGGACACCAATCTGTAGAATGGCACTTGGGAACCACTGCCTCAGTGCTGCGAGCTGCAGCCGGAGTTCTGAATGGAGATGCGTAAAGTCAAACTACCAGTGCTCGATAGGCTGACAACTAACCAAGACGAGGTGTGTAAAATCGCGACCAGCACAGTCCGAAGCATGTATCAGAGGTTAACTAGTATTCTCTCAGCAGACACTAGTGGAGCTAGGAAGAGCAATAAACCCCAGTTTTGGTGAAGAGACTATTAAACAGAAAAGACACAAAAAGGCATTGTTAAAACTGCCGTTTGCGGGGGAACGTGGCTAAACCCGGCTATCTCCTAATTCCTAGGGAACGTGTGCTCCTTTTCATCACACTCCACTGACTCTCTAGCAGCTACGTGTTATTTCTCCTCCACGAGGAAGTTACACAGAGCAAATATCACATTTATCAGGCTGGGTCACAGGCAATAACGCCAAACTTGCCCAAACACTACTGGCTTTCAGGAAGAACCTGTGGCTTTGATCTCCCTGCCTCCATCTTTATTGTCTACAACAGAAACTATGCAGTGTCACTTGGGAAAATTTAAAGGGTGGCAGATGTCTCTCTGCAGATCTCCAAACTGTTAACATTTACTAAAACGCATAAAGCTTCATCCTTAGAACCATTTTAAATTCATTTCCAGCTAAAAGCCTTAATATAAAGCTATTGCAACAGATGGGCCACTAGTATTCTCATTAGGCCCCTCAGGATCTTCTAGGAGCTACTGCTCTGAGAAAGCCTGTTTGTTTTTAAAATAAAAGTTAAAGTGTAATTTTTTAAAAATGAAAATAAATAAATTTACATATACATGCATATATATATATATATATATATATATATATATATATATATATACATATATATATATATATGTTATATGATATATATTAGTCTGTAATACAGACTTGGAAGAAAGTGAGCCAAGAAGCAGCTTAATGATAAAATGAAAAATATCAGATTTCAAAGATGCTACAAAAATTCCACTTTTAATTATACTGACATCTCTTCTGTGAGCACGTAGTAGGTACTTCATTAATGTGTTCTAATTTATGATTTTGAATCATTAGAGGAAGACAGTGGTGGGCCTGGGTAGAGAATTCTGGTTTCTATACGAAGAAACAAACATGGGGGCTGGCAGATGGAAAGAAACTGGTAAAGGGCCTAAATTATATTCCAGAACATGGACTGGGAGACGAAATCAAGACCAGTCTTATCATGGGCCCCACAAGAGTGTATCTGGGCCAAAGATATACTGTGACCACACTTGATAAAGATTTTAGGCAACTCCTTCCCAGTCTTACTCTTAGCTTCTTGTGCTTTATTTGGATTTGCTAGGTCAGGGAGGGCTAACAGAATGTCTGACATGGAGACAATCTATTGTAAACTGAAAGGTAATAGTCACTTGATGACAGAATTAAGATTTCTGATAGGTAGACTACACAGAGTTCATCTCTACACTCTCATTCCCTCAAACACTGAACAAACATACAATCAAGGATTTGGTTGGTCCGTCAGATTCCCAAAAAATGTGCAGGCTTGGCACAACTGTCCCCTCTCTTCTTTCGTTTCCCCACCCTTCGTGTTTCCTTGGTGGTTTGTGAATAGATACCCTCCCTCAGAATATCTGAATAAGTATCTGTTTTCCAACCTAAAAGTGTAAACTCCTTGAGCCCTAAATATCTACCATAATCATTTCACAGCCCTAAAGAGAATTGTCCTGATCCCTCTTCATTCACAATGGGCTATGCACATGGTTGGTAAATAATACACTTTAACTGAAAGAAAGAAAAGGCCAGTCTACAGTAAACTTTGCTATAGATACTTTAAAGAGAAATATAAAAAATCTCTGGGGCACCTGGGTGGCTCAGTCGGTTGAGCGTCCGACTTCAGCTCAGGTCATGATCTCAAGGACGGTGAGTTCAAGCCCACATTGAGCTCTGTTCTGACAGCTCAGAGCCTGGAGCCTGCTTCACATTCTGGGTCTTCCTCTCTCTCTCTCTGCCCTTCCCTGCTCATGCTCTCTCTCTCTCTTTCTCTCAAAAATAAATAAACATTAAAAATATAAAAAAAAATCTCTGTTGTATATAGACCATAAAATGAGACATTACCAATATCTAAGAGGTTAAATAAAATTTTGTTAAGCAAAGTAACATTGTAAAAGATTACTGTTAACCTAATGGCAAATGCCTTCAGCACTACACTTAAATGACAAACACGCCCATTATAAGTACTTCATATCAAACATCATAAAGGGGCAGACCCTCCAAGACATATATAGCTCCAGCCCCTCTTCGCTCAGGAGTGTTTCTATATTGGAAAGTAATTAAACTGCAGCTCTCTCTCAGGTTTTCAGTAACGTTATCTTAGCTGCTCCCAAATTAGGGAAGAGAAAAAGTAAGTTTGTTCATCTTCAAGACCAAAAATAGAAGCCAGGGATATTGACACTGGGGGACCGAGAATAAAGGAAGAAAAAGAGGCCGTAAGTAGAGATCAATGGTGCAGAGCATGTAAGAATAGGGGATAAAGTAATTGAAGGAAGGGGTCAAGGAGGAAGAAGGAAACAGGAAAGGTCAGGGCGCCTTCAGCTTTCCCTGGCTTCCTTTTCCATGAAGGGGCAGTTCATGAGAAAAGACAGATACTGTACAAGGAGGGCAGAGTCGGAGAAACGAACTCTAAGTGCACAAAAGAATCCTCTGTGCTGCAGCGGCCACATGTACATGTGGTCAAATCATAAAATCACTCAGAGCAAAGATAAATACCAACTTCAGGATACTAGCTACTTCCGGGTCGGGTAAAGGGGAATAAAATAGGGAGCAGAATGCAAAGGGCTATCTTCAACACTGCATTAAAAAAAAAAAACAGACCAGATAAAAATAAGGCAACTTGTTAACTTTGTTAACATTATAACAATTGTTACATGAGTGCCTTATTATTTTTTATACTTTTCTGTATATATAAATATATTTTAATTAAATATATTATAAAGGAAAAGAATTCAGCAGGGTAAGGAACAAGAAAAACGTACCTTTCAAGGATTAAGGGATAGGTTGGAAACATAAGGCTCTGAAGAGCAAAAGTGGACCCAAGTAGAGAAGATGAGTTTCTACCAGGAAAAACCAAAAACATTCCATCAAAAACATGGCTGCCACGTTCACTGTAGAGGAAAACATGATCTCTCCTGCCTTCCAATGGAGAAGAGTTAGAAATATTTGCACAAAGGGCTCTAACTGAAAAATTGGGTTTAGAGAACTACAGGGGTAGATATTTTTACTTACACTTTAATAATTAATCCTTCTACTAGATCCAACATTGGCTTTCATCCCTGTTAATGTACCAGTGTGATACAGGCTTAAGTAGAATGTGAAAAAACATAAAAATATAATTTGAATGAGGCACCTTGGTGGCTCAGTGGGTTAAGCATCCTACTCTTGATTTTGGCTCAGGTCATGATCTTACAGTTCATGGGATCAAGCCCCACATCAGGCTCTGCACTGACAGCTCAGAGCCTGTCTGGGATTCTTTCTTTCTCTCCCTCTTGTTCAGCCCCTCCCCCACTTATGTGTGCACACGCTGTCTCTCTCCTTCTCTCTCTCTCAAAATAAATAAACTTAAAAAAATATATCTAAATATATATATATAAATATATATATAAATATATATAGAGATATAAATATATATATATATAGATATCTATATCTATATCTATATCTTTTTTGAACAAAATAAATTAAGGGTTGTCAGGCAACTTTCTCTCCAGGAAAAGAAAATTGTTTTAGAATCTTACGTTACTGGGTATTTTTCTTTATGAACTTTAGGGACAGTGGGCTGGGACAGGATTAAATAAAAACACCTAAAATTTTCTGAATAAAAAATAAACAGTAATTTGGGAGGTTGGGGGTAAAGAGGCAAGTCAATTAGGAAGAAAAAGGGTTCTCTCCTCTGACCTAGAGTCATGACAAGATGTTAAGCTTCTGTAGGAAACAGAGATCAGGAAAATGTTCTGGTGGCATGAATTTCATGACTAAATTTTACACAGTGCCCTACAACGTATCTCAGCAAAGCTCTCTTCAACCTTGAGTTGATGGTGTTTGGCAAAGAAAAGAATCAGCTACTATACTATGTGGAGGTATAGCAAACATATATATAGAACATATATCAAAGATATAAGGCTGATAGGACAGAGAGGAAAACAGTTCCTTAGGGTCCCCAGATGCGCTGTGAATGAAACCGAGTTCCCTACTGTATTAAGTAGGATTAGGGCTGATGAAGTGTAATTTTATTTGATTCTCAAAATGTAGGATGCCCTCAGCTAGGACTACATAAAGAGGCATGAAAACAAACTTCCTATTTCTGACCAAAATCATTTGGATGACAGCGGTAGGATAAAGAAAGTGGCAGCATGATGGTGTAAGAGGTCTACAGAGGAGACCAAACCTTCCAGCATTTGTACACTCTCGGTGGCTCCTTCTCATCCAACGGGGATACAAAGTGATCGAGGGTCCTCAAGGCAACTGCTTTAGGCAGGGAGAGGGCAGCATGGCACACTGACAGTGTGAGACAATGGCAGCCAGAGAAGGGAAGAGAAGGCAATGAAAGGATACAATACTAAGATTTTCCTCTTCTCAAGGTGACAAGGAGGGCTGATGAAGTAGGCACATGGCAGAAGCAATAGGACCTGCTGGGAGACAGATTTCATTACTGACATGGTTTAGAACCTTGGGCGCATGGTGACGATTTTAATCGGTTTTATTGTCTATGGACAGTGCCATTCCCTACTGCGTATGTGGCCCCCTGGGTCTGGCCCTGGTACCCAGAGTGGCACGGCCGCACTGCAGTTCTTAAAATAACCAGCAGAGGGAACCGTGGAGCTCCTGTGAATGCAGAGAGGCTCAAAGTGGAGCCTCCAGCAAGGAGTCAGAGCTGGAGGATGAGCCTGGGCAAAGCATGGGACTGGGGAATAGGGCACAACTTACACTGTCAGCCATGATGCACCAGAGGAAGGGCAGGCAAAAGATTTTTATTTTGGTGGCAGAGTATAATAAAGCAGATTTTTAAAAACACAGTCTTCGCCTTAACCTTGTTTTGGGTTAACTATTTTTCAGGTTCATTAAACCTCCCAATTATAAACACATCGCAAGAATTCTTGCAAGAAGTGTTGGGTAAAGGAAAAAGCCACAGGTTCGGCAAAGTGCACATTCCCCCTGTACCATCGGCTGAAGGGAGAGGTGCACAAAAGACATGAAGATCCCACTGTGGCCATGAGAAACCAGCTTGGGGAATCAAGATGTTAGCTCCAAACAGGTGGCTGTGGCTCATGAAGCCTTTGGTCACACGCAGGCGGTCTTCTGCTGGGTGTTGCTGGTGTCTAAAACAGAGAGATGAAAGAAGGAGAGAGGAAGAAGGGAGATAAAAAGGTAATAGAGAAGGAAGAGAAGCAAACATAGCATACCTTTCATAATCTAAAAAGGGGTTTAAAAAATAAGAATTCAGTGATCAAAAAAGAATGAAATCTTGCCATTTGCAAAACATGGATGGAACTAGAGTGTATTATGCTAAGTGAAATAAGTCAGCCAGAGAAAGATAAATACCGTAGGACTTCACTCACATGTGGAATTCAGGAAACAAAACAGATGAACAAAAGGGAAAGGAAGCAAAAGTAAGATAAAAACAGAGAGGGAGGCAAACCATAAGAGACTCTTAAATACAGAGAACAAACTGAGGGTTGCTGGGGGGCGGTGGGGGAAGATGGGCTAGATGGGTGATGGGCATGAAGGAGGGCACTTGTGGGGATGAGCACCGCGTGTTGCATGTAAGTGATGAATCCCTAAGGCTACTCCTAAAACCATTATTGTACTATATGTTAACTAACTTGGATCTGAATTCAAAAGAAAAAAGAAAAAGAAACTACTCCGAAACAATAAATAAACAAGAACTGAACTTCCAAGAACAATGAAAGAAGGGCAGGAGGCATAAGACATATAAGGGAAGCCAATGGTTTGCTTGAGGCTTGCAAATGACATCTGAAATTAACCACATGGGAAACATAGTAGAGCCTCCAGAACCTCCTGGTAGGAAGACAGAAGCAGCCTCCCAACACATGAAAGACCCTCCTGAGCCTTCAGAGGAAGGGGCTGTGCACATCCCTGGGTGTTTCCTACAGCATCTGGTAGGTAACAGTGGTGCTGGCCAGCCACGCTGAACTCTGCCCAGTCAGATGCTAACCAATGAGGAGAGTTTTCTGCTGCACTTTCAAAAAGACTCAATGCTTCTACAATTAAATCCTGAGACATCTCAGGATTTCTGAGCAACAGAACTTTCAAGCTAAAAACCCTTCAAAAAGAGGGTGGACATGGCTGCGAAACCCTGACAGAGAGCGGGGATTCTGCCACTAATCAGCGGAGTTCTCGGACTCCGGCAAGTCATTTAGGCATGACACTTTTTAAATATACCACTAAGTACACAAACCAGAGGTAGGGTTAGTGCTAATGGCATCAGAAGGACGCAGAGGAAATGCAGTGCCCCCTGGGCTGGGTCACTCCACCTCCTTTGCATTTGGACAAATTGACAATTATCAGTTGGGAGATACATGTTACAGACCGATCTCCATTGTAGTTTTTCTATTTAAAATTTAATAGCAGAGAAGTTCTAAACCAGGATTTTTTTCCCCTAAGAAAATATATTATTCTGACACTGAAGGACCAGTGGGGTTGCTTGATCCTCCAAAGTAAAAAGTGAAACGATTGATAAGTTCCTTTAAGGGATTTCACATGTCATTGTTTTGTCCTCCCAAGAGAGATTTGGGGTTACGATGATGTCTGCTTCTGCATCACCTGGATTAAGTCTCTGTTGGGCAAGAAATACATCAGCACTTACGTCATTTTCAAGTGAGTGCATGAAAAAAAATGAATACAGCCTAAAAAAAATTATACGAGCAGGAAATCTCTGAAGCATAGTCCACTCTCTCTGTGGCTCTCAACTTCCCTGGGAACCTCCCAGAAATTACTTAAAAGCCTGAGAGAACACTTACCATGTAGAGACCATGGTAAAGATTAAATTCTCACAGGAAGTTCACTTATGAAGTCTGAGAACTCCACACTGGGTTACCTTTGACCCCACTTGTAATAAGATCTCTAACGATCTCTGTGTGTGCACGTGCCCCCAAAATAGGAAAATCAGGAACAGAGCAGAAACCAAAGAAATATATAAAGCAAGGTTTAAAAGTAAAGCTCAAAAATTGAGAAGAGCAAAGTTCCTTTGAAACCCAGAAAATAAAATGTGAAAAGGACCTCTGAAATTATCAAATGCAGCCTCCATTTAATGGAAGGAAACTGAGGTCCAGAAAAGTAAACGGTCCCACAACTGCTCCAGCCATGAGATTTCTGCCTCCAACAGCCACGGTTTCACAGCTGAGCCAGTGTCCTCAAGCCTTCCTCTCTTGATGAACAAGTCAATATACGCCAAACAGAGCTCTGAATTATCCCTTAAAGCACTCCCCTCTGCTTCCTGGAATCAGGGTTCACATGAAATTTGAAAGATCATTTAGTTCATTCTCCTTATATTAGCAGAGCTGAGTTTCAGAAATATAACACTCGCTTTTCTTGCCTATTTTAAGATCTGCAGAGAAGAAAAGCCCTCAATTACTCTGATACTGCCAAGACGTATTGCTTCAAAACAATGTTGGAATACCTACAACGAATAATTCACTATGTCATGTCAAATGGGAAATACATTAATTAATCTGGCACGGATCCTGCTCTCAAGATGCCCAGTGACAAGTAGGCAAGATGAGGCAGGTACTAATATACTTATACTACCAGGCAGACAAGGGCTGGGAAATTACCAGGGAGTAGAGAAGATGATGTCATTATTCCTAGCTAGAGGATGGGTAAAGCGACTTAAAGGCAGCTCTGAGACCGGATTAAGGTACACGAAGAAGCAGGGGCATTTCAGACTGGAAACTACGCAAGGCACAGTAAACATGCAGTACATATGGAGAAAACAAATACATCAGTTTTGCAAAAGCACACATACAAACTGGAGGGTTTGTAGGACGTAAAACAAGGAAGGTAGGGCCACCTGGGTGGCTCATTGGGTTGAGCATCCGACTTTGGCTCAGGTTATGATCTCATGGTTCATGAGTTCAAGACCTACATCAGGCTCCATACTGATAGCACAGAGCCCATTTCAGATCCTCTACCCCCCTCTCCCTCTGCCCCTCCCCCATTCTCTCTCTCTCTCTCTCTCTCAAAAATAAATAAACATTTTAAAAAAACACAACAACCAGGAAAGTAGATTTAATCCAGAGTGTGCAGGACCTCTGGAGCTAAGAACAGATGCTTTTTTTCTTCAACCTGTAGTTCATGAGGGATTGTGTATCTGTCCACTAATACAAAATTTGGGAGCAACACTTCTGTAATGGGCACCAAGGAAAGGCAGTAGGGATGTAAATTTGAGAAAAAAAAAACATGGTATCTACCTTCATGGAGCTTAGTCTTCATTGGGAATAACAGACAAGTAGTCCATGAGTATTGCACAAGACTATGAGAAATGTCATGACAGCGTGCACAGGGTCACACAGGAGGGCAGAAGACTAACTAAAAGTCAGACTTAAAAGGGAATAATAAGAGGTATCCCAAAGAAATAAACTGCAAAGATAAGTAGTAGTTATGCAAACAAAAGAAGAGATGCTGGGCACTCAGGTAAAGATAAAAACATGTTGGGGCGCCTGGGTGGCGCAGTCGGTTAAGCGTCCGACTTCAGCCAGGTCATGATCTCACGGTCCGGGAGTTCGAGCCCCGCGTCGGGCTCTGGGCTGATGGCTCGGAGCCTGGAGCCTGCTTCGGATTCTGTGTCTCCCTCTCTCTCTGCCCCTGCCCCGTTCATGCTCTGTCTCTCTCTGTCCCAAAAATAAATAAACATTGAAAAAAAAATTAAAAAAAAAAGATAAAAACATGTTAAAACACCTGAAGGTGTGAGAAAGAATGAAGCATTCAGAATATATATTACAGTTGAACCCAAAGCTATAGGAAACCATGAAATTATTGTGCTGTCCAAAATTATGTTTCAAGAAAATAAATCTGGCAGCAGCATGTAGGGAAAAAAAATGGAAAGTAGGAAAGACAAAGGCTACAAAAACTACAAAGTGCTTCACTCCAGAATCTAGAAAAATGGTAGAGGACCCAAACGGGATTCAGTCCTAGTGGGAATATCATGGAGAGAGAATCCATTCAACTGAGCAAACCAAAAACTGAAGGAACAAAGGAAATGTCAGGCACCACACATTTTAGAAAGCATCAACCACAACTGAGAACTAGAAAGGAAAGCAGGTATCAGCAGGAAATCTAGCAGTGGGGAAATATGTAAGAGACAGACCACGAACAGAACCCACAGACAAAGAAAATGAACGTGGAATAAAGGCACACCAAGAAAATAGCAGGAAGAAAGGTTTGCACACTGTGGACAGTGGAATGACAATAAGAAAGGCTTCTGGTGACAAAGATCAATGGTACCCCTTAAAACAGGAGCTCAGGAGAGAAGGGAGAAGACACAAAATCACACAAGACATTGTGAATTACTGGATTCTGCAAGCAGATTATTCTATGGAACTCAAGAAATTTAACAGGGGAGGACCGAAGAGAGGCCGGTAATTTGAGAAGCATCATAGGATTGATTGATTGATTGATTGATTGATTGATTGATTGATTTGGTAGAGGAGACTTAAAAAAGGCTGTAGATTAGAAAAAAGAATTCAGAAGAGAGAAGGGATTTTTTTCATGTTGTCAGGAGGTTCTTAATTTCCTCCTGCTTTGATTTTAAAGGTGAGAACTTCAATACCATCTTCTAAATGGTGGAGACCTTCCTGTATTGGGGGCCTATTATAAGTCACACCTCAGTCTTTACAAAAATACCAATCCATTAGTCTTTTCTCATGAGTTTTATTGTCCAAACATTTCATCATCTCCATGGCTTTTCCACTGTGCCCTTCTCCATATTCTATCAAGTCTTCTTTGGGGGAAAAAATCCATGAGAGGATCCAACGAATTAATAAAGGCTAAACCTAGATTGAGTTTTTAAAAGGGTAGTTAGTTCTATGATGACCCCTCTACGCCAGCAGTTTGCAAACTCATTCTGTTTTGTATTCAAAGCAAAGGAATCATTTCTTCTAACTAAATCATCTGCAAGATAAAAGGGGCTGCACTGATCAGGGGCAAAATAGAGCCCCACTTACTGGGTACTCTTCCTCCCCACTCTGTACAAGCTGCTGCTGTCACTCCAAGGAGCCCCAGCGGTCTGAAACCACTGTGTTATGACACATGTTGCTTTATATGTTATTCACTTTAAGTCATGGTACAGTAGTGCTGAACGCTGACCGTGCTTTGTTAGTTTCTAACATTTCTCATGGAATAGCTATGCAAACCATCTTTCTTTCATAAGATAAAAAAACACAGCCTTTATCACCACATAACATGTAGATCTTTACTAAAACCTTTTCCTACCTACAAACGTATGCAGAATGCTCACCAAATCATCCCAGACATTAGGTACTCTTTTCTAAAGAGCTTCATGACAGCTACAAACCTAATGTAAACACTGTCTAGAAGCCAGGTCACCAAGGAGCACAGAAACAACAGGACACAAATACGTGTTTCTTCAAATAAATGTTTCTACTTTTTCCCTCCAAAGCAACATCAGAATTAAGAAGGTTCCTCCTCTAAATTTCCTAGCAGCACCAAATGCCAGAATGTACAATCTATAAAAAAGGGATAGAAGAGAATCATAAAAGTGTATTCATTCACTTTAATACCAACCTAATAAACTTGACGGCCAGGCCCAGGTCAGCTATACAGCACGTTCCGTTTTTCTTCACGAGGATGTTCTTACTTTTCAGATCTCGGTGGGCGATTGCCGGTTTGCCTTGGGTACTAAAGATTTCAGTATGTAAATGACATAAGCCACTGACAGCAGAATAGGCTAACTTCAGCATTGATTTTGTATCTAGAGTGGTGGACTTCAGATAGTCATAGAGGGAACCGTTTTCATGATAGTCTGTAATTAGGTACAACTGGGTCCAAGACCCTGTCCCTTTGATATCTGCAGCAATGAACCCTAAAAGGAAGAAAGACAAAAAGGTTTGAAGCCAAGTGTTTTCTGAATACTATCAAGAATAATTCATATTCCCAAATATCATTCCTTGTCACAGAGGTGTCTTTGTTTAGTATTTCGTTCAGCTTTATGGTTATGCCTATGACAGTATTAAATTATGAATACCAACCAGAGGCCATCAAAACAGTAGAGGTAGAGGAACATTAAGCATTTGTACCTGAAAACATGAGCCCTTTCTAGTCAGTCATTGATATTTACGTTATTATATTACAGTAAATAGTATACATAAGCCACGGTTTACAAAACAGGTCTGGAGTCAGGGCTTACACTCCATATTAGCTTATACTCTTTCCAACTTGGATGATGCAGGTACATTATTTCTAACTTGAGAAAATGTTTTAAAAATCAATTCTCAATATAAACTCTGGATACGCATGCACACACACACACACACACACACCCTGCAGATAAAACTTCTCTAACTTTTCACAACATTTAAACATGTGCTCCTTCAAATCCCTAAGAAACCCTAAGAAATTCTGGTATTACATTTGCATTTCCTGTCCCTGAAGAAAAAATTATTGGAGAGTATTCCATTTCCAGCCCACTATTCATTCACAGAAGTGGCTTAGTCATTCCTCCTGTGAGGTCTCCCAGTAGAAACTTATGACGTTCTTGGGCTCAGGCCAAGAAGAAAATGTCTATATATTTCATCACAGGTCTAGACAGATGAGTTAATAGGCAGATGTTAACAGAAAATAGAGGAAATCTAGGAAACCCTGAATACCGCTGTACCGACTCACCCAAAATGTTTTCATGCCTCATCAACACTGTCTGATATATTTCTGTCTCTCGGAACCAGCTGGCCTCCTCCGTGGTGAAGAACACTTTCACAGCTACCTTTTCGCCACGCCACTTTCCCATCCAAACTTCCCCATAGCGACCTTTTCCAATCTGTTTCACCATCTGAATCTGCTTAGCTATAGTCCTTTGGACCTGTTAAATCCCAAAACACACTGTTAGTGTATTCGCAGCACTACAGATTTGTTTAATCTTTTTTTTTTTCCTCCTCCAGAGAAGAAACAATTACTGCATGCAAAATATATTTAGCCAGTAGTTTTTCTTTACATAGACACATTATTTATATTTATTTATTATTTTATACTGTCCCCTTTTAAATGTATTTGAGATTGATTATGGATTCTGAATTTTTGAATTATTGCTTCTACATTATTAAATATTTCATTCTACCTATTATCATTCTCATAGAGGAAAAAAACCTGAATGGTTCACCGTCACTGGCAGAATAAAAACACTTTTCACTCCCACTACTGTAGTGGGATACTGGACACTCTGAAAGGACTCACCCACCATACACTCGATCTTGGATAAATTACAATGAAACACAATTGCAATGCATTGTTGGACACAAAGAAATGAAGGAAATCTCCAAGTAAGAAGGTCAGGGTAGAGGGAGGAGGGTGGGGAGGAGGAGGGAGGGGAAGGGAGGGAAGAGCTGAGACCAGAGCAGGGAACAGTAACCATTAGCACATACAAAAGCCAAGCTGCTGTCTGGGTGAAGAATAACATGAGCACTGCGATCTGGAATCTAAACTCTGACCCCTTTAAAAGTAGAGAAACTGAACCTAGGGCTTTGGCATTAAGCTGGGACCACTGAGTGACACTAAATTTGCCTGAGGTTGGTAGCACCCCATGGCTCCCAACAAGAACAAACAGAAATCCTCTCCAGAGAAAATCACTTGCAGAATATTTTTCATCCCACTACTACAGCCAGCTATTAGATACCTTGAAGGAACACTTGCCACCATACAACTCGATCGTGGTAAGATGTAAGAAATAAAAAACTATAATGAATTATTGGCCTCGCAAAGAAATACAGGGAATTCCCAAGGCGAGGTGGGTAGGGAAGAAAGAAAATGAAGGGGGAGAAGGAAGGGAGACAGGAAAAGAAGATCCCACCGAATAAATTCCTTAAAACCAAAAGAAACAACCACTATAAATAAGAGTCAAGAAAAACAACCCAAGTAGATTGAACCCCTTTAGATTTCAGATACAGGAATTTTCAGACGTACAATGCCACGGAACACTGTATGAAATATGTAAAGAAACAGAAGACAAATGAAAAAGAAGGAAGCAGCAAATAATTGTTGAAAATTATACTCTGAAGTGGAACCGTTAATTGTCACAGTCGAAAATGTAACATGGACAGGTAGAAGAAAAAGAGCAGGTCAGATCTGGAGAGGAAGTTAAGCTTGAAGAGAGCTCTAAAGAACTAGAGACCAGTAGAAACAAAGAGAAAGAAAATATGAGAGGAAAGTGGTCTAAGGGTTAAATGTCTCTTTACATATGATCTGCGGCCCATCTGTACTCACATGAAAATATTGTAAGAACTCCATGACTGAAATGGCTAAGTATTGATGATAATTTACATAATTTGGGAGGCATATATAAAGAACCTAACACAAACTCTCACAAGATCTGACCAGAAAACTGGAATGAATTCTTAGCAGAAATGTGCTTTGAATCAAGTAAAGTTGAAATGTTTCTTTTTACGTTTACACTTTTAAGGACCAATACAACTGAGTCCACCCAGATAATCCAGAATAATCTCATCTCAAGGTGAGCTGATTAGCAACCTTAAGTCCCTTTTCCCAGGTAAAATAACAGATCCCAGGGATTAGGACATTTTGGGGGGCATTATGCCTACCAGAGATGTCTACCAACTAGGGTCATTCTGTTTTTGCATCATGGATGATTTTATTAATTCAAGAGGTCATGCTAACCATTGCCAGAGGCATTAACAGCACCCATATCAGACTAGAAGCTTTTAGGAAAAAAGATAAAATCTGTTTTTTAATGCTGTTTTCTAAAAGAAGGATTGAAAAATTAAAGCATTGCTGACATGCAATTAAGCCACTCAGCCTGAAGTAAATAAGGAACTCTCCAGAAGAGTTCAAACATGCTATTCAAGGAAATGTTCAATGTATTTCCACTTCTAAATGGGGGAACAGCGGCACCAAGAGCACCAAGCAGCTGAGAGACAAATCCGCAAATAGTTAAATTACTGACTAGGGAGGACACTTCCCACATTTATTACAGAAATTTTGTATTTAATTTACAGATGTTACAGAGCACTGTGTATGGAAATCTACAGAACATTTTCTGACATAAACAGTTTTGCATGCACTTCTTTTCTAACGATAATATAGCTTCTCGTAATTTAATGAATGTACTAATGGAATTGGCAATGCTTGAAAGAATAGGAACTTATCTCAAAGATAAAAAGTGTCACTAAATTATATTCAGAAATTTAAAATGTACTTTAGCTTTGAGATTTATTATAACTTCTAAGGAGGAAAACACTGGAAAACAAATAGGTTTCAGTTCCAAGAGCATAAACATCTGATTCATTAATACTGAAGGGGATTTTTATATTTGTACTTTTCTTTTAAAAAAATATAATATACAGATTTTAAAATATAAGAACCATATCTGCTACATATTAAATTCTAACAATTAAAAAAACAGTAAATTTGATAATAAAAACCTCTACAGTAAAAAAAAATTATTTACATCCTAAGTAGTATCAGTTTGGTCATAATGACTACCTCACAAGTTATCTTCTGTCTGGTCTATTACCTGCAGAGGACATATTAATCAAAGAGAAAAGTGTTTCAGTTATGCAAAATAAGTAAGCCCTGGAGATCTGTTGCACAGCACAATGCCTACAATTAACAGTAGTGTATTGTATTCTTAAAAATTTGCTAAGAGGGTGCCTGGCTGGCTCAGTCAGTTAAGCATCTGACTTAGCCTCAGATCATGATCTCATGGTTTTTTGGGTTCGAGCCC
The DNA here is from genome assembly GCF_018350175.1 of Felis catus. Classification (NCBI taxonomy): domain Eukaryota; kingdom Metazoa; phylum Chordata; class Mammalia; order Carnivora; family Felidae; genus Felis; species Felis catus. The sequence continues at coordinate 125,886,384 of NC_058371.1, forward strand.
CGCATCGGGCTCTGTGCAGACAGCTCAGAGCCTGGAGCCTGCTTCAGATTCTGTGTGTGTCTCTCTCTTCTCTTCCTCTACTTGTGCTTGCACTCTTTCTTCTCAAAAATAAATAAACATTAAAAAAAAATTAATTTGCTAAGAGAGTAGTTCTTACATTATATGTTCTTACATTAAAAAAAATTTTTTTTTCAACGTTTATTTATTTTTGGGACAGAGACAGAGCATGAACGGGGGAGGGGCAGAGAGAGGGAGACACAGAATCGGAAACAGGCTCCAGGCTCTGAGCCATCAGCCCAGAGCCTGACGCGGGGCTCGAACCCACAGACCGCGAGATCGTGACCTGGCTGAAGTCGGACGCTTAGCCGACTGCGCCACCCAGGTGCCCCTATATGTTCTTACATTTAAAAAAATAACAACAAATAAACAAGACAAAATAACAAGAACAAAATTACAAGAGGGCAGGAGGAAACTTTTGGAGATGATGAATAGGCTCATGGCATAAATTAGGGTTATGGTTTCACAGATGTATACTTATCCCCAAACTCTTCAAATCATATACATGAAATATATACTTTTATACATTAGGTGTATATAGCTTTTATATCTCAAAAAAGTTATAATTCTTGACTTGAGATTAAAAAAAAATGACACTAAGAGGTCATGAAAACAATCAAGTAAATATGATATCCAAAGTCAGAACCAGACAATAAAGATTAGGTAAATCAATCTTAAGAGTTTGTTAAATAAATACATATATATATATATATATATATATATATATATATATATATAATTGTTATTTTCTATCCCAACAATCTTTTTGCATGGTCTATAAAGGAATCAAATGTTTTCTCATTAAAACAAATGCCTTGGATTCATTGTATGTTTTCTTCAAGTTTGGCGATGTTGACTATCAGAAAATTATATCTCTCATGAATGGAAAAGCCAGGACTTCATCCTGAAACATAAGCCCTCCAGCTGAAATGCAGTCTTCTTCCCCTGGAGAAGTACTCAGATCCCAGTTCGTTGTAATACTTTTGCCTTCAAAAGCCAGGCCAAAGTTCAGTAACATTATCCTTACTGAAAGCAGAGGGAAGATGGCTCCATACTTAAATGTTTTCTAATCTGCTCCTTATCAGAATGTCTACGGGTCTGGATTGTAACCATACACTTACACTGAAAAACAATCACCTTACCCCCAATATGTCAAAATGTTATCAGAAAGCCCTTCATCTGAGATCTGATGTCTAACTGATGGCGTAGAGCTTCTCTTTGTCCACTACCCTATCTGTTTCAGTAAAATGAAACCCCGTACTTATTGACATTTCCTCTCAGAAGACATTTCCTTTAAATTCAGGATATGTTCTTCTCATACCAGCAGAGGGAGGCCTGATCCACTTCCTGAGCTTTGAGACTGCTCAATTAAGTCTCTCAGGGATTCTCCAGGAGGAATGTACGTTTCGTCCTGTTCTAACCCAATGCTGTACCGAGGCCTGGTTTCTTGTCTTTTATACCTAAAGATGCACAGAGAAAGATAATTTAAGATACTGAATTGCAATGATGGGTAAAACACTGCAAACAAAACAGTCATCACAGCAGATTTCATTTTAGCACAAGAGAAGATAAATTTTAGTATTTATTATCCTTACATGATAAATGCTAGTACTTCTTTACCAATACAAGATACATGCTTACTATTTATTACCCTTAGTTATGATTTCCAAAATATAAATCATAATTATTTTGCTAACCTACAACCATCTATAATTCTTCTTCTCCATTCAACTGCCTATTTCCCAGCAGGGGTTCAATAATATTTTTCTATGGTTCCAATACTCATTGCCTAAAATTTCTCCCCTTAAGGTCCCTAATTAAAGCTGAAAATTTGGGGTTTACAAAAGACATAACAGAAAACTACTTCATCTAAGATAATGTATAAAGCAATAATACAGACAAATGAAAGAAATTAAACTTTAGAAACATCTTGTCAATAATTATGCCTCCAATTAGAAATGAATTTACTTGAATCAACTCCTATTTGCAGAACAGTATCATAAATGAGTGTTACAAAAAGCAAATGATAAAAATTTAAAGGTCCTTGATATCTCACAAAGTAGAAAATAAGTTCTTAGTGAACAAAAAGTAACTCTCACTTAACTTTAATAACTAAGCTTATTTTAGCTGAATCACTAATAAAAATGTGGCTTAAAATTTTTCAGTATTAAGGGAAAATTGTTAACTTGGGAAATAAGGAATTACTAGAATGATTCTAGGTTCAACATGGCCATTTCTTCACTTACGATCCAACCTTAGTAACAAGTAGCTCCTGAATTTCCTAACTATCCTAAATTCCCTAAGGGTGAAATTTATCTGGGTGGCTTTGATGTCTGAAACAGAAATGAGAAGGTATCTATTAACAGCTTCATTAGGACAAATATTTTCAAAATTAACTGATAGTATCAGGGAAATCTAAGATTTAATTCGGTCAAAGAAAGCTACGGCGAAAAATAACAGGTGGAACAGTCGCATGAGGATCATATTTCAAACTCAGAATTCTACATCCACATGTCAGAAACTTACCTGAAGTAACAGAATAAAATAATAAGGACCAATAGCAAACTACAGACAGTTACAGATATAAGTAAGGCCTTGTGGTGTATAGGTCCATCAACAAAATCTGAAATTAAAAAGAAAGAGAGCCATAATATGGAGAATATTTTTACTTAAAAATTAGGAAGCAACTCTTTCCTAAAAGCGTTTGCTAAGCCCCATATACAAGATATAAAAGATCCTTTTAATCTGCCAATTGATAAGAATACTGTATATTGTATAGTAAATATATATGTGTGTATTAATATATATCTGTATTTGTATTAATGTTTGTATATTTGTATTTATTAATATATATAAATATATAATTGTATAGTAAATACATATATATATATGTATATATATGTATTCCAAATTAAATAAGTTCAACTACTGTGAATCATTGTTCACCTAGGCATTTATTTCAAGAGCGTGAATTTCTTCCTCTCTGGAAGGAATAGGCTTGACACAGAATAGAAGTACAGAGTATGAATGAGTGTAAATGGATCAATACCCCCAAAATAGAAGTAGGTAGTTCATCTTTATTTCAGATCCAGCTGATGGGTTTACAGGTTTTTCTCGTGTGATTTCTGGAGTGTTCCATATCGTGAATTTGGATAAAAAAAACTGGTCTATATTCTTTGTACATGAAACACACAGTCATCTTATGATGGATACAAAGGAACAGGATTCCTCAAAAGTTGCCAAATACAGAAGATATGATGTGCACCACTTCAAACAAAGATGCCTTTCAAAATTACATTGCTAAATTTTCCATAAATTGCATCATATTTTAAAATAATGGGTATGTTCTACTCAAAGAATTATTGTGTGATCCTTTTATAGAACAAATTATTAAATATTATTCATGTTGTTTTAACTCCAGCTCTTGACAAATCAGATTTACTTACAGCATGATTTCTTAAACTTGGAAAGCTTTATACAAATGCATATTTACTGACTATAACCTCAGAGATTTTTGTTCCAAGTATTTTATTTTTTTACAATCATCCCAGATGATTTATATGCAAGTAGTCTCTGAAACATATTTTGAGAAAACTGACCTAAAACCAGGTGCACTTATGTAGTAACAGAATTAGCAGTGTTCTTACTATGGGGACCATACTCCCTTGAGAGAGTGATTACTTTTATTTAATTTTTAAGGGTATTATTGTAATTTATGACTTTGGTTGCTATGAACAAGAGGTTTTCCAACTGCACTCTATACTTTTAACTGTATGGCTACCTAAATGTTTTGCCTGGGGACCCTATCTCACCCAATGTAACATTTTTTTTCACTTAAAAGTATTACATAGTCCATGAATAAAAACTAAAAAGCACCAACTAATGAAATAACTAAAATTGCCATCATCTCACTACTTAGGAAAATTACTATTAGCATTTAACACATGCTTTTGCAGTATCATTTCAATGAATACAAAAAAAAGCTTATGAGCAAACTATTTCACAAGAAGGCATTATATACACCCTTGTCCATGGCAGCATTATTCACAATAGTTAAAATGTGGAAGAAACCCAACTGTCCACTGACAGGTGAAAAGATGAGCAAACTGTGGTACATGCTTACATACACGGAATATTATTCGACCTTATTGTGTTCCGATATATGCTACAACTTGCTGACTCGTAAGGACATTATACCAAGTGAAATAAGCCAGTAACTTAAAGACAAACATTGTGTATGATTCCACTTCTACGAGATACTTAGAGGAGTCAAAATCATAAAGAGAAAGAGTAGAATGGTGGTGGTTGCCAGGAGCTGGGGGAAGCTGATGTTTAATGCGAACAGAGTTTCAGTTTTACAAGATGAACAGAGCTATGGAGATGGATGAGGTTGATAGTTGTACAACATTACAAAAATATTTAGTACCACTGGATTGTATACTGAAAAGCAGTTACAATGGTAAATTCTATGGTGTGTTTTACCATAGAGAAAAATTGGAGAAAAACAAAACAAAACACTGTTGCTTCAGAATTAGATTGTTTTTGTTAATAATACTGTGAATATTTTCAAAAACAATAAAATTTTCTCCACATAAGTTTTAAACACTGTATGGTATATATGCAGGCACATCCTGATTAGAAAGTCAGTCTTCTGGGGCACCTGGGTGGCTCAGTCAGTTGAGTGTCCGACTTTAGCTCATGTCAGTTGAGTGTCCGACTTTAGCTGTGTCATGATCTCACAGCCCGTAGGTTCGAGCCCCGCATCGGGCTCTGTGCTGACAGCTCAGCCAGGAGCCTGCTTCAGACTCTCTGTCTCCCTCTCTCTCTGCCCCTCCTCCCTGTTTGTGCTCTGTCTCTCTCTGTGTGTCTCAAAAATAAATAAACTTTAAAAAAATCTTAAAAGAAAAAAAAATTTTTTACGAAGTCAATCTTCTGATGCTGTATATTTAGAAGACCATAAAGATTTTGCTCTAATACACCTTTGCTGAAATACACAAAACCCTGTGAACACTCTTACAAGTACATCATGACAGATGTCAATGGTGATTTTTTTAATCTAGATTCCCAGAAGTAGAGTTATTAATTCAACCAATATATATTTCAAGGCTTTCCAAACACGTTGTCAAAATGTCCTTTAAAAAATATTACAAAGCTTTATATTTCACCATCAGTGTGACCATATGTTTTAATTATTTTGAAGTAATTTCAGTCTTATATAAAACCTGTAAGGACAAAGAACTCGAATATGTCCTTCACAGAGATTTCCCATTTTTAAAATTTTACCATACCTGTTTTATAATTGTCTTGCTCTCTCAGTATGGGTGTCTGTGGGTCCATCTTTATATATATATATATATATATATATATATATATATATATATATGCATATATATACATAATATGTATATATAAATATGTATATATATTTGTATTCATATTTATGTTTATTTACTTATATGTATGTATAATGTAAAGATCATCTGAAGTTACAGACATAATGCCCTACCCATAAACACTTCAGAATGCACTTCCTAAGGACAAGGCCAAGGTCTTACAAAATGGTAATAAAATTGTCAAAATGAGGAAATTAACATGAATACAGAAATTGAAAATAAATCTTACTTTGAAATATTTGGATTTTTGTTATAAACTATAATCCACAGGTCTTCATACTAGGCTGATAATCTTGTCATCAGCCTAAAATACGCTGAACAATTATTCATGATCTACACTACTTATAAAATATTAATGGAAGCAGTCTGCATCTGAAAAGACTAAATAAGAGACCATTAAAGAAATGCAGTTTTGTATTTACAACTTCGGAGACACTGCCAACGGTTCAGAGAGTAAGATGTTCAGGAACCTGACCCACACTGCAGGACAGGTCCAAAAAGCCATTTAGGCTTTAACACCAGCAGAAATTATATAAAGTAGCACATGCACTGTCTGGCAAGTGGTGCTTAGGAAATCTTGAAAATAACTTGAGGACTCTTCAAATCAAAAAGGCCAAGGTTTTTACACAATGAATTGCGTAGCAAATTTCCCTCCACCAGGTTACGGGCAAAGTCAACAATAAACCCAAGGTGAGCACAACACTACTCCAGTGAGAGCACAATTCACTGTGTTTATACATACGCAGAGGTACAAATGCCATGGTACATATACATGCAAACACTGTCCCTGGAAACTTAGTTTAAAATGTGTTTCCAATTTTACGGATAACAAGAGCAAAAAGCCTGAGTTTGCAGAAAACCAAGAGAATGCTGGATACTCAATTAAAAGGAGAAGAACCAACTACTTAAGCACATGTATTATCAGTATATGCACACAGAACACTTTTTCATTCCAGTGATTAATTGTACTGAAACTCAGCCTCGCTGCCTTTTGCTTTCCATGCAAATGCAGAGTACACTCTGAACTGTAAGAACACTGTATTTATTACCCATCTTATTAGATTTCTGATTTATGAGAGCAATGAGACTAGAAAGGATCTAAGGGATTTTTTCCTTAACCATCAAGTGCTTTCTTTCTAAGGCTAGCATTACTCCCATTTTCCTTTTCTTTGCCCCAATAACCCCATCCCCTGCAGCCTCCTTGTCTTCTGTCACGAACAGGTGATCCTTATCAATAAACCTTTTGTTTCTGTTGGTCATGCTGGTCATGTTTTAATCTGCCATTACCTGTGCTCAGAGCATTAACAATGTAAACATTCAAGTCTCTGCCAGGGTCTTGGAAAGCGAACACTTCCAGATTTCTATCAGGAAAGGAACAGAGCACACAGTTCTCTCTAGGGCAGCAGAGTTTTACCTGTGCTGTCACTTCAACTGCTCAAGGAAGTAGAATGGAGAACCCTCCAGGGAAGTCTGGTTCACTCTTAGAAGCAAGTAAGAATCACCAGTGGTTTCTTAACAAAATAGCATTCTGTCACTGCTTGTTTTTTCTCTGATAAGTAAGCAGTTTGTAACTGTTTAAAACAGCAGGACCTTTTTTTTTTTTTAAGTCCAAAGGATGGTTCCTAATTGCAATAAGACAAGAAGAAAAAACCAGGTCGCTAGGAAAGATCTTGGAAATAAGACTGCCCAAAGATATCTCTGCCTGGGCTCTCAAAATTATAATCATGGATAAATTAAAGACAGCTTTCTATTCATAGAGCACAAAGCGCCTGAAAAGTATATTTTTGTCAGAGGATTTTGGTCAACAAGGGATACTGCAAAAGTATCTTACTTACATCTCACATTGGGATTCTCTCTTATAGTAACATTTAGAAATAAATGGACTATAACAACAAAGATATAATTTACTAGTTATTTTCCTGAATAAAAATAGTTACGATTACACTTCTTGGTAGCACAACAGGTTAAGACAGATTTTTTAATGGTAATTTTATTATTATTTTTTTTTAATTTTAGTACAGTTGACATGCAATGTTCCAGTAGTTTCAGGTGTACAACATAGTGATGCAGCAGTTCTATATATTAAGCTATGCTTACGAGGTCAGGTGTATTACCATGCACACCATACATTATTACAGTATTATTGACTAAATTTCCCATGCTGTACTTTTCATGTCCCTGACATATATTTCATAGCTGGAAGTTTGTGCCTCTTAATCTTGGTCAGCTATTCTGCCCACCCTCCCAACTCCCTCCCCCTGTAGCAACCCCCAGTTTATTCTCTGTATTTTAGATTCTGAAGACATCATTTTTATATCCAGATTACTGTGTTCAATGAGAAAGAAAAGGACTAATTATTTCTAAATTCCTTTCATCTGTCTCATATACAAAGCTACCTAGAAACAGTTAGGAGCTGAACACTTCGAGAGATGTTAGAGCTACTCCCTAGCAAGAAATTTAGCTCAGACTTATGCATTGGATCATACTGCCATGGGCATAATATATGTATTAGAAGGAAAATTCTGGAACTCATCTTTGCATTCTTGACACTACTATATATTCAATCTATCTGTGATGTGGAGAACAAAGGAGATGTTCCATTGGTTAAATATCTGTTACCTACAGACTTTGATTTGTAATTGGCAGTATCTAACCTATGCAATAGCTTTTTTTTTTAAGTTTTTTTTTCAATGTTTATTTATTTTTGAGAGAGAGAGAGAGAGGGAGGCAGAGTGTAAGTAGAGGAGGACAGAGAGAGAGGAAGACACAGAATCTAAAGCAGGTTCCAGGTTCTGAGCTGTCAGCACAGAGCCTGATGCAGGACCCAGGAACCATGAGATCATGACTTAAGTTGAAGCTGACACTTAACAAACTGAGCCACCCAGGTGCCCCAGCAATAGCATTTTAAAACAAATCTGTAAACTTCTCAGAATATATTTTTTAACTAAGAAAAGAAATACGACAAATTTTAACTCCGAAAATTGTGTAGTATAATTTGACTTAAACTACATTGAGATTACCATATGTCAAAACAGAATGTTATTTCTGAGACATTTTCTATGAAGTATACATGTAGTATATATGAGGAATTACTATATTTAGACACATGAACATATCTATTTCAAAAAATTATATAACTTTGATTTTATAGAAGCAAAATTAAAGGATCCCATTTAAAAAAGGAACAGCTTCTGCTCATTTCAACACCATTCACTTCTTTAAGTGCTCATTTAAAGGAATTAAAAAATAAGTAACTATAGTAAGTAATTTGGAGTAAGGGTAAAAAACTTCATCAATTTCTCCTGCCTTCACACAATTGCAAGAGAGCATTTTACTCCCAATATCTTGGTCAAACCATCTGATGCTGTGAGTCTGGACACACATCATTCCTCTCAGCATCCTGGTGCCCTGATCACCAATTCTGCAGACAGGGAGCCAGACAGCAGGGCACCACGACCTCTCCCTTTAAGCCTCTCCATCAAAACAGACATCTCTTCCTACCCTTAGCACCAGCTGCAGTGTTACTGGGCTTCCCAGATCATATTTTAGTGTTTATGATACAGGTGCTGCATTTGATCTAGTTACTTCCCATATTTCCTCCTTCCAGAGAAAGAATGTTATCCTGGGGTGTTCTGCTTTTCTGGGGCTGAAAGGGAATAAACAAAGCAAAAGGAAACCCAGCATTCATTAAAGAATTTAGCTGTATTCTGGCTGTCCTTCATCTTCCTTTTTGAAAGAGAAGATGACAAATAAAATTTCGAGGACATAAATAAACTGATAAATATTATTGCATGGGATTGTGTATCTCTAATATCCTGCTGAATGTATCTAAGTTTAAAAAAAAAAGAGCCTGAGAAACCTCTGGATAGGTAGGAAAGATTTTCTTGTTTGTTTTTAATAAGGACAATTTATTTGTAGGTTTTTACCCCTATGCTCAGTACTTCTCTAATCTCTAATAACAAAACCTTGCCTAAGCTTGTTATCACGTAGCACCCAGTAATACAGGTCTTTTGCGATGAGGTTAATCATTTAACTTTTTTGGAAGAGCAGTTATATAAGAAGCAAGAACAACAACGAAAATGGTCAGCTCGATATTTTAGCCTTCTAGTCTTTTGATAACATAGCCTCTGCTTTCTAGCAATTTGACATAAAGATTTATAATAATTTTATAATTTATAATACAATTTATAATATAAATTTTAAATATTTTATATTTATATTATATATTATATATATTTATATATTATATATTATATATAAATATATTAAATATTTAAAAATTTTAAATAAAATATAATAAATTTTATAATAAAATTTATAAATAAAATTTATAATTTGACATAAAGATTTATAATTTATAATATATGGATTCAGTAGTTATGTATATGTAAAGTACTTAGAAAAGAGCCAAAGTAAGTGTTCCATTCTCATTAGCAAATATCACAATCATGAGGATGATTTCCATGGCTCTTAAGGCCAGAAAATCAGCCTGGGCTCTGAGCTTTCAAGGGTCCTACTCTGGCTCCCTCCAACCATGACCCTTCCCATTAAGCAATGAGTCTCCAGGACCCGGGGGATGTGTCCACTCAGAACCTGTCCCATCCCACTCTTCTTTTAAACCACTGGCCATGGCCAGTGTATGGTGGAGGTTAAAAAAAAAAAAAAGGCAGCAGCTCTATGGCATAGCTATGTTACAAATGCTAGTGCTCTCAGACCACTACCTACAGTGACTTTTACTAGACCCCAAAATGACTGCACCAGAAGGGTAAGATGGAATCTGCCCAGAACTCACCTAGGTACTACCGGGGATCCTCAAATTTCAAAGCAATAAACTCCACACAAGCCTATCACTTTACATAATTTTCAGTATTATGCACCAACCATTCCTGAATCCTCTTTCCCATTCTGCTCTAAAACAAGGATTTGTCTTCTCAATGCTGCTGCCTTTCTACTCAAAGCCGTTTCACTCAGTTCTCTAGAGATTTATTCCACTATTTTTAAAAGTCTCAGCCTCCTCAGAGAAAATTCCCTCATCTGCCTAGTGCTAACTAGAATCTGGCTCCATCTACAGGACGATACATGCACTGCAGCCCTTTCAGCAATAGAAGGGTTGGAATTTTCCTAAACCTATTGCAAGTTCTAAGACACATTGCTTCCACTTGCATGTGAAAAGCCTTTTCTCCTTGGGGGAAGAAATTCTAAAATCTAGCACCACTGCCTTCATTTCCAGCCATTTCTCACCCTCCTCCCTCCCTTGTCCCCAGTACATAAGCCTCTGTACCAGGGCTATTCAAAATGTTGTCTATAGACTGCCAACTTTCTGCAACTGGTTCACAAGGAAATAGCTACAAAAACCAGAAAGCATACATTTAGAACTTGACCACAATTTGATATCAGCAGACTTCTCTTTGAAGGTGTTGTCAAAGGCATGCTGAGACACAAGCGGTGCTTTTTCTACCAAAAGTATTACCCAAACTTTAATGTGCATACAAATCATTTGAGGAATATTGTTAAAAAATACATTTTGTAGTCTGGGGTGAGGTCAGAGATTCCACATGCGTAATGAGTTCTGACTGACACTGATGAGCTGATCTACAGACCTATTTTCAATAACAAAGATTTAGAAAACTTAATTATGAGATTTTCTCCAACCAACCACATTGTTTGCTATGCCTGCATTTTGCAAATGCTTCTCAAGCCTTACAAACCAAAACTCTGTGTTTACTACTGCCTCTATTTAGTCACTGCTCCTAACAGGCGGTGCAACCTTGGGAAAGTTAGGTGACCCCTCTGTGCTGCAATGTCCTTATCTTTACACAAGGAGTAAGTCTAAGTACCTCATAGGATTGTTGTGGGACTCAACTGGGTTAAATAATGTGATAGTGAACATGCCTGGCTCATGTCAGCCATTATAATATTTTTAAAATTTTTATTCCTGTCTTATCCATCCAGTGATCTCCTATTCATCCTTACAGTCTTGTTCAAGTGTCACTTCTATGAAGGTCTTTTGACATCCTCCCACCCCACAGTAAACCACTCACTTGTTTGTGTCCTTAATACACTTTACAATCTGACTCCACTAAAACATTCCTGACTGAATACAATTTAATTATTTACATATTTCTCTCTCACAGGCCAGTGTGCACGTCTTGAGAGCAAGAATTTTCTTCATCCATTTCTGTATCCCTAACACCTAGCATGTTGACTGGCAATCTATATAAAAAATCTGTCTGTGAATGTTTTATGTGAATGATTATGAATAATCCTTTAAAGCTTTCTAGGCTTTAGCAGAAACAAGCGTTACAAAATGTTATCATCAAAGCCATGAAATGTCAGTATATTCTGTTAGGAAGATTTTCTCAAGAAGTAAAATCAATCATGAGAAATCATTTTAAACCACTGATATAAGACTTAGGCTTTAGGACACGGTGACAACTCCAATTATCTATTTTGCGGTGAGAGTAAAGAGGAGAAAGGAAACATGGGAGCAGTTTTTAACAAAAAGCCCTTCCAGTTTCAGTATTTGTCTTTTGCAACGAGCGACACTTAAATGTAGAAGTTTTGAAATTAAATTTTCTAGATATCTCCTCCATTCTATCAATATATTGATATATGATTTGGCTAAAAACTAGCTGCTCTAGTACAGATAAAAGGAAATTATCCAGCAAATAATCCAATTCAATCTTTTTTTTTTTTAATGCATGTTAGCCTAATGGCAGTTTTCGAGTGAAGTATAACTTCTGATTAACACTTCAAGGTAAGCATAAAACCCTGTCTCCCTCCTCTATGCTTCTAAAACACACTGCAAGCTCTGGAACCCCTAGATTTCACAGGGAAGTGGGGACAAGTGAAAGAAACGAGATCGTCAAGCATGAAGCCCCATACGACTACTTTTCCAAGAACTACTTGCCCATGTCTTTGAATTCCGTCATCTTGCCTTGGGCCCCTGCCCCAGCAGTGGAAAATGATCAGGTACATTAATTTAGGAAAGGCAGAGTAATTCTCGTCTTTATTTTCTCTGTGGCTAAAGCTCTTCCAGCCCCAAAGCTTTCTTCTCCTTACCTCTACTCTTCAGTGGAGGCAGCGTAGGGTGCAGGTCTTTGTTACACTCGTTCCGCTCTGTGCAGCACTCAATGGATCTTCTCTGATGAGGAATGGGGGTGTCCTAAAGTTGAGCCCAAACAGCTATGAGTGGGGTTCTCCTAAATTTCAAAGTCACATAATCTAAAATTTTTTTAGCTTATTTATTTATTTTGAGAGAAAGAGAGACAGACAGATAGAGACAGACAGCTCGAGCAGGGGAGGGGCAGAGAGAGAGGAAGACAGAGAATACCAAGCAGGCTCCACACTGTCAGCACAGAGCCTGAAACAGGGCTGGAACCCACAAACTGTGAGATCATGACCTGAGCCGAAATTAAGAGTCAGACGCTTAACTTAACCAACTGAGCCACCCAGGCACCCCCTCAAAGTCACATAATCTAAAACTTGAGATACTAACACCATTCAGCGAATTCACTTAAAATTCTGATAATTTTCCTGAAACATTCTGAAAATGTTTTTTTATATTAGAAAATTTCTCTCAAATTTCCATATATTATCTTACTGCGGCTTTTGCATTTCAACAAAACTACTACTACATTTGTAATAACCAGGGTGCATAGTTATAAACTGAGGAAGATGGCTTGCATTAATGCAATTAACTAAACTGGAATCTGAGCGGGATGATCTAAAGAGTCATTAAGCAAGAAGCTAACAGCAAAAATAAAAATAATACTTGCTTCTGCAACGAAAGGAGGATTGGCCCAATGAGACAATTTTCAGATTATTTTCCAACTTACTAAAAACAGGGTGGGCAAGAAAAACAATTCTTTTATATAGCTTGAAACCTAACTGTTTGAAAGCTAGCAATGAAAGTTACAAGGCAGAAGGATGTGATCTTCCTTACCCGGCACTGAAAATCTGAGCCTTCTAGTCCTAGGCATCCAGAAGTGACCACAGGCATCCCAGAATCATCTTCTTCTATCATTGTGAAACAATATCCATCTGTGCTGAAGACCAAACAGGCAAAGTAAGTGTGTGTGTGTGTGTGTGTGTGTGTGTGTGTGTGTGTGTCTAGGGGAAAAGGAAAGGAACATGTTAATCATTTGTTTTACTACACACAAGGAGAAAGTCAATGATCATTACAAGTTACAACCTGTTAAGAAAATTCCAAAACTTTCTTTTATGAAACTGGATTTAATAGTCATAAAACATTAGGTAATATCTTCTCTGTCTAGAAACTTGTGAGAAAGAAGGAAATAAACTTGCCATGTAACATATACTATTAGTAACCATATACCCCAATTACTACACACTCATTTTGGTCCTCCATCGCCTCCACAAATCCAAAAACACAACTATTTTTCTCACCTTCTATATGAAGGAACTGAGGCTCAGAGAGCTTGAGCAATTTCTCAAAGGCCTTACAGACAGTGAGAGGCAAGGCAGAGGTTTGACCCCACGCAGGTGAACATTTATGCTCGTTCTATTTGCTCCAAATGAAACAAACTTGTCTCTCACTAAGGCACCAAAAGAAAGACAGGTAGAAGCTAGGATCAGCACAACATAACCAAGGTGATTAAAACTGTGCCACTGGGTCCCTCTGCTTTGGGACTGATCTGTCATGAGAAACATCAGGCTTTGTTGTAAGCAGGTGGGGCTTACATCGGGGGTACGGTGAGGGCGGACAACAGAAAGAAGGGCTGTTAACAAGACCATGGAAAGCAAAGAAACAAAAACTAAATTTCTGTGTGGTTTTCTACATTAAAGAGAACGTTCACTTATTCTACCTCATGCAATCCTCTCAACAACAATGGAAAATAATACTATTTCTATTTACAGACGAGGAAATTAAAGGTAGAGAGTTTAATAAACTTGTACAAGGTTGCAGAACAAACAGTAACAGAATCAGGCCTTGCATCAAGGACCTCTTGCTTTATCCCCACACGTTTTCCACTATCCTCTCTTGGGACCAAATCTGAAAAACAAGAACTATTATATACAGAACTATTTACAAACAGACTTTACTGTCTTCACAAGTTAGGGTGACTCCTAATATATGTCATCAACCACTATTGCATGTGTTAAGAAATGAAGTACTAAACTATATCTCCATCTTTCTCTCATACATATGCTTGCTCAGCGCCCAAGACAGATATGGCAGTGTAGTCCTGAAAGGTCACAGGAAGAATGCTCTGAGCACAGCATTAGCCATGATTTGTGGATTTGTCTATTCTATATTAGTGGTAGCAGCATTCTGCCGTACATTAGCCCTTCAGTTATCATCAACACCCTTAGAACTGTTTACTTGGTTTATAACCCTCGTGATCCAAAATACTTCAGTTTATAAGAACTAGAACAGCAAAGTTCAAATATACTAATGAATGGCTAAGAAGGGCCGATGGTAAATCTCTTTGTTAGACTAAGGTCAAATGCATGAAAATTATTGTGGAATACAGACTCTGCCTCTGAACAACCCTTGCTCTCAATTCTTTGGGGCTTTTTAGCCAATTTGCTGAAATTGCTATGAAAATCTAAAGCATGTAATCACTGAAGGCAATAAATAAAAGAGCTGTCCCTTAGAAATGTAAGCAATATGAGCAAACAATACCCAGATGATTTTTTTATTCCTTTCCTTCCCATTTAGACCATATGTGTGACTTAGTTTTCTCATCACAAGTAAAATTCAGGAATTATCAGAAATAAAGTCATCTTAATTTTCTGACATTAGGAATTCACAGGGCTAGAAAGAGTGATACAGTATGTTAAATCTAAACAAAAAAAAAACTCTCCTTATTTATGACTTCCCCTTACTCAAAATCTGAATATATGGAAAGGCACTCATCAGAATCAAAAAAAAAAAAAAAAAAAGAATAAGAAATGCTGGTTAAGCTGTGGCAAGTTATTCTTACAATGTCCTGGGAAATGTAAAGAAACATCAGGGAGAGTAAATTCAAGCTTTAAAAATATACTCCCTTGTCTGCAAGAGAGTAGAACTAAAAATATAAACAGGGTGTGGAGAAGGAGAGAAACCCTGGAGAAAAGTCAGTGTCCCCTAAGTCATAAATTCAGACAGAAATCAAACATTTAGTTGGAAGACAAGCAAAAAGGTTAGAGAACCATTTCAAGTGCATAATTATCTGCAACAAAGCAAAATTTATAAGCTTCTCATTGACATTACTAGCTAGTTAGGAACACTAACTGGAAATGAGCAGTACAATTACAGAAACTTCAGAATCACTTGAGAACTTTCAATTCTTGAGCAAACACAAACGTAAACAAAGCTGTGTTCCAGAGTCAAAGTTGTTCAACTCCCTCTGCTGAGAGAGGGCTGCAGAATGTCACAAAAGGCAATTAAGTCCTCCCACGGGCTTACTTGAACATTCTGCTGCCTGGCTGCCATGTTTAGGCTTAGTTTTTAAAGGTTGTATACTGATTATTATTATCTCATCATTCCCACAGTGTTTAAGAAGAAATGAAGACTCATGAAGAAAACAAAAGTAGGAATAATTTTAAACAAAACTGAAAGTACTGAGATGTATACAGGGATATAGGATGAATCATTTAGTTACAGTAATGATTATGAATTTAACAAAAAGGCTCCTGGGTGGCTCAGTCAGCTGAGCTTCTGACTTCGGCTCAGTTCATGATCGTGTGGTCCATGGGTTCGAGCCTTACATTAGGCTCTGTGCTGACAGCTCAGAGCCTGGAGCCTGCTTCAGATTCTGTGTCTCCCTGTTTCTCTGCCCCTCCCCCGCTCACATTCTATCCCTCTCAAAAATAAATAAACATTAAAGAAAATTTTTAAAAGAGACCATTGATGTAATATTTTAAAAATGCTGCCCCTGTGTTATAGGTAAAGACGAGCAATGAACAAAATTGAACAGCTGCGTACAAAGGCGATCAGTTGTCAATACTGACTGCTTCTCCATATTTATGCCATTTTTTTTAATTTGAGGGAGAGAGAGAGAGCACGAGTGGGAGAGACAGGCAGAGGGAGAGTGAAAGAGAGAGAGATTATGAGTGGAAGAGAGGGACAGGGGGAGGAAAAGAGGGAGGGAGGAAGGGAGGGGGAGAGAGAGAGAGAGAGAGAGAGAGAGAGAGAGAGAGAGAATATCTTAAACAGGCTCCACACTCAGCATGGAGCTCAATGTGGGACTCGATTCCATGACCCTGGGGATCATGACCTGAGCCAAAATCAAGAGTTGGGATGCTCAACTGACTGAGCCATGCAGGTGCCCCAATATTTATGCCAATTTTATGTCAGTATGGGAGAAATACTAGAATTCCTAAATTTCTTTTAAGTTTCAGTTAGAATTGATTAGAAAGACTGTTGGTTTTAGTCCATTTTAAATCAGTCCTTGAGAACATTCCATCTTCTAAAATACCTATTTCACATTCATGAGAATAAAGAGAAGTTTTCAAAGTTTTCTGTCACAGATAAACTCAAAGATACATACAAATTTTAGAGCGGCTATTTAAATCATGCAAATTTTAGTTAATTAGAACAGCTGAAAGCTGCTTACAACTTTGTTAACAGTAGTTCACTTGACAAACATTTATTGAGCGTACGATGATCCAGGCAGAGTTAGATGTCCAGAACTCAGGGTGAGGAAGATGTAGCCTTTGCTTTGAAGGAGCTCATAGTCTATGAATGCCACAATCCTAGGTGAAGCCAAGTGATTCAAATTCTAGCAGTAAAGACAGAAATCAAAAGCTAGAAGTGTTTCCTATTGAATTGGGAAAAAAAGCAAAGAAGGATGTTGAACGGTAGTAATTATCAAAGTAATGGAATCCTAAAGTTTATATGTTTTTTCCTTACCACCTTAGACACATGGATTCCCATAGTAGTAAGGGATAAAGGGTAAAATATTTACGGCTACTACTGGTCCCCTGCTATGATTTTTCCTCCGAGATGTCACTGAACTGGAGGAAGGTGAAGTTACATTAATGATAAAGTTGCAATGTGAGAAATGACTTTTACTTTATCTTCAGAAATGGGTAACTATCGGGGCACCTGGGTGGCTCAGTCCGTTAGTGTTCGACTCAGTTTCAGCTCAGGTCATGATCTCACAGTTCTTGAGTTCAAGCCCCGCATCAAGCTCTGTGCTGACTGTGCACAGCCTGCTTGGGATTCTCTCTCTCCTTTTCTCTCTGCCTCTCCCCTGCTCGCTCGTACGTGCACTCTTTCTCTCTCCCTCTCAAAATAAATAAACTTTAAAAATTTTAAAAAACAAAAGGATGTGTAACGATCTTACATCCTTCTCTAGCAGCCATACCAAGTGATTTGGCATTTTGTTTATTTTCTTCTAGGAGGTACAAGACCTTCTGAATTTGCCTCTATTTTTGTATGAATCGAACATTTGTATACTCTCACCTGTGCAGATGCTCTTTGTCTCTCACTTAGATTTGTCTGATTGCCTTCCAGCAGGCCTGCCCATCCCCTCCCTCTGGACTCTAAACAATTCGGTACAGCACTTCCTGATAAATCTTACATTTTCCTTCTCTGCTTTAAAATCATCAACAGTTCTCTATGTAGGAGTTTAAAGAGCTCTGAGCTATCCATTTTCCATTAACTCCACCAACAAATGGGCCCATTTAACAGTCTCATTTATGACTAAGAAGCACAAAAGCAGAGTTATTCCTTATACAAATCTTCATAAGTGCATCTGAAATCATTGCCTTTCCCAACTAAATTATAAATTCTAAGGAAGAACGTATTCTCATAAGTGTGATGGTTTTAACTCACATCTTCTACTGAAAATTTTTTTAAAGATCATAAAACTCAATATTCAGATGGCCTGAGCAATGGTGGAAAAAACTGGATGCAATGGGAGATGTATAAATAAACGAGAACAACTTGCACTTTAAACACTCTGAGATCTTAGGTCAGGGGCGCCTGTAGGAAAACTCACACCATCACATTCAGCAAGAGGTCTGAAAGTCCTGGGTTGATGCAAACTTTATAAAAAGGCTCACAAGCCCCTAACCTTTCCCTTCTTCCCCTTGTGACTCCCCAAGGCACGGTTGGTGTCTTATCTAATTCCTCATTTAGGCAGCCTGGTGTCATTTGCACATCCTTTGTGCAAACATCCAATTACTTACTACACCTGTAAACCCTGAAAACTGTCCAGGCAGAATTCTCTGTCAAACCTAATAAGTAAGTATCTAACTATGGTGAAGTATTTAAAATCATCTCTGAAAAAGAGTGAAAACAACTTTTACAAATGGATACACTTGTGTGAGCACCTGGATGAACTTGAGAGAGGTGGTAAGTAGTAACAAAAATGACTATCAGAGGCAAAGACAGGTAAAACAAGAAAGGATGTGTAAAGCAGGATCACATTATATAGAGAAAAAAACAGACAAACAAGGCTGAAAAATGATACAAAACTTTTGCAGGGTGAAAGTCATGTAAAAAAAGAGTTATTCCAGGAGACTTTGAAGCATTCAAGGCATACAGTGATTATCTAAGATCCCGGGAATAAATCTGGAAATGGAATGAGAAGGATTAACAATGTACCATAACAGCTGGAAAGATATTTAGAAGATAGGTATTATCTTGAGGGAGATAAAATAACAGCTTCACTTCTTGAGTTATGGATACTAAAAAAGGTTCTAATACTTTATTTAGCTTATTTGCACAACATCCTCTAACATGTATGCTGTGAAGCAATGGAAAGGGCATGGATTTTGGAAGTACACACACCCACACATGATGGGAATCAAGGCCAAGAATGACTCTGGCCTTAGTGTTTGGCGGGTAACGTGATTGATGCTACTCGCAGAGAGATTAAAAACCCTCTAAACTTAACACATATTTTCTGAATTATTAGGTGGGATTTCCAAATCTCTTTTAAGTATGATATACTTCTGATCCGGGCCACTTTTTAGATTATTCTGTCCAGGAATATGGGAGTGGTAATGAACAGGAGACCTCCCTAGGATACCCAAATTGACTAAGAACTGCCTACAAGACCTCAGGCCACACAGTTTTGACAAGCCCTTATCTAAGCTCAAGAAAGCATATCCTTGTCTTTAGAACTCCTTTACCTAGGAGTGCAAGATTTAATGCAATATTACCCCAAGTATGTTCCCTTCCAGGTCAGCAAACTGCTTGCTACTGGTCTGTGAGGAGGTTAATATGGAAATGGAAACTTGCAGAGTAATACATTTAGCTCTCTTGAATCCAAATAATAGAAAAATAGGAAAAAATTGAGCATGCAATGTGCAAATATTTTTATAATTATTTTTCTAGTAATTCATTTTTATTGTACTCTAGAAAAATACCAGTGCAACTTATGGGGTTGGGTGGGGAGCATCTTTCACCAGAGATAGTGTGAGAAGTACTGATTTGGAAGACAAAGAGTAGGTAGTGGGAATGGAGGAATGGAGGCCCGAATTTATTCTAGGTCTTAGGACTCAGGAATAAAAGCAGCCCCTGTGATTCACATGATTGATCTCAGTTCACAGGAGACTCAACTGGAGTTAACATCCTGTTAGCAAAAAGGATGTGCATTTTGCCCAAGAGTGAATATTCGCTCCTCTGAGATCCAGTTCAGGGGTTGGCTAATGGTCAAGAATTCAGGACTTTGGAATGAGTATTTCTAAACTGCAGTTATCAAGGTCAATAAATCTGACCTCCATGTTTTAGTTCTTACCCTCTTGACCTCTGACAGCTTCTAACATGGCTGACCTTACTTCCTCCCTCGGTAAACTTGGCTTCAATGACACCATACTCACTGTTTCATGTTCATTCTGGATCTTGTGGGAAGAGCCTCCTTGACCCAACCATTAAACATCTCAAGGCTCAGTCCTACTCTGTTCGATCAGATTGTTTTACTACCGTACTCAATTCTTCATGCTCCACTCTACCCATAGCTTCTCTCTGACATTGAGCTTGACTGTGTCACTTGATTTGGTAAATGGAATGTTAGAGGACAAGCAGAAGTTTTAAGAGGTTGCTCCCTCACAGTCAAGTGAAAAAGAATATGCTCTGGTTAGCTTCTGGTCCAAGAAGGATGAACAAACATGTAGAGCAGGCAGGAACTGAAGCAGCAGCCCAATGCCAAGTCCACCTAACCCAGCAGGTCCCAGCACAGCTGCAGCCCATTTGTAGACCCAGGAATGAAAAGACAAATGTCTTTAGTTGTAAGTTACTATGATTCTGAGCTCACTTATTTCACAGCAAAAACTGCCTCACATTCTACTCACTCACTCTAGACTCTCCCCAAACCCTATCTTCACTCCAAATCCATATCGCATGGCGTACTCTCTGATGTCTCCATTTTGTAGCTATCAAAAACCTTAAACTCAGCATGTCCAGATTAGAACTTGATTATTTCCCTCTGTCCTCTTTCATTAAAAGCCTACACCGTGTATCTAAATGTACATCCAGACTGGTGAAGCCTCTCTGGGCCCCTTCCTAGATCCAATCCATCAACATAAAACTTTCCTTCTAAATATTTCCCCAACACATGTACCTCATTCTTGCACCAGCACCAACCTAGTCCAAGATCATTCTCTCTCACATGAACTGTCCTTCCTAAATCCACATCAATACCCACTGCCACACCTGCTTAAACAAATCCCCCTCAATGGTTTCCCAATGCTTCCAGGAATAAGACAAACATCCTTAATAGAGCCGACCAGGCCATGGGTAATCTCTCCAGGGTCCACACTCAACTACTGCCACACCTCCTTCTGCTCCCTGCACTTTAGGAAAACCAGTCTTCTTCGAACATGCCAAGTTGCTCCTTCCCACACAGAGAATCTGGAAGAAATCTTCCAAATGAACTTTCTTCCAGATCAACTTAGGACACTTCATTGATGTATAAGGAAAATAGGACAAAATATTTAAAGTTGGGATAATTGTGGAAAGCCTGCCTATATAATCACCAGAACTATATCTCCAATGACACACACAGATTTACTCTTAATTATTACAGACCCAGGCAAAATAGTAAAGTATCCCCCTAATATGTTTTCTCCTAATAATTTTCTTTTCTTCAGAAAACTCTGACATTTTCCTGATACTTTTTCCACTTACTACAAAGAGGTAGTGTTTCCCAGGAAATACTGTCTGAGCTCTGGAATCATTTTATCATGGCACAAGACTCGGTAATCCAAGTTTGTTCTATCGTGTAAGAGCCAAGTTAACAGACCTCCCTGGGTCCTGAATTCTTTATACCTAATGGTAAGAAATAAGCATCCCCTACCATGCTGAGTTGTTCTGATAATTAAAGGAGATATATATTTATGAGCATACCCAACTTTCCTCTCTGTCATTCAGTTAGTAGATACTTCTTGAGCTGCATATCTCAGGATACACTTTCTTCCTCAGGAAGAAAAAAAAGCATCCAGCTCATCTTCATGTTCTTTCCTGGGTAATGAGGCCCCAAATGATTACTTAGATATTCTGCCTGGACTTCAAACCTAGAAGTCCATTTTCCCATTTGGTCCATTACCCTTCTCAAGGGATATTCGGCTTCTCTGGCATTTTAACTCTTGAGATTGGTACTTGTCTGGTTACTCTGCCACATCTCCCTGGGCATTCTGGCCTCATTAGGCTATGCCTCTCCACCCACTGTTGTCCTCACCAGGGGTGTAAATGCAGGCTATGGTGTCTGGAAAAATGGATGTGGCTGCATAAGGATGCGTAAGAAAGACAAAGCTAGAGTCCAGTTCCAAATAAGGTTTTGTTACAAACATGATTATCCACTAAGGAGTTTAGTTCTCCAATACTCTGACAATGTCTTTCCTGACATCTGGTAGACTCATGTAAGCTCTATCACTATACTGCTTCCCAGAGTCCGTGAATATTCCTAATGACGCAGGTGGTCTTTCCAGAAGACCAACCACCACTGACATGATGAATGGTTAAAGAAAAATCATCAGACAGTTGACACCCTCTGCTATTGAATTTATTTGGGGGACAAGGTCTTTTGAAGGCAAACAATTGGTTTTTGCTGCTTGACACTTGTCCCAAGCCTGGGATCTATGCTCTATGTTTATGTGCGTATGTGATGTTTGCAGCAAGGGAGAAGAATCCCAGAACACCATTTCGGGTCAAGATGCAATTTAATATTTTTTTCTAAACACAGGCACTGCCCTGTAAGTTAATGGAGTCAGGCACTATTCCTCAAAATGTGTTCTTAGAAAACACCAGCCTACAATTATGTAGTTTAAAAAGTATGACTCTCCGTTAAAACTACATTTAAATAATTTCTATGACCAACCTGCAAATATTGTTGACTGAGTCTTCTGGACAATGGTGGTGACATTTGCAACGCAAGATCTTTGGACGAGGGGTGGGGGCTGTACTCTCACCATCCTCTTTCTTGGTGCCCACATTTAACTTTCCTGAACTTCGCAAAAGCATGTTATCAAGTAAGTTTGCTGAAAAGAAGAAAGAATAAGAGTTTAAGTATCTGTGGGATAGACCAAAGTCTGCTATCCAAAGAACAATGAGATTAAACAAAATATTCACTATTTATGATACTTACAGATTTAAACATAAAACAGATGTTTTAATGATTTCGACATTAGAAATCATATAATTATTACAATTATATATGTCTCATATAAAATACAGAAATTCTCATAACCCTTTCAAGATAGCATCCTACACATTAAATTAGAATAGTCGTCTTTGAGTGCAAGGAGCTCAATGAGACACTAGCATATATATTATCTCTACTCCGTATGGTAACAGTATGGGTAAATATTATCATTCCCATCTGCAGAGGAGAAAATTAAGACGTTAAGTGATCTGAACACACCTAATAAATCATCAAGTAAGCATTTAAACCCAGACTGTCTGGTCCCTAAAACTGCCTTCCTACCCATCTCTTTACTTTAGGTATATCATGTATTTTTGAAAGAAATTATTAGAAATATTTAACATTCAAAATTGGGCAGGATGGTGAAAACTTAGTTATCTCTAATATATATCACATGATACCTCTTCCCTATCAGCTTTACATGGAAAGTGTCTTCCTATTAGAGTAGCAATGGTTGTACATCTTTGATGGAAGACATAATAGTAGACATGATCTCTAGAGACAGATTTTCTGAGGTCAAAATTAGGCTTTACTATTTACCAGTTGGTTGACCTTGGATAACTTTATAAATAATCTCGTTGTGGTCCACTTATCATTAAAGTGGAGGTTATTACAACCACCTACCTCATGTCAACAGCTTAGAGTGTATATGTCACGTAGTAACATATTACTGTTAGCTAATATTATTGGAAGGATCTATTTTTTTGTTTTTACTTTTTAAATAGTAAGATGGTTCATTAATACAGGGTGACCTATGACTAAGATGGTTTTCATATTTTTCCTCTTTACCACCACTTTTGAAAAGTAATGAAGCTCCAAAAGGAGACATGCATTAACTGATACCTATGATATTTCAGCCATTGTGGCAGGAGCTCTCAGACATGCTACGTCACTGCATAAATTGTCAACCTGAGAAATGTTTGATTTAAAATCTCTCTCACAACAAATTGAGCTTGCTTATAATTAAAACAAATCAAATTAGAACAAATTATCTAAAAGATGCTGGGTTAAAACACTGAAATTCTAGGCCAAAGATGCAATATACTCAATAGCATACTATCGCTATTGTTTAGCAATAATACACATGCATACATATGCAAGTGTTAATTTCTTAAACCACAAACTAATGCCTCTAGCCACTGGTTCCATCAGAAAATGAGAGTTTTAAAAGAGGATGGGATAATTTTTGCACGGTAAGCTAATTAGTTGAATTCTTAGTGAAAATTGAAGGGGAAAGTAATAAAGTATGTTAAATCAATTCACCAGCATTTCCTCCAATCATTAATTCTAAATTCATTAGATTCTTCAAATCTATATAAAATGTGCACCTAACTTTCTCCAACAGTTTCTTATATTTTAGCCTAGAGAAGACCTGTAGATGGCCATGTGTATATGAGGAGTTTGTTACATACCAAATCCTCATTCCATAGGTCTCAGGTGAGCCAAGGGAAGTGAATATTCAAGATCCCATGTGATTCTGAGACAGATCACGTGCAGACTCCACTCTGAGAAACCCGGGACTAGATTAAGCAAATAATATTTACTTAATCCAACCATATAATTTATCGCAAAAGATGTATACTTTCTCTACACAATAGGATGCTTATCTTTAAATACTAAAATAAATCAAACATATTGTATGTTAGTATCTTATATTTAAAGTCCTTTGTTACAAGTTCGCCTGCATAAATGCCTCAGCACTGCTTGCAATCCAGGTGCACTGGGTGCAGATAAGCCTATATATCACCCTGCCACTCTGGCTTCCTTCTTTTTAAACCTGGCTCTCAATCTTCCTACTTTATGACCTGAGCAACCGCAAAGTAACTCAAAGTGATGAACATAAGATATTTAAAACTTATTACACCCTGCTGCCTTCATACCAGACCTCTTCTCCTTGAAGTTATAAAACAAAATAATTTAAATTAATTTATTATGCATATGTCTAATTAGCAATTATGTATCAGGTGCCTTTCCTGATCCAGGCACAGACTGAGAATACAGGGTGAACTAAACATAGGCAGGATTTCCCATTTGGTGGCAAAAGTGGCTAAATGGAATCTTTACACTGAATGGTCTTCATTAGAAAAGGACACATCTTCATACTACTGGCAATAAGATGTCATTTAGTAAGAAACATTTCAAGAAAGGATTCAGAATTTCCTCACATTTTAAATTTATTTAAAGACTGATATGAATTTTAGCTAGAAGGAGGTTCTTTGCAATATTGTTTATAACAGCCCATATTTACAACAGGGGATAAGATAGATCTCTAAAAAGAGAGTCACTAAAATGTTGATGTGGAGTGTATTTATCGGCAAGAAAAATATTAAAATGTTATCTTTTGTTGGAAAGGGCAGATTACACAGAGTATTTTATTTAAAAAAAATTGAACATTTATTTATATTTGAGACAGAGAGAGACAGAGAATGCACGGGGGTTGGGTCAGAGAGAGAGGGAGACACAGAATCTAAAACAGGCTGCAGGCTCTGAGCTGTCAGCACAGACCCCAACGCGGGCCTTGAACTCACGGGCCGTGAGATCATGACCCGAGCTGAAGTCGGATGCTTAACCAACTGAGCCACCCAGGAGCCCCACACAGAGTATTTTAATTATGACATTCCACTAGAATAACAGGAAAAAAGGCTAAAAATTTGAACCTACAATATAAAAGAGACCAGTACAAGTCTGGTAAGCAGAAGGAAAGCAGTAACTGATCTGACAAAGCCAAAAATGCTGATTCCTAAGCCTAAGGTGGAGAAAAACCAAGAAGCAAAACAATTTTACCACTTAAGCTCAAAAAGGCTCAAGAGTGGTACCACCAGTTGCTTTTAGAGGTAGAGTTCAGCTGGGGCACCTGGGTGGCTCAGTTGGTTAAGCGTCCGACTTTGGCTCAGGTCATGATCTCACAGTCCATGAGTTCCAGTCCCGCATCAGGCTCTCTGCTGACAGCTCAGAGCCTGGAGCCTGTTTCAGATTATGTGTATCCCTCTCTCTCTGCCCCTTCCCTGCTCTTACTCTGTGTCTTTCTCTCTCTCTCTCTCTCTCTCTCTCTCTCTCAAAAATAAATAAAAATTCAAAAAGAAAGAAAGAAAGAAGTATAGTTCAGTTACCCTCTCTAATTCCCAAAGGCTGGTAACAACATCTCCACCCATCCCACCCCCACATCCCCAACAAAGACTGGAAGAGTAAATCTATTATGCATATCACCGAGATGCCTTATTTCTGTGTTTTATCATCAAGGTGAGGAACTGTAAGTATGGAAAGAGCCCATATGTTCACTATAGATATAGATATAGATATAGATATAGATATAGATATAGATATACACACACACACATATATGTATACATATATGTGTATATATATGTATATATGATGGAGTGTTTCATATATATATATATATATATATATATATGTATATATGTATATGACGGAGTGTTACTCAGCAATCAAAAAGAATGAAATCTTGCCATTTGCAATGTGGATGGAACTAGAGGGTATATGCTAAGCAAAATTAGTCAGAGAAAGACAAATATATGACTTCACTCATGTGGAATTTAAGATACAAAAGAGATGAACATAGGGGAAGGGAAGCAAAAATAATAAAAGAAAAAAAACAGGGAAGGGAACAAAACATAAGAGACTCTTAAATACAGAGAACAAACAGGGTTGCTGGAGGGGTTGTGGGTGGGGGGGATGGGCTAAATGGGCAAAGAGCATTAAGGAGAACACTTGTTGGGATGAGCACTGGGTGTTATACACAGAGGATGAATCATTCACTGGATTCTACTCTTGAAATCATTATTGCACTATATGTTAACTAACTTGGATGTAAATTAAAAAACTAGAAAATTTAAAAACAAAAAAAAATTTTTAAAGGTGAGGGACTGTAGAAGACTAAGCACAGGGGAGGGGAGGGGTGCCACTTTACTGCAAACATTCAGTGAACGTTCACACTGGCTATGGACTCCTCCCGTCCTTTCCCTCTACATGGCTTCCAGAACATGATGCAACCTGGCTTATCTCTTCTTTACTCAGGAATCTGGCCAGGTCAAAAACAAGAAAATACCTAAAGACAGGGATATTAGAAGTTTCTCAGCGAAACAGCCCTGCAATATTGTCTTATGGTGAGGCCCACTGGTGACAAAATCTACCCAACGAACAGAGTTGGCAGTCAGCATTTATAGTCAGACTATAGCATATATAGTCAGCATATATAGTCAGCATATCCATTCTCATATGCATATGCCACTAATTCAGGGTCACCAGATATATGAAGAAAACCTCAAACATCAAAAATTGAAAACACACACACAGAAGAAAGCCACTTGGAAGAAACATACAGTGGAAGAAAAAAACTTTAAAAACCTATCATTAATACTGTCATCTTTATAAAAAAAATACATTGCATCAGTGAAACAAGAATGTGTTGCTACAAAAAGGAAGGAACAAACAAGGAACTCTAAAAATATGATTGCCTAAATAAAAATCTCAGTCAGTGAGCTGAGATAAAGATCAGGAAATTTCCCGCAATATAAGGCAAAATACAGAGATGGAGGAGCTCCCTAAATTAAAGCATCGATCCAGGAGATTCAAAACCTGAATATATCTAGAAAGAGAGGCTTGAGAAAATAGAGGGGAGGAAATCATCAAATAAATAAGTCAGATACAGTTCCCATTAACTGAAAATCATGATTTTCTAGTTTGAAAGGAACCATAGAGCATACATATAGACCTACACCAAGGTATGTTATCATAAAATTTTATAACGCCAGAGACAAAGGGAGGGTGTGTATATCACATATTGTATATATATAAAAGGTAAAAATAAAAGCGATGAAAAATAAGTGTGGCATTGAACTTTCTACAGCAAAACTGGAAACTAGGGTAAAAATAGGGTGATGTCTTCAAAATTCTGAGGGAAAAGTGTTTCAAATCCAGAAATCAATACCTGGGAAAATTATAAATCAAATATGAGTGAAGGAAAATGGCATCAGAAGATTTTTCAAGGTCTCAAAGATGCCACCTCTCATCCACCTTTCTCAAGAAGCTATTGGAGGAGATGCTCTGCCCAAATTAAAGTGTGAAACAAGAAGACAGAAAAAAAAGAATTTCTGCTATAGGAGACGATCCCACCCAAGAGAACAGAGAAGCATACTCTCAAAATAAAGGTAAAGGTGGAGAGTAAAAGAAAAGATCGATGACTGGACAGAAGGAACAACCAGGTCTGACTAAACTCGGGTCAAAAAATTCTGGGAGACAGGGGCGCCTGGGTGACGCAGTCGGTTAAGCGTCCGACTTCAGCCAGGTCACGATCTCGCGGTCCGGGAGTTCGAGCCCCGCGTCAGGCTCTGGGCTGATGGCTCAGAGCCTGGAGCCTGTTTCCGATTCTGTGTCTCCCTCTCTCTCTGCCCCTCCCCCGTTCATGCTCTGTCTCTCTCTGTCCCAAAAATAAATCAACGTTGAAAAAAAAAATTTTTTTTAAATTCTGGGAGACAGAGATCCAAAAAGTTAAAATTAACAGAATAACTCAGGTATTTTAAATTTAAACTGAGAATTTGGAAATGAATTTGTGATGGAAACACAGGAATATAAAGAAACAACTAACATTTAACATATATATATATATATATATATATATATATATATATATATATATAGCATAGGGGATGGAAATATGTATGTAATGGGGGAGAGAGTGGTAAAGCTTCCAAAGTGGAAAGTCAAAGGTAATGCCTAAAATTGAATAATCAAGAGGTAGTAGTACAATGATTTATTTAGAGATATGAGAAAAATACCAAAAGAAAAATATGTAAAAAGGAATAGGTGTAGTCCCTACTAAACAGGAGAAGTTGGGAGGATGCTTCAAGAAAAAAGAAGGCAGTCTCTTTATGTTAAAAGAAAAAAACAGCAGGTTTTGAAATAACGTATGTCATATGAGTCAGACACTTAACCGACTGAACCACCCAGGCGCCACAGTAGTTGGAGCTATTTAAAAGCATTTGCAATTTGCTTCTCAGTTCAAAATAGGGAAGTAATTAGTCTTCTCTCCTGATGTGGAATAAAGAAATCAGTGAACAAGGAAAAACCAAAAAATCAAAACCAAAAAAAAAATCCACTAACAAGAAATATCCCTAGAAAAATTTCATTAATGGCTATACCACTGGACCTATGAACATTGGCTTGGTAGTAACACTAAATCCACTATGGTTTACCGTATTTTATGTGTTTGTATACACATGTGTGCCTTATTCTCTATTGCAAGCTATCAACAATCCATTTTGAGGTATTTTGTAGAACATTCTAAGTTAACTACTTCAGTTATGAATATGGAAGGATACCTGAATCACTAGCTCCAAGCAAGTTTCATAGTCAAATCCTGGCTCTCAAACACTGGACAAATCAGTTAAGAAACACACTTTCTATAAAAATTGTGAAAATGAAATAGTGCTGCATAATCTTTCTAAAATATTTAACACTAACATGCAGTCAGAATATATGCCATTTTACCAGAAACACATTCCACAAGAACCAAAAAAAAAAAAAAAAAAGGAGAAAAGAAGTATTGCTAGTTCACAATAAAGTTACCATTTCTATAAAGTGAGTTAACAGGGGTGCCTGGGTGGCTCAGTTGGTTAAGCAGCAAACTCTTGATTTCGGCTCAGGTCATGATCTCACTGTTCATGAGTTTGAACCCCGCATAGGGCTCTGCCCTGACAGTGCAGAGTCTGTTTGGGATCTCTCTCTCACCCTCTCTCTCTGCCCCTCCTGCATTCTCTCTCTCTCTCTCTCTCTCTCTCTCTCTCTCTCTCTCTCTCAAATGGATTTTTTTTTTAAAGTGAGTTAATAGATAAGATCCTGAATAAGCATGTATGGTTGCATTCATACAATGTAACCTGAATAAGTAAAAATGGTAAGATGACAAAATGATTTCTTTAATTAGCATTGCTAAATAAATTAATAGTTAAATGCAAATGAGACAAGTGGACAGTTCTTCACTTACTTTTGCCAAAATAATCAAATCAAGGGAGGAATTTATGTAAAAGTATGCAAGTGCTACGTAGGAGTCAATTAATCTATGTGTGTTTAACTCCCTGTGAAATGAAATTCATTATCACACAATTAACAATATTTCCAATTGTGAGATAAAATAATTGAGTGATAATTTGCAGGTTAATAGGAGACAAGGGGGTAGAGAAGCAGCAGCAGCAGCAGAATGATCAAATCTGATTAGACTCATTTTAAAATCTAAGAACATTGTTAAAAAGAACAATCATAAGATCTTTTTCTTGAGGTAAAATTGACATTCAACATTATATAAGTTCCAGGTGTACAACCTAATGATTCGATATTTGTATATATTGCAAAAAGATCATCACAGTAAGTCGAATTAACATCTGTCACCATACATTTGTTAGTTTGTTTTTCTTGTGATGAAAACGTTTAGGATCTCCTCTCTTGGCAATTTTCAAATATTAACTACCGTTGCCATGCCACACATTAAATCCCCAGGACTTATTTATTTTATAACTGGAAGTTTGTGCCTTTCGACTCCCCTCACCCATTTTGCCCACCCCCACCCCCTGCCTCTAGCAACCACCATTCTGTTATCAGTGAGTCTGGCTGTATTTTGTATTGTTTTATAAGCTTTTACATATAAGTGAGATCATCTGTTATTTGTCTTTCTCTGTCTTATTGCACTTAATATAATGGCCTCACTCAATATAATGGACCCATAAAAATCCATCCGTGCTGCCACAAATGGCAAGATTTCCTTTTTTTAATGGCTGAATAACGTTCCAGTGTGTATTTATCTACCACATATTCTTTATCCATTCATCTATCGATGGACACTTAGAGGTTGTTTCCATATCTGGGCTATTGTAAATAATGCTGCTATGAACATGGGGGTGCAGATATCTTCCAAGTTAAGTATTTTCATTTTCTTTGGGTAAATATCCAGAAGTGAAATTGCAGGGTCATATGGTAGTTCTTTATTACATTTTTTGAGGGGGCTCCATACTGTTTTCCATAGTGGCTGTACCAATTTACATTCCTAACAATAGGCACAAAGGTTCCCTTTCCCCCACATCCTCGCCAGCATTTATCTGTTTGTTTCATAACAACCAGTCTAACAGGTGTGAGGTTAAATCTCATTTCGAGTTGCATTTCCCTGATGACTAATAATGTTGAACATCTTTTCATGTACCTGTTGGGCACCTGTATGTCTTCTTTGGAAAAGTATCTATTCAGATCTTCTGCTCATTTTCAAGTCAGATTTTTGTTTTTTACTATTGAGTTGTAGGAGTTCATTATGTTTTGAATATTAACACCTTATCAGATATATGATTTGCAAATATTTTCTCCCACTCAGCAAGTTGCCTTTTTTTAATGTTCATTTATTCACTGAGGGAGGGTGGGCAGAGAGGAGAATCCTAAGCAGGCTTTGCACTGTCAGCACAGAGCCCAATGCCGGGCTTGAATTCACAAACCATGAGATCATGACCTGAACCTAAATCAAGAGTCTGAAGCTTAACTGACTGAGCCAACAGTCAGGTGCCCCAATATGTTTCCTTTTTTTATTTTGTCAATGATTTCCTTTTGTGTGCAGGAGCTTTTCAGTTTGAAATAGTCCCACTTGTTTATTTTTGGCTTTAGCTGCCTTTGCTTTTGGGGTCAGATCCAAAAAATCATTGCCAAGACTAAAGTCAAGGAGCCTATGCCTAGGTTTTCTTCTAGGAGTTTTATGGTTATAGGTCTTAAAGGTTTCAACCCATTTTGAGTTAATTTTTGCATATGATATAAGACAATGGTCCATTTCCATTCTTTTGCATGTGGCTGTCCAGTTTCCCCAACAGCATTAATTGAAGAAATCATCTTTCCCAGTTGTATATTCTTGGTTCCTTTGTCATA
This sequence comes from Felis catus, assembly GCF_018350175.1. NCBI lineage: Eukaryota > Metazoa > Chordata > Mammalia > Carnivora > Felidae > Felis > Felis catus. The sequence goes on from NC_058371.1 coordinate 125,918,347, forward strand.
AGTTAATTGACCATGTATGCATGCATGCATTTATTTCTAGGCTCTCTATTCTGTTCTATTGATCTATGTGTCTGTTTTTATGCCCAGTACCCTACTGTTTTGATTACTATAATTTGTGATATACAGTTGGCCCTTGAACAACATTAGTGTGAACTGTGCAGATTTTACATGTAGATTGTTTCAATAAATACAGTACAGTATTATAAATGTATTTTCTCTTATTTATGATTTTAATAATATTTTCTTTTCTCTAGCTTACTTTATTATAAGAATATAGTATATAATACATATAAAATACAGATTAAGTGTTAATCAACTGTTTATGTTATCACCAAGGCTTCTAATCAACAGTAGGCTATTAGTTTGGGTGGAGTAAAAAGTTATACATGAATTTTTTGCTCTATCGGGGGGGTAGGTGGGGACAGGGTCAGCACCTCTAAGCCCCACATTGTGCAAGAACCAACCGTAGTTTGAAATCAGGGAGCATGATACCTCCAGCTTTGTTGTTCTTTCTCAAGACTGCTTTGGCTATTTCGAGTCTTTCATGGTTCCATAAATACTTTAGAATTGTATGTTCTATTTCTATGAAACATGCCATTGGAATTTTGATGAGGATTGCAATGAATCTGTAAATTGATTTGGGTTGCATGAACATTTTTACAATATCAATTCTTCCAATCCATGAACATGAAATATCTTTCCATTTGTTTGTGTCTTCAATTCTTCCATCCAATGTCTTACAGTTTTTAGTATATAGATCTTTCACCTCTTCGGTTAAATTTATTCCTAGTTATTTTACTCCTTTTGATGAAATTGTAAATGAGACTGTTTTCTTAATTTTTCTTTCTGGTATTTCATTACTAATGTATAGAAATACACCAGATTTCTGTATACTGAATTTATATCCTGCAACTTTACTGGAATTCATTTATTAGTTCTAATGTTTTTTAATTGAGCTCTTAGAGTGTTCTACATACAATATCATCTGCAAATTGTGGCGTCTTTACTTCTTTCTTTCCAATTTGGATGTCTTTTATTTCTTTTTCTTGTCTAACCACTCTGGCTAGGAGTTCCAATACTATGTTGAATAGAAGAGGTGAGAGTGGGCATCCTTGTCTCATTCTTGATCTTAGAAGAAAAACTATCAGCTTGTCAATTACTGAATATAATTTTAGCTATGGGCTTCTTGTATATGGTCCTTATTATTTGAGGTAAGTTCTCTCTATACCTTCTTTACCAAGAGGTTTTTTTATTGACGCATTTGTTGATGCAATCAACAAATGGACGTTGATTTTTGTCAAGTGCTTTTCCTGCATCTATTGAGTTGATCATATGATCTTTATTCCTCCTTTTGTTAATGTGGTGTACCACACTGATTGACTTGTGGACGTTGAGCCATCTTTGTATCCCTGAAATAAATTCCACTCAATCACGGTGAATTATCCTTTTAATGTATTGTTGTATTCAGTTTGTAAGTATTTTGTTGAGGATTTTTGCATCTGTGTTCATCAGCGATATTGGTTCATAATTTTCTTTTCTTGTGGTGTCCTTGTCTGGTTTTAGTATCAGGGTACTGCCTGCCTCATAAAATTAGTTTGAAAGTGTTCCCTCCTCTTCTGTTTTTTTGGAAGAATTTGAGAAGAATTGATAATAATTCTTCTTTAATTGTCTGATAGAATTCACTAATGAAGTCATCTAGTCTTGGACTTTTGTATGTTGGGAGGTTTTTATTTACTGATTAAGATCTTCTTAATAGCAAGTTCCCATTTGAGAAAAAGGGATAGTAAGAAACTGGACTGTTTTATCTACTGTTTTCATTATGAAAAAAATTATTTAAAAAATCACTTTCATATAAAGCCATTCTAAATTTGCTCAAAATCAAACCAGCCTCACAAAGATAAGCCAGACATTTTCAAACATCTGAAGCAGCAACTAAGGCATAAAAAGCACAATTATATGTATATAAAGAATAATGATTTTATAAAACCATGAATTTGGCCAGATAATAATAATGCTAAAATAAGAATTAGAAGAAAAGACAAAGATATATGTGTGTGTGTGTGTGTGTGTGTGTGTGTATGTGTGTGTGTATACACACACACATACACACACACACACACACACACACACACATATATATATATGATAAATGTGAGCATTTAGATGAACAAAGGAATAGCAATAATGGAGATTTATCCCAAATATTAGATGTCTGATTAAGACAACTGTCAAATTTTATTTTACATATTTTATTATATTTATTATATTTTTAGTATCTCTCCACTTGAAAAAGGAGAAAGGCAGACTTTAAGAGACAACAGTGTTTGATTTAGTCAGCTAATTCAAATAATGTAAGATCTTTATTAATTAGGCCCTCATTTTACTTGATTATGTGTTAAATTTTATATAAAAGATAATCAATGAAAACAACTGAAAGATTATCATTAAAGAAACATTAAGTACAATTTAGTACATCATATTTTCTAAATCAACAGGTGAAACCATTAAAATTTTTTTTCTACTAAGGAAAGCTAAATAGTGAATGACTTCTACTTAAGTTGAATAAAATTTCAACAAAAGTGATTATTTCTTCTCAGTAGATTTCCACTCAATTATGGCTTTCATAGTTAGTAACAGAATTATAAATAAACCTGACAGAAAAATGTAGGGGTAGGGGGGCAAATGGAAAAGCCTGACTTCTAGAAATTTCTTAGAAGTAAATACCTCACTGAATAAATTACTCTTTAGAAGCTCATTCCATTTTTCACTTTCCTTCCTCCCTCCTACCCTCCCCTCTCCTCTGTGTCTGTCTCTCTAATACCAATCTTTGCCCTAACAGTATGAATCCAGACACTTCAGATGTTGTCTGCTTGACATAGCTGGTTACATTACAGTTAATAAGGTAGTTAACTATCCAAATTATGATGGTAATAAAAAGTAGGGTTGTAAAAACCAATCTAAAATTAGTTCTCATTTTTTCAGAGGATCACGAGATCTTTAGAGAGCAAATGAACCACAAGATCAGTTCAAGACATGTTTGTGTGTGTGTTCTTAATGAATTACAACTAAATTATATTTATAATCCTTACGATTTTCATACCTGAGATTTATTCCTTGAAAATTAATTCCTTGCAAATTAATCAAACTTCATGAAGTAACCTAATGATCATCATATAATAATGTGACTTCCATTGAATTACAAAGTTTAAATAGGAAGTTATTTTTCTTGAGTATCTTGATATATATATGTATATATATATACATATATAATAGGTATATAACATATTACAGTTATATATATATGTTTTCAGCTACTTTATAGATTTATATATAGCTATATACAAGTTTTCTGTGGTATCTCTTCTTGTATAAGTTAGGAAATAAGGCAGTGTTATAAAGAGTTTCTTTAAGGTACTTACTTGGAATCAGTGGACAATTAGTTTGTAGCTTGGTATAAACACCATAAAATAACTCATTTTTGATGTATGTGCTTAACAAATCAATTATTTAAAAATATTTCTATATTATTTTATATTATTGTGTACTCTTCCACATGATTTTTATAGAAAAATGAAACAAGATTTTCACAAAAACTCAGAAAACACAGAAAAATAAAAGTAAATGTAAAAAATGAATGTACAATAGAACAACTTTCCAAGAGATAAATTTTAACTTCCATATCCGTCCATTATATTTTGAAGTATATTTTATTATATTAAATTTTTTTTCTTAGTAACATTCTTATCACTTCAATTATCATAAATAAAACCATTTTAAGTTTGTGATATAAAAGATGGTTTCATACGTCATAGTGAAGAGAATATCAGAATCCACTGTCACATTAAACCATAGAACAATCTTTATGAACAACATAGATAATTAAGGACACTTAAGTTGCAAAACACAAGGCACTGAGAATTGGATTAGATTCTTCAAAATTCACTGTCAGATGGCATCTGATTATTTTGTGCCACAGAATCTACTAGTAATTTGTTCTTCTTTCTTCATTTCTTTTTCTTTTTTAGCTTTCTGCATATCTCAAAAATTAACAAAATTTTAAGTGTCTTCACTGTTATACCCCATCTTCACCAGAGGGCAGGCAGGAGCAAGAAGAGAAACTGAAATTCCTATCAAACGAGTTTACACTTCAAGTATCTTGGGTGAAAAGATTAGTGAAGAAACATTTGAAAGCATTGAACTGGCCAGTATTGCTTTGGGAATGATCTATTCTATTCCTTTCATGTTGTTATGATAATAAATAATGTGAACTAATGTCCATTCCCTTTCTCAAACAAAAATACCTTGGTTAAAAACAAAAGCTTATGATAAGCAGGGATAAAATTTGAATCAGAGCTTACAAATAATATTAATCTTTAAAATAACTTTAGTGATCTCAAATAATAGGTTTAAATAGATAACTAATTTTTATTAATTTTTATTGTCTTCATTTAAACCTTGAATCCTTTAACTCAGTTCAGTGACTTAATTTACTGTCTAATAAGCTAATTCAGTTCAAAGGCACGACCTCAATATTCATTGCCAAACCCTCTTTTATTGTACGAAGCCATTTTCAAATAAATTTTCTGTGTTGTCTGCAACAAGGACTTAGGAAAAATATATAGGAACAAAACGAAACCCAGTCATCAATAAAAGGGATATGTGCCTAAACTCTTAAAAGTAATCAAATACAAATACAATTCTGATTCAAAAATACCAAAGCAAAATCATATATTTTAAGGGAAGAGTAGACTTTCTCTTATTAGCTGTAATGTTATCTGCACATGGAAGCCTTTCTCCTTCAAGAGTCTCAGAAGTCAGAGGAGAGAGGGACAAGGTAAGATTCCGTGGTGAGTTCCTGAGAATACTATAGAGGGGGATGAAATGTCAGATGAGAAATCGGTATCAGGTATGGTCACCAGGCAGCGGGCCCAGCCTTGACCAAGACAGAGGATGAAACAGTCAAAACAGTTCAAACCCAGATCCGCTATTCCCTCACTCTTCTGCCCTTTGCTAGTCACTTTGCCTTCATGGAGGAGCAGCGGCACTCACTGGTTTGCCATAAAGACCGGATGAGATATTCCCAGGAAAGACCTGCCATAGTTCCTTGCAAGTAGAAAGAGCGAATAATAGTACATCACTGTCATTTGCTGTGCTGCGTAAGCTTATTTTTCAATTTTTATGTTCATTCTTCACCTTCTTCTTTCTCTACCTCAATTCTTTTGTTCCTTTTCCCCACTCCTTCATCTCCTACATTTTTATTTTCTATTTTTCTTTCTTTTTCTTCTCTCCCCATCTTCTTTATCTCATCCTGCATTTCCCTTTCTCTTCAATTCTCCTCTCTTTTGCTTCATCTTACTTACTTTTAGTTTCCCTTTCTTTCTAGACTCATCCCTGTGAGCAAAAAGTCTTTAAAATACAGAGTTTTGGGTTCAAGAAACATCGAGAATTTGTGCAAAGCCAACTGCTATATTATTAATTTTCCTTTTTCCTGTTGTGCATTAATTATTTAGCAAATAATCATTAAATCCCTTCCATCATAACACGATGGCCCAGAACCCTTGAAAAGCCCCCAACAAAATGACAATCTTGCTGCTGAGACAAATCGACTACATGTGGAACATGGTGAGACAAATCAACTACATATGGAAAACCATAAAACAGTATATGAAAACAATCAAATAGATGTCATAATGCCACATATAATTGTCAAATATAAGTAAGTCCTAGGTAGGAGTGCATAGGAGGGAAGATTACTATGGGTGGCAGTAATGAACCAATATCTCTTACAGAAAACATAAGCACAAAAACCAGGGATACTGACAGGTTTTCGTTTCAGTGGTTTATTGTTGACACTGCTGAGTAGGTTAAGAAAACATATTAGTTTAAAAACGTTAGCGATGTGCTGGTTCTCTACAGGAACTAGGGCTTTTATCACAAAATATTTCTACATGTTTCCATTTACTGGCAATTGTTTCTGTTTTCACCATACTCATACATCCACATTACCACATCACTCAGGTTCTGTAGGATAATCATGTTTTCAACATTTTACATCATAAAAGCCCTACCAAGAAATCCCAAAACATCTGGATAAAAAGTGAAAGCGTCAATCACATAAGTATTTTATTTTATGGGATGCTAGATTATGATTTGAGCAAATCACGAAAAGATTAAATATTACATAAATGTGAACAGACAACATACATATTTATATTTATGTGTTTTGTAGGTAACTAATGCAGAGTTATGAGCCTGAGTAAACACAATAATTGATTGTAACAATATACCTCTTTGGACGTCACATGTATACTTTTTGAAAAACAGTTAACCTTTCCCTCAGTTTTTAGTATGTTTTTGAATTTAGAGACACTCAACCAAATGTTCACATAAATTAAAAATCTTTGAAGATAGTCAAAAATACAACACGGTTATAGGTATCTTAATAAAAGTATCAATATAAGAAATAACGAACTTGACAAGCAAGTGACCAGTGTTTACAAATTAAACATCAATCTAGATCCGTAAAATAGCATAATCACTGCTGATGGGATGAGGTAAAAATTAAAAGCGTCTCTGTATTTTATCTCTGTTCAAAACCAGATTGTTGGAAAAGAAACCGAACCACAGCCCCCGTGACAACAATGTCAAAGAATCAACGTGGACTTGGCAGATTTCCACACCAGGCGTTACAGTTTTATTCAGTGACTCCTCTCCGTGCTCTGCTACAGCAAATGCTGAAGCTTATCAAAGTAGATGTTCAACTTGCCACCCCACCAACACTTATTCTGCAGCCTCATCAAGGCCAAGACTGCTTCATGTATAAAACTACTCTGAACAGACTCCTATAAAGGAGACAAGTGACAGAGTAAGTTTTAAAGTTTTAAAGGCAGGCAGATCAGAAACCAAAGCACCATGTTCATGCTATTCTTTTTCCCCAAAGGAAAAAACCTGGAAAGCATTTAGGATCTCTTTGTTTCCAATCATTTCTATAACCTCTAATTGGATAACTGCTAAGGATACCTTAATTAAGGTTCATATTGACCTAAAAATACAAATATATTGCTATTTCAAATGTTTAAATATTTGAGGCATGAAACATAGAGACTATACATATACATTTTTTTAATCTTAACTTAAAATTCACTATTATCAACTACTATCATCACCAATAACTTTAAAGGTTTCTCTGGTGAAACAATATGGAATAATGGTAATCAACAACAGAATGTATTAAGACAAAATCTGAGCACTATAAAGCCATCATAGTTTTCAGACAAAAACTGTAAGGAAACAATTGTTCAAAATCTACAGTGCTATCTACATGACTTTGTTCACATGTATGTGTTATGCTGCATAAAAAGGTTTCCTAAGATAGATACCAAAACTGACATGAATACTAAAACATATTTGCCCTCATTTCTGAGTGCGTATTTACCTCACTAAAATAATTCATAACCTACTTGATCAAAAGGAAGTGATTTAGTAACTACAGTTTCGAAACATTCATTTGTTTTAATATTTAAATCATACTTTTAACACAGTTTTGCATTTTCTAAAAACCCAACTTGGAAGAAAGCAACCTTGACCTTTATAATCTATGAATTTAGAGTTACATGTCGGAGCAAACAGAAGAACTCCCGATGTCGCAACTACGAACAATTAAATTACACCACAAGGTGTAACACAGCCACAACACTGGATTTTAACCATGACAGTGTTGGAAAGTGTGGAAGGATAAACACACACCCCCACTGCAACACATATACTGCACAAAATATTTGTAAAAATTTTAGGAGTTTAAAAGTATCCTAAATTATATACACTGCTGGGGCGGCTAAGCCAAACCGCATTTTCTTGACGTGTGATTTTTGTGCATAAAATTTTTGAACCCCTTGAACTGCTCTATTCCACCGTCTGTGCCAAGAAAGATTAAGTCCTATCATTTTTTTAATTTTTTTGTGTGTGCCGGCATTGGCTTAACTGGTCTTGCTAACACTTTTTGGAGGGCAAAAACAGGCTCTGCAAGATATAAAGCTTCTCCCACTACTCACTTTTGATTTCTGTACGCTTGATAGATCGTTGCCAGGTTCCCTGGGATGAGACATGAGGAGGAGGCACAGAATTGCTAGGGGTTTCCACTAAAAAGACCAGCACCGTAGGCAGCACTAATCCTGCACCTGTGATGTGTTATTCAGCAGTTAAGAAATGCAGTCCAGACTGTGGCTGCCTAATACAGCTCAGCTGTTTTTTCAGTCCTCCCTTTGATTATAAGCTGGCAAGACAGATTATTCCAGTCAGGCATTGAGCTACGTTCAGGATACATGGCATATGACAGTGGAAAGGTAAAAGAGAAAGGAAACCTTAGAATCAAAAAAATAAATAAAAAGAAAAGAAAAAAAAAAGCCACTGACCACAGTGTATTATATATCATTTCCAGATGGTTAAAAGCTGCCTCTGATTATAAGCAAGGCAGAAAAATATAGGACATTTAAATATCTAGAAATCTATTTTTGATACTACCCTTCTGACACTCAGAATGGTACCTCAATGTGCAACCCTTAAATTTATTTTAAAATAAGCACAGCTTCACAGATTCATCAGCTATGTAAACATTTTTAAGTCTTTCTTTAAAGAGGTTTACCAATCCTAGAAGTCAAATTCCTCTTATAATTTGGAACCTTTCAAAATGTTGGGAAAACTGAAATCCAAATGCATGCCCTTAAGTTTTTCTTTTTATTAAGCCCACCATATCATTTGGCTTATTAAAATTTTTGATATAAAATCTGCATTTGAGACACAACTGTCTTATTCATCGTCTATGGCTAAATGAGCATAAAATATTTATTTTAACCAGCATGAAATTACTAGTAAGTCCAAATTGATTTAAGGGACATGTATTGTCTGCAAGGCACTTTGATTTCACCGAGATGAAGAAAAACATGGCCGCTATGCTCAGGAGCCATAAAATCTAGTAGCGAACAGTGGAATGGAAGTTACTTTCTGTTGTTGTTCTGGTGCTTTAGTCATAAAAGGGCTGCTGACCATTCACTCACACCAACGCTCACACTCCATTTCCTTTTACACTTTATATAAACACAAAACCATCTGGCCCCCAGGCTACTATCTGTGCCATTTTAAATAAATAATCTAAAAACCTTATCCAAAAAAACAGATACCCTTTCCTAATAGCAGATGGTTAAAAAATAAAAACAAAAAATTCATTTATATACACGAGAAGAGATGAAATGAAGAAAATATATCAATTTTAAAATGTAAATGAAATTTAAATATATGCATTAAAGAAAATGTTTAATATTTTATTTTTTTTCATTGATTAAATACTTACTACCTGCTAGCCAAGCAGTTTACAAAAAAAAAAAATATTTCAAACTCTCTATTATATTAGGAACAGCAGAGTAAAAAAAAAATTCATGTGTCCATAAAAACATTCCCTCTAATCATAATTTGACAAGTCATAGAACTTATATTCAGAGTGTGGTGTTAGAGATACTAGTGCATTTAGAGTTCCAAGTAACACTCTGAGGCCAGCTGAAGGAGGACCAAAATTTAGGAGGTATGCCACAACATGTTCTATTAACCTCCTCCTAAACCATTCCCATAATCCAGTTTGTGCATCCAAAATAAAATAAGATGGTTCAATTGGGTCCTGGGTATGTACATGACTAGCAACATACAGATGATATTTTAAGGTGGAAATTTTTTTTTCTGAAATTACACTTAATTGGCCATTAAAATAATGCTGAGATTTTGAACCACCATCCACTTTGCTTTGATTTATAAGAATAAGGTTGCCAAAGGACAATCTTGTTGACTTTTGGGCAGAAACACTGAGGAAAGATCTGAACTGAGGCTATGTTATTACAATGATTGTGTTATCTTAAATCTGAGTATGGCACACATTGGAACATTCTGGCCTGATACTGCTCAAGCTGTCCTTCTTTTGATAAACAAATGGCTTAAGTTTTCAAAACATTCTCCAAAAGCAATTTTATTACTTTTATTTTTTAATTGTATAAAGCCTAGTAGACTCAGTGGCCCAGACTTTGAAAACGCTTACTGATCTTACCTTTAAATTTTCTTCCTTTGCCCTTCTTTATCCAATTTGTATCTCCTCATTTATGCTAATAATGTATGTACCCACATATTGTATTCTAAGTCCACAATGTTTCCTTCCTCCTCTTTAAAATAGTTATCAGTATGAGATCTTATGATACACAACCAAAAATAAAAGAACAAAAAATCTGAATACACAGATGCTAGATGAAATATAATTACCTCTCATAAACTCTTTCTTCAGATGTTTCTGTATTATAAATTACATCAACAACAAGGGAGACATATCTATGTGTGTTATATTTTTTTGCTCTGAAATATTTTGATAAATTGGGTATATGATCTTAAAGTTCAGAATCAGACTAAGGAGGTAAGAAATACATACTTACTCATGTTCTATTTAAACTACCAAAGTGCTCCCAGAGACTAGTGATACTAGTATGGAAGCAAAGGACAGTGGCCCTCTCTTAGTTTAGTTAGAAAGTTGTCCACATTCACAAAGAACATATGAGATCAAACAAAATATTTCGTCAAAATGTAAGAGTTGGTATTTCAGCTATTACGGAACCATTCTCAATGTTTACCTATGCAATGCCCTATTCTCTAACTAAAAACCCAGAAAATAAGTCAGTATGGAAGTTCTAGCAAGAATTATTATTGTTTAATGAATTAGAAATTGGTAAAATTTATCAACTTGAACTAGTATGGCCATCAGGCCTGTTGATCCTCACTAGGAGCAAAGTCTCATAGAAGTTCTTTGTTTTGTTTTGTTCTTTTCCCTAAGGAAAGAGTGTGATGTTCTTCCAGAATGAATAGGCTGCATTTATGATAAATGATTACTTAATAATTAAAGTTATTTATTTTCTTTCCATCTTTCTTGGCAGACAAAAAAAATATTTGCTTTAATCATTAAAACCACAGTAGCTACTTGGTAGTAATATGAAAATTTGCTGATGACTCCCATTCTCTATCATGTCAAACAGCCTGACCAGAATAGGATTCAACTTGTGCTAATTATTAATTAGATAGATGATCTGGAATAAAACAAATCCCTCTAACAGATACTTCTGAAATATTTTCACCCCAGTCTTTAGAACACAGCACTTTGTGACAGCTCTCATGCATGCTAAAATTGTGGTCAAGGTAACATAGTTCTCTTCCAATTTCATACCAATAAGCACCAATAGGCTTATCCAATAGGCACCATCCCAAACAATCCCCCCACCCCCCAGCTCTGCCAGGCTCTTGCCTTTGTTGAGTTCAGTGTCTCCTCACTAGCAAGAAAGTCTAAGCAGACAGATCATTAGTTATGACATGTAGACGCTAGCAGATAATGTTGACTCACTTCAGGAACTATTAAACTATAAACAGTGTGCTGAAAGCCATTTATCTGCATTTTAGGATAAACAGCAGAAGCTACTTAATTAAATGGATTTCAAGGAATAAGCTGCTAATGCCAAACCAAGTGACCTTAATTTTGAAAAGAAAAAGCTGTGAACTTTAAGAAAAATCAATCTAGGGTCCCAGGGACACTGACATAAAAAACATTAAACATTTTATTTTATACCTTGAATAGTAAAGATATATATCATAATGTATTGTAAAATGCCAACTGCTTCAGTTACCAAAGTTATCACAGTGTGGTTCAAGTTCAAAGTAAATTTACTGATAAATTGATCTTTTCCCTTAAGTGACATTTATAGTAATATTAATGTTGAATAAATGTATGTTTATCAAGGGGAGCTTTACCCATCACTATATAAAGGGTAAAGTTGAATTAGAGGAGTTTTCTTCGTCAGCACTATTCCTACTCACAAGCAATTTAACTATTTGGAGAGATAATTTCTAAATGATTCCTTCTGAGAAAAAGGAATACAACCTGGGTGCTATTTTACATTTATTTACACTTATGTAAATATATATATACACACACATATATCTACCTCCAGCACATTAAAATGCTTTAAGAAAAAAATCCATCACAGAACCTTGGAGGTTTTATTCTTCAGTTGTCTAGAAGGACAGAAGATAAATCAAGGCCCTCACTGCAAGTACCATACACAGGTAAAACACTACACTTAGAACTTACTTTTCCTACTTGCCAGAAAACAAATCAAAATCTGCTCTTTTTCACACTCCCAGATGTCAGAAGCTTTTCAAAACAGTTCTGAGGTCAGGGAAGAGAACACACAGGTGTGCATTATGTCAACTACTGAAAGCAACTGAAGGTTAGCCTGGAATCTGATCCCTCCACCAACACATTCTTGTGGGCATTACAAATGCTCCCTGCAGGAATATTACACTAATGCTGACTAATTTTTAAAAACATCCCAAATCTCATTAGATCGATTCCTTAGCAGTATTGTTCACAAGCTTCTCTGCTAGTAACAGCAAACTCACCACCGCCTCTTCGTAAACCTTTAATGTTTTCTCCAATATCGCTTCTTCTGTTCCACTCTCACTGACCATAAAACAGGTTCAACAACAATAAAATGTTCAATATCAATAGACGTAAGTTCATGTCATATGATGATAACTATAACAACCCACAAAAAACTTGATTGAATGTTAGGATATCGGTGACAAATGCTTATGAATAACTGGTTCACATTAATGGTCATTTTTGCATTGGGAAAACCATTCTATATTTTGACTGTGGATGTAACAAGACAGAAAGAGAAAGATGGCAGTAGTGTTTCAGATCTGAAATTACCAGTGCTTATGCTAAAAAAAACGTGTGCCTGGCGGTTCACAACCTCTATTAAAGACAAACAGCAACTTAAATATGACACATTCTAAATTTCTTACAAAAAGAAGTGGCCAGAAGGATATTGTTGCCATTAAATGACTAGGTTCCAATCAAGATTGGAAAAATTCTACCTCCCAGTAAAATGACCTAACAGCCACAGATTTCTGATTACGTTTATAACGACCCAGAAAAATCAGATCATTTTGACTTAAAAATTCACTGTCAGTCATATTAACAGTCACTCAAAAGATTCAGTATTTATATAACCCTTCGTCTTCCCTCTCTCTCACACACACAACCCACACGTGTCCATAGTGAGGATCCACAAGTAACAAATTATTGCCGCAAAACCTGTCTCTTCCTGCCAAATGTTCCTGGAATTTTCCAAACCTCAAAAATGTGTCACTACTGAAGAAACTCCCCCAGCTAAGGATCAAAAAACCAAAACATTTAAAACATTTTTTTTCTTTTTCCCCTTCTCAAGACCATCATCAAATGCCTAAATGCTGATGCCCCAAACGAGAGCTAATGCTCAGAGCAGGATGCTCCGTGGCACCCTCAACTTCTGCCACAGTGTTGACAGCGGTTGATATACTTACTTAGAAATTTCATGTCTACACACGTCAAGTTTCTCGGCTTGACTTTTCTTCTTAATAGCAGCAAACTCAGAGGCCTTCATGAACAATATTCTACAATGCATGGGGAAACCAGGAGCAGGGCTCTCTCTACTCGAGTGTACGTGCAGAATATGCTTTTTTTTTCCTTTTCAAATTCACTTACAGTACAACGTACTGCAATACTGGTTTCAGAAGTAGAATCCACTGATTCATCACTTGCATATAACACCTGTGCACATCATAACCAGAATATGCTTTTTGATCTGAGATCCTTTTCTGTTTTCCTTTCTCAATTTTTTTTGGTCTCCCAACCCCCAATGGCTTCTCAAAAACTTCAACATTCGTAAAGACCCAGATGTCTCCTTTCTTCCTTCCCACTCTCACTGTGAGATAAAAAACACCAGGTGTAAAATGTCCCTGTTTGTCCCCCTCCAGTCAACACACCCCCCTCCCTGCTCGTGAGCTTTCATCCTTGCTTGTCATCCCAGGGGAGCCACCCCAGCGTGTCTGTTGGGTCCTCACCTCTTCTCACAGCCCCAGATGCACAGCCAGGATGACAGTCTCTCTCACAGAGGATGGTTTGCCATCATACGTGCCTGCCTGGGTTATAAGCAAAGAGTGATTTGCTCAGTCTACATCAGCCCAGCTGAAGAAAGGTCTTGGGACAAATAGAAAACGAGTGTACAAAAGAAAGGGCAAAAAACCCTGAAAGGAAAACTTGATGTGCTGATCTTGTGCCTTTAAATCAAAATGTAGTAACTTATATACAAAACACGTAACCAAGCACCAATTCTTACAATAGGCCAAGTCACACGTGTAACAGGATAACTAGACTCCAAACAGGTGTAAGAATCATGAGTTCTAGCCCGGGCTATGCTACTGACTTGGAAATCTCCAGAATGTCCAGAGAGGTTTATTTAAAACACCAGCACAGTGATGATTCACCAAGAAGGCGTCGGCAGTAAACACAGGTTCTCAGGACATGTTTGTGTAAGGAAGACCGATGAATGAACCAGATCACTAGCAAAGACTCAGCCAAACGTACCTGTCTAGATTAGAAATTTAGTGTGAAGGAAATGACCCTGAGTCAACACCATAATATGGTAGTGCCACACACTGACTGTTTTTCCCATAATTGCATTCCCCGGATGAGTAACAAAGAGTGATAACAGGTGTTTTAAAGAAAAGAATCATATGCAGCAAGAAGCAGTGGTTGCTCTGGTAACCAAAATATCGCAGACCCTATAACAGGTCTCACTACTTCCACCTCTATCCCGACCTAATAAAGAATTTGGGAAAAGGACATATAACCTCCCATTGCCTAAGATCGTAACTAGTCATGGACATGAAGAGTAAAAATGAATCCAAGTTGCCTGGCTACAAACACAGGAAACCATTCACACACACACACACACACACACACACACACACACACACACACACACACACAGAATCGGGGTATGGATGTAAATAGGGATATTCCTGACTTCACCCACCTGATTTCAGGCAGATTTTAAGGATGACATTTACTTTTACGTATTGAGGGAATATTACATACATATAAAGTTCTTTATGCTTGTGAGTCTGCAAAAAGTGAGTTTACTGACACAGGGATCTGAAGAGACTGACAGGAGGCTATGCTGTATTAGACACAGCGGGAGTGGGGGCAGAATGACAGGACAAACAGCCAACAATGAAGAGCGGTCGTGAATTTCCAAAATTAAACTAAGAGTAGTCTGGAAACAACTTCCATTTCTCTTGAGCTTAGTATTTACACAAACTCTGTTTAAATAAACGTTGAATTTTATTCTGACACAGCCTATTAACTCAATCGATTAAGTTTGTTTTAAATTCTACTTAGGAATAATAAAACGGGGGCTGTAAAGCAAGGCAAAAAGGAATACACATAACAGAGTGATGGTACCAAACCTTATTTCCATCCTCCGTAAGGTATCTTTGGGTTGTAGGTGAAAAGCAGAAGCGTCAGCATGCACAGTACAGTACCATGCACCCTCCTCTCCACGAATCACCAAAACCAGGAATGTTATCCTGAAATCTTATTAGTCTGCTCTGAGGAGATGGGTTGTCTGGTCTTGATCATAAGCGCTTTCCTGTTTCAAACACCTTCAGTTCTTTTTGCTTTAACACAGTATCAGGTCTGCCCTCATATACCCATTTTAAATCACTTCTGCTAAATTTCTAACACGAACGGAGTTCCTCCAGCCTGAAAAAAAAATGTATTGGTAATTTTGTTGCAACAGAAGTAATGAGTATTAACCAGTGTCATAGAGGATTATGGTCATTTACCATAAGCTGTCTTTCTCATCTGTTTTTGTTTTTGTTTTCATTAGCATCTATGTGACATGGGTAAGCATAATTCTTGCCAAAGATACTTGAGTACTTTGGGTCTGGCCAAACAAGAAGAATAAAAAAAGACTAAATAAGAACAACAATAATTATGTTAAAATGCTGCCAGGCTCAAAGCAATTTCGGGGTCCTAACACTGTACTTGATACACCCTGAATTACTTTACCAGGAAAATAAGATGGTAAGAAGAGGGGTACCTGGATGGCTCAATCAGTAGAGCACGCAACCTCTTGATCTCAGGGTTGTGAGTTCGAGCCCCACACTGGTTGTAGAGATCACTCAATAAAATCTTAAAAAAAAAAAGACGGTAGGATGATACATTCTCTAACCTCCCTTCTTCTTCAAGCACATTCTAGTTCTACGTAACTTCTACTTTGCTTCATTCTTTCTTCATATCTACAGCATGAAAAGAGGGTACTAAATATCATATTAATAAAATATAAGAATTCCTGTTCCGCCATGTATTAGTTATGCCCTTAGGCAAATTCTTAAATTTGTTTTGGTCTCAAATACTTCATAATAATAATATTTACACTTCAAGGAGGTTTTGAGAGGATCAAATAAGATGTAATCATTTTTCTATACCCCATTATTTACAAATCTCATATAATGTATTCTTCAAAATGCTCATTTTATGAGTAAGAGACCTGGAGATGGGAGAGGTGATCTGCCTGAAAACAAACAAGTGAGAAACAGGCCAATGTGAGAGAGAAGCTCTGGTCTCCAAGAGCAAGAAGGACTCCTCCAGATGGCAGTTCTCGAATGTCTTGTTATCAGGACCCCTTTCATTATTAAAAATTATTGAAGACACCAAATTTTTTGTTCATGTAATTATAGTTTTCAATATTTACCATATTAGAAATTGAAACTGAATAGTTTTTAAATATATGTAATTCATTTTAAAATAATGAACCCATTTTATTTTACAACAGTCAAGATGCTTACAACCTAAGTGTCCATCAATTGATGAATGGATTAAAAAGATACATGATGGAGAGCGGCAAGATGGCGGCTTAGGAGGACGCTGGGCTCACCGCGCGTCCTGCTGATCACTTAGATTCCACCTACACCTGCCTAAATAACCCAGAAAATCGTCAGAGGATTAGCAGAACGGAGTCGCTGGAGCCAAGCGCAGACGAGAGGCCCACGGAAGAGGGTAGGAAGGGCGGCGAGGCGGTGCGCGCTCCACGGACTGGCGGGAGGGAGCCGGGGCGGAGGGGCGGCTCGCCGGCCAAGCAGAGCCCCCGAGTCTGGCTGGCAAAAGCGGAGGGGCCTGACGGACTGTGTTCCCACAACAAGCGCGACTTAGCGTCTGGGAGGTCACAAGTTAACAGCTCTGCTCGGAAAGCGGGAAGGCTGGAGGACAAAGAGGGAGAGCTGCTGAGCCCCCTGACGACAGAGCTCAGCTTGGTGGGGAACAAAGGCGCTCGCCAGCGCCATCTCCCCCGCCCATCCCCCAGCCAAAATCCCAAAGAGAACCAGTTCCTGCCAGGGAACTTGCTCGCTCCGCACAAACACCCAACTCTGTGCTTCTGCGGAGCCAAACCTCCGGCAGCGGATCTGACTTCCTCCCGCTGCCAGAGGGCCCCTCCTGAAGAGGATCACCTAAGGAGAAGCGATCTAAGCCTGCCCCTCCTGCCCCCGTGCACCTTGCCTACCCACCCCAGCTAATACGCCAGATCCCCAGCATCACAAGCCTGGCAGTGTGCAAGTAGCCCAGACGGGCCACACCACCCCACAGTGAATCCCGCCACTAGGAGAGGGGAAGAGAAGGCACACACCAGTCTGACTGTGGCCCCAGCGGTGGGCTGGGGGCAGACATCAGGTCTGACTGCGGCCCCGCCCACCAACTCCAGTTATACACCACAGCACAGGGGAAGTGCCCTGCAGGTCCTCACCACGCCAGGGACTATCCAAAATGACCAAGCGGAAGAATTCCCCTCAGAAGAATCTCCAGGAAATAACAACAGCTAATGAGCTGATCAAAAAGGATTTAAATAATATAACAGAAAGTGAATTTAGAATAATAGTCATAAAATTAATCGCTGGGCTTGAAAACAGTATACAGGACAGCAGAGAATCTCTTGCTACAGAGATCAAGGGACTAAGGAACAGTCACGAGGAGCTGAAAAATGCTTTAAACGAAATGCATAACAAAATGGAAACTACCACAGCTCGGCTTGAAGAGGCAGAGGAGAGAATAGGTGAACTAGAAGATAAAGTTATGGAAAAAGAGGAAGCTGAGAAAAAGAGAGATAAAAAAATCCAGGAGTATGAGGGGAAAATTAGAGAACTAAGTGATACACTAAAAAGAAATAATATACGCATAATTGGTATCCCAGAGGAGGAAGAGAGAGGGAAAGGTGCTGAAGGGGTACTTGAAGAAATAATAGCTGAGAACTTCCCTGAACTGGGGAAGGAAAAAGGCATTGAAATCCAAGAGGCACAGAGAACTCCCTTCAGACGTAACTTGAATCGATCTTCTGCACGACATATCATAGTGAAACTGGCAAAATACAAGGATAAAGAGAAAATTCTGAAAGCAGCAAGGGGTAAACGTGCCCTCACATATAAAGGGAGACCTATAAGACTCGTGACTGATCTCTCTTTTGAAACTTGGCAGGCCAGAAAGAATTGGCACGAGATTTTCAGGGTGCTAGACAGAAAAAATATGCAGCCGAGAATCCTTTATCCAGCAAGTCTGTCATTTAGAATAGAAGGAGAGACAAAGGTCTTCCCAAACAAACAAAAACTGAAGGAATTTGTCACCACTAAACCAGCCCTACAAGAGATCCTAAGGGGGACCCTGTGAGACAAAGTCCCAGAGACATCACTACAAGCATAAAACATTCAGACATCACAATGACTCTAAACCCATATCTTTCTATAATAACACTGAATGTAAATGGATTAAATGCGCCAACCAAAAGACATAGGGTATCAGAATGGATAAAAAAACAAGACCCATCTATTTGCTGTCTACAAGAGACTCATTTTAGACCTGAGGACACCTTTAGATTGAGAGTGAGGGGATGGAGAACTATTTATCATGCGACTGGAAGCCAAAAGAAAGCTGGAGTAGCCATACTTATATCAGACAAACTAGACTTTAAATTAAAGGCTGTAACAAGAGATGAAGAAGGACATTATATAATAGTTACAGGGTCTATCCATCAGGAAGAGCTAACAATTATAAATGTCTATGCGCCGAATACCGGAGCCCCCAAATATATAAAACAATTACTCATAAACATAAGCAACCTTATTGATAAGAATGTGGTAATTGCAGGGGACTTTAACACCCCACTTACAGAAATGGACAGATCATCTAGACACACGGTCAATAAAGAAACAAGGGCCCTGAATGAGACATTGGATCAGATGGACTTGACAGATATATTTAGAACTCTGCATCCCAAAACAACAGAATATACTTTCTTCTCGAGTGCACATGGAACATTCTCCAAGATAGATCATATACTGGGTCACAAAACAGCCCTTCATAAGTTTACAAGAATTGAAATTATACCATGCATACTTTCAGACCACAATGCTATGAAGCTTGAAATCAACCACAGAAAAAAGTCTGGAAAACCTCCAAAGGCATGGAGGTTAAAGAACACCCTACTAACGAATGAGTGGGTCAACCAGGCAATTAGAGAAGAAATTAAAAAATATATGGAAACAAACGAAAATGAAAATACAACAATCCAAACGCTTTGGGATGCAGCGAAGGCAGTCCTGAGAGGAAAATACATTGCAATCCAGGCCTATCTCAAGAAACAAGAAAAATCCCAAATACAAAATCTAACAGCACACCAAAAGGAACTAGAAGCAGAACAGCAAAGGCAGCCTAAACCCAGCAGAAGAAGAGAAATAATAAAGATCAGAGTGGAAATAAACAATATAGAATCTAAAAAAACTGTAGAGCAGATCAACGAAACCAAGAGTTGGTTTTTTGAAAAAATAAACAAAATTGACAAACCTCTAGCCAGGCTTCTCAAAAAGAAAAGGGAGATGACCCAAATAGATAAAATCATGAATGAAAATGGAAGTATTACAACCAATCCCTCAGAGATACAAACAATTATCAGGGAATACTATGAAAAATTATACGCCAACAAATTGGACAACCTGGAAGAAATGGACAAATTCCTAAACACCCACACTCTTCCAAAACTCAATCAGGAGGAAATAGAAAGCTTGAACAGACCCATAACCAGCGAAGAAATTGAATCGGTTATCAAAAATCTCCCAACAAATAAGAGTCCAGGACCAGATGGCTTCCCAGGGGAGTTCTACCAGACGTTTAAAGTAGAGATAATACCTATCCTTCTCAAGCTATTCCAAGAAATAGAAAGGGAAGGAAAACTTCCAGACTCATTCTATGAAGCCAGTATTACTTTGATTCCTAAACCAGACAGAGACCCAGTAAAAAAAGAGAACTACAGGCCAATATCCCTGATGAATATGGATGCAAAAATTCTCAATAAGATACTAGCAAATCGAATTCAACAGCATATAAAAAGAATTATTCACCATGATCAAGTGGGATTCATTCCTGGGATGCAGGGCTGGTTCAACATTCGCAAATCAATCAACGTGATACATCACATTAACAAAAAAAAAGAGAAGAACCATATGATCCTGTCAATCGATGCAGAAAAGGCCTTTGACAAAATCCAGCACCCTTTCTTAATAAAAACCCTTGAGAAAGTCGGGATAGAAGGAACATACTTAAAGATCATAAAAGCCATTTATGAAAAGCCCACAGCTAACATCATCCTCAACGGGGAAAAACTGAGAGCTTTTTCCCTGAGATCAGGAACACGACAAGGTTGCCCACCCTCACCGCTGCTGTTTAACATAGTGCTGGAAGTTCTAGCATCAGCAATCAGACAACAAAAGGAAATCAAAGGCATCAAAATTGGCAAAGATGAAGTCAAGCTTTCGCTTTTTGCAGATGACATGATATTATACATGGAAAATCCGATAGACTCCACCAAAAGTCTACTAGAACTGATACAGGAATTCAGCAAAGTTGCAGGATACAAAATCAATGTACAGAAATCAGTTGCATTCTTATACACTAACAATGAAGCAACAGAAAGACAAATAAAGAAACTGATCCCATTCACAATTGCACCAAGAAGCATAAAATACCTAGGAATAAATCTAACCAAAGATGTAAAGGATCTGTATGCTGAAAACTATAGAAAGCTTATGAAGGAAATTGAAGAAGATTTAAAGAAATGGAAAGACATTCCCTGCTCATGGATTGGAAAAATAAATATTGTCAAAATGTCAATACTACCCAAAGCTATCTACACAGTCAATGCAATCCCAATCAAAATTGCACCAGCATTCTTCTCGAAACTAGAACAAGCAATCCTAAAATTCATATGGAACCACAAAAGGCCCCGAATAGCCAAAGGAATTTTGAAGAAGAAGACCAAAGCAGGAGGCATCACAATCCCAGACTTTAGCCTCTACTACAAAGCTGTCATCATCAAGACAGCATGGTATTGGCACAAAAACAGACACATAGACCAATGGAATAGAATAGAAACCCCAGAACTAGACCCACAAACGTATGGCCAACTCATCTTTGACAAAGCAGGAAAGAACATCCAATGGAAAAAAGACAGCCTCTTTAACAAATGGTGCTGGGAGAACTGGACAGCAACATGCAGAAGGTTGAAACTAGACCACTTTCTCACACCATTCACAAAAATAAACTCAAAATGGATAAAGGACCTAAATGTGAGACAGGAAACCATCAAAACCTTAGAGGAGAAAGCAGGAAAAGACCTCTCTGACCTCAGCCGTAGCAATCTCTTACTCGACACATCCCCAAAGGCAAGGGAATTAAAAGCAAAAGTGAATTACTGGGACCTTATGAAGATAAAAAGCTTCTGCACAGCAAAGGAAACAACCAACAAAACTAAAAGGCAACCAACGGAATGGGAAAAGATATTCGCAAATGACATATCGGACAAAGGGCTAGTATCCAAAATCTATAAAGAGCTCACCAAACTCCACACCCGAAAAACAAATAACCCAGTGAAGAAATGGGCAGAAAACATGAATAGACACTTCTCTAAAGAAGACATCCGGATGGCCAACAGGCACATGAAAAGATGTTCAGCGTCACTCCTTATCAGGGAAATACAAATCAAAACCACACTCAGGTATCACCTCACGCCAGTCAGAGTGGCCAAAATGAACAAATCAGGAGACTATAGATGCTGGAGAGGATGTGGAGAAACGGGAACCCTCTTGCACTGTTGGTGGGAATGCAAATTGGTGCAGCCGCTCTGGAAAGCAGTGTGGAGGTTCCTCAGAAAATTAAAAATAGACCTACCCTATGACCCAGCAATAGCACTGCTAGGAATTTATCCAAGGGATACAGGAGTACTGATGCATAGGGCCACTTGTACCCCAATGTTCATAGCAGCACTCTCAACAATAGCCAAATTATGGAAAGAGCCTAAATGTCCATCAACTGATGAATGGATAAAGAAATTGTGGTTTATATACACAATGGAATATTACGCGGCAATGAGAAAAAATGAAATATGGCCTTTTGTAGCAACGTGGATGGAACTGGAGAGTGTGATGCTAAGTGAAATAAGCCATACAGAGAAAGACAGATACCATATGGTTTCACTCTTATGTGGACCCTGAGAAAACTAACAGGAACCCATGGGGGAGGGGAAGGAAAAAAAAAAAAAAGGTTAGAGTGGGAGAGAGCCAAAGCATAAGAGACTGTTAAAAACTGAGAACTGAGGGTTGATGGGGGGTGGGAGGGAGGAGAGGGTGGGTGATGGGTATTGAGGAGGACACCTTTTGGGATGAGCACTGGGTGTTGTATGGAAACCAATTTGTCAATAAATTTCATATAAAAAAATAAATAAATAAATACACAGGAAAAAAAAATAAAATAAAATCTTAAAAAAAAAAAAAGATACATGATGGAATATTACTCAGCCATAGAAAAGGATGAGCACTTCTTATTTGTGACATGGATGGACCTAGATGGTATTTTGCTAAGTAACAGAAGTCAGAGAGAGACAAATATCACATGATTCCACTTATAAGTAGAATCTAAAACATAAATGCACAAGTTTTAAAAAGTAGAAGACAGACCCACAAATATGGAGAACACACTTATGGTTGCAAGAGAGGAAGGGTGTGAGGAGACGGGGAAATCGGGTGAAGGGGAGTGGGAGACATAGGCTTCCAGTTATGGGATGAGTAAGTCACAGCATATGGATGAAAGGCACAGCACAGGGAATACAGTCAATGGTATTGTAATAGCGTCGTATGATGACAGATGGTAGCTACACTTGTGGTAAGCACAGCATAACATATTGGGCTGTCGAATCACTATGTTGTACACCTGAAACTAGTGTAACATTGTGTGTCAACTGCAATTAAAGAAATTGTTTTAATAATGAGTCTGTTTTAACATTTTTGAGAGAGAGAGAGAGAGAGAGAGAGAGAGGGAGAACGAACAAGGGAGAGGGGCGGAAGGAGCAAAAGAATCTTAAGCGGGCTCCATGCTCAGCGCAGAGCCCAACATGACCCTGGGATCATGACCTGAGCTAGTATCAACCAACTAAGCCACCCAGGCACCCCTTAACATGTATATATATATTTTAAATAGTGACAAAAAGTGGCACTGTTTTCCAGTTTTTCAAATGTCTTGAATGTTTAACTTAATAGAAGAAGTTGGATATCTGCCTTCTGCATTCAATCAGTCACAATATGTTGTTGTGGCGGAAATATATGAAGACTATATAGCCAGAAACACATAGCTGGAAAAGGAGGGATATTTTAATAGCCTTTTCGCATAATAGTGGTTATTCTTTGATACTACATAAAAAGTGGACAAGTAGGAGTCTTCTAAAAGTTAGATGCAATGTGGAATCTGAAACCTTATGAATGAAATTTCATATTCTGATAAATTAAAGTCTACTTTCTATTGTGCACTTTGAATGGATTTTTTACACATGTATGAATATAAAACATGGACACTGATTGGAGAAAAATCCTGGTTCACTCAGCTAGGCAGATCAGTTCTGCAGATACAAGCTTTCCAAAGTCCTTTTTTTTTTTTTTTGAAAGTTTGAGTTTTATCATTAGGAATAAATACTGTTCATTGTTTTCCTTGAAGTAACAGCCTTATTTCCCTTCATTTCTGAGACTATGTCTGTAAATACTCATAACTAAATAACCACAGTTTGTCATTCTTTCTAGTAAAAATTGTGTTTCATGAAAAAAGTCTCAAAGTCACCATTAATGTTCGGTATGCTGAAACATTTCATTATGTATACCTCACATTTGGTCACACAGAATATAAAAAGACATTTCCTCAGAGGTTGGAATTTAATAAAATTAATAATTTTTATGACAATTCAGGATATTATTAGATGAAGCTAGTGTTTTCTGTTTGGTGTTTGGTTGGTTGGGTAGCTGTTTATTTGGTTGGCTGATTTGGTGTTTCATTGGCTGGGCAGTTTGGTGGCTTGTTTTTACTGTGAGTACATGGCAGTGAAGAATATAAAATACAGTTTGGTGCTCTGTCTTGATTTGTGCTAAGATTCTACCAGCAGCTCTGCCTAGCATTTCTTTTGTATCATCACTGCAAATGTTAATAATACACATTATTACTATGCTTGAAAATCATACTTTGATAACTGCCACACTGGATGAGCAACTACTGGTCATCAGAATTAGATGTAAAATTATATATATCTTAAGATAAGTTAGGAGATTTTAAGGATGGTGGAAGAGAAGGGGGTATAAGATGATTTTTAAAAGAAAAACAATTACGAAAACATGGATAAACACTGGACTCTTTTGAGATCGAAACAGAGATGTTTACTTGGAAACACTAGATTGCTCACAAAAAGTATTATGTACATCAAATACCCGTGAAAGAAATTATTACTGTCAATTTATGCTTTAATGCTCTTCACTGGTCTCTAAATGGCACAGAGTACAGAACCTTAACTGACCTAGCACCACTGACATGCTTCCAGTTATGAAATGCTGACAAACTCTTCTGAAGAAATGATTCATTAATATGAGTGTAAAACAAACACATACAGAAAGTTCACATCCTCAGGAAAGTAATCAAAAAGAGAAAACGAGTGTTCCAAATGTGGCACTAATCAGTCCTGGTTTATTTTTGTGTGTTTGCTTTGATTTGGGGTTGTAAGCCGTCACAGGCAGTATTTTTCTGTGTCTGCCGTGTGTGTTATTTGTCTTTTTCATAGGTGAACACTGAAAGGTTGACTACAGGAAGACCAGCTTTTCTCTAATTTTCACTACGTCTGTTTGTGTGTTGATTTGAACTCAGTTTAAGTCTGATTTCCAAACATAGATCAGTTTTCCTTTACTTCTGCAGAAAACAACCAATTCTGAATTAAGAAAAGTCAGATTTTATATCATCTAAAGGTTTTAAAGAAGGGATACACTTAGCAGAACTTTTTCCCCTTTGCCTACAAATACTATATGGAGACGGTCTCAAAGTATGTTTTCAGTACGAGGTCTGAAATGTGCTATTGTTTCACACTCAGGTGAAATATTTAGAATATTCCATCCAGAATATAAACTGCGTAAGAGTAGGAGTTATATCTCATTGGTTAACCACAATATCCTCACCGTCTAGTATAGAGTGTGGCTCCTCCCAGACATGCAATAAATTCTGTTGGCTGGGTCTGGAGAAAAACTACTCTATCACAGAAGTTTGAAGGATCACCTAATATGAGAGAACATACAAACACAATTATCTCATATATATTTATAATTACGATCTTATCTCAGGTGTGTGTGTGTGTGTGTGTGTGTGTGTGTGTGTGTGTGTGTATGCGCTACTGTGATTGCTATTTGGTAAAATCGGAAACAAAATGTAAAAATTCGGCTGAATTTTTGACACTCCTTCTGCTCCCTATCCATAAAATTTTAAAACTCAAATACACACTTTGACAGAGCCAATTCAACTACATTATATTTTGGGTGAATGAGGAGTATAACATTGGAACTTGGGTTTGAGAGGGAAGATTCTGAACACTGTCTCTAATTCCAGTGTAACCTGGGGGGCATTTGCGGAAGGGAGCACATGGCTTGAGACCACGCCCAGCTCAACTAAGTAGCTCTATGTCTGTGGGAAAATACATTAGTTCCTCTAGACCTTCGTGTCTCCATCTTAAAAACAGAAGTAATAATGTGTACTTCTCACATGACTGTTGGTCAGATTAAATGAAGTACTGTATAAAGCACTTAGCACAAAAAGCCAGTGACTGAGACAAAGTAAATGCCCAATAAGTGTTAGTTCACTTCATTTTATTGAAATCCAGGCTTGAAACATAACAGAAAAGACTGCGACGTTTGTAATACAGAAAAGGATACACCTTTCACTCCAATTACATAAGGTATAAAGCCACTACCAAAACCCACCACCAATTTAAAGGTATACACTAGTTAAGAAATAGTCTTAAATAAAACACCTATGTCTGTTTTCCAGAGCATGATCAATGAGCTACTGGTATTCGTTACTGGTAATAACTACAGGTACTAATTCATACTTCCAATTTGGAGTCAATTTTAGCCACTCTCTAATTGTTTCATAAAAGGATTTCACTGTTTAAAAGGAAAGACATGTGGAAATTGCACTACCATGGCATGGCTCCTGCTGGTGCTGATAAACATGGCGCCGTTCAAAGGAACGACCCTACAGAAAAGTATGCGTCGCATGAAGAATACCAATACTACTTCTCATAGTTGGGGTTGTTCAGTATGTCAGACCAACTTTGCCTCAGAGAACTTCCCATAAACGTCTCTTTAAAACAGCCTGGCTCGTATGCCACATTCAGTTCACTTTACATGTTGTTACTAACTGCTAAGTAACAATAGCTACTACTTTCTAACGATATTTCCTATCTTCGTAACATCTTCAACTTGGCCAGACGCTCACATGAGCATATGTGTGTGTTAAACAGATCCAGAAATTACACACCTATGCATTCAGTGACATCCACGTAAAGGGTTAATGAAGTTTTACGACTGGCCCACATTTAATCTAGCCCTTCCACTGATAGAGAATCATGCAAAGGTGGTTACATAACTTCACTGGACTCTAAGTTCCTCTTTTGTAATAGGAATAGAGTTAAAAGAATATACATGTAATATGGACACTCACTCTAAAATGTATGAAAACAATCTGAAAACTGTAGAAAATGGCTTATCAATTAACCCTTTCCTGTCTGCAAAGGCAATAATAATGTACTTTGTATGCTTCACGCAAATAAATAATGGCTGAGATAATTAACAAGTGAAAGAAATACAACTATTCTTTACAGAGTACTTACCAGAGGTGAAACAACGTTCCAAGAGCTTTCACCTGTTTTCATACAATTCTTACCACAGCCCAGCAAGGCAGGTACAGTTATTCCCATGTTTATAAATGCCCAAGACTTGGAATTAAGGTCTTCGGGTGGAGCTGAGATTTTTCACTACTCCTCATAACTGCTTAAACCAAATCACTCAATAATAATGATACTACTCAATAATAATGAGGAGGAGGAGTAGAAGGATCAGTCATCATCACCCTCAGCACCTGTGTGTAGCTTTGGTTTCTTTTCCCCCCATAGCAAGGACAGGTTTTCCTATTTCTGCCATGTTCCCTTATGGCAAAATATGAGCTATTGGCTGGAGTCCCTCCTTTCTATCCTCTTTATCCCTGTCCCTAATCAGTACTACTGCAGTACTCTCTGATCTCTCTCCCACTTCTATGATCCGTTATTTGCACTGCTGCCTTCTAAAAATAACAACACACATGCATGAACTTGCAAAACCAAAAAGCTAAGCAAAAAACTCTAATGGTTCTAAAGTTCTTAAGAAGGCATTCAAGGTTCTTCATGAATTGATTCAACCTATCTTCCCAGCTTTCTCTCCTCCCATGGTCTGCTCCCTGTCCATACCTTACTCTTATTATGTTCACCGTGTTATTCATAATCCCATGCCTTTGTTCATAATAATCTTCCAGCCTGTAACAGCATCCTTCTCCTTCACCATCTATGTTATATTGCCCAAACAGAAATATGAGTCGCTGTGTAACCTCACAATATACCTCCAAGAATCTCCATTTCCTCATCAGTAAAATGAGGATAACAACAGTATTTGCTTATTCATCTACATAAAATGGATACAACAGTTCCTTGAGCAGAGTTTGCCCCATATAAGTGTGAACAATTTCTAGATTATTATTAGCTGAAATTTGTGACCAAGAATTTCATTATCTGGGGCACCTGGTTGGCTCAGTCGGTTGGGTGTCTGACTTTGGCTCAGGTCATGATCTCACTGTTTCCAAGTTCGAGCCCCACATTGGGCTCTGTTCTGACAGCTCAGAGCCCGGAGCCTGTTTCAGATTCTGTGTCTCCCTCTGTTTCCCTGCCCACCCCCCGCTGGTGTTCTGTCTCTCTCTGTGTCTCTCCAAAATAAATAAAACATTAAAAAATTTTTTTAAAAAAGAATTTCATTATTTGATCCGAACTGGCTCATATATTCATCCAACTCTGATTTCAGCTTTTGTGAATCTTTGAAGGAAAGTTTTCAAGTATAAAATCATATTTAAAAAAACAAACAAAAAACTAGGGGCACCTGGGTGGCTCAGTCAGTTAAGCATCTGACTTCAGCTTAGGTCATGATTTCCCAGTTTGTGAGTTTGAGCCCTGCATCGGGCTCTGTGCTGACAGCTCAGAGCCTGGAGCCTGCTTTGGATTCTGTGTCTCCCTCTCTCTCTGCCCCTTCCCCGCTCATGCTCTGTCTCTCACTCTCTCTCAAAAGTGAATAAACATTAAAAAAATTTTTTTAACTAGATTACTTTATAACTTTTCAAAGTAGTTTATATGAGCAAATATAACCATTATAATAATGGACTAAAAGGCAAGCTAACTGTTAAGACCTTCTTGAGTACACTACTAATGAAGTCAAACTGGATTCCTGCAAAGCACAAAATAAGCTAGTCCCTCCATGCAAAGCACCAGTTCATCCCAAAATTTTACTACATATACAATGAAATGAGTGTTATAAATTAAGGTAGGACTCTTGGGAAGAGACAAGCCCATTCGCTGAACATTTTCATTTCTTCATACAACTTAGGAAACCTTTCTGCATGCTCTCTGAACATTCTGCTATTCACACACACACACACACACACACACACACACACACATTAAGCCTGTTTTACAGTCACAGAACATTCACAGTTCAGCATCTGTGTCTGCTCTTCATTCTCTCTTTGCATTAGCCAACTTAACAACTTGGACGCTGTGGCTCTTGCTGTCTTCAACTGGAAAGCAAATGGACTTCAGGGTTCTGACAGCAGCTGGGAGAAGCAACCTATGGACTACACTGAGCCGGGAGACAGAAGCCTTATTATGGCATACACCAAGAAGCAGACTCATCAGTACCCATGCGCTGAGTGCCTACCTGGAAAATACAGAAATAATGAGTCGTGCTCTCTAAGCTAAAGACTTTGCACTCCCAAATGAGGACTGGATTGCTAAGAACTGTAAAGGCAAATTTAACATCAATCAAAACTAGGGGTAAATACCCAATGTATACAACAGCCATTAAATGGTAAAAGGATCATAATATAATATCAGGGTCGTTACTGATACTGTATCACGCGCACATAACAAGTGAAAATAAAGCCTCCCTATGATGCATCTGAAACACTGAAGAATAAGTCACAGAAGATTCATCAGCATCTTCTCAAAAATCATAAATCTACCAATCACTTCTCCAACAGAGAATAATTATTAGAAGTGAAAGTTTACGCAGTTGCTGTGAAACAGATCTAACGCCTTGCATACACTGAGAGAAGAGCAGTAAAAATTCCAGTGGAAATAATGACTAATTATTATTAAATGTGTGACGCTTGTTTTAAAGATAAGTTTTGGACTTAAACAACAGCAACTCAGTACTTCACAAAGACAAATGTAATCTTATGACCGACTCATAGTGAGTAAAGTAGGATGCTAAATTACTTAAGAATAAGTGGGGATATTCTTTAGAGGAATATATTTATCAACAGAACTACCAAGGTTTGGTTTCCAGGTCAGTGCTTATATCTGCCAAGTGTTAAGCCCACAGAAAGAGAAATACACAAATTGATGCTTTAGTACTTCTCTGCTCATCACAACACATACTTCTATTTCAGACCAGATCTGGCATGTTCAGGGTCACATACTTCTATTTCATATTTAAAATAATGATTAGGGGTGCCTGGGTGGCTCAGTCGGCTAAGCGTCCGACTTCGGCTCAGGTCATGATCTTGCAGTTTGTGAGTTTGAGCCTTGCATCGGGCTCTGTGCTGACAGCTCGGAGCCTGGAGCCTACTTCGGATTCTGTTTCCCTCTCTCTCTCTGCCCCTCTCCTGCTCTCTCTCTCTCTCTCTCTCTCTCAAAAATAAACATTAAAAAACAATTTTAAAAACAATGATGAACAGGCATGTCTAGGCCACTATTTGATTCTATGCCCACATATTTATTTCCATTACCAAATAACAATGATTTATATGGAGTAACATACGTAGCACCATATCCCCCTAAATTACAATGCAGAAACTGAGGCACTGAGAACTTGCTCAAGGTCATAAAGCTAGAAAGAGTTGAAACTGAAATTTAAACACAAAAAAATCTGACTCGGGGAGCGCCTGGGTGGCTCAGTCGGTTAAATGCCCAACTTTGGCTCCTGTCATGATCTCAAGGTCCATGAATTCCAGTCCTGCATTGGGTTCTGTGCTGACAGCTCGGAACCTGGAACCTGCTTCAGATTCTGTGTCTCCCACTCTCTCTTCCCCTCCCCTGCTCATGCTCTCTCTCTTTCAAAAGTAAACATTAAAACAATAAATAAAAATAAAAATAAAATAAAATAAAATAAAATAAAATAAAATAAATCTGACTCTGAAATCTGATCTACACATTAGGTGACATATAAAAGCAGGGTTTCCTAGTATTTTCAGAAAAAAAAACAAAACAACACTCACCAAGACAATAGTCCATACAAAAGTAAAGTTATCATGTAAAAAATCAAACATGTCTATTATATTCAAACTACTATCTAGATTCATTTTTTAAAGACCAAATCTCAGTCGATTTGCAGAGCATTTCTGACTTGACAGTTCACAAAAATGAAACAGAAATGTGAGTTTCTACTTGCCACAATATTCTGCTTTGGCCTTAGAAGTGTTCTTAACTCTTTTCCTTTAAAATGAATGTTAATGAGTCCTTAATAGTCAAAGGACTTCATAAATATTCATTAAACATCAAGAGAAGTTGTGTTTCCTTTCCCTAAAAGCTCAAAAAGAAAATAGTTAAGACTCCATAATGGAATAAGCATGAAGAAAGATTAAGTGGAACTGTAAGTATTCAGTTTTGTGTTAGACGTTTATCGGAATGGTTCACATCATTAGAAAACTTAAAAAAAAATTCTTAGTGTGGAGATACTTTTATTTTTGCTCTTATAAGAGGTTCTCCATAGTATCACCTCGGTTGGAGATATTTCCATTTTTATCCTTCATCCAATTCTGAATGATTCAAAGCATTTCACCAACTCTTCATGATGCCTTCTGCACCAATGAACAGTAAAATGGCTATGATGATGTGAGGAAATGATTTTGATCTAAATCAACAGGGCAGGTCCAGCTATTATGAAAGTGCCATAAACCTTCTTTATTTAAAAAAAAAAAAGTTTCACACTGGATTTGAGTCTTCAAAGAATGCATTCGCCAAACTGTTATATTTTACATCAATCCTATACAGCGGTCAGAGAATATTATCACACAGACAGATTTCTCCTGATGAAACCATAGCCTTAAATGTTTCCTAGGTGCCAAAGCAGGGAGATGGCCATAAGACACCATGGCAATGCCAGTGTCCCCAGGGTCATCTTAGGAAATACAAATGGCCTGGCAAGTCCAGTATTAACTCACTGAGAACAAATCTCTCCAAAACCCACCACAGCCGATTCACCGAATCAGGCTAAAAAATGCACCTAGAAAAGAGGAAAAAATGTATTTGCTACTTGAAGATATACAGCAACAATTTTCCCCTTTTCTCTTAGTATTTTTATGTTTTCAACCAAAAAAGATAAACATACAGTTTTCTATAAAGGTATCCCCACAAAGTCTAGGAATTATGAAAGTAGCTACCTTGCCATTATCAGGCAACCATAAATAAGAGACACATCAGTCATATTTGGAGAAGGTAGGACATAAATATTAAGTTGAGAAAATCGGTATGCTTTTTAATAGGATCCCTAGTCTATAATTTCCAATATGAGCCAAATTCAGAATTATTAAATCATTTAAATGATTTTTAATAAATAATCAGATAATTTTCATGGTTTTTTTTTTTTAAGTTTATTTCTCTATCTTGAGACAGACAGAGGCAGCACAAGTGGGGAAGGGGCAGAGAGAGAGGAGACAGAGAGAGAATCCCAAGCAGGCTCAGCACTACCAGCACAGAGCCTGAGGCAGGGCTCAAACCCATGAAGCTGCGAGATCATGATCTAAGCTGAAACCAAGAGTCAGATGTTTAACTGACTAAGCCACCCAGGCACTCCAGATAATTTTTGTTTTGTACTTGACTCTAAAATGTCAAAATAATCCAAATTACACTTTTAAACTCTTAAAATCATTTCCCCAATTGCCTTGTACTTCTCACTTGCTGAAATGTGCGAGGCACTGGGGTATAGGTGGGATAAAGAGAGTCCTTACATGCTTGTAAGGACTATTTAATAGGCTACACTTTGTGGCTAAATAATTGTGTTTATAAGGACACTCGTGCTTTTTCAAATAAAAACTAAAACCAAAATTTTGCTTACCTACCATGCCCAATAAACAAAAACATTTTACATTGCTGGAATTCAGAAACACATAGCACAAAAC
Organism: Felis catus; assembly: GCF_018350175.1. Classification (NCBI taxonomy): domain Eukaryota; kingdom Metazoa; phylum Chordata; class Mammalia; order Carnivora; family Felidae; genus Felis; species Felis catus. The sequence continues at coordinate 125,951,117 of NC_058371.1, forward strand.
AGTGGCTTACAATTATGATAGAAGAATAAAATAATGCAACTCAGAGGCAAAAAATGCTAAAGATTTTTTTTGTGATTATCTACCAGATAATGACTCTTTTAAAGATTAAGTTTATACTGGTTCATGACTTTACGATTATTATACTACCACCTTCATGATGAATATACATTGTGAAATAAATTTTTTTTTTTAATTTTTTTTTAACGTTTATTTATTTTTGAGACAGAGAGAGACAGAGCATGAATGGGGGAGGAGCAGAGAGAGAGGGAGACACAGAATCGGAAGCAGGCTCCAGGCTCCGAGCCATCAGCCCAGAGCCTGAAGCGGGGCTCGAACTCACGGACCGTGAGATCGTGACCTGGCTGAAGTCGGACACTTAACCGACTGCGCCACCCAGGCGCCCCTGTGAAATAAATTTTAAAAAGGAAAGAAAAATAAAAAGAAAGTATACGCTTCTCTTAATTTCTGCTTACTAATTTAAAGTTCAGAATAAGAAACTCAATTTTAGTCTCACATAGTTTGCTTCATTATACATGAGAAATGTCTTTGTGGATGTTAACATCAAAAAAAACTTGGCTTTTTTTTCTTGATTTGATAATACTTTATTTTGGTCTTATTAGGGGTTATCTGCTTCGTATCTTCTATTTTAGATACTCAAAATGTCTTACCTTATGCTGAATCCACAAAGCATGTTTAAAATGTTTACTGATTAAATGAATTTGAACAGATTTAAAATAAATTCTTGCGATGGTTAATTTTATGTGCCAACATGACACAGTTATATAGGGTACCCAGATATTTGGTCAAACATTATTCTGGTATTTCCATGGGTGGGGGGTGTTTTGTGATGAGCGTAACATTTACACTGATAGACTGTGTAAAGCAGATTGCCCTCTCTAATACAAATGGGCCTCACCCAATCAGCTGAAGACCTCAATAGGACAAAAAACCCTGACTCTTCCCCAGATAACAGAGAATTCTCCCTGCCTTCAAGCTGAGACATCAGGTTTTTCCTGCATGCAAACTCAAGTGAAACATCAGCTCTTTCCAGGTCTCAAGCCTGCCCAGTTGCTCAGATGGGAACTACACCACTGGCTCTACTGGGTCTCCAACTTGCCGAATACAGATCTTGGGGCTTGGCTCTCTTTCTACAGAGAACCCTAATACAGCTATTTCTAGTTTTCAAAGCTTCCTTAAATACCCAGGCTTCTTTTAAGTAAATATAAAGTGTTTTTTTAAAGTTTATTTATCTTTGAGAGGGAGGGAGTGAGGTAGAGAGAGAGAGAGAGAGAGAGAGAGAGAGAGAGAGAGAGAGAAAGCAGGGGAAGGGCAGAGAAACAGAGAATCCCAAGCAGGCTCTGCGCTGAGAGTAGAGTAGAGCTCTACCTGGGGCTTGAACTCACAAACTGAGATCATGACCTGGTCTGAAAGCAAGAGTCAGACATTTAACCAAATGACTGAGTCATCCAGGCGCCCCAAATGTTCTTTTAATTAAATACCAAGTGTCTTGGGCCCCTGAATTGTGGTTCTCAGAATTTCCTCCAGCTAATGAAGAATCATAATTTCACTGTCAGCGATAGATCTCATGCATGTAGTGAGAACCCATGCTCTATTGACAGTTACAGGCAGTGTAGCCCGTAATGTCTTGGCACCCTGGTGAGTATCCAATGCAAGCTAAGACTATGAGATCATTAACATCTTATTAGTGTAATGCAAAGTGTCAACATGAGATTAAATACCAAGGATTAAATTCAAATAACAAGATTTCCTCCAAAGCTAAGGTGCACTCACCAACTATGAGAAGATCTCAGATCAGACAACATGATTTTGTTTGCATTTCTATAAATTTCCTTGGGCAGTATCTTTCCCCTCTCTTATCCTCTACTGGCCTAGAGATTTGTATATAGTAATCTTTTCCAACAGTGTTGGCCCCTTGGGAAATCAAATTGTTTAATAAATTTCTAGGTTGAAGACTAGTTCAAAACACTCAACTCTCTACTAAATAAGGTAATAAAAATCACCAGAGGTATAAAAGCAACTGGCAAAAATCTAAGCTTCAAAATACATGAAAAAATGTTGGTGACGAGCACAACCACTTAAAATTTATATTACTAAACAGATAAATATATGCCAGAAATCTTACTTGAAACATTTAGACATTTTTTTTATTACATGCATTCTGGATGTTTTACTAAAGAACTTACTCATTTCCGGTGAATAAAGAGGGGAAAAAAGTACTTCAACATGTTTTCAATAAAAGAAGATGGCTGTGAAAGTAAAACACAGAGTCTGAGGCTGGCCAGAAGAAGCTAAAGGTAAATTCTTTGTACTCCAGAGGTACTCAGACACTTCATCCTAAGATAAATGCCTTTTTCATTCTTTCAAAATGTGCCAACAAAAATGAATCAAGGATATACTTTTTTCTTTTGTTTTTTTCAAGGTTTTCTCTTCCTAAGTCTTTCTAAAATAGTCAAGGAAAGAAATAGTGACAACAGTTAAGAACTCCTATGCTCGTATAGCAACACAGAGTAATATATGGTTTTTCCCGGTTTGATTTTTGTGAGGTCACTACCTCAAGGCACAACTGCCTACAAGGCACTAGTGATCCCCAAGTACCCTTTTCTGAGCTGTAGTCCTGCACAGTCAATGGACTCCTGGATCTCTCTCATTTCCTGCTAAGCAGTCTTGCCGATACACCAAACTAAACATATTTAAATCCTAAGTCCTTCCTCCTTCCTGAAGTTTCTCCACCGTATCGCCTTCCCATCTACACCAGTTCCATCTTTGGCATCTCTCTGACAAATAGAACCATGAAATCCCAGCTGCCAAAGCCAAAATCCTGAGACTCTGCTTACAGGTCTCCCTCTCTCTGATCCATCATACCCAATCCATCAACAACACAATCATTTTACTCTCCTACAGCTTCTGTAATCCTTCCTCAACTCTCCACTGATGCTGTTAAAAGATGACAAATGTGGGGCGCCTGGGTGGCGCAGTCGGTTAAGCGTCCGACTTCAGCTCAGGTCACGATCTCGCGATCCGTGAGTTCGAGCCCCGCGTCCGGCTCTGGGCTGATAGCTCGGAGCCTGGAGCCTGTTTCCGATTCTGTGTCTTCCTCTCTCTGCCCCTCCCCCGTTCATGCTCTGTCTCTCTCTGTCCCAAAAATAAATAAAAAAACGTTGAAAAAAAATTAAAAAAAAAAAGATGACAAATGTGGCCTTCTTCATTTTTTACCTGGTTGCCTACACTAAGCTCCTAATTTCTGTTCTCTAGCCCCACCTTCCTTCACCCACCTTTACACTATAGCCAGAATTACATTTTCTAAAATACACATTCGTTCACTTGCTTAACTCAGCAGTTATTTACTGGGCACCTACCAGGTATCAAGGCTCTGTGGGCCCAACGATGGAAGAGTGGAGAGAAACAGACACAATTCTCTGCCCTGACAAAGTTTATAGCTACTGGAGTAAAGGAGAGAGAATCAAAATAAACCTGAAAGCATCTTAATTATGCTAGGTGCTATGGAGAGAAATGCAGCAGGGAAGGGGGAGAGAATATGCTAGGGGTGGTTGTTATTTTAAAATGGATGGTCAGAAATACCTCAGTGCAGAAGCAATTTTTGAGAAGGGAAAGGTGAAGAGAGTGACGTATGGAAAGGAAGAGTGCTCCAAACAGAGCAAAGAACGAGCAAGAGCCCTGAGGTGAAAGTGCCCCTGGAGTCCTTGAGGAACAGAGAGTACCAGCTTATCCAACACCAGGAACAGTAGTAGGAAGTGAAGGTGGGGTCAGATCCTAGAGCCTCCTGTTGGATGAAACTTTAACTCCACTTGCTATCCCACGATCAGACTACATAGGGCACAAATAAAAGTAGTTAGCCAGAGGCACCTGGGTGGCTCAGTCAGCTAAGCATCCAACATCCGCTCAGGTCATGATCTCATGGTTCATGAGTTCGAGCCCTGCGTCAGCCTCTGTGCTGACAGCTCAGGGCCTGGATGGAGCGTGCTTCAGATTCTGTGTCTCCCTTTCTCTCTGCCTCTCCCCTGCTTATGCTCCGTCTGTCTGTCTGTCTCTGTCTCAAAAATAAATAAACATTGAAAAAAAAGTAGCAAACCAGTTAGAAAATTGCTGTGGTAATTAAGGCAGGCATTGATGGAAGTTTGATGGCTGGTAGTAGTAGAGGTGATGGGAAGTGGTCCAACTGAAGATATATTTTGAAGGTACTGTCACAACCTTAGGTTCCCAGGAAGGTAGAGCCTAAGACAACTGCGTGCATAGAAGTAGTTTATTTGGGAAGGTCGTCCCAGGAAGCAGGAGTGCAGGACCAAGGCTATGAAACAGGGAAGGGGAAAATGGCAACCTGAGGATGAGTTATCTAGTTCGCTCCCACTAAAGGTATTATGACATGAGTTTCAGTGTATCCGTCCTGAGGAACAAAGAAGTGCTCATCTCTCAGTTCCTATCCCGCCCACCGGTCACGTCTGGCCCATGGTAGCTAGCTGCCCCTTCCTTGCAAGCTGTGCAGAATGGCTCCTGCCAGAGTCTCCCATGCTACATCAGAGAGGCTGCAAGGCAAGAGGCTGAGAGGTAAGACAGTATCAAAATTCACCATCAGAAAGCAGGGCCACGCCTCCATGGAACTGGTTGCTACAACTGTGGCAGTGGTAAGGGGTGGTTCCAAGAGGATTCTGAAGTGGTACCCAGGGGTGCACAGTATAGACAGTGTGAAAATAATTCTCCAAATGGACTGTATGTTTTATGTGAGAGATAAAGAAAAGCTAAGAATAATACCACAGGTTTTATCCTAATCAACTACAAGGATGGAACCGCAATTAACTGAAAGGGAAGACCACAGGAAATAGGATTATGTTACTTCCTCCTTAAAAGCCAGTCATGGAGCCATATGATCCACTGGAAGAGTATGTGCTTCCTAGCTTGGGTCCACACACACCTTCAGCTTCCATCCCCTGCTTACAACCTCCAATTAGCCACACACTACCTCTAGTCTCCAACCCAGCAGTTATGCTCAACTTGGCAATCCTCTGGCCGCACCACACTCTCTCAGGTGTCTCTGGGATTTTGGTCATGTTAGTTCCTCCGTCTACAATCTGTTTACTTCTTTTCTTTTCCCAGATAACTTTTTAGTTGCCAACTCAGCTGATCCCTCCTTTTAAGTCAGATACATATCTATCTGTTCCCAAAGTATTCTTTGTGTTTTTCTGCCTCCCCTCCAGAATGCGACCAGGGAATATTTTCCTTGTGTTCACAGGGCACATTACAATATTGGAAGACACGAGGTGTGTAATAGAAGTATGATAAATGAAGGAATAAATTAATGGCTTCTCCAAGTCACTATATGTTTATTTTAGAGATAACAATATCCATGCCCCAAACCATCTTTCCATACTATTTCAATATTTTAATACACCACCTCATCCTCTGACACACTGAAAGTTACGTGTAAAGTCACATCAGTATTTAGTAGCAGGCCAACAATTAAAACTTAATTTTTCTGATTCCTATCAGAAACGGCTACTGCTTTTTCCCAGATAGCTAACTCCTGGACAATAAGCCTAATAAGCTCTAGGATATATTATAGGATTAGGTTGCTAAAGAGTAAAAATTCCTGTGGCATTTTAATACCAATTTTCCATTTAAACTTACAAATAAGACCATCTAGAAGTAAAAGAAAATTGTCCTTGAGAATTTTAAATCTTAATGACTCTTAAGGAGAGGTATAATAATATAATCTGATTTTATGTAGTTGGTCCCATCCCATCTCAGACATACAGGTAAAAGATCTTTTTCAACATGGCTATTACCTACAAAACTAAATGACGTATTTAGTTAATGCTATTGATACAGGGAAGAGACCAGTAAACTTCTCATAGTACTTTCTTGGCTTCATTTCATTTGACTTCTGATGGAAAATATGAGCACATTAGTTTTAGATTCCATATAGGTCTCTGTCGGGTAAACTTCTTGGCCGACTGGATTTTCTAAACCTAGTCCTTTTCACTTGGAACAAATGTGTTATTCCAGAAGATGCCAATACATCATGTGTTACTGATACATAACAAGATTAAGGGGGAAAATGAAAACACTTAAAATGCAAAACATAGTTGGGAAAAGAATTACACAGTAAAGTGACCAGAGGAATGCCCTCAGCCATTTTCTACAAGTATGTGGATAATATCTTCAGGATTTAAGAGTACACCTAGGTCCTATTAAATCTGCAAAATGTTGTAAGTTTAGGGATTAAAATGGCATACAAAAGAAAGCATCATTTTATAATTTTCAGTGAATAAAAACCACTTGTTTGAAACTTCCAAAGTCCTATTAAATGATTAAACGACTCTCATGTTTAGTCACAAGAAAGTACAAACTAATATACTCTTCTGACGTGTGGATCAAATCAGATCACCAGACACTGGCATTTTTATACTTTCCTGACCTAAAATTCCTTTACTAGAAGAGTAAGGCAGAAGATTCTGCTATCTAACTAAAACACTCATCATTCCAGAACTCTGCTCACAAATCTTCCATGAATTCCCACTGCATATGGGATAAAGTTCAAGTTTACTCACCTGGCATTGAAAAAGCAACATAATTCAGTCCAGTGGTTCTCAAACTTCAGCCCCACGTCAGTATAACCTGGAGGGCTTGTCAGAACACAGATTTCTGGACCGATCCCCTGAGGTTTTTTGTTCAGTAAATCTGGGGTAGGACACCAAAATTTACTTTCAATAGGTTCCCATGTAATGCTGATACAGGTCCACAATGTGAAAACCACTGCCCAGTCACAATCTAGTTTTTGGATGCTAATTTCCATTCCCCCACACAAACTTCCCATCCTTTGATTTTGTTTAAACTATTCCTGTTGCTCTTATATCTATGGGCTCTCAAGTTAAAAGACAGAACTTTTAGTTAACCTGTACTCTCCAGGGCAACTGTATTTCAACTGTATTTGAATGCTGTCCCAACTATAGTCCAGCTTTAGCATCACTTGTTATTAGTACTCTGATGTACAAACCTCAAGGCCCTGAGGTCGTTTTCCCGCCTTAACAATGGTCATGGCCCTGAGTGGGAGAAGCATGAAACAATATTCTGGGAAAATGTTTTTGTTATGACTATGAGCTCCTCCTATCTGAGAAGGGCTTGTCACTGCGGGCAATTTCCCAACCACTCTAACCCCATGACAGGAAAGGCGATTCTGCTACATTAACAAGTAGAAAAGTAATGGGCACCTCTGATTCAGACATGAACCCTCCTGGATCATAGACATGCTCTCTTTCCCCCAAGACAATCTTGTAATCTGCGCAGGGAAAGTTCATGATAAAGGTTCAGAAGCAAATCAGCAGATTCCCAGAAGGCCCAGACTCAGGATTATGAACAGCAGCTGTCCCAAGAAGATAGCTTTTCCCCCTTAATTGAGCAAGCAAGGTTGCAGGTGGACTACCCTGCAAAGTTTTTCGTAAAGGAAACATGATCTGATTTCAACCAGAATGAATGGTACCTCTTAATCACAAAGAATTTTCTCATAAACCAACTAATAAAATGACTAAACTGCCTCACTAAAATTTGGATTTCAGAGAGAATATATGATTATAATTGATACCAGAAAAAGCAAACAATAATCAGTATGGGAGCCCTAATTCAATATTTCATTTGTAAAGAGTCTTTTCTGGAGCCAAAGGCTTTAATTATTAGGGAAAAAGGAAAACCCATTATGCTTTCTAGCTACAAGGGGATGGAGTGGATATGTACTTAATTTCGTTTCTGGTTATCTCTTTTGTTATATATAATTCCACAAATATACAAAAAAAAGTTAGAGAATACTATGTTCTTACAACTGATTTTTATAAAATCTTAAAGATTTTATCACTAAAGAATAAAATATTATGGAAGAAAGCCACATGAGTATCAATCCCTTTTTTCCCTTATTCCCCATTATCCTAATTTTGCTACTTCTCACTTCTAGGAATACTTTGGAGCTTTATAGAAATATAATCCACATGCCAAATAATTCACCCATGCAACATCTTCAATTCAATGCTTTTTAGTATAGGTACAAAGTTGTGCAACCATATCACAAGCTGGTATTAGAACACTTTCATTACCCCCAAAATAAGCACCATACCCATTAACAATCACTCCCCATTCCTGTCCCCAGCCCCCACCCCAGACAAATTATGGCTACCAATCTGCTTTCCATCTGTATAGCTTTACCTATTCTGGACTTTTCATATAAATAAAACAATATATATATATGGTCTTTGCTTCTGGCTTCTTTCATTTAGCATAATGTTTTCAAAGTTTATTCATACTATAGGACGTAGCATGTATCAATTCTTCATTTGGTTTTACTGCTGAGTAATAATATTCTATTATACAGATAAACACCACTCTATGTACTCACCAGCTGATGGACAGTTGGGTTGTTTTCACTTTCCATCTATTATTAATGATACTATTATGAACATCTACATACAAGTTTTTTTGTGGACACTAGGTTCTCATTTTGTTTAAGATATATACCTAGGAGTGAAACTTCTGGGTCTCAGGGTAACTAAATGCCTAACCCTTTGAGGAAATGCCAGACTGTTTTCCAAAATGGCTGTACCATTTTACATCCCAGAAGTAGTATATGAGGGTTCCAATTTCTCCACAGCCTCACCAACACTTGTTATTATCTTTTGCTTAGAGCCATCTGAGTGGAAGTACAACACCCTGTGGTTTTGATTTGAGTTTCACTGATAACTAGTTGTATTTAGCATCATTTAATAGGATTATTGGCCATTTGTATATATTCTTGTGTGTGTGTGTGTGTGTGTGTGTGTGTGTGTGAAATATCTGTCCAGATCCTGGCCCATTTTTAAGTGCAGCTAATGATCTTTTTACCATTAATTTGTAAGAGTTTTTATATAATCTGGACTCAAGTCCATTATCAGATACATAATTTGCAAATGTATTCTCCCATTCTGTGGGCTCTTTTTTCACTTTGTTGATGATATACTTGGAAGCACGGAATTTAATTGATGAGATCAATTTTATTATCTTTTTATTGTTGCTTATGCTCTTGATGTCACATCTTAAACTATTGCTTAATCTTATTAATATGTCTATATAATTACTACCTAGATCATTAAGTGACATTTCATTCTTCAATATTATTAAAACTATGTTCCAACATAGTGATAAGGGTTCCCGTTTCTCCACATCTTTGCCAAAGGTTGATAATCTCAACATGTCAATTATTTTGCCGGGTTCCCATTTCTCCACATCTTTGCCAAAGGTTGATAATGTCAACGTATCAATTATTTTGCCGGTTGACTATAACCTGGCATACTATTTTAACTTGAATTTCTCCATTTACTTAGCTTCTTTTCTTATGTTTCCATCTTCTTCTTTGTGGATGGCCTGTTCATGTCTTCTGCCACTTTTTTCGTATTTTTCTCATTTTTGAAGACATTCTTTACATAAAATTGACAGTAAGTATTTCTCAGTGACACATCTTGCAACATGCTTTCCCAGTGTATGGGAGATACTTTTGCTTGTTGGTGATTTGCTTTGTTGAACTACAATCTTTTTTCTTCCTTTAAATCATAGAAACATTTTCTTCTAAGAGATGTGGCATTATATAGCTGCTAATGGAAACGGACACAAAAAAAACAGGCTGTCTTGACGTGAGTCTAGACTCCCCCATGCATGAACTTTGTAATCTGAAACAAAATATTTCACTTCTCTGAACCTGCTTCCTTCTTTATAGAATGAGGATAATGACAGTATCTATCTCCCATTGTGTGGACTTCAAATGAGTTAATATATGTGAAGTGTTTCAAACAATACTTGGAACAGCTATTCTTATTTTCTTCCACACATTTTCCATTTTTGAATTTTCCATTTAGCTTTCTGACACACTTAGGATGATTTTTATAGGTGGTACAGGTGAGGTTTTCATACCTTTTCCCACTGGTTTCCCACGTGCCCCTTTACCTACATCGTTTCCTTATATGTACGTCTTTCTATTATGCTGCATCAGCTATGCCGACCCTAGGCCATAACCGCACTGTAATGACTACAGCCCTAAAACTGTAAAACCTTAGTAAGTTTTCATATCTAGAAGAACAAGTATCTCTATCTTGCTCTTTGCTTAACATCTACAGAAGGAGACATTCACAAGTTAAAACATAAGAGTACTGACATTTGTATTCTTGGATTTGTGAATTATAAAATCACAAATGAAATATGTTAGTGATTGTCTATTAGATGATCAGTATTTAAGGTAACTATAACTATGCCACTCTCTTCTTTAGCCCTAAACACTTTCATTTTGTAGATAAGCCACAGGAATAAGAAACAAAGAATCCAGACTAAGAAGTAAACATTACAGAACTTTTGAAGGGTAATTTTGCTCAAGTATCTTGGAAATACAAAAGGTGATATGAAATCCTCAGCAGATCTTTAAAATCCCTTAAGAAGCAAATACAAGAATCAAAACAAAGCCACAGGACAAATGATCAGACCTTCCCATTCAGTTTGCAAAAACCCAGTCTGGATTCACAATTACTGGAGAAACAGCCAATGGAGAGGTAGAAAAATTAGGATAAACGCTACAGAAATTTTACCTGGTAAAGACAGTTCATCAATTATTCTAAAACATTCTATAGCGACTGCCCAAAACCATAAAACCAAATGTGTAAATCTAAAGGATCCCAGTACAAATGACATCCTACAATGGAAAGGAACAATAACCTTGTAATTTTAGCTTTAAGAAATAAATCTGTTGAGGTGTTAGCACTCACTCTCAGGGTGTAAAGCTGGAGATCACATTTCTTGTTTGCAGTAATAGCTACTCAGGATATTTTACAAGTAATCTCTAGCTTAACATTTGCAGGAAATCTTAGGAAGAGGGGGAAAAAGATGCTCCATTCTTCAATGCAGGATGCAAATTTTTTCTAAAAGCTAACACAAATATATTCCTAACTTTGTCTTCTTCTCACCTCAGATGGTAAGGTACCGTGGCTCAGAACTGAGTAAAATTTGCATTTTCATAAGCACTAAATTGGGACAGCCTAAATGTGGTTGAATACAGAGTACCTCTCACATACTAGCATTCCTATTAGAATAAATAGGAAAACCAAAGCAGAAGTTATCAGTTCTGAGTTTCATTCATACACTGAAATATTTATTCATGGTGATGGTGGTGTGTGTTTTCATAACCTGTTTCTTAAATAAAATGTTCATGTGGCAAAGACTCTGTTTCAACTTTCTAAACATTCAGCCTAAATAGCAATCCTAAAGTCAGATTTAAATGACATTCCTAAAAGAACACAAATTAAAACTGGAATCCTAAATTCTGGTTCCGGCTCTAGAAGTCACAGTGAGACTTTAGTTAAGTCGTCTCACAACCATGCACCTCATTTTCCTCACTTGCAAAAACGAGAAAACACAAGTAGATCATTAAAATTAACTGGGTCTTTTTAAAATGTAGGTGCCTGCATCACATATTTCTGCTGGGTTTACTTTAGGTTATATAGATGTTTGTTTATGTAACGGCACTTTATTTTCTGTTAAAGGAAACCTTCAGCTCCATCATCCCACACACAAACTACTTCCGTTCTTACTTGAAAGGAAATTCCTTTTCAAGGTTCACAGTACATTAGAGACAGCTGCATTACTGAGCTTCCTGCAGAAACTTTAAAACGCTGCAGATGTAGCCCATGCATGACAGGGATCATGGAATGAGACGATCTGAAGCATTTGGATTGCCCCTTCTCTTACCCTCTTTTAATGCTGTATTTGCTAGGGTGTTGCTCGCCAACCTCAAGTGGGAGTGTGTGTGTGTGTGTGTGTGTGTGTGTGTGTGTGTGTGTGTGTGTGTGTTTATTTTAAATCAAGTCCCTGAGACAAGGCAGAGCTCTCTAAAGTGACTATCTTGAGTGCTAATTTCCAAAGCAAGATAAGGTAAAAAGTACATTTCCAGTTAACGACATTTTAACAACAGACCGTCACTACCTATTAACTTCCAAAGAGGCAATCCTCCCATCAACCACACATTCCCTGGCTATGTTTCCATATTAACCTGGAACTCACAAGTGTTTGTCTGGAAAACTCAATTCTGAACTAATAACCAGCAAAACAAGAATACTGAACTATGGTCGTAAGAATGCTGGCAGAGAACTTTTTTTAGCAGAAGCAAAGAAGAGGGTAATGACTTAGTTTATGTTCAGAATAAACAGTCCCCCAAATCACTATACGGGCCACAAAGACAAACTATTTTCATTGGGAATAACATAGTGAATGTAATTGGAGGCGGGTATAGGCTCCAAGAGCATCCAAACAACAATATGGTGGTTTCTGAGGGGAGTTCACAGAACCAAACTCAAAAGATTTCTGGGAAATTATCAGGTGTCCAGTGACTTTTTGGAGACAGAGATTAATTAACATATCTGAGAAAGAAATAGGAAATTTGGGATTCTTGTGTCTGCTTCACTCTCCCAGAAATCCTTCAGTTCATACTTGCATTGTTCCAAGTAAATCAAGTCTTGCTGGCCCTTCTTCATCATTAGGGGCAATATTTTAATAGTGCTAGAATAACTGTTTTATTAAGCAATAGGTCACAGTAATACAGCATTTCATGAAAGAACATCTAAACTGGGTATGTGGTTAAGCCACTTTTGAAACAAATTCTGATAATGCCTTTTAAATGGACATTAATAAAAGAGTTCTTCTAATAAAATAGGTTTGTCTTTGGGTCAGAAAAGCGAATGTAGAGGTTCTACCTGAGGGTAAAGAATGAACTGAAGTTTATTAACTCCAATCCAGTCTGTTCCAAACCCCTTGGGGTAGCTCAATCAATTGCAGCTTTCTGGGCTCAGTTCTGAAATATGTGGGTTAGCAGATTTGGGATGGGGTAGAGGGAACAGCATCTTAAAAGTGACTTAGTGGTTCTGATGTAGGAAATACACTGAACCATGCTGTCAAGAAAACTGCACACTCCTTGTTTCTCAAATGGATGAGTGCATATCGCTCACCCACTGATTCCTCTTCAACAGCCACTGAGCAAGCCTTCAGCCAGTGCTCCCTGAAACACCTGCATAAACCCTCAAGTCTCGCCAGTTAAGCCAGAAAGAGGCAGAATATCACCTGATCCTGAATTCGGGTCTCTTCTACCATACTGCACCAAGCTGCCACAAAGAAAACACACTGGCCAACTGCTCTATTATTGTTGGCAAGCACCAAAATTTGCTCAAAACCTTTACAAATGAAACCCAGCTGCTTAAGCTCAATACCAGATGTCTTCTACAATGTGTGGCTTTGATAGATTAAATTGAGCATAAGAAAGAGATGAAATATATGAAAATCTAATTTGCAAGATGTTTGTCATTAAGTCCGTGGAACAATAAAAGAGAGAAAATTATATTTTTCAATGGAAGAGGTTAAGTAGGGTAGATTAATAATATTCATAATAGCTACTAAAATGCATGTTATGAATAAACTGTTAGTATTATGTTCATAAAATCCACGCCAAAAACAATCTCCAGAAATGCCTACTGGAAGAATGTCATGTGTCTGTGAAATCACATGATTTAGCACAAGGGTCCTTTTCCTTTAGACCCACTACTCCCCAGTTTGAACACGTTTTCACTCAGGGCATAGGAAATTAAGTAGGAAATATTTAGTGATATTCTCTGATTTCAATAAACTGTAATAATCCTATGAAAACATACATATAAGAAACATGTGTGTGTGCGTGTGTGTGTGTGTGTGTGCGTGTGTGTGTGTGTGTGTGTGTGGAAGTAAAAAGGCAATTTGTTGAGCAGCCTCAATTAAGTGGCACCCACCCTTCCTCTGTTACCATGTCACACGGAACTCTTTGTTGTTGTTGTTTTCCAGGCCACTGCACAGGTCTCAATAGCTTCGGCTGATGTCAGAGCTGAAGTTAAACTCAGAGAGCCGCTCAAATATTCCTCCAATGAGCCGCTGCACATGCCCTCACTCAAACGGGCTAATGGTTCAAGGGTAAATACAGCATATTACTTTTACAACATTAACCTTTTTTTTCTTTTTCAAAATAGAAACATAAAAAAGACTTTGCAAACGGAATGTGAAAACAATACTCAATTGAGCTTATTAACTCTAACCAAGACAAACATGCTGTGGGGATTTAGCTCCATAAGAAAATGCATGATTGTTAAAATGATACGCAGTTACAATTGGCAAGTCATTATTTTTTCATAGTTGAGAAAAATATTGTCTTAGTTTTCTTTAGAGAGAAAGCAAAATAAAGCTAAACACTTCAGCAAAAACATAGTTTGATGATGAATATTTCTACAAACATAGTAACAGAAGGATAATTTCATGCCGAGTTTGCAAAACAAACTTGGCCCCAGATTTTCTGAAGCTCCATTGCTATTGGCCTTGGCATAGCTTGTATTTGAAGGAATGAAGGAACGTAAGATGCCTTGTTATATTAAATTGTCTCCCACTCAACTGGTATCTCATCAATAAAGTTCCCACATCACAGAAGATCCGTAGATGATAACAAGTGACGTAAGTCACTGTTTCCTTATATGTAAAACCCCCTTTAAAATTGTGAAGATACCAACATACATATAGGACGTTATGTACTACAGGATACTATGAACCAAAAATCTATGAACCAAAGTCAGTTTTCTGCATGTACTTGTGAGGTTTAGAAAAACCTCATGAATTAGATATGTATGTCAATTTTCCTTTAGACACCAGATGGGATCAAAAGCATAATTTCAGACACTAAATTCTCAGAATCTGAACAAAAAAAAATGTATACCACTAGCCTACAACTTGTGGTCTGTTTAGGGATCATTATGCAAAATTTACAAGAGGTTCTTTGTGAGACATAAGGTTTACCAAGTACCTTTTTCAACAAAGGAGTGAAAATTATATATAACAATCTGAAAGAACTAGTCTTCCAAGTGATTACACTACTTGTTTTATATATTATTTTTGCCACCACCTGTATCTTAAATTTTCTATGGCATCTTTTTTTTAAAGAGCAAAAATAAAAATGTTATACCCCTTCATTTACTGTTAAAATAATTCTGTAATAACTACAGAAATATATGATCATTATTTTTGGTAGTACCATTTCCTGGATACCAAAGTTCATATGAAAATATTAAGGTGTTTCTTTTTTTTAATATGCTTTTTTTTAATATTCATTTATTTTTGAGAGAGAGACAGAGTATGAGTGGGGGAGGAGGAGGGAGAGAGGGAGACACAGAATCTGAAGCAGGCTCCAGGCTCCGAGCTGTCAGCACAGAGCCCGACACGGGACTTGAACTCACCAATGGTGAGACGGTGACCTGAGCTGAAGTCAGACACTTACCCAACTGAGCCACCCAGGCGCCCCACTATACAGTGTTTCTCATAATTTTTCTAAACATACAGCTAATTCATTTAGTAGCCAACAGGAATTCCTTATAAGCGAAAAAGCACTATTCTATTAAAAATGACAGTAGCAGCTATATTAACTGTTTTTGATTGTCAAACTAATCTAAAACTTCTTCTAGAAAAACTTCTCCTGCTCTGTTGGAAGCAGGGTCTGGGTCTGGGTCTGTTGTCTGGTGCCCATCTTGGTATTGCTACACACACCCCAGCTGGGTTACATTTGACTACTGCAAGGATCAGCTGCCAATCAAATTGTCTCTCCAAAAAGAAACTGGAAATAAGAGACAGTGAAACATTGATCAGCTAGTTAACGCTACAGAACTCAACAACAACAAAAAGGCCTTGGAATATCAAGGACACCATTTAGGGTCATGTGCAAAACAATGAGTATACCTAGGACAGCGGTACCCTCTATGTGCTAAGCATTGTGCTATGCACTGGAAACACAGCAACAAATAAAATGGGCATAGCTTTTTCCTCCCAGAAATGGAGCTTCCAGCAGGAGAGTGACATGTAATAAGTCATGATATGTACTGTAAAGGAAAAATAAAACTTACAATGAGGGGTTGTATCAAGGAGCTCTCATCTATTTTGGATTGCTAAGGAAAACTTCATGGCATTTAAGAGAATGGATAAGCAGAGCAGAGAAGCAAAGAACTTTCCAGGTTGTGGAAAAACTCGATGTGAAACACCTGCAAAGATACAAGGTTTGGATGATTTGGGACAGTGTAAGATGGTGGTCAATGACTAGGGAGATGAGCTGGGAGTCAGGGGCCCACTGATACCAAGTCTTGCCAGCTATGTAAAGATCTGTTCTTCACCCTAAACGCAAGACATCACCATGGAAGAATTCTAAACAGAAAGAAGGAAAGAGACACAAGAGGAAAGAAGAAGGTAAATGTCCATGAGACCACCTCAGTCACAGATGAATAGAGGCTCAGACCCTCATGGACTCTGGGTCCCACGAGGCCTGTGTTTGCCTTAGCTTTTCTCTGTATCTCCACTCAACTTCTCTACTTAAGTTTCTGTTCTTTGTGACCCAAATACCAATGCTAATAACATGATTTTATATGAAAAATTAACTAATTACTGAAGGAATGTGACAGAGATGACATAAAGCAGAGAAATTAGTTAATCCAAAAGCCACAGCTTCTGTAATATTAGAAGAAAAATGGCAGGATCTAAAAACAAGACTAAGGTTATCCTGAGTGCACAGTCACAAAACTTCCTTTAGGTATTTTAATGTTAACATTTCCACAAAAAATCCACCAAAATGGGAAAATTAACTACTTTACAAATGGAAAAAAGTATAATAATCAAGACCCTAAGAGTTCGTCTGAACCTAAAATGTTGCAAAAGAAAGCTTGATAGGCAATTTAACTGATAAGGATAATTTTCCTATAATTCAATTGTCAATATACTTTCTCTTATTTAAGGATTTGCCCAATGTCCTGCATGGATTGTAAAATTAGATCTGCATTTGTAAAATTAGGGGACAAAAAACACATTCATGGGACACCTGAATGGCTCAATTGGTTAAGTGTCTGACTCTTGATTTCCGCTCAGGTCATCATCTCAGGGTTCATGGGATTAAGCCCCATGTCAAACTCTGCTCTGACAGGAAGGAGCCTGCTTGGGATTCTCTCTCTTCCTCTCTGCCCCTCCCCTACTTGCACGTGCTCTCTCACCCTCTCTCAAAATAAATAAACTTAAAAATATATATCTATATATTTTATATATCCCATATATATTATACATATCCCATATATATATATATTATATATCCCATATATATGTTATATATATCCCATTATATATATATGTCATATATATATGTCATATTATATATATATGTGTATATATATATATATACATATATATATATCCTGGCAGTTCTAAGACAATAAAAGATTTGTAAAATGTTATTTCAGAAAAAAAAAAGTGTCATTTCAGAGTCACCTGGCTTATAGAGACAAAAACAAAAAAACCCCACCTAATTTGAGTTACTCTGATCTCTGATCTAATACTATTATTCTTCCAGAAGCCTTCATGTATTTGCAAGTTAAAAATTAAAATTATATACACACACCCAAGACTTACTTATGCATATGGTTGCCACCACTGGTGAGCATAAATTCCCATAACAAAGGTAAAGCCAAAGGATTTGAGTTTACACTCAATAGCTGTGTGAATATCTATTATCCAATATACTCTGCAGAATTTCAGTTGAGAACTATAGTTTAGCCACTTTCCTCCAGGTAAGTTACAGAGATCAAATTTCTTACATCTGTGATGCTCACCACTTGCAGTTACTGCCGATTAATAGCCTGAGATTAATTGTTGGACGTGCTGCATAATAGCTGTAGTAGAAAACATTTTAAACACAGACCCACATTGATGCATTTAACAGCTGTGTTGGTCTAACAGTTCAGATTTTCACTGTATTTTGCCATATGGTAACAAGGATCATTTTTCACTTAAAAATATTACCAAAAATTGATGCCCTACAGTAATATTACCATTCTAATTTTTAAACTGCACATTCACAGCCATGTTTGTTAGCCTCCCATTACTGTATTCTCTACGTGCCTTAAGTTTGGTTAAAATACTTAATAACATAATTTTTTTTTTATTTTAAGTTAATGCCAACCAGATCAAATGTAAATATTATAATAGGAAACCTATGGAAAATGACCTGGCAATGAAAAGGCAGAATGTAAAATCTGGTTATATAAAGCCATAGGAGCCGTGAAGACTGGGACTTATTTCTGTGCACTAGGTTTGGGGATTTTCCCGTATTCAAAACCAACTGATTACTACCTTCCTATCTCACCTTTTTTTCCTGTAACTCATTATTGATGTAGAATTACTCCTAAAGACAAAAAGTTGGCTGCCAATTTTGATTTTAACCTAACTGCTATAATAATCTATTACCATGATTTTATGAAGGGGGGAGGGGGACACGTAGAAATGTTCACATATATAACAGGAAGCTAAATAAAAATCTCACCTTTTTTAATGCCAGAACATGAGACCCATCCACATCAGGAAAGGCACACTGTTGCCACCAATGTGTTAGAACAATAAACAGAAAGAGTCCTTTAGTTTTTAGGTCAATTTATCACATTTATAACCTCACTAAATTCCTTTGACAGAACTTAAAAAGAGTAGTAGTGACCAAAATGACACATTGCACTGCGTTCATTACAATTGCCTGTGATTTTCTCCTGTGTTTTGAAAATAAAGGGGCAGGTTGGCATAGACAGTGCAATCCTCAAAATAAAACATTTCAACCAGAAGTGAACACTGCTGATTTTTACCACTACAGGTGATAACTGCACTTTTAGAAAAAAGACAATTCTACATTTCATGATCCTAGCTTTAAAAAATCCATTCCTAAAGCAATCACAACATGCCAATATAAAAAACACAAAGTTCAAAACTTCTACCAAGATGTACTTTTGTTTCCCTTTTTCTCAAGCCTGTGTCTCCTCAAGTTAAAACATTCAGATAAGATTTAAGCAATAAGATTTCGGTTGATGAGTTACACTAGCTACTCTGGTCCAGTAAGAAGAATTCGCCTTTCCGCCTACTGTGACTCTACAGAGCTTTGTTCCATTTATGGTAGAACTGGAGTACTGTACATATTCCTTCCATAAAAAACTTCCACGTTTCCATATGTTTAATTAACAAAATGTTTTTAGTAGCCAGTAGCTCACATTCTCCAAACGTCTCAAGTTGTCATTTTGAAATACATTTACTTTTAACAAGGATTTAAGGTCTCAGAACAGTAACTTTGGCTTTGTCATTCATTTAAGAATCATGACCACTTCATTTGTCTGTATTTCGTGTTTACCAATTTTGTGACCATCATTCCCACTGAAGGACATGCACAATTAATGATCATAAGGCATTACAAGCCATCAATGAATATTTAACTTGGATAGTCAAAGTTGCTTACTCTTGGTTGAACTAATAGTCCCTGTCCGTAGCACATTCTTTCTTCATTGGAGCAAAATCATAAAAACCATGAAGCTTATTGTTTGTAAAACTGTTATCAAATGTTACGGGTAGAGAAATTCCTTTTAAAAAAATTAAAAGTTCATTGGTGACAAAGGCGGGAATACAAATTGGGGTTTAGTATGTTAATTATACTAAGATGGGTTATCAGATTCTTTTTAGATCATGTCTCAATTTACATTTCCAGCTTGGTTGTCCCCTATTCCTACATAAACTATTATTATAATATGAATAACAACAGATACTCCCAAAATAGTAGGTATTACAGACACTGTTCTAAGTGCTTTACATGTACTTACTCATTTAGTAACCAAATCAACCCTATGGTATTACTCTTATCCCCATTTTACAGTTGAGAAAACTGAGGTACTAATAAGATACCTCATTTGAGTGGCAGAGCTAAGATACAAACACAGACATTCTGGGTCCAGAGTTAATATTCTTAACCACTGTGCTGTAGAAGAAATCAGTAGAAGCACACACACACACACACACACACACACACACACACACAAAAGAGCTGTGCATAGAGAATTTAAAAGACTCTGTTACCTAGAGGAAGGCAAGGAATGTCCCTGGGCTTCAATCTCCTCACAAGAAAAGTAAGACAGTTATACAGTATTATTTTAAGATGTATTCTAAGCCTAGTATTTATGATTCAAAAATTCACACTGTAGCATATGGCCTCTGCTTTTTATTGACATAAGCCAATAATGCATTAAGGTATTCACATTTTTCAAGGAAAATGCAAAAAGATAGTGAAAAATTACCCTCAGGCAATCAAGAGATAGTAGTAGATTGAATAAAGGAATAAGAATTTCACCTCAGAAGTATCATACCTCGAGCTTCCTGGAACATTCTTAAGAAACAGTGTCCCTGGGGCTTTTCTATTCCTTTCTGGAAGGTGCCATATTATAACAATTTTCAGAAAATAAATTAACAAATCTGGCAAGTGAACTACCTACTGTTCCTTCACAGCAATACATAAAACTCCTTTGGATTACACTTATCCAGAAATTAAAAGCTTTTTTTCATAGAGCCGACACAGCATATAATATTTTCATAGTGCCATGGAATATTTGAGATCATGAAAACACCAGTCGTATAAACGCCAATCAAAAGCACATGCCAATTGATAATACATACTTCTCCAATAAATAGTATTGCCAAACTGGCTCCATAAAATGCATTCACAAGGACGTGAGGTTGAACTGTAAATGCATTTCCATCTCATACATATTCCCTTTGTCGCCTGGCTTCATATTCGATAGCCACTTTCTCCTCATTTCCCACCTCATGACTCCCTCGTTGCAAATCACTATCACAGACAGTTGTTTCATTACGTTACCTTTCCTCTGTCTTGCAAACAGTTCATCTACTTTTATAACCACTCTTTTGTTTCAATTCTTTTAAGTAACGTTTAAAAATTGCCATCCTTTGGTCAACTTCATACAGGAATAATTCTGCACAAAATAATCACTGAGCAAGCCCCCGTTCTTCAATGTGGATAAACATCTGACATAGTCACAATTTATAACTATTGCTATTATAAACCCAGAGATTTACTCAATGCTTCTACATAAAAGTTGTAATGAACTTCAAAGTTAATTAGCTAAACCTATAAAAATCTAACAGCATCCAAATTAAAATGAACAAAACAAAGTTTACTGGAATCATTTTCTTAAATTCTTCACATATAAACTGCCTCAGTATGTTGACAATCAACTTCATATTCAAAGTTCCAAACTGGACTGGATTTCATTCTTAATTACTAGAGAAAACAGAAACTTTGAATGCCTTTAAAAGCCTCCTAATACACTATCTAGAGAGCTTTTGCCCAGACAGAAAGAGTAGTAAAATTACAGAGCAGTTGGAGGATGGGGACTGGGAATGTTTAGCCACTTCTGCCCTAAACTTTCCCTTCTGTGATAAAAGCCACAAAACCTGACACTAACGCAGCCCCCTGTCTGCACTGTACCGTGGGGCACTGATCTTCTTACCCCTCGTGTGCATAGACAGAAGAATGAGCAAGAAAATGTGAAGCTGCCAGTTTGGTTCTTCCAGCCAACCCACTGCAGCAGGAGAGCAGTAAATGTGACCCGCCTGTTTCAGCCTCCTGTTTCTTGCCTTCGCTCCTTTCACGGAGGCTTCTCTGCTGCCACTCTTGTCAGAGCTTCGGCAAGCCTGCCAGCAAGCCTGAGACAGGACCGTGAAAGACAAGCCTGTTACAAACTGGTTCTGTCACCACAGAGACTTCAACTGATCACCTCGTGGGGAGGACAACAAAGGGCGGTGAGGGACCCTGAGCTGGATTGTTTTCTTAAGAAAGGAGCCCCACCCGGCTGCCCGCACATGCGGGGGATCTGCTCTGCACTGGCCGAACCAGAGCTCCCCAGGTCTCGCAGGCAGTTAGGACGGGACTGCAAAGCAACACACATCTAGACTTTGCTGTCATGAAATAGCGTATTTCTTGTGTCAAGGCTGTTTGTCTTGCTTACAATGTTAACTGGGAATTGCAGAAACACGGGGGAAAAAATGTTTTCTTTGGTGAAATGATACAGATATTGCAACACACGTATGGCAGTTTGCTCACCTGGCTGTTTAAAGGATGAAGCAGATGGCTTTGAATCAAGGGCACAGGTATGAAAAAAGGGTCCCATGTGAAGAGTATCTTTAATGAATATTTCAAGTTAAAATACTTCAGTTAAGCTATTCATTAATCAGCTACTTTTAAATGACTATAGTTTGACGTTTCCTATGTAGGAAAAAAGTACTGTGAACCTAACCAATCTTATTAACGTGAGTTATTTGTTTTAAGATTTTAACTATAATTGTGTCTCATCGTCAACTATGAACAGTCTGTAAAATTTCACCTTCGATGACACTTTGAGTGACCTTTTTAACACTAAAACTGTTTTAAAGGCCATTTTGTTTTCTCTGACTCTGGGAACTGTCAACACTGAAAGAACAGCAAGAAATACAAATAGAATGGACAGTATCTGCAGAAAATACAATGTCACCAGAGATACAAACAGAAGTAGTTATTAAATCCCATTTATCCCATTACATGATAAAGAATTTATGATAATGAAAACAGACACATCTCTTTTTTTATTTTTTTAATGTTTACTTATTTTTGAGAGAGACAGAGACAGAGACAGAGACAGAGACAGAGACAAAGACAGAGTGTGAGCGGGGGAGGGGCAGAAAGAGAGAGGGAGACACAGAATCTGGAGCAGGCTCCAGGCTCTGAGCTGGCAGCACAGAGCCCGATGCAGGGCTTGAACTCACGAACCATGAGATCATGACCCAAACTGAAGTCGGAAGCTTAACGGACTGAGCCACCCAGGCACCCCAACAGAGACATATTTCAATGCTTGTATCTCAGATATCATCAGAATGTGTTTACTTGGTATTTTAAGAATTATTCTCTCAGAAAAAAATCTCTGCCATCTTCTCATTTTTAAGAGACACCCCAGCCCTCTACACACAGGAGCACCTCCCAGCACTAGCTTTCTAGGTGCCATTCAAATCTGTTCTCTAGTTTGGAAAACCAACAACTGCTCTTTTATGAATTTACAAATACTACTATCAATCCAACACCTTCAATGCACACTTTCGAGAAATAAAACATAACAGAAATATAGTACTTTTAACCATATATGTAACCTTGGGATATCCTAAATTTAAGAAACTACACATTCTGCATTTCTCAGAAACCATGCAACTTACGTGCCAGGAAACTGTAAGTCGAGGGTAGTAGTCTTTCAGTATCATTTATCCACATCCCTTGGAGCGAAGAAGGGAGACTGAGGCATACTAAAATGAACAGGAGTGATCAGGAGCAGAGAGTAATATGTGGGAAAAGAAGACAAAAATCAAGCAACAGAATCTCTTGTTCAAACCTTTGCTATTCGGCTCAAAGCCACATCACGACATGGTTCCACCGCCAACTTGGAACCCAGCCTTGAGCTTTGGGAGGACGGGCGAATGGCTGAAATGTGGGACAGCTCCCACTGCCACTCCATTTCCCCAACATGAGCGGCCAAAAATGGTTCCAAGCCTAAAGAGAGAGCTCTCACCTTAGAATCCGAATTCAGTTCAAACAATTCATATCAGCGACCATTTCTTACTCTATGGTATGTGCTCGCTGAAATAAACATACTCAGGAAGTTTACAATGCCACAAAAAAAAAGCAACCTATATAATAGAGAACGGTAAAAAAGGTAGCATATTTTAAGAAGAAGTGTCCTCAAATGGAATAAAGATGGAAAATCAGGGTAAGGCATGGATTAGACTGGGCCAAAAACTGAAGGGAGAGCTGGACGCTGAAATAAGAATTGAATTTATATAGCAACAGAGGAGACGGAAAGGAAGAAATTATATGAGCAAGGATTAGAGGTAGGATTAAATATTTCATTTGTGTAATAGCATGAGAAGAAAAACCCTACTGGCGCAGACAGTTCCTATTAGCAAATGGCTGGAGAGAAACCTAGACAGAGTGGAACCGGACTGTGCAGGACTCTGAACGTAGATTATGGAGTTTAGACTATATATTACATAAATAACTAAAGCCTTTTTGAACACTGACTGGCTTGATGAAGTAAAAAAAAAAAAGTGTAAAATTTCAGCTTATAGGATGAGTCTCCGAACCTGAATTTCCAACTTTGTAAGAAGTGAAAATGAGAAGTGTGAGGAGAGGTTTCTATTTAGTCAAACCTTGTGGAAATATAGATTTCTTCCTTCCATTGATAATATTAAGAAATTCAAAATGTATCCCTCTTAATTCCCTCCAGTTTGCCTTTATTGTTTAATATACGCTGGCTGCATGTTTTATAAAATTCATAATTAGGTTCCAGGTAACCCGGCTCAAAAGATCTAATGAAACTCTCATAACGTAGATCAGAAATCTGGTTTAGGGAAACCACCGAGACTTGCATATGACTTAACCCACTCACATACAGTATACACCCAAGGAGGTTTCAAAGAAAGCTCTCTGAGAGAATGCTAAAAGAAAGGTATCAATTTGAAGATCTATACCCGAGAGAAGACCAAGGAAAGAGAAAAGGAGGACTACCTACATGAGTACAATTTGCACTGCTGTCAACTGTAGAATTCTTTTGTTTAAGTTTATTTATATATTTTTGAGAGAGTGAGTGAGCAGGGGAGAGGCAGAGAGAGAGGGAAAGAGAGAATCCCAAGCAGGCTGTGTACTATCAGCACAGAGCCCAACACGGGGTACAAACGTGAGATCGTGACCTGAGCCGAAATCGAGAGTTGGACGCTTAACTGAGCCACCCAGATGCCCCTCAACTGTACAATTCTTAAACAGACCCACCCATTCTAGATTCATGTGATGTAGACAGCCTAGTTGTGCAATCTGTATAACCGTGCCCAAATCATGCAAACTCTCTTCTACGGTTTGGTCATTACCTGACTTAAGACTGTTATATAAATTACACAAGTAAATGAATATTAGTTACTGAATACGGTGCCCAGAACATAAGAGGATATCAGAAAGTGGTCAATTTCCAAAAAACTCACTAATCACTCCCCTGCCTCCTGACCAAAAAAAAAAAAAAATCCCTGTTAACAACGTTATTTAATGTAACATTTTGCCAAACTGTTCTCATCATAAACACTGTGCTCCCTTAAAAATACAAAATATGTCTTATGTTAAATCTGGTTTTAAAAATTCAAATTATATCTGCAAAGGCAAGTTTTTAGTCAATTTACTTTTACTTAATTCATTGAATATTCATATAATTGCAGCAGAGGTATATGAATTCATTTTAAATTTTGAGATTACTGTTCTAACAGTTTCAATTTGTGACTTATTTTTACATAGAAACTACCCAAACCTCCTGATTTTTATGTATATAAACAGTTTTGAACTGAATTTGGGGAATTGGATCTAGTAAATGGGATATAAGAACATTTCTTAAAAGACAGTACCTGCCTTCAGGACACAACTGACCCTGTAGGTTGAGGACAAACATACAATTAAATAATGACAATGCAGTACAGTAACCGCCTGGGGAACTGCAGGAACACGGAAAGTACAGTGGACAAAGATGAATTCTGACCAGGGGTGGGGACTGAACTTGTGGGGGAGAGGTATTCGAACGAGGTCTTCAAAGAGAAGTAGGAATTCACTGAGTGAAGGGAGGGCAAAGGAATCCTAAGCAAAGAGAAAGGGCAGGACAGAGACTCACGAGTAAGAAAAAGAGCAGTGTTTGCAGAGAACGTGGGAACCTGGAAATGCCTGGAGAACAGAGACGTTAGGATGGAAAAGTAGATGGCGGAGGTGGGAAGGGCCTCATATCTCATATTGTGATTTCTGTCCTGTATACACGGGAAGCCATGCCTTCATTTCTGGAGGAGGTATCTTCACAGTTTATTTTTCCATTATGTGTACTGGCTACAACTGCTTCTTGCGGCTGATTACATTTCCAAAGAAAAGAGTAAAGATTTCAATGATACGATGAAAATACATTCCTTTGTATCTAAGAAAATGTAACAATATCCTCATTATTCCTGATGAGAACAATAAGGTGAGTGTTATTTTCTTTATTATTTGAATATCCTTGCTAATACTGTTTGGAAGGACATTAACTTTTTAATTAAACTTCTGTTCAAACACACAGGCACGTAAAAACAAGCTATTTCCTTCTTCCTTTTGTAAGCTATAGCAATTTAGGTCCCTACCATTCCAGTGAGTTTTGCCTGAAAACATGTTTTAAACTTTTGTACTAGTTGTACCCAAACGAGAAAAGTACACTCAGAACTGTACTGGCTAAAGCATCTTACGACTCTGATTTTCAGCACATTCGCACATTGTGTGATACATTCACACAATGGTGTAAAAAGTGACTCCATTATGGGGGAAAACGTGGACAATAGAACCCAAGTGTACAAAAACATTTCTCCTGACTCCGGGGTTTATAAAGACCACAACTTCGGCCGCTTTCAGGCTGCCTGCCTCCCCACCCTGTTCTCCTGTGCACATTCCACATCACTGGTCATCAACAACCCGAAGCTCCCTTCAGCTGCACAGTGAAAGACCAGCACATCATTACAAATAAACAATCCCTTCCTCCCTCCAACAAGTGACACATTATTCTGAGCACGTCTTCTCTCTGCTTTCATTGCTCTGCCAAGGTCCCCCGTGAGTGGGAAGGGGTAAAAAGAGAGAGAAAATATCCCACAACTTGTCTAAAGCATGTAGAGGATGATTTGTGTTCTTACTTACGGGATATGACTGTCACTGTTGATCTGCTTTCAGGCCTAGATTACATGTGATAAGGGCTGACCTTCTTTAAGTATTCACACATTATGCACTCATGGAGAGCAGGCAGGACACAAAAGTCCTTCAGATGTTCTGGACATCAATCAAGTGCACAGCATGGAGCCTGCCAAACTTTTCTTCCATTTACTCAGGGAGAGGAAGGGGATTGCAAGACAGACTTAATAAAGTTTAAAGCTATGCCACAGTATATTTGGGGAGACCATTGTTATTAAAAGGGTGCTGTTCGAAAAAAAATTCTCTAGAGTTACCACTAGCAACAAAAAAATTCACACACAAGTATAAGGAGACAACTAGATCTCCCTCCAGCTTTAAAATTTCAAAACTTTTGTTATAATCCAGGTTTCAATGGCTTTAGCAAGCTGCTATTTTTTTCCTGAAATAATTGTTCATTAAGGATATATTTCAAAAATTAAAAATATAACTTTTTATGACAATCATATATAAAAGGTATATATATTTATATATATACCTTTTTTTTTGAGGCATTTATAAAGGTAGTAGAGGAAACACATTGCTACAAAATACTCTGAACATATCTTAATATAATTTAAGCACTAATCAACAACACAAACCATTTTTCACCTAATACAAATATGATTATTAACAGGCTAGAGCCCCAATATTACATGATAGACATGACAATATCTTCTGATACAAGCTTTCAGTTGATGGTCTTTTATTCTTGCCACTCCCAACAGCTCATTAAGGGGATTTGAGATGGCTTTTGAAAAAGAACAACTAAGTCCCCAACTGGATTCTCCTAAAACACTGTTACACTGTGTACTTGAAGGGTATAATTTGACCATCAGTACAACCAAACCCATCAAAGCAAAATGCTTTGTGGAATTTTAGAATAGAATGATATCTTAAATCTATGACAATATCATTTACTTAGTGATTGCAGAGTTCTTTTTAAAAGCTCATGTCAGACCATGAATATAACGAGGATATGCGCAGCCTGCATACAAAATAAGACTAGACACAAAAAGCAATTAACATTTTTTTCATATGAAATTTATTGTCAAATTGGATTCCATACAACACCCAGTGCTCATCCCAACAGGTGCCCTCCTTAATGCCCATCACCCACTTTCCCCTCCCTCCCACCCCCCATCAACCCTCAGTTTGTTCTCAGTTTTTAAGAGTCTCTTATGGTTTGCCTCCCTCCCTTTTTTTTCCCTTCCCCTCCCCCACGGTCTTCTGTTAAGTTTCTCAGGATCCACATAAGAGTGAAAACATATGGTATCTGTCTTTCTCTGTATGATTTATTTCACTTAGCATGACACTCTCCAGTTCCATCCACGTTGCTACAAAAGGCCATATTTCATTCCTTCTCATTGCCAAGTAGTATTCCATTGTGTATATAAACCACAATTTCAAAAAACAATTAACATTAAAGAATAAGAAGAGAACTAAAGGCAACTTGCATGATTAAAGTACCAATGAAAACTAACGCAGTGAATACGCTAACTTCTACAGTTAAAATAAAAACAAAATGAAACAAACTTCCAGACCACCCAGGACTCCAAAACCCCATATATGCATAACTCTGTCCAGTTTATTATCTGGTTTCAGTATTATTCAACTAAAGGCTAATAAGGTCAAAATTGTACCCTGGTATTAAGGAATCAGGTGATACATAGAATATGAGGTTATTCTTTACATGAATCACTACAGAGTAATTCATCACCTGATCAAATATGATTATCTCAGACAAGGAACTAAAACTGAACAGGAGGAAAATGTCTTGGCAGGAGCTGGCATTCAAGAAACTCAGGGAAGACAAATATAGTTATTTTTGGAGGGAATATGGAATGATGATGATAATACATACCACTTGGTGAGCTTTTACAGTTTGTTTGACACTACACTATGTGCCTAACATACATTACCTCATTTAATCCTCACTACCTTCCTGCGTGGTAGGCGATATTGTTCCCATTTACAGATAAATATATACTGCATGTGCCTGAGCCAAAAAGGTCTGAAACTCGCTAAGTCTTGATAGGATCAGACACCAGTACTTCACTAGCTAGCACATGTTTTTGCTCTGAAAGAAATGACTAGGGCAGAAATAGTCCATCCAGTAGATGGAGGCCTCAGAGGCTCGGGGGGGCCGGGGGTGGCTGATGAGATTCACTCAGGGAACATAACTGCCAGAAATTCTGAGCACTGGAGCAAAAGAAGGATCAGATATCCTGAATCCCAAACCCGTGGGTTCAGAGGAAGGAACACCAGACAGTCTGGAAGCCACAGCAACGTATTTAGTGGTCAGCAGTTTCAGTTCCAATGAGATGGACCTCTCCTTTAGAACATGTATATTCTTTATTGATAAGAATAATGATAATCATAAGTAAAACAGATATATTATCGTCAATTTAAAGCACTGTCTTGTAGGCATTCTTTTAACTCTTGCAGCAGCCCTTCAACGCATGTATTATCAACCGTATTTTACAAGTGATGTTATGAAGATGACTTGAGGTGCCTTGGGACTAAGGAAGGACGTTTTATTTCCCTTGAGCTCCCTGTGCCTCAGGAGATAAGAGTGAGGCAACTGTGCAGCCTCAGAAAGAAAAAGTCGATGTGTGAAGTCACCAGAACCACATGATGTGGTCCTCTCCTTGTCAGATGAGTCTGAGTCTGTTTCCACAAAAGAAGCTATTTTCTTCACACCATGAGAAGGCAGTTCCAGAAGATCTACTCTGCCCCATTTATAAGCAACTATGTGAGAAAGGAGTTTTGTTGTCTGTTTAAATAACTACAGATACACCCTAGTAATGTAATTATTAAGACTGTGACCGTGAACTCCTCAGAATTAGAGTCACACACTATGAAAATCATGAACCACGGAAGCTACCAACCTGACTTACCCAAGGATCTATCCCAAAGGTGTCTGAAGGATATTTTCTTCTTTATCAAACTAGAGCTAAAGCATTCCTGAGCGGAAAATCAAAATCTCTAATAACTATTTGAAATTCATACTAGCCACTATAAAAAATCAATTTCTTAAAAAGGATTACTATTACTCTTATTTCATCCTAAAGTCAACTTGAAGTGATATTAAATAAGTAAATGGAAAATAAATTTCAAATAGAAATGATAACATCAATAATTTTTTGTGTGTATGTTTCCTCGTAACTCCCTCTGAATATACTTTAGAAATGAGGAAGGTACACATTAGTATACACCTAAAAGAAATATAAAAAGAGTTAAAGTATAGCTCTTATTTAAACACTTGAATAGTCTATGCGTAAGTGAATACATCATATGAAGATAGCTCTTAGAAAATCGATTTTCCACTCTTTGGAAAATACTTAACTATGTATAGGAGGAATCAAATGAGAAAAAGTTTCTTAAAGTAAAAGAGAAGACATTCATAACAGAAAAACAGTTTGCTTTTACTTAGCATATACTAGCTTTTCCATAGAAAACTTCAACAATAGTGTTGCCAGTATAGGATTTACATACTGAGTAGACTTTGCTCTTGATTTTTAAAAAGTTGATGCTAGGAAAACTACAAAGATTACAGAAAGCCAATTTCTTACTTAATGTGACATCTAAAATCTATGTGCATGTGAAAGTATTTTTAATAAAAGAAAAAATAGTGCCATGATATTCAGTTTAGATTCATGACACGTTAAACCTTTCCTCTCTTCTACCAGCCAGAAGTCAACTGTGTATATTGAAATATTTTCCTAATGACAGATGGTTGATACCAAAAGGATGCCTGAAACATACTGTGTTTATATGTGTGTGTGTGTGTGTGTGTGTGTGTGTGTGTATTTCCCTTCTCTTCCTTCACCTGTCCCCAGATATAAAGCACAGCTGCTTAGTGTTTTAATTTTTTTATGAGAAGCAGCAGTTTTTGATAATCTCAGGAAGCCCTTTATAACAGACTTCATACATGGAGAATTTTCACAAGGCAAAGGGTTGGTGTGAATGTTCACACAACTAGTTTGTAAAAATAAATAAATACAATGAAACTCCACATATAGACACTGTTTTATCAGCAAATGTCA
This sequence comes from Felis catus, assembly GCF_018350175.1. NCBI lineage: Eukaryota > Metazoa > Chordata > Mammalia > Carnivora > Felidae > Felis > Felis catus. The sequence goes on from NC_058371.1 coordinate 125,981,897, forward strand.
CAGTACAGCGAAATCAGACTGTACTCTTACTGAAACCCTTTCCTTCTGTGTGCTCTATCTAGAGTGTTACAGCAAAATCAGAGGATACTAAATGTGCATGACAGAAGATGCTTAAATTATGGAAGTAAAGAGGATGAGCTTTAGTGATCACAGAAGATAAAACCAATGACATATTTAGACACAGAAACAATTCTCTACTAGTCCAATGGAAATATATGAAATTGTAACACTCTTCCTGTGTAACATAAAAAGCCTTAGTTACAGAGGCATTCTTTCATCTGATCATCTCATTCTACATGTCTTATTATAGTCACCCCTTATTATAGTGGTTAGGTCTGCAACTACCAAATACCCTGAAAAGTGAAAAATTTGAGCAAATTGTGAGTTACCTTAAGGATTATGCCAAATGAAACATTCAAATTCAACCTTAACCAAAATTACAAAACTTATGCTTATCCAGATGACTTAAAGCTCATTAAGAGGACCAATCAGCAGGGCACCTGGGTGGCTCAGTTGGTTGAGCAGCCGACTTCGGCTCAGGTCACGATCTCACTGGTCCTGAGTTCAAGCCCCATGTCAGGCTCTGTACTGACAGCTCAGAGCCTGGAGCCTGTTTCAGATTCTATATCTCCCTCTCTGTCCTCTGCCCCTCCCCCATTCATGCTCGCTCGCACTCTCTCTCTCTCTCAAATTTTTTTAAATTTTAATTAAAAAAACAGGAACCAATCGGATTCAAAGAGTCACCATCATTTTTACCCTGAGGTCTCCCAAAAGTTTATAGTGGAAGCACTTCAAAGTCCTCAATACATCTCATGAGCACCTCTACTAAAGATGTGTAGGAAAAAGGAAGAGAGAGGAAGTTCAAAAGAAGTAGGTACTCTTTTAGAAACACTTGTTTAAAAAAAAGATTTTCAATTTTTTGTTAAAATGGTATATATATATATGTGTATATATATATATATACACACACACACACACATATATATATATATATATATACATATATATATATATATATAAAATCAGAAATTGGCAACACCAAATGTTTACATCACTCTAGGAATTTAGGCAAAAAAAAGTTATAAAATTATTCATGATACTTTACCTTCTGCCCCTTGAATAAAAAAAAATCCTGCTTCACTTTACACTGGTTATAGAACATTATCCCTTTTTGTGAGTTTCTACGTTATCTCTTTCTGAAGTTGATACAAATAGAAATAGCTTGTGCAAAGTAAGCTTGAAGTTTTTCTGAACTATGTAAGAACCTGTAGATTACCTCATTTTAGTAATCTATAGAAAATATCAAAGAGCTATCAAACCTAGAGTAGGTGCTTATGATGTCCTTACAAAGTCCTTACAGTAGTTTATAATTCTTAGTGTTCCTTTAAGAACTGGCTTCTAATTATCTCATTGGGCTGTTCTCCTACTATTCTCCCGTGTCCTCATCCTGTTCCTCAACCATGCCTCACGTGTTCCAGGTCAGAGCTTTGTATCTCCTATTCCTCTGCCTAAAATATTCTTCCCTTAGATATCCTCCTTCATCTCCTTTTAGACCTGCCTCAAGTCTCAGCTCAGTGAAGCCTACCCTGCTGCTGCTCTATTTACCACCACAACCACCCTACCTGACCCGACTGGACATCCATTTCCCACCATTCTAATGAGCTGTTTCTTGCGAAGTTTAATAAATCCAGTCAATTTTTCTTACTCTGCTTTTTTCCCCCCACAGCACTTATCACCTTCTAACTACTTATAATTAACTTATTTACTATGTTCATTAACAACCTGGTGCCCCTCCTCCCTGCAGAACATAAAGATCCCAAGGGCACTGACCTTTGTCCATTTTGCTGACTTCCATACTCCAAGCATTTAAAACAGTTACTATGTAGTAGGTGTTCAATAAATCTTTTTTTTGAAAGTAGTTCCTTTCACAAGTCCTACCTTTCTCTTCCGAAAGCAACTGACCCTTGATGTCACCAATTATTGTCATCCCAGTTACATCTTCCTTGTAAATCTCTAGCTGCCCTCTGGATTCTACCCCCAGCATTCTAATAAAAGTCTTCTTTCAAAGGTCAACAAATTCAAAGAAATGTTCTTAGCCTTCATTCATTCCATCCTAAGCAACACTGAGCACTGCGGCCACTCCCTTCTTAAGGGCCTCATTCAGTTAGAAGTAAACTGAATAAATACAATTTACTAGGAACTCACTGGAAGCTTTTCTTTTGGTTTTCATGATGAGGGCCTATACATCCAAGTTTCTTCCTCTTGTGTTCCCACAAATAGAAGTGATGATTCTTCCCCAAAGATCTCTTCTTCAAACATGTTCCCTTATAATGTCAGGGCTTCAGCTAATACCACTTTGACTACCAAGCTACATCTTTTTCTGAACCTCCACCCCATATTTCCAACTGCCACTGCCTGTTTAACTATTACTATGTCCTACAGCAGTGCAAATCTTGCCTCTCTCAACTCTGCAGATATTACAATACTTTGCAGCCAACTAGCCTTAACCCCTTCTCACTTCCTGTATATTGGCACTTCCCATTTGTTTGAGGCAGAATTCTCCAAAACAGAAGCTTAAAAACTCAGATTTTCACTTTCTTTGCCCATCCTGTAGCAAGGACACGGGTATGTGATTGAAGCCCTCCCAATAGCTATACCTGTCCCAGACTTCACATGGAGCAAAGGACCTCAGGGCATTCACTGTGACCAGTGATGGGAGCAGGGGCAGCCACACGACCAGTACTAGTGGCAACATCCAGATCCAGCACTGATGTGAACAGCCTAAGTCAGCAACTACCCTAAAGTGTGGTGGCAATGGTGTCCTTATTACAGGATAAATCCTAAGATGAAATTTTAATTATTGTTCTGGGCTGTGTCTCTTCAAGACCTGGTTCCCATATCTTCCCGGAGCAATATTTGCTATGAACTAGCAAATAGCCCCTTAATAACTGTGTTTTCTATGTAAATGAATCACAATTGGTTTCTGTTGCTTTCAAATGAGAAATCTGGATGACTATACCCAGCAAGACCCAACTGGTCCTCTCAGAAGAAATAACTGTTTTCTCCTCTAAATGTCCACAGCATTTTATCAGTATTACTTCTATGACATTTATTCTTTCCCCTGTATTTGAATTATTTATGCATGCTATCATCCCCACTACATGTTACATTTCCTTGAGGTAAGGTGCCTGTCATTTATCTTTGTCCATGCTTTTAACACTTGCCTTCTTGTCCGTTTCAGCTATCCTTCAAAAACAAACAAAAATATTGCAGGCATGTTCTTTCTGGCTGAGGGATGTGCGTGAAATTCCTCTTTCTTTGCTCTTAATCTGACAGTGTCCCACCATTCTATTCCTCCATGACTTTTAGAAGGTCTCTAGTGTCTCCCCAAGATTCTTTTAGGTCATTCCCTCATCTCTATGTGGAAAGGTCCCCCTTTTTCTTTGCTTCAGCAGCACTATAGATCATCACCGAGGTTAACAAGACCATTCAATGGGGAAAGGACAGTATTTCAACAAATGGTGTTAAGAAAACCGGGTATCCACATTTTTAAAAAAAAATGGACCCTTACTTTACAATATATACAACAATGAACTCAAAATGGATAAAAAACCTAAATGTAAGAACTAAAACCATAAAACTCTTACAAACAAACAAACACACATAGAAAAGAAGCTTTATGTTATTGCATTTAGTAGTGATTTATTGGATATGACACCAAAAGTACAGGCAATAAATCAAGGAGATAAATTGGGTCACATCAAAATTTAAAACTTGTATGCAAAGGATTCAACCAACAACATGAAAAGGCAATCTCTGAAATGAGAGAAAATTTGCAAATCATAAACCTAATAAGGGATTATCCAGAATATATAAAGAATAGCTTTAACTAGACAACTACAAAAACAAACAACCCAATTAAGAAATAGACAAAGGACATGAACAGACCTTTCTTCAAAGAACATATACAAAAGGCCAATAAGACATGAAAAGACACTCAAAATCAATTATCCACTAGGGAAATACAAATCAAAATCATGAGACATCATCTCACACCCAATTGGATGACTACTACCAAAACAACAACAACAACATCAAGTATTGGCAAGGTTGTGGAGAAATTGAAACTTTGTGCACCGTTGGTGGGAAGTTAAAAGGATACAGCTGCTATGGAAAACAGTAGGAAGTCTACTCAAAAGATTAAAAATAGAATTACCATGTAATCTAGCAATTCTACTTCTGGGTATATGTCCAAATGAATTGAAAGCACGGTTTTGAAAAAATATTTACACTCTCACGTGCACAGCAACATTATTCACAATAGCCAACAGCTGGGAGCAACTCAAATGTTCTTCAAAAGATGAAAGGATAAACAAAATGTGGTATATACATACAATGAAATATTAGTCAGCCTTGAATAGGAAGGAAATTCTGATACATACTATAACATGGATGAATCTTAAAGACATTATGCTAAATGAATTAAGTCAGTAACAAAAAAATAAGTATTGTTGTGATATTCTTATGTTGAAGCCATAACCCCCAATTGATGACATTTGGAAGTGGGGCCTTTGGAAGATAATTAGGTTTAGATGAAGTCATGAGGCCATAAAGTGCTATCTCCAAAATGGGATTAGTGGCCTCACAAGAAGAGAAAAAGAGGAGAAGGGTGAGCTCTCTTATGTTCTCTTTTTCATCTGCCATGTAAGGATACTAAGAAGGCAGCTGTCTACCAGTTAGGAAGAGAGCCCTCACCAGAAACTAAATCTTCCTGCACCCAGATCTTGGACTTTCTGGTCTCCTGAACTCTGTAAAATAAATGGCCATTATTGAAGCCATTCAGTCTACTGTATTATTACAGCTGCCTCAGCAGACTATGAGTTTCAAATTGCAAAGACGAAGAGGTCTAGAGATTGGCCAACAATGTGAATGTACTTAAAACTACTGAACTGTAACACTTAAAAATGATTAAAACAATTAAGTTTTGTGTTGTGTATAGTTTCTCACAATTAAAGTTTCTTGTAAGAATTGTGTTTTGCTTAAAAAACAATAAGACCTTTGTGCAAACCAGGCTTCAAGGATACCATATCCCAGCATGGACAAATCAGAGTTGGTTTCTTATTCCTGCCCCATTCCCATCCACTCCCATGCTCTCAGTGTGATTAGCTGCTCAAAATCCTGCAAGTGCCCCATAACATCCTCTGTGTATGATCCAAGCACCTGGGAACAGAAGCATCTTCCCCACCTAATTTTCGAATTCCATCTCTTGCCACCATTCTCCATGCATTCCATGTTCCAGACATAACTCTCCACTTCCAACTACAACCCTCTTATATGCCATCTTTTGTCTCAGCTCTCTTCAGTTCAATAAAACCTCATTGAACAAGACCCATGTGCTGAGTACTATGAGACAAGATACATTAAGAAAATGCTTCTATTATCAAGAACGTAAAAGTCTAGGGGAAGGACACTCATAAAGAGAGTGTCATATACTTTAGCACTGACACATAGTTAAATGTTGATAAATGTATATATGTATGAATGTTGATAAATATATATGTATACTTTACATGCATACTTCTTCAATTCTGCTTCTTAAATTTCTTTCATATTTTCAAAAGTTTTCAAATCAATGCACAATGCTTGGATATTTTTAACTTCGTATTAGTAAGTTCAATTTTTCTTAATATTTGGTCTATAAATGGATTTCCTAAAGTAGAAATAATGGATATCTAGTATCTTTTCACATAAAAACACAATTTTGGAAGCACAGATTTACTACCAAGCAGTAGGTCTTCAAATTTTTTTTAAAGGTTAGGATTATGATGAGTTTCCTTGAGAGTACAGATAACATTTTTACAGCAAAGGGGAAAAACGGCAGGTACATTTCTTAATAGCCCATTTACCATTTTAAAACTTAGGTAATTTTGCTTCTTTTATGGTTTCATAATTAAAGTTTCTCCTGCCATTTAGAGTAAACACAATTCCAGCCATGGGAGACAAGAATGACCAGTTCAAGTTCAAGGGTTCACTGCACATGAATATCCATAAATGCCCTTGACAGTCTTGGTGGTATAATGAACCTTGCAATTACTCAGCAGGCCATCACCACAATACATGAACATAATGCCTCCAACGTCAAACGACAAAACATTATACAAATAATACCAACCAACTGTTATAGTTCACATAGGGCTTTTGGAAACTAATTAAATTGCAACAGTTCCTCTTAAATCTTTTTCAGTTTGCAGGGAGTTTTGGTTTACTGAGCTATGTTTATGGCAAATAATTAATAGAAAAAGGTGTTGGCATTATATACAATTGGGAGATGCCAATTAGCAAAACCCTCCTTCAAAATGACACCAGTTAATTCCAGCATGAGCCCTCAGAGGGAAATAGCCTTTCTCTTAAACAAATGCTAGTGCCTCATTGTCTTTGGGAATGTCTCCAATCATCCTATATATAACCTCCTGGGGTAAATGCTTCTGGCCCTGCTTTCCTATTGCCTCTGCAGTGAAGAAATGATCTTCATTAAGTTAGTTCATTTGAATAATAGTGTGCTTTCCTTTCCTCTGGTGGCTCTCCAACTGTGGAAAGTTTGTCTCTGCAAGACAATCTCTGACACAGTAAAAAGTACCATGAAGTAAAAAGTAACACACAGATAAAAGATCATTAATTATTAGCACCCCTAATAAAAAGCATAGAACATACTAGACAATATATGTGTATGTGCACATAAAGCAGGCATCTCATTACCAATTTAATTATATGAGCAGTCTGGGAATGAAAGTACAAGACAAAGTGAAAATACGTACATTCTATTTATGGTAATTATTTTAACTCAGGTTTTCCCAATATATAAGCTGATGACCGCTGATGTTAAAGTACACTGGAATAACGATAAGTAAGTTCATGATGTTTAACTTGGTAAATAGCTACCCTGTGCTAGTTTCATCACAAAGGGTTTATTGTTATTCCAGACATCTTCAGAATAGGCTTGACATGATGGTTCAGCATTTATCATTCAGTTCAAAGGAAATATGAATACTAAAGCAAGCTGGGTTTCCCCCTCAGAATCACATACTGAGGAAAAAGCAGGTAAGATTTGGTCATGAGAAATGGAGAAATTTTGTTTTTGTTTTTTTTCCCTCCTCTGTTTTTAATCCGATAACTTCAGATAACTAAATTAGCATTTAGGACCCCAATAAATTAACCCATGAATCAAATGGTATTTCTACTTCTAACTTTATTTTTGATTTTTTAACAAAGCAAAACATAAAAAAGTAAGTTAACCGGAAAACAGATTTTTCTGGTCTTAGAAACAAATATTTCTTTTTATGTTTTACAAACAAATCAAGCTGATCTTCTGACCTTAAAAAAGTCCTGCTCTTTTTTTAATTGGCCACAGAAAAAGAAGCAGGAACCTGAACTACTGGAAAACTTTAAGTATTAAGAAAAATCTGACATCCATATTTAAAAAGTACAGACTTTTTTTAGATCTATAACTACGGTACACTGTACTAGATTTTAGACAAATGAGATTCAGAATAATTCTGATAATTACCATTTTTCTTTAAAATAATACAGACATTCTGGGGAAAACTCCTAATGTTATCTAACAGTTATATGAACATTAAAGGGAAATTTTTTCAGGAAAACAAAAAATCCTCATAACGATACTGAGAACATCAGACATAAAATACCTAGAATAAGAGATGGTGAGAAATCATGCTTAAAGCAGACAGAGTCAGTATGAACAGAAAATTACTTTGTAACTTGATAAAGGTACAGTTTCATAACTGTGTTCTGAAGTCCATACTTTTCTGTAATATTAGGATTGTTCCTAATATTATAATTTAGGTCTGAATTTCTGATTAAAATTACAGAATCAAATAGGTCATCTATATGACGAAAATGTTACACAAGATTCATATATTTACCTGCATATAATACATAAAGTTATGTTCTATAAAATGAGCTAAGATATACCATACATAATGACTATATAAGGCACATAAAAATGCAATCATAAATCTGTGCTGGTTATAATAAAACCTAAACAAATATTTAACAATTGTGCCTGCTATCTTAAAACAGGTTATTAAGACTGCTTCAAAATCACAGCAGAAATTTGAGCAGTTTCCTTTCTCTTGATAAACCATGGTAAACCAAGATACTAAAAGACCATTCCAGTGAGCTGAGATTTTGATTATAGTTCTACAACAGATATTTAAAAAGTGATTCCTAATGAAGATGGCATTTCTGAACATCACTTTGAAATTTAAAAATCCACTCCGAAATTCATCCCACTTCCTCTCCTCTGATTAAGTGGATTTGAACCCACTGAAGAAGCAACTTCTGGAAACAATTAATATGCATAATGCAGGGCGTATCAGGATACCTCACACTTGCACAAAAATGAATGAATGAATCAATGAAGGAAAGCAACCAAGCCAGTCAGTAAGGCAAGCAATTAACCATTTTTAATCCTTACAAGAAATATTTTCTGTTCCCAAATCATTAAGCCTTTCTTAATTCCTCTCTCTCTCTCAGGTCTCATATCCATTTCATTGTATCATGTCCTGGAAGTACCATATCCAAAATATATCCCAAATAGAACCACTCTCACCACTACCATTGCAAAAACTCTAGACCCAGTTGCCATCACGTATCTTGCAGAAAGCTGTGTGACAGTTTCCTCTTTAACTCATTGATTCCACTATGTCCTGCCACAAACTGAGCTCTCCAATCAGCAACCAAAGTGACATCTACGGAGGTGTAAATCACATATTACTTCTCTGCTTAAAACTTCCAGTTATAAACAAAACCATACTCATTACTATGGCTTTCATAATTTGGCCTCTGCCTCTTTTTTGACCTCACTTCCTTATCTTTTTCCCCTTTTTCCAAAATGTGCCCTGAATGCTGGTTTTCTGTCTATCCCTCAAATATACCACTAATTTCCTTTTACAGTCCTTATACCTGTTCCTCTATCTTATTCCCATTATTTAGATTTCAGTTCCATGACCATTCTAAGAAAAGTAACCACCAACTTTTCTAACTCATTTTTTCTTCAGATCATTTCTTTCTATCTAATTGGATAATCTTTCTCTACATATTGATGTATTTATTGTCTACCTCCTCTTGAATGTGGATACTTTGAAAGCAGATATTTTGTTATGCTCAGTTGCAATGTCCAAAGCATCTATAACTATGCCTAGAACACATGAGGCACAGTCGACATTTATGGAATGAACAAAGGAAGCTGGATTATCTGTGTTCATATTGTATTCACAGATACAATAAACCCTTGTGTTCTGGAATGTCTTGGACCACAGACTGAGTAACCAGGCAGGCAACCTTCATAGCAGCAGAAACAGTGGGTTACAGAGGAAGGAGGCCAATGGGATACCCCTCTCCCATTACCATGAGGCTTCTTAAGCATTCCCTCACACTGACCTGAGAAAGAGATGGTTGGTAGAATCCTAGGAGTGGCAGAAACCTCAAAAGGCTGAGACATTCACCCAGCAGATAAAATTTTCATCTGAAATGTATAAAATATTTTTAATTGTCAAGATCAATCATCTTTCATCATCAAAAAGAAAAAGAAAGTTTTCTAAAAACAAGATGGATAAGTTGGACCCTGAATAGCCAAAGCAATCTTGAAAAAGAAAACCAAAGCAGGAGGTATCACAATCCCAGACATCAAGGTATACTACAAAGCTGTAATCATCAACACAGTATGGTATTGGCACAGGAACAGACACTCAGGTCAATGGAACAGAATAGAGAACCCAGAAATGGACCAACAAACGTATGGCCAACTAATCTTTGACAAAGCACAAAAGAATATCCAATGGAATAAAGACAGTCTCTTCAACAAGTGATGCTGGGAAAACTGGACAGCGACATGCAGAAGAATGACCTTAGACCACTTTCTTACACCGTACACAAAAATAAACTCAAAATGGATGAAGGACCTCAGTGTGAGACAGGAAGCCATCAATATCCTTGAGGATAAAACAGGCAAAAACCTCTTTGATCTTGCCCGCAGCAACTTCTTACTCAACATGTCTCCAGAGGCAAGGGAAACAAAAGCAAAAATGAACTACTGGGACCTCATCAAAATAAAAAGTTTCTGCACAGTGAAGAAAACAATCAGCAAAACTAAAAGGCAACCGACAGAATGGGAGAAGATATTTGCAAATGACATATCAGATAAAGGATTAGTATCCTGAATCTATAAGAACTTATCAAAATCAACCCCCAAAAAACAAATAATCCAGTGAGGAAATGGGCAAAAGACATGAATACACAATTCTCCAAAGAAGACATCCAGATGGCTAACCGACACATGAAAAGATGCTCAACATCACTCATCATGAGGGAAATATAACTCAAAACCACAATGAAATACCACCTCACACCTCTCAGAATGGCTAACATTAACAACTCAGGCAACAACAGATGTTGGCAAGGTTGTGGAGAAAGAGGATCTCTTTGCATTGTTGGTGGGAATGCAAGCTGGTGCAGCCACTCTGGAAAACATTATGGAGGTTCCCCAAAAAACTGAAAATAGAACTACCTAAGACCCAGCAATTGCACTACTAGGCATTTATCCAAGGGATACAGGTGTGCTGTTTCGAAGGGACACATGCACTCCCATGTAATAAACATAGCAGCACTATCCACAATAGCCAAAGTATGGAAAGAGCCCACATGTCCATCGATGGATGAATGGATAAAGAAGATGTGATACACACACACACACACACACACACACACACACACACACACACACAATGGTGTATTACTTGGCAATCAAAAAGAATGAAATCTTGCCATTTACAACTACATGGATGGAACTGGAGGGTATTATGCTGAGTGAAATTAGTCAGAGAAAGACAAAAATCGTATGACTTCACTCATGTGAGGACTTTAAGAGACAAAATAGATGAACATAAGGGAAGGGAAACAAAAATAATATAAAAACAGCGAGGGGGACAAAACAGAAGACACTCATAAATATGGAGAACTGAGGGTTGCTGGAGGGGTTGTGGGAGGGGGGATAGGCTAAATGGGTAAGGGGCATTAAGGAATCTACTCCTGAAATCATTGTTTCACTATATGCTAACTAATTTGGATGTAAATTTTAAAAAATAAAAAATAAAATTTTAAAAAAGATGGATACGTTGTTACATATTCCTTAATTACAGAAAAAATATGCAGTATGCAAATATGGACTCTAAAATATTAGCTACTAAGAATCATTATTATTCAAGTAGCTAAGAGTGTTGGCCCCGTGGGCTAAATTATAGACAGTTTCAGCAATTCTGAATTCAACAGTACTATTAATAAGTTGTGTCATTTTGCTGGATGTTAAAATAGAATTTTTAGTATGGTCTGAGGGAAAGTGCCTCAGATTAAGGGTCACAGATCTCCCCCCTCCTGCAATTAACCCTGCTTAGCATTGGTTCTTGCCATAAAATGGAAATCCCCTTATGCCACACAATATCGTCCCACTGAATAAATGACATATCACATGTGAAAGATACTGCACAAAATTAAAGTCCTTACATTAGAACCTGTTGTAAATATAGTTCTCATTCATGTGTATAAACATGCATCTATTACAGTACATTTTGTGTGCAAGGTCTGTTTCATTTACGGCATATGTTTCAAAGCCAGGGAACCCAAAAATGTATTATACAAATGCATATAAACACATTTTAAAAGAAGTAAGTGTTGAAGGTTGCCATCACTGCTTCTAGAACTGAAGTTAAGTTCAAGGGTCTCTGACATAAGAGCTGGAAAGAACATATAAATTTAAAACATTTTACCACACTAGAAGTTTTGCTGGCAGTCATATGCTGTGTAGAAGAAGGCAGAGGTCTCTTAGGAGAGAGAAGAAAGAGTATGGAGGAAAGTTTTGGGTGTGTGTGTGTGTGTATTTAAACGGAAACATGGTAGGTTTCATTTATTTTGAGCCCTATGGGCTTTTCATTGGAAATGGGAAATACTCTCACATTAAGGAGAATGAAGTTAGTGGCAATTTTACTATAAAGATACACTGTGCTCATGGAAGGAAAGAAAGCATTTCAAGTTTTCCTCAATTATAACCTCAGAGTACGACCAGTTAACAGGGTAGTTTCCACTCACTATATATATATATATATATATATATATATATATATATATATTTAACCTGAGCTCCAAGACATTATTGGTGATCCAGAACCCAGTCCTTCCTGGAATAAATCAGGTTGTTTTCTTTCCCTCTATCATACTGAAAACAGACTTTGTATTACATCTTTCTAATTCATTTAAACTAACAGTGGTAGTTGTATGACATACTATTTTAGTATCGGTTTCATAAAGTCATATTTAGAACTTAATTCTCAAAGTATTTTTATAAACTCAGATTTCAGAAATTGCATTGCTGCCTCAGAAATGGACTACATAGGGGCACGTGCTTATAAACATCACAGAAATAAACATATTTTCCTGTCAGAGAATAGAACATTAAAACTCTGGACTGGGCATATCACGTGATTTTTTAAAGACTAAATAAAAGTTCATCTGGAACTTTAGTACAGTTTTCTTCAATTTCATATTTTGTTTCAAATATTAAACATCTGCCAAAATTCAGAGGAAAAAAAACCCTGCTCAATGATTATATATGATTGCTACTATCATTCAGAAAAAAGAAAAAAAAATACACTGTAACAGAATCTGAGAAATGTCAATTAAGGTAGTTTTTTAATCAATGTGGTTAGAAAACACATCTGTTTTGAAATACTTACCTACTACTAACAGTGCACAAAAAGACATTTTCTAACACTCACTACTAAGACTTGCTTCCAAATGGGGAGTTTTCATATTTTCTTTCCAATAAAACAAAGTGGCCCTTTAACAACCATATGGCCCTGTGCTCTAAAAGAAGTTTCATTCAGCATCTATTTTTAGACATAGGTTTCCTTATAAAATATACTGCAGTCACCAAGCTGAATGAGCCCTCATGTTTCTGTGGACAAAGCCTCCTGCCATCCAACAAGTTCCCTACAGCACTGCGGGCCTCAGCGCTGGTCCCATTTCTCCTCTCCCAGGGAATAAGACATTTAAAAAAATTACTAAATTATGTGCCAAACAAGTTATTTTTCATTTCTTTAGAAAGCTATTTTGGGGGAATATATAGGTTAACCGAAATCTTTCTCACTTCTCACGTATTTAGTATATATTAATTTTCTGTTGAGCTCTTTAAATACAACATGCTTTGCCAATAATACCTAAGAACAGATCAGCTCAAAATGCAAACACGTCTATTTCAGCCAATGTTCAAACAGCACTAACAATGTTAATGTTAAATTTCCTAGGTACAGTGGTGAGTTCAGAAACATTTTTACACGCCATCATTTACATATGCTTTACATATATTACATAAAGTATTTTATAACTTTAAATTTTTTTTTTCAACGTTTATTTATTTTTGGGACAGAGAGAGACAGAGCATGAACGGGGGAGGGGCAGAGAGAGAGGGAGACACAGAATCGGAAACAGGCTCCAGGCTCTGAGCCATCAGCCCAGAGCCTGACGCGGGGCTCGAACTCACGGACCGCGAGATCGTGACCTGGCTGAAGTCGGATGCTTAACCGACTGCGCCACCCAGGCGCCCCTAACTTTAAATTTTTTACATTGTATATCTTCCCTACGATATAAGGAAGTCAACAAGAACTGATTTAGCAACTTTTGAACAGCAGAACACCAAAAAAGGACACTTGGTATATACTACTCAGCATATATTTAGTTGCATTCTTATCATTAAAGAAAAATAATAATGAGCCAATAAAATTTAAACTGTTTAATTTGGAATCAAGCTCTTGTTTTGATAATAAATAAATGCCTGGTTTAAATCTTTCTCTACTTATCACAGGTTGACAAAAATCACATAGGAATAAAAGAAGAGGAAAAACTTTTCAAATCAGATGAACTGAGGCCTGAATTTAGCTGCTAGGTTAAAATCTTTCTGAAAATTTCTAGGGGCGCCTGGGTGGCTCAGTCAGTTGAGCATGTGACTCTTGGTTTCGGCTCAGGTCTTGATCTCGGGGTTTGCAAGTTTGAGTCCTGCATCGGTCTCCACACTGACAGTGCAAAGCCCACCTGGGATTCTCTCTCTCTCTCTGCCTCTCCCCTCCTTGTGCTCTCTCTCTCTCTCTCTCTCTCTCTCTCTCTCTCTCTCTCTCACTCTGTGAAGGAGAAGGAGAAGGAGAAGGAGGAGGAGGAGGAGGAGGAGGAAGAAAAAGAAGAGGAGGAAGAGGAGGAGGAGAAGGAGGAGGAGGAGGAGGAGGAGGAAGAAGTCATCTAACAAACAGCTATTCCACACCAAGGAAGTTGCAGGCTTTATAAGCACAGCAGCATGCGATCTGGCATATATCATTCCTGGCCACACTGCATTCCTTTCAGGCCAAGTAAGCACTGTGCTTTCTTCTATCTTGAATATATATAGTCAATACTGAGAGAAAAACCTACAACACATGTGTAACTGCTCTTTCCCCTGAGATTTCAGATTATTTCCCCCATGAGACACTTTTGTTCCCCGTTTCACTGAGCTATAATTGATACGGCATTGTACTAGTTTAAGGTGTACAACATAACACTTCTGATATATGTACATATTGCAAAATGATTACCATGATTTTGTTAACCGTTTAGTTTACTAATCATCGCTCCTCACAGTGAATCACTTACTGCAGGACAAAAATTTGTCATTTGAAAGGGAGAGAACAAAATAAAATTAGGAAGGTGTTATATATTAGTTAATCCCATACAACCCAATACTTACATACCTACATATGATTGTTTCCTTCAATGTAGCATTTCTTCAGGTAATTTCCAGTATCTTCACAATCCACAGATTACAAATCAGTAGTGTTTCATCAGTAGAAAGCATCATTTAGGTAGGGCAGGTTTCTCAATCCCAGCAATATTAATATTTTGGGCCAGATAATTCTTTTTGTGGGGGGCTGTCCTGTGCATTTTAGGATGTTTAACAGCATCCATCATTTTCTCTCATTAAATGCCAGTAGCACCTCCTCCCAGTCGTAAAAATCAAACACGTCTCCAGACATGGATATATGTCCCTGGGTGGGGAGAGGGAAGAAATCTGCCTCTAGGTGGAGAACCACCTATTTAGGTGAAGACCACAGATTTGGATTTTAATTTTAACTGCAAATTTACATTAAGCCAAGATTCTCTGATTAGACACAAAAATATTATATACCAAAACACTGTTATCATTATTAAACTGTAAATATATGATTAACATCCAAGTTCATAAAAATTTACACTTTGAGATAGTACATGAAATTTTATCAAGGTACCAATAGCGAAATAACGATTTCTGATTTTCCAAAAATATCACCCAATTAAAATGTTTCCCTATACCATTTGAGGAAGATTTATTTTGGTTTTGGTCTGGCCCATAATGGGTAGGAGTAAGTACAGGAAGTTTTATCTGAAAAATGAACATGGACCAAGTCTTATAAATTGGCCCTGGTGCTATTTCCCATCATAGCTCCTGTTTGTTTACATTGGAGTTCGTATAAATTGGGTGTTATTTCCTTTCCACTAAGTTTCAAGGTATTAACAGCCAAGGAGGTGTTTTTTGACTTCTTCCTCCCTCCTTTTCTCCCACTTCCCCCAAATAAATAATGCATTGCTTGGAACACAATTTTAAGACTTGTCCCCAAACTTCAAAACTACTCTGAATTTATTTTTACCTAAACCCATCTTTATACCTGAAAGCAAGAACAGTCTTTTTAAAATGGAAGTGAGCAAAATATGCATTCTCTAACAGCTATCCACTCTCCAAGAGAATCATTTATCTGGTCATTTCACAGCTAAAACTTGCAAATTCTTAAGTAAATCAGTTCCATTTATTTTGACTTCCTGCCTCAGCTCTTCCTTCCAGAGAAAACATTACTCTAATATTTTTATCCATTAAGTACTCTTAAAATTAAATGTCCCTATTTAAACAAAATTTCTTACCCTCACTCCAAACACACACACACACACACACACACACACACACACACACACACACACACACAATTAAAAGAAGCACAGATTTCTTTAATTTCTCTGGCTAGAGTTATTCCCGTCTAGTTTTTAAAAAGCACACAGCACCTCCATTTAGTGACTGCCACTTGTGTGAATTAACAAGTGAAAAGCTAAAACAAGTGTCTTTGTTTGCAATATGTAGTAGCACCTGACAGTTGCAAAACTGTCCTTGACCAGTGAACTTCCAGTGAAAAAAAGCTGTTAAAAGTTCACGCACCCCAAATGCACATTCATTATAATTAAACAAGAAGATTACGTGGACATTGATGACAAGGATTATCAGAATAAAATGGCGCCACCTGCCCCATGCTCTCCCATTAATTAGTAGGGAGTCTGAGGCGCCAATTAACAAGAAGCAGAAAAGGATCAGCACACACAGCTCAAGCTGAACTTAAAGATTAACTCTTCTAGTCCGGGCCCCATTTCTTCACCACACTATGTTAATTTGTCTATGCAAGCCAAAACTGAATCCTAGGCTATTCCTTTTTAGAAAAGAAACAGTATCATTAGGAAGACATTTCAGTTGTATGAAATAATTCCCAAAATAGCTGCCCAAAAAGTTCATACGATTCCAGGAACAAGCGGCCATTCAGTATTTCACAGAGATGCAAAATACTAAATAATCCAGGTAATCCCAGGGACTAAACTGCTTTCACATTATAAATTACAAATCTGCAGTAGTTAATATTAACTGTGGGAAACAACTAGAGTACTGTATGGTTAGCAGTAACTAGCTCCACCCTCTCACCCCTGCTACTAAATAGCACTTTCTAGGCGTGAGACCACAATTTTTTTTAAGTTAGTAAATGACTTCATTATTGGTTTCACAGGACTATTATTAGTTACTTCTAAATTTGACCATTCACTCCTTTTAAACAATACTTTCCAAAAACAATATAGGTGTTTTTATACAATTCCCAACTTGATCCATAACTTCTCTGTAGACAGTATTATTATTTTTTTTTAACGTTTATTTATTTTTGGGACAGAGAGAGACAGAGCATGAACGGGGGAGGAGCAGAGAGAGGGAGACACAGAATCTGAAACAGGCTCCAGGCTCTGAGCCGTCAGTCCAGAGCCCGACGCGGGGCTCGAACTCACGGACCGCGAGATCGTGACCTGAGCCGAAGTCGGTCGCCCAACCGACTGAGCCACCCAGGCGCCCCAGTATTATTATTTTTTTTGAGAGAGAGAGAGCACACATACCCAAGCTGGGGAGGGGCAAAAGGAGACAGGGAGAGAGACTTGGAGAGAGGGAGCGAGAGAGAGAAAGAGAGAAAGAGAAAGAGAGAAAGAAAGAGTCTTAAACAGGCTTCCTGCCCAGCGTGGAGCCTGACACAGAGCTCCATCCCATGACCCTGGAATCATGACCTGAGCCTAAATCAAGAGTGGATGCTCAACCTACTAAGCCACTCAGGCACCTCTGTAGACAATATTGTTATTCTAGAAACCGAAAATTATTTTTTGAAAAAGCACTGCAAATGCAAATTATCAACAACACTATAATGCACATGTGATGATACTGTTACATGCACACAAAGTTACTAACATGCATTTTTAGTAACTACTTTATAAGTCATCATTAAATATTCAGGTTTAACTTGCATAATAAAATTCATTCTGCTTAATGTGAATTCATTTTACTAAAAAGATAGTATTTTCTTCAAAATTCAGAAGGGATTTCCCCTCCTAGGCCTTCAATATTCGCCTAACATTTCACCAAAAGTATTTTCCTTTTTGATGTAGACATAAGTATATTTAATCCATAACATTATTAATTGCACATACTGGTGAAAAATACGTAGGAACTTGGCATTAGAGAAGGAATATCCTAAGGCCATTTCGAGATTCAAATTCCCCAATGGCATTACAGAATACATTCTGAAGCATGGGAATAAAAACCTCAAAGAGTTGCTAAGAGAATTAAATTAGATCAAATGTTTAGAAAGACATTTTTAACAGCCACAATGAAATACTGATGCTAAGCAGAAACTCATATGTCTGCCCCAAAAAATCCCTCAAAACATAACCTATGTCTATTGACGCTCATAACACCGACCTTTGCGCCGTATTGCTCTCTATTCATTCAGGTCTGGGATGGGGTCTACAAAATTGCATTTTTAAGAAGCACTGCTGGAGATTCTAATATAAGTAATATATGGCCCATACCAGCCTTGCCCTTAGACATGGACAAACAAGGTCCTAGTCTTGAGGTATGCACTTTAAAGGTATCCCCTCCAATCCCTTTTTGGCTGCATGCCTCACCACTACAAGGAATCCAATGTAACAAAGGACAGGCCTCTCTGGACCTTACCATCCCTCCTTTCACGTGACCATGACCTCAGAACTCTTTTCCCAAAGAACCAGAGTGTGCAATCCTAGGTCCAAAGGATGGCCAAGAGCAATTAGCAAATAGCATATGTGCCTAATTTAGAACTTTTAAATAGATTACATATGCTGTGCAGTTGTCTGTACTCTTGCCTTGCCCCTACAAAAGTGAGGGATAGATCTGGAAAACACTCTACAGACACCTTGTTAAAGACTTTCATCTCTCTCTCTTACCCATGCCCTTCTTGTCTCTCATCCCTACCATTTGTATAAAATTGCATATACACAAAATGCTGAAAGGTATTTACCTCTTCCATGATTTCAAACATACTAGAAAGAAAGGGAAGTGGATAAATGGTGTACTTGTTTAAATATTAGCCAAATTCTGTCCTAGTAACAAATGGCAAAAACATGAAAACAAATACCAAGCCACATTTCCATATCTATAAAGTTGAAAAGAGGAAAGAGAAAACCAATATTAAATAACTTTACCGTAATTAGGGAAATAAAAAGAACTATAGCACTCAGACCTGGCTTTAGAGAAGCTTAAAAATAAGCAGGGGACAGAATCTTTTCTTGAAATAATTCCCATGACCTAATAGGACAGAAGGTACACAGTAATTATGTGTTGAATATATCAACAAATGAAAAAATGACATGGTAACAACTGTACTGAGACAATACTAATATATTAAGGAATATCACTCTATAGGTAGAGAGGCACCTGTTCTAATCTAGAGTTGAGAGAAGTGTCATTAAACATTTTGGTCTCAGCATTCCTTTACATTCTTAAAAAATATTAAGAACCCAAAAGAACTTTCGTTTATTTTTGTTAACATCTATTTTGTTTTTTATTTACCTTATTAAAATTAAAATGAGGGACACCTGTGATGTTCAGTCAGTTAAGTGTCCGACTCATGATTTCTGCTCAGGTCATGAACTCACTGTGGTGAGATCAAGGCCACATCAGGCTCTGTGCTGTGTGTGGAGTCTCCTTAGGATTCTCCCTCTCCTTCCCCCTCTCAGTCTGCCCCTCCCCACCTGAGCACAAGTGTGCTAACTCTCTCAAAAAAAATTTTAAATGAGATGTATATTCATTTAAAAATAATATTAATAAATCCACTATGTTACTGTAACACAAAAATAGCTTTCATGAAAATCATGTTTCTTCAAATAAAAATAATTTGGTGGTAAGTATCTAGCTTAAAGGAAAATAAGATTCTCAACTCTGCCTCTGCATTCAATATATTATGATATGTTATTTCGCTTGAAGTATGTGAAGGCATTCCTGTCTCCCACAGATAAAGAGAAAGGAAAAGGGGGAAATACTTTAATAACCTTTTCAGATAATGTGGATATAAGTCTTCCTTAGTACTACACCAAAACTCAACATGTAGTAGGTTTTTTTAAGAGTGCACCCATGGGCGCACATGGGGGAGGGGCAGAGAGAGAGGGAGGCAAATGATTGGATAAGGGCTCTGGGCTGACAGCAGAGATCCCCATGTGGGGCTCTAACCCACAAAACACAAGATCTTGACTTGAACCAAAGTTGGACACTTAACTGACTGAGCCATGCAGGTGCCCCAACATGTAGTCGTTTCTTAAGTTTCGTTGCAATGTAGAATCTGAACCATAACAATGAAATATTTGTATTGTTACATTAAAATACATTTTACTACCTTTTACTTTGACTAGATCTTTTATCCATATATAATTGTATAAAATCATGCATTAATCATTTGGAAAATATAAATATCAGTTCATGGACCCCCAAAGAGTTTGAAATGTTAACACATTTCCTTACGAAACGACAAAAAAAAAAATCACATCTGCTAATATCCACACCAGTGTCATGAAAAAAGCTTTTAAATAGTTGGATACTCTCAAGGCTCATGGCAGCAATCACAAGGTTTCCAAAATTTAAGTTTTTATTTGAATTTTTACTTAAAAGTTCATATTTTATCAGCAGCTCAAATACTGTCCATTATTGTCCTCAACAGGCTCACTTTCTTTTCAAAAAATTTTCCACCAAATGTCCAAATCTGAATTGTCATAGTTTGTTGGTCACTCTTTCAATTAAAGATGCTGATCCATCAAAAAGGAATTCATTTAGCAACAACTCCTGAGTAAAACCACTGCCCTTCAGTGCGCGATGGCAGGCACAGAGCATACTTCCATTACATCACACAGAATATTGAAAAGGCATGTACACAAGCGTTGAGATTTAATAAATGGATATTTTTTACCTTTTTATCAAGGACATTTTTAAGTTAAATGTTCACTTTTCTTTTTTACTTCAAGGATGTGACAATGGAGAACACAATGGTAAAATGCCTGTTGCCACCACCTTTGGTTGGTGCTAAGGTACCAGCCGTTTTCCCTACTATTGTCTTTTGAACCACTAAAGCAAATGTCAGCACAGCAAAAAAGACAAATAATGTCTTAGTATTATTATAAAACAGTTTTGAATGTGCAAAATGTCCAATAGTTTCTTAGAGACCTCCCAAGGGTCCTTGGGGCATACTTTGAGGACCATTATTCTCCCTGCTCCTTCGCCTCATGTATCAAGAAGCCCATTGGGTCAAACGAACATCCTCCCACTCCCACCCCACCCCATGCCCTTCTGGATGATACTCCATGTAGTACAGAATCATTTTGTTCTTGGCAGAGTCTCTTCTTTCACTAATCTTGAGGGGGAAAATCACTGGGAAATACTAACATTTCAAAAAGGCATCAATATGAAACCAGGAGATCTGAATACTGATTAAACCTGGTGGTAAAAATCTACAATTCTTATCACTTACTTTCCAGGAATCCATTTTATATGAAAGATTGAGTTTAAAGAGGTATAAAATCCCTTTTAGAATTTCGATGTCATGATGATAAAATCAGATAATCAGATAAATGGTCCAGTATGATCTTACCCCTACCATAAAACAGAATTCAATCATCCCCACACCTATTCCAGAGCCAGGTTAATTAACTTTCACTCTATATAAACTGAAATATAAATTGAAGAGGAATGCCACTCAATTAACTAATTGAATATTAATAGGAGTTTAGCATAATATTAAACTTTACACAGACTTGTCAAGTTAATATAGGTGAGGTTTTTTTCATTGTTTCTTAAATCAGGGTAGTTGAACCCCTATTTTTATTAAGTTAATTATTATTAACAGGTTTGACTGTACATCTCTTGCATAGATTCTACAATTATAAGATAGTGCAGCTTCTGAATTTAGATTCCGATATAATATCTGCTAAATTTACAAATATTAATACTAATCACAGATCAGAATTAGAAGAGATTTTAGAGTTAATTTAGTAACAGAATAGCAAATACACTTCCATTCTTACTTGCTCTCTCAAGTATTGCAGAATGATTTACTCATTCACTGAAAAAATATTTATTTAGTACTCCCAACCTGTCAAGCACCATTCTAAGCTCCAAATATATAGCAATATATAAAACAGAGACCCCGGCCTAATTTATCACTCTAGTTTTTCTTCTCCTGACACAGACACAGCCTCCTAATCCTCAAAACACTACATGAAGGAACCACTACTTATCAGACTTGCCACTCATATCCAGTTAAATATCTTCAGGCTTACAGTGTCTCACATGATGCCAGATGCTATAGGAGAGTCCAAAAGAGTAAAGGATAGTAGTTTCCATAAAAACAAACAAACAAAAAAAAAAAAACAACAACAACTATAATCTCATTAGGAAAGAGAATACATACATACATAAAGCAAATATATAAACAGCACAATAAAATGCTAGTTTTAGACAATCAAATAACAGGTAAAACAGATGAGATAACTTCACACAATGTTTTTTGTAGTTCATCACTTCTTTACCCTCACTACTTTCTTTTCTCCTCATGTGTCAGCAGTACTGTTCCAGAAGTCTACATTTTTAAAAATTTTCTTCGTCTTTCAGAACACTGTTCACTCCCATGTATATTATAGGGGAAACCAATCTGTAAATCCTAAAGAGCAGAGGAGTCTCCATACCTGTTTTCCCAGTCAGCCTCTTCCAGAACACAAATACTAGCCTGGGAGGCATCTCTGCATGGGGCGGCTGTCTTACTTGTGAAGCCTATTCACGTGGGTCCTTTAGTACCCTCCCCCCCCAACCCCCGGACCTGTAAGTCAGCCAAGGAAGCAAATATCCATATTTTCTCAAAGGAAAATCAGATAAAAATAATTTTATCCAAAATTAAATCAGTTGGAGGAAATACATGAGGAACTAGCCTTGCAGGGCTCAAACTAAAGAATTAACTATAAAAACACTACGACTTTTACATAATCAAATTGGAGAGATACAGAGTTTGGTGGAGAGACACTGTTTGGTGGGAAAAATAACTTTTGAAAGTCATAGATTTACTAAATCTGTTTCTCTATTTTGTACATCCTCTTAATTTACCTTAAAGACCACACAATGTTTTCCCAGTTAAAGAACTTGTTATTTAATGAAAATGTTGCATCATTTTTAAATCAAGACAAAGGCACTTAAAAACAACATAAATCCCCCCCTTAAAAAAACTAATTTCAACATTTTTGATATTATGATAAAGTTTAACCTTCCAGGAGGTCTTTTAAAAATGCTTTCTTACTTATTTCTGATGGGCTCCCCTTTGTTTTTGTGGGAGACAGACACCATTAACAAACCCAAACTGTGTTAATTTTTAAACTCTTTTCTCAGAAATTTGCTCCTTCTTCCAAGCACTATTATGCTATGGTGTCTTTGCGTAAATACTTATAATTTGACGTGTGTTATAAAAGTTTATATTTAAGATATAGTAAATGAAGGACAGATGTTTAAGACATTGGGTCCACAATGAAGTTGTAAATACTGCCAGCACAGTAAATTCTGTGATTAAATTTAGTCTGTTTATGCAATAAGGGTATTTACACAGCTGGAAAAGCACCAAAAATAACTGTGCTGGGATAATATTAATTCAAAATCAATACTAATTAGAAGCAGCATAGGTACAGTCATATCAAAGTACCTAGAGGCTCTGTCAAATAGTTATGCTTAAGACTAGGAATGACTCAAATATATCAAGAATCCATTTCCTTTGAATTAATAATACTGTAAATTATTGAAATAATTCAGGTTATTCACTTGTGACCTTAGACAAATTACTGCCTCACTTTCTCCTTTTGTCTAAAATATACCTTTCCTCTGACAGACCTAATGTTCTAGATATATTTGTACATCCAGACACAGACTTCTTTAGTCAAATCCATAAGTTCCTCAATTGTCTAACATATTCCTGGGAGTAATTATTAAATTTCTCATGAAGCCATGCATCTTAATTTGTTATGAGAATAACAAAATGGCAGGGTTTTTGTTTTTGTTTTCATTTTTAAATGGCTAGTAAACATTAAAGGTCTCCATCAGGGCCATTCAGAGTGGGGTAACTGCACCGAAAAATCTTTGACTAAAGAGTAATGTTCATTGTTCTACTTATTTATGAAATACTTCGATCAGTATCTTAACATCTTATGTAGTACATGAGGCAAAGAAGGCTAGTCATCACCCATTATCCAATCTTCCCTTCTTGTGGCAACAGAATCCTGGTTTCTCAGGGCAGCAATATATCCAGCTAAAAAACCATGATGTGGTCATCTGATTAAAAGCTAGTCGTGAAATGTAACCAGAGATGAGATACCGTGAATTGCTACTTACAAGAAGGTACCTGACTAGGAGATTTGTCCATATGATCTGTCCCTTTCTCCTGCTGCCTAGAAATTGGACGTGACAGCTAGAACAACACTAGCCACCAAAAACCATGACATGTCTTTGAAGTCACAATGTAGGTTAGTGGGGCAGAAAATCAAAAAGAGACTAGAACCCTGATGTCTATGGAACTGCTATGCCCTCCCTGGATTGCCTACTTCTGCACTTCTTTATATGAAAAAAATACATACACTTCTCTTTTTCTGCCATTAATTCTAGTTTCTGTTACTTGCATCCAAATGTAATTTCTAAAAGATAGCATATATCCAGAATATGAGAAACTGAACATACATTCTATGTCCTGATGCCTGATGAGGGTGACTCTAGCACTTCTATCACATAATATGTAATAAACCTAACATGGCTTTGATCTATGTGGGCACCAAAGCTCATCTGGAATAAATCTTCCTTAAGCTATCACTGAACATTGAGTGGTTTTCTTACCATAAGACATTTAAGGTAAAGGTACACCATTGCTCTGAAATAAATGGTTCTAGAACTTTTGGTTGCCTAATTAGATTATCCCAATTTCCTGGAGATTAGAGCTGGTCTAAGAAAGGAGTCAAAAGACTATTCACATGGCCAAGCAGTTTCTGTGGAGCTGAGACCCCTGAGCCCATTCTCTTTGAAATTCAAGATATTGGATTTGTTTTACATAAACTGGGATGATTCTGAGAGCAAAGGACACCAAGACACTAAAAAGAAAGGGGAAAATCATCAAAATCAGGTCCTGGCTGATGGAGTTAGTTGTTAAACAGAACTGGTTTCAATATATTGGATACTGAGGATGGAACAGAATGGGTACCACTTCAGGGCAAGCAAGGACCTACTCCAGCAGGAGCAGAAAAAACACCAATGAACAAACATCCACTGGAATGTATGTCAACAGTTTTCAGTAGTGATGGATCCGGAGAGACAGCTACAGAGCAGTAGCTCTAAGAAAGTTGAGGAGTTTAAAAAAAAAGGAAAAAGGGACGCCTAGGTGGTTCAGTCGGTTAAGCATCCGACTTCGGCTAAGGTGATGATCTTATTGGTTCGGGGGTTCAAGCCCACGCTGAATTCTCTGTGCTAACAGCTCAGAGCCTGGAGCCTGCTTCAGATTCTGTGTCTCCCTCTCTCTCTGCCTTCCTCAGCTCATGCTGTGTCTCTCTCAAAAATAAATGTTAAAAAAAATTTTTTTTAAAGAAAAAAGAAAGTTGAGGAGAATTTCTTGGTCTGACATGACTACACTTATGCATGGAGATGTAACATACCTATCCTTCCTCTAAAGCGGTCTTCCTACATTTTCTATTTTGATAAACTGTTCCAGTATCCATCCATTTGGCCAGGTAAGCTAACATGAAAATAGCTATCACCATTCCTTCTCTCTGCCCCTCAAACCTGTTTGATTTACATTTTTTAAGTCTTAAAAAGTTGCCCCCATTTCCCAGCCCTGTGCCTCTGTCTTAAGTTCATTAGGTCTCAATCCTCATTAGATCTCAGTCAGCTATATTACACCTTCCCTGTGACTAGGCTGCTCAGCTCTAGTTCACCCATTCTCCATACTGAGAGAGGGACTCCTCACAAGTGAAAAATCCCACTTGAAAAATGAGGAAATTGAAGACCCAGAAGGTTAACAAATTTGTTACAGTTCATACAGTTCCTCGGAGGTGAAGACAGGCTCAGAGCTCAGGCTCTCTAACTTCAGAGCCCATTGTTATCAAACTACTAAACCTCCCTCATTAAATTATCTAAGTACAGAACAGGATTCTCCTGGAAACTGATGCTTGAACCGGCCACATACTCTATGAATGCTTCTTAAGTATCATATTTTTTTCAATTCCATGAAGTCAACTTCAATCTACTATACGCTCTCCTTTGGGAAGAAGAAACTCTACCTCATTAAACATACGTATATGCTTTATAAAATGAACAGTAATATGTGAAAGAAAATTCACCTTAAAATGAAAGAAAATGCAGTTGTCAACAATAGCAACTAAAACTACAAGTATAACAATGTGTTCTTGTACAAAAGCTAGACTGTTTGGGAATATTCAAGTAATTAGGTCACAGAGGAAAAATCTGACACATAACTAAATACATACTTCACTAAAACAGCAGTCTAGACAGCTTTCAATCAAATAGTATGCTAGCTGACAAACGATTTTTTTAAAAACCCATACTAACTTAATGAAGACGAGCAAAATGAGCTTGGTTCCACTGTGATATGAAGGTTTGTTGCAAATTCAAGTTTTATTGGGTACGTAGCAATTGTTTCAGCAAGAGTTTGGGAAAAGATAATTTATTCTCTGTTAATTTATATTCATACACATATGTAATATTAATGCATTACATCTACTGGAATCTTAAAATGCATATATATCATTGTAATGCATATATGTATTTTTAATATAGTAGAATTTCTCCTTCTCCTTCTCCAAAGAGCTAATAATACACTGACATTGGCTTCAGGGAACTGAGAAAATATGACATTTCAGAAGCCATGTGTGGAGTATGCAGCAGCATAATGGAGTATAATAGAAAGGGAAAAGCACGTGACCCACATTTTTTCTCTTCTTCCTACTTTTGTCTTCTATTACATTTTTTTTCACAAAATAAAAAAATAGAGTTGTTTTTAAAAAACTAAGTGCCCTATCAACACCTTTTCTGAGGAGCACATTGATTTCTCTGTACTATCCCAAAGTCAAAATATTACTTTCTCAGGTTTTTATGATTAAATATTTCAGTAATGCCAAAAGGACAGAGAACATGTAATGAGCACCACATAGATATCATCAAGATTAAGGAAGCAAACATTATTGATACAACTCCCATGCATCCAATCCCAACAGAATTGCCCTGTTCCTACTTTTACAGATGATCACTACCCCGAATGTGCTATTTATCACTGTCAGGTATACTTTAATGTGTGTGTGTGTGTGTGTGTGTGTGTGTGTCCCCACAAGCCACATATACCATTTTATAGAATTTTTACACATTTTCTATAAATATTGTATATTCGTGTGTCCATCACTAACTTGTGTTCAATGTTTTAACGATTAACCCATGTTGATAAACCCAGCTCAAGTTCATTGAATAAACTCATTTCACTGCATAACTATTCAGTTATTTATGTATATAGTTATTTATTCTACTGTGGATAAACATCCAGGTGATTTCTTTTTTTTTCTATTACAATGTGACAATAAAGATTCATCTTTCTTCTCATAGAATCCTGAACAGTCTCATTATTCTCTAAATCAATCTACAAAACAATCCATACTCAAAAAATAAAACTACTTATTATCCAGAAGCATATCCAACTGACAATTCAGGGGGAGAAATTATGGAGATATTGCACTTAATCACAATATTTCACAAAAGCCTAACACTCTTCTTGATGACACAGTAATTCAACGTTAACTAAAGAGATTTTACTGGTCAGGGAAAGACTACAGCCTCAGCCTCAGCCAGTTTAGCAGACAAGATATCCAATTTCTACAGGATGGATTCTCAGGTATATAGTACTATCAAACTCAGTAGAGTATCATCAAATTAAACATTTCTCGGGGCGCCTGGGTGGCTCAGTCAGTTAAACATCTGACTTCGGCTCAGGTCATGATCTTGCGGCCCATGAGTTCAAGCCCCGCATTGGGCTCTGTGCTGACAGCTCAGAGCCTGGAGCCTGTTTCAGATTCTGTGTCTCCCTCTCTCTCTGACCCTTCCCCGTTCATGCTCTGTCTCTCTCTGTCTCAAAAATAAATAAACATTAACAAAATTTTTTTAAAAATTGAACATTTCTCATTAAAATAAATTACACCACAAAGCCATTATTTTCAACCAATTATATTTTTGCAAAAAAATACATAATTATGTCAGTGATATATTCAGAATAAGAAGCTGTTTCTGAAATCACATTTTAAAGAAGGTAGTGAAATTAATCTGGGTTATGAAACATTCTATCTAATTTAGTGATAAGAGCACAGGCTTTCAAATCAGGTGGCCCTATTTTGTGGCAGAGCTCTACTTGTTACCATCTGTGTGTATTTTGGTTATTTATGCAGTCTGAGCCTCAGTTTCATCACCCATACAATGGAGATACAAAACCTACCTCATAGATTTTAATGAAATTTAAATTCAATAATGTATACATTGTACTTACCCTTACTGAGGCTTTCTGCAGTTACTGTTGCTATTTAATAAGATCCAGGCTGGGTTCAGTTTAGATGCTGACACATGTGGGTACACATACGTTAGGGCCACCGATTCTCTCCAGCTATACAGTACACCAGCAGACTTTCCTGGGGCCTGAGGAACCACCTCAGAAATAGTGCAAACCCAATCCACAGAAAGAGTCCTTTTATGTGTAAGTGTGTCTGAATGCCTGCGAATCTACAGTTGTATGATATCTGTGTATGAGAAAGAGAAGGGGGGATGGGAAGAAGGAAAGATGAGAATAATTGATTGGTTGATCTCAGGGCTGAAGCTAAAACAGAACTGCAGAATTTTTAAAAGCAAATTTTCAGGACCTTTAAGAGAGAATGGATTGGTAGGGAAAGAATGAGATGGCAGGTTAGACTTGGCAAGAAGACCAGAGATTCGGAGGAGAACTGGTTATAACTGGATGCATGGGAATGCAACCCCTAGTAATCCATGGGCACGCCACTAGCATAGAGGGAAAACCAGAAAACATGATTCCTTAAGACCTGTAATACCTTAGGGCCCAAGCAGACATGCAGTATGTCCTCAGAACAAGAGCAATTAACAATTAACAGCAGGAAGGCAGTTATCCCTCTTCTCGATTTGCAGAAGAGTGTAGTACACTGTCAGGGACCCAGCAGTAATGAGGACTGGTGGGTCTAGAACAAGCAGACAATCAGTCTGGAGAGGAGGAAATGCCAGAGGTCAGGGACAGATCCCCTTTATGAATGAACAAAAATATCTGGAGCATAGTGATAAACAGCAATGATTGGGAGTAACACCTTCCAACTGAAGGGGCCTATGTCAGCTGGGAGTGGGAAGGTGCTAAAGATAATGGTGGTCCCAGAGAATGGCAGCCTGGATTCAGAAAAGGCAGCCATGGAGAAAGCCGGAGTGTTGGCTCACAGAGGCAGCCTGTTCTGTGTGTAAACAAATGTGGGAACCCCTGTGGAATTCCAGTAATACTATGGGAAGAAAGAAACCTGAGAGGGGGATTCAAAGTCCTGTCACTGATATGTCTCCTCAGGCAAGGGAGACAAAAGCAAAAATAAACTATGGGGACTACACCAAAATAAAAACCTTTTTCACAGTGAAGAAAACCATCAACAAAACAAAAAGGCAACCTACTGAATGGGAGACGATATTTGCAAAAAATATATCTAAAAATGGGTTAACAGCCACAACACGTAAGAACTTGTACAACTCAACACATACATACATACATACATACATACATACATACATGCCCCAAACAATCTGACTAAAAACTGGGCAGAGGACCTGAACAGACATTTTTCTAAAGAAGACGTACATATAGCCAAAAGACACATGAAAAGATATTCAACATCACTAAGCATCAGGGAAATGCAAATCAAAACCAGGAGCTATCACCTCACATCTGTCAGAATGGCTAGAATCAAAGAGACAAGAAATAGCAAGTGTTGGCAAGGATGTGAAGAAAAAAGAACCTTCGTGCACTGTCGGTGGGAATGTAAATTGGTACAGCCACTATGAAAACTGTATGGAGGTTCCTCAAAAAATTAAAAACCACACTACCTACCATACAATAAAATATACAGAAGTGACACTACTGGGTG
The DNA here is from genome assembly GCF_018350175.1 of Felis catus. Lineage (NCBI taxonomy): Eukaryota > Metazoa > Chordata > Mammalia > Carnivora > Felidae > Felis > Felis catus. The sequence continues at coordinate 126,011,867 of NC_058371.1, forward strand.
TTTACTCAAACAAAATGAAAATACTAATTCAAAAATATATATATGCACTCCTATGCTATTGCAGCATTATTTACAATAACCAAGATATGAAAGCAACACGTGTCCAGAGATAGATGAACAGATAAAGAAGATGTGATATATATATATACATATATATATATACACATATATATACATATATACATACACACACACACACACACACACACACACAATGGAACATTATTCAGCCATAAAAAAGAAAGAGAACTTGCCATTTGCAACAATACAAATGGACCTAGAAGGTATTATTTAAATGTAATAAGAGAAAGACAAATACCATATGACTTCACTTATATGTGGAATCTGAAAAACCGAACAAATAGCAGAAACAGAACCATAATCACAGAGAACTGACAGTTTCCAGAGGGGAGGGGAGCTGGGGATGGGCAAATTGGTGAAGGGGAGTGGGAAATACAGGCTTCCACTCATAGAATGAGTAAGTCACAGGGATAGAAGGTACAGCATATGCAATGAAAAATAATAATATACATAATTGTTAATAATGATACTTTTAATATTTTTAATGATCATCCACTTATCCACTTATATATCACCCGAGCTCTCTGGGCTCCTTCCTGAACCCAACTCCTTCCCTCCAACTAGAAACACTCAACATCCTCAATTTTGTTTTAATCTTCCACCTTGGTATTTATTCTCTCTCTCTCTCTCTCTCTCTCTCTCTCTCTCTCTCTCTCTCCCCCTCTCCCCCTCTCTCTCTCCCTCACACTTGCTCACTCTCACTCTTGCTCTTTCAAAGTAAATAAACTTAAAAAAAATATTTCCCCTTGGTTTTCCTATAGCTTGATCACATAAATAAGGATTCCACAAAAATATATTAGTTTTGCCTCTGATCAAAGTTTACATAATTGAAATCATGCTCTTTGCAATTTGTGACTTGCTTTTTTTTTCGTTCAACATTATGATTTGGGGATTCAGGCAGGTAGGGTGAGATGCACTCATTTTCATTATTACGGTAACTCTACTATATACAAATAATGCCTAAATTATCCAGTCTGCTCTCTGTTGGGTTGTTTCCAGATTTGTTTCTATGTTTTTGCTATTATGCTATTTGTTTGTTTTCTCTACAAGGCTACAGTACGAAGTCTTGTACCTATTTCCCGAGGCATACAAGCAAGACTTTGTCTAGGGCATACTTGTAGGTGCTGAGCAAAAGAGTGTACTTGGTTCAATTCCAACTTCCCAATTTACTGTACCAACTCACATTCCCATTACAATGTATGACCATTCCTGTTGCTTCATATCCACACTGTTTAGGATATTTCAGACTTCTATATGTTTAACACAGTGGCCATAAAATATTACTCTAGCTTTAACTTATATTTCCCTAATTATTAAGGAGGCTCAGCAAATTTTCATGTTTATTTGGATTTTAACTCCTGTTCATGTTTATACTGGCTGATTTTACTTCTCTTATTGATTTGCAGGATCTTTAATATATGCTATGCACTAAACCAATTTTCAGCCTATCTTACCCTTTTACAGTGTCCTTTGATTAACACGTCTTCTTTTGAGTTTAATGCTGTTGAATTTATTAATCTTCTCTACGGTTTGCTCTGTTTATACCAAGTCAAAGAAATTCCCGTCTTACTGTAAGATAAAAAACATATCCGTTTCCAAATATTTTAAAGTATTGTTTTTCACAGTTGAGTCTTTCTTCCACATAGAATTTGTTTCTGTTTATGAAATGAGGGGAGTAGGGATCAATTTTAATTTTCCATATGGACAGCTTATTGCAGATTATGTTGGCAGCTAGGATTCATGGCTCACTGAGACTCAAAGGAAGAGAGGATCGATGGCTGGTGGTGTGTGTCATGTATGGAGGCATTAAGAAGCTGAAGCCTACAGTCTATCATTACAGATGATGAGATGGAAGAAACAGAGAGAGTTCAGGGAAAATAAAACCGATTTGATCAATTCACTCCACTCAAATTTTTATGACTTTCTCATAGTTTACATAACTCTCCATAGTCATGCTGTCATCACTTTACCCCATACGGTGTGAGACAACATTCAGTAGTTTATTTAAACTGGTCTGTGTTCCTTATAAACCCTTTATTGACATACCAACACAGCTTATGAAAACCTTTAGGAAAATATTACTATTACACTCTATACTGATTGAGAACTTTTTTGTGTGATAATTCAGTGGTTCTCAACTAGATTCCCATGTAACGCCACAAGCTCACTACAGGTGTTCTGCCACTAAAATCATATTAAATTCTTTTCTCAATCTCGGCAACAACTAAATTAACTTCATAACATTTTCTCAATATTAACACTCTCATAATTTTTTTTTTCCTTAAATGACCTGCACCTGCTCCTCACTGATGTCTGGGATGGGTTATCACATAATGTTATGTTTATTTCTTCACATTTTCATACGCTATAAGCTAATCAAGTTTAATAACTACTCTGATAAGGTCAAAATACTCGCCTTTTCAGTCTGGGTCTTCAACTCACCCTCACATATTATTAATGTCTCCATTCATAAAATGCATATACTTGCTTCAAAGCATCTGAGGGAGCAAACGTCAAAAGAAACACTGGGTGTGGAAATGTTTTTAATATGTAAAACATTTTACAAACATGAATTAAAATTTATTATAACCTTCAATTATATCTTACAAATATGGGGCTAAGAGAGTCATGGAAAAAATCAACAGATAATTCCCAAAGGTCAGTTTGATCTACAGTTTTTATTTCTTCCATTTCTTCTTTAAAAAAAAAAAAACCAGAATCCTTAACTTGACTAAAAATAAAATGTATTTGTTTAAGTGCCATTTCCTGCCTCACATAGTTTCTAAGAAAGTTCCTGAGAAGGAAGCAGGCAAGACAAAGGTAAGAAGTTACTCTACAAGTAACTCATCTCCAAATGATACGAAAATATCTATTTTTGTAAGAGTGTGATCTAAAACTTCATGCCATCCCAATGTGATTTATAACTAATGAGAAAGTCTGTTAGAGTCAAACTGAAATCAAAGAGTGTATAGATTACAGCTGAAGATGTAACCAGCCTCAAAAACATTCTGGAGCACGACATGGATTTATTTGGAAGAACGTATTTTCCTAAGTATTTGTTTTGTTGTTTGGTTGTCTCTTTGCAGAAAGAAACTTTGATAGAATTACAAAAGTAAGAGACGTGAAGGAAATGAGAGTGATATATTAAAATTAAGATTTAATCTTTTGGTTTGTAAATATCAACAGAGCCTTGCCTGGTCTGGACTGCTGTCACATTGGGGAACAGCTTGCACTGCTGTGCTACTTCTCCAACTTCTAGAAAACTGCAGGAGTACAAAACTGAAGTTACCTATTTTGACAGAGAGAGAATGAGAGCATGCGCACAGAGGAGGGGCAGAGAGAGAGGAAGAGAGAGAATCCCAAGCTAACTCCATGCTCAGTGCAGAGCCTGATGGTGGGACTCGATCCCACAAACTGTGAGATCATGACCTGAGCTGAAATCAAGAATCAGATGCTCAATTGACGAAGTCACCTAGGTGCCCCAGAAATTACCTATTTTAAAAGAAAGTCATAAACTATATCATAAGATGTTCAGAGTCAGAAAGAGCTGGGTTCCAGTCACACATCTCCTACTTTCCAAGCTGTGTAATCTTAGGCATGCTTATTTAACTTCTCTCAATTTCCATTTCCTCATCGTTAAAACAAGGATAATAAAAACCATCTCACAGAGTTATGGTTAAATAAGATTTAATAACAAGGTTAAATAAGACTGTTATCATACGTACAAATATCCAACGTACAATATTGACCAAGTTACAATTAGTTATAAAATGAGAGAATAAATGACTTTACAGAAATTGTGAAACATGCTGACTGCACTTTGACATTTTATGATGGAAGTTTCTCTTACTTCCCAGCATTTAATATTGCTGTTAAGACTAGAAAATATTTCCTTGAAATTGCACCAAAAAAGGGGAGTTTTCTGATATAATTGAGTGACAGATGAAAGACCACAGATAAAGAAACTGTTGAAGTTTAAAGAAAAACCAGTAACATCTTGGTATAGATAGATGGCTAACTGGCTGAGATGCAATAGACACTTATGAACAAGATAAAAAATAACAAGGAAACAAAGGAAGAGGAGAGGGGAGAAAAAAGAGTGGGAAAATGGTAACAAGGGGTGAGGGTGGAGGGTTGGGTGGAGGGACAAGGAGGGAAGCAGAGAGGGGACCGATTGCATGATTCACTCCTGGCTGTATGATGATTCTGTGCTGGCCACCAGGTTATCCCAGGTCAGCCTGTTTTAACTGCCCCCCATGTAGAAATGAGCAACCTTTCAGTAAGTATGGGATACAGGCACAAAGGACGATTGGCCATCTTGCGTTCCACATGCCTTATAGGGTTTGTAGACAAATGTTTGATGATATATTCTATGTCCCTAAAAGCGTTAATTAATGCCACGGATAATATATAGTTAATAAACAGAAACATATACCATATGTTAACATGTAAACATATTTGGTTATTAAATATTTGGTTATTAAAATATAACCAAAATTTTAAAAATTGATTTTCAACCTCTGGACAGATCATATGCACTTTGGACTATTAAGAAATTGAAATCAGGGGCGCCTGGGTGGCTCAGTTGGTTAAGTGTCCGACTTCAGCCCGGGTCACGATCTCGCGGTCCGTGAGTTCGAGCCCCGCGTCAGGCTCTGGGCTGATGGCTCAGAGCCTGGAGCCTGCTTCCGATTCTGTGTCTCCCTCTCTCTCTGCCCCTCCCCCGTTCATGCTCTGTCTCTCTCTGTCCCAAAAATAAATAAACGTTAAAAAAAAAACTTTAAAAAAAAGAAATTGAAATCATATTAGTATAAATATCAAATTTATTTTATACTAGAGGGACCATATAGTATAAGGACAGCTTCAAAATGATCACAAAACCAGCTCCCTTACTTAAGAATACACGGTTTCAGCAGACTTATTTTAAGCTCACATTGTGCTTTGGAAGCCGTACTAGTCTGCTTTAGACTACAACAGTACAAAAAAAATCATTCAAAATAATTGTCTATTTCCACCAATAATAATTTTAAAAGATTACATGTAGAGTATTAATGAGTAACTCAAAAGGCTATATGCATTGTATGTTGGCTAGTTTAAAACAAATAAAAAAAAAATTGACACATTCAAAGAACCGTAGATCATTTCAGTAGAACAGTGTGTCCTAGGTCATCATGCTTTCCTTCTCTATTATTGTTGAGTTCGATTTGCCAACAAGCCTCTGACAATAAGCACAGAAATAAATTTCAAGGTTAGTAAGCTAAACTACCACTGTGAATGATGACAAATTTACTGGTGAAGTTGAAATTGGCATAGAGAGTAATGTAAAAGAGAGACTCCTAGTGAAGTCAATTTTACATACAAAAAGAGCAAATATTTATCTGGGGAATTAAAGTATGAAATTATATATGGAATTATGTTCCAACTATACAATGTGCAGTTCTAACCATCTTTATAGTAAAAGCAGAAAAATTATTGAAAAAAGGAGGGATAATATGAATGACCTATTTAAATTTTTTAACACTATTCATTAATACAAATACTAACTCATGCATAATTTTCCAAGTAATAATACAATTAATTTACTTTCAACTGTTCCCAGACAGGGCTATAAACAGAATCCCAATGAAGTTTAGTGTATATCTGACCACAGACATACCAATGTATCAACAAAAGGACAGAGTAATCCAAGGCAAAAAAAAAAAAAAAAAATCCTATATCATTGTTAGGCAAAATTGTTTGCCTTGGGTTAAAGAGGAAAACAAAACAAATTACTTCATGGTTGCCAAATGTATAATAAACAATTAAGATTTCAAGTGATGTCTTTATATAAACTTTTATGTATGGATTGACATACACAAACATCTATAAACACAAACCATATGTATGAGGTATGTCCATCCATAGGAAAGTAAACTATACTCTTTTATATCAATCCAGGTAATCATTTAGTATACAAGCACAAAGTTCTAATGATGCCAAAATATCTAGAATTTCCTTTCCTGCTTTAAATACCAAAGCTTTATACCACAGCAACAACTGTGAGTCTCTTAACTGAGCAACTTAAAATAGAGATGATAGCAAAGGATGCCAGTTAGGTAGACTCATTTCTCCCCTGAACGAAGGTTATAGTTAAGGAAACAGGAACCCAGATGGAACAGTCGCTTCCTGCTGAACTGGCGGCTCCTTGCCATTTTGCCTGCTAAGGTCATGAGCAGGTATGTGAGGGAGGGAATAGTGCTGTGTCTTCAGCATATGATGGACAGCTGAAGTATAAATTGGCTTGCGATGGGATAAAATAATAAAACCATTAGAAATACTAACATTTGAAGAAGTTAAAAGACTTTTTTAGCTGCTTCCAAACTGATTTAAAACTATAAGATTATTTCTGTCTATCCTACAACTTTGGTATCCTCAATGCTAATCCCAAATAATAAAAGGCTCCTCATATCACTGATTTCATTGACTTATCTCTGTACTTTGAAAATCACTGTTCCTAAGCTCATTTTTCAAAAAATGGATGCAAGTTGGGAAGGTTCTTGCTATCTGACCCCTATAGATTCACATCTATTACCATATATGGCAAAAAGCATAATTTCTCTATTTGAGAATGCTTTCTTGAAAGGTGGACTTTGGCCAGATCTGACCAAAGTCAGATTGTGACCCTATCAGTTATTAGCTAGGTGAGTATCAAGCTACTTTACACTTCGGGGTCTCAGTTTCTTTACCCCGAAAAGGAGATGAGAATGTGTCATTCAAAGGTGTGTTAAAAGGATTAAATGAAATCATAATAGTTAACAGTCTTGGTAGAATGCCAGATATATATCAAGAAACTACTTGATAAATAGTAAATATTATTAATGAATAATTTCTCCTCACATAGAATCTTAACTTATTAGATCTGCTTTAATATAATATATTTAAAGCTTCTTTTCTACAATAATTTCAGGGAGCATGCAACTTAAATCCGACAACATTCTGACATGTTCTAATGCTTAAATCACATTTAACAAAAGGAACCTTCATGCACTGTTGGTGGGAATATAAATTGGTGCAGCCACTGTGGAAAACAGTATGGAGGTTCCTCAAAAAATTAAAAGGAGAAATATCAAATGACCCAATAATTCCAATACTACATAGTTACCCAAAGAACACAAAAACCCTAATTTGAAAAGATAACATGCTTCTGTACATTTACTGCAGCATTATTTACAATAGTTAAATTATGAAAGTAACACAAGTGTCCATAGACAGATGAACACACACATATGCACATATGTACATATGATGGAATATTACTCAGCCATAAAAAAGAATGAAATCTTGCCATTCGTGATAACATGGATAGATCTAGAGAGTATAATGCTAAACAAAATAAATCAGAGAAAGACAAATACCGTATAATTTCACTCATGTATGGAATTTAAGAAACAAAACAAGTAAACAAAGAAAAAAAGAGACAAACTAAAAAACAGATTGTTAACTATCAAGAACAAACTCATGGTTATCAGAGGGAAGGTTGATTGGGGGGGCAGGGGAGGCGGGAATGAGTGAAATAGGTGAAGAGGATTAAGAGTACACTTATCTTGATGAGCAATGAGCAATATATAGAATTGCTGAATCACTATATTGTATACCTGAAACTAATATAACACTGTATGCTAACTATACTAAAATAAAAATAAAAATCTAAATTTAAAATAAATAAATAAAATAGCCAAGATATGGAAATAACCTACATGTTCATTGATAGATGAATGCTTAAGGAAAATGTCTGTCTACAGAAAATATATGTCTACACACACACACACACACACACACACACACACACACATGAATATTACACGGCGATGAGATCTAGGTGCACCTGGGTGGCTCAGTCAGTTAAGCATCCGACTTCAGCTCAGGTTTATGGGTTTGAGCCCCGTGTCAGGGTCTGTGCTGACAGCTCAGAGCCTGGAAGCTGCATCAGATTCTGTGTCTCCCTCTCTCTCTGCCCCTTCCCTGCTCACGCTCTGTCTCTGTGTCTCTCAAAAAATAAACATTAAAAAAAATTTTTTTAAAGGATGTAATCTTGTCATTTACAACAACATGGATGGACCTAGAGGGTATTATGCTGAGATATATCAGACTGAGAAACACAAAATCATGTGATTTTACTCATCTGTGGAATGTAAAAAACAAAATGAACAAACAAGAATCAGACCTATAGATACAGAGAACAAACTGTCGGCTGCCAGAGGGAAAGTGTTTAAGGTATGGGCAAAATGGGTGAAGGGGAGTGGACACAGGCTCCCAATTATCGAATGAAGAAGTCACAGGAATAAAAGGTAAAAGGCACAGCGTAGGGAACATAGTCAATGATACTGTAAGAGCGTTCGTTATATGGTGACAAATGGTAACTACACTTGTGGTGAGCACAGCATAAAGCATAGAGAAGTTTAATCCTTACGTTATACATCTGAAATGTAAGGTAACACTATGTGTCAACTATACTCAAAAATTTAAAAAAAACATGAACTTTTATTCAATATAATTAAGAGGTAATACAAAGATTTAAATGTGAACCACAAAAGTGTAAGATAAAGGTGACTTCACAAAAAGTGGTAAAGGGGAATAATGAGTCAACAAAAATACTGAAGTTTAGTAAATTCCTCGTGAATCACAGTATTAACAGTTAAACAAATTAAACCAAAATATCTAGAAAAATACTTTTCCTACTTCTAGATAAAAAAGTTTTCTAAGTTTCAAAGGAGATGGAAAAATACTCATTAGATTGAATATATATTTCAAAAACATAGGAAAATCAAAAGGTGATCAAACGCTTGTGAAAACAGTAACAACTAACAACTTTAAAAGAGCAAGATCCTTTGATTTAAAAAAAAAATAAAAAAAAAACCAAAACCATACAAAAAAAACCCTCTTCTAAACCAGTAAGAGAAATACAGCCTCTGAAAAAACGAATAAGTATATAAATGGGTTAATGATAAAGAATAAAATGTTAATAACTAATGATTCCTTCAGCTTCAAGTTCACTAGTAATTAAAAATATAAAATATCGCTTTTTCATTTTAGAAAAGACTTAAAAATTATAAATCTCTTAGCACGCAAGAGTTTGAAAAGAGAGATAATATTGATTTTGCCATGAAGGAGGTGGAAAGAGAAACCACACGCTGAGGATGGCAACAGCCTTTAGGTATTTGCCCCCAAACTCTTTCATCTTAAAATATACTAGTGATTTTTTCCCAGGAACTTAATATGAATAAGAAGGAAAGGACCCCAAAAGCCTCAACTTCTCTGCAAGTGCAGGGGACAGAACAGAGGAGCAAGTCTTACTGCAAGACGACAGGTACAACACAGCTTATTTACCCGTCCCTTTAATAGGGTTCACATTGTTAAGAGAGTCCCAGATAAAAGTCAATGTAATGTGGAAAATCACACCTGGTTCTTTTGTTTTAATCAAGATTTTTCCATCTTTAAATTAGAATAAGCAACTTAAAAACAAAGTTATAAATCAAAATATAGCCATATATTCCCTATTAGAAACCTTTTAGATACAAAGTATAAAACTTTGTTTTTGCAGTTTCTGTCTTTTGTCTCAGAATTGTCTGCCATGTTGTACTGAAAAGGAGAAGAGTTATGGAGCTTAAATCTAGTGGCACAACCAAAGAGAAGAGGGAAAATCAGGAAAACTAGAAAGGACACCTACATGCTATGGTTATGAGTGGAGAAGTACTACATCCCACCAATAGTTAGCAGCTTTAGCTTTAAGGACTTATGCAATAATTCAAAGGAGTCTAACACAATACAATACAAAACAAAACACAGAGATATGACAACTTGGGCTTTAGATGCAATGTACAAATAAAAATACAGCAATTATAAGCAGACCGGAAGGCCACAGTGACAAAATACTGGCCTTATAAGTGTGCATTTCTTTTTTCTTTTTATAAAATATTTATTTATTTATTTATTTTGAGAGAGAGAGAGAGAGAGAGAGAGAGCGAGCGAGCATGCCTGTGCCAGTAGGGGAGGGTCAGAGAGAGAGGGAGAAAAAGAATCCCAAGCAGCCTCCACACTTAGTGCAGAGCCCAACACAGCGTTCGATCTCACAAACTGATCTTATGAACCGTGAGATCATGACCTGGGCCAAAATCGAGAGTCAGACGTTTAACCGACTGAGCCACCCAGGTGCTGCTCCTTTTTTTCTTTTTAATAAAAATCTTAACTAGCCACTTTAAAAGGTGATGTTTGACAAATCACATGACTTCTTTGTACCACAACTGCCCATATCTATAAAATGAAATAGGTGAAGTAGAAGAACTTTAAGGTTCAGCTTCCATGATTAATCTATTCTTCTGCTCTCACGCTCTATGGATCCTATGCCATGTGTACCTACAGAAAAACTCCGATTGGAAAGTAAAGCTGCTAATAATAATACAGTAAGACTTTAACATACTGGCAAAATCCTTTATGCCTCACTCCGACCTCAAAGTTGTTCAATCTCTTAGAGGGGTGGGAGTATTTTCTGCTTCTATTGGTTTGTTTTGCCATAATCTTATAATACTGAGACAAGCTTGGGTTTCTCTCATCACTGTCTGATGGGCACTAAATATATTTCTGTGTCTATGACCAAAAAACAAAACAAAACAAAACAAAACAAAACAAAAAAATAAAAAACAATCCCACCCTTCCAGTGTTACAATATGAAGATCACTTGATATACCAGTGAGACGTATAACTTACAACCATTACTCCCGAGACACCTCCTCTACCGATTTAACTACTCTATACATGTGTGGGCAAAATACATCTGACAAGAAATTCCACATTGAATTACGGTCCATTTCAAGCAAATTAAAAGGCTTCCAAACTTTCCTATGAAAATATCAATCTTATTTTCATTCCTGAGACAGATACAATTCAAGGTTAAACAAACAAAAGAGTCCCATGTGATGTGTGGAAGAGGTTTGTGAGATTTCAACGCAGTAAAAACTTAAAACTGCCTGTTGAGTATACTAAGAAGTGAAAATCAAAATAAGAAAAGTTGTGAATTACTCTAAATTGTGCATAAAACTCTGTATTTGTTTCGATAATACCAAATATTTCACACACAAAGTAAGTTTTCTATCTATGGTGGAGAAGTAAAATACAAAGACAAAATAAATTCTATTTCTGTTGAGTATCGAAAGTAAAAGAAACAGCTGCTATTTCTCTATTACTTTTTTAAACATTGACATCCTTTTCTTTCAACATTTCTATTTTGAGGAGCAAATTCTTCTGTCTGAAATGGAATATCACCCTTCAGTTTTGAAACTTTTTAAGCCACTATTTTCTGTTATTTCCTTAAATCCCTAACTATCTCTACAACAGAAGATAAAAGTAGGGAAGTATACCTTTATCAGTCATACTGGGAGCCATTCCACTCTGTAATTTTCCAGGGTCCATGAGGATGGACCCAACCTCTCCAAATATTCTCTCTGGGCCTTTTGGAAGGCATAACACTGCCTTCAGTTTGCTAGGGCATAATTTAACTTATCACGCAAGTAAGAGCAGCAATTAGCTGATTTTGTTGACAGATTTCATCAAATTCAACAGTATCTTTGAGCTATATATCCTGAATTTGTATGTGCTAACCAATATGATTTTGAACTTTATTATTCAAATATAACTCTATGGGTCCAACAGGTATCTACTTGCTGGATAAACACACATGCACACATTATTGTGATGGTGCACTGAGAGAAACAAAATAACCTTTTAACACATTGTTATTCTTTAAAAAGCATTTATCATTTACTTGAGGGGTTTTTCTTCAATGCTGTCCATCAAAGTTGTGAAATACATTAAAATAAGAAGTCTATAAAGAAAAGTGGGCTTAAAATAAATACAATAAAGGTTTTCTTTGGTTCAAGTTCTTGAGTGTCTATCGAATGCTATGTCTTAGAGGAACACGAAAGAATAAAGTTTAAAACTTGGCTACGAGTTTACAACTTCATGTGCAAAAAAGAAGCACAAAACGTTCTATAAGGCTTTGGGAAGTTCTGTGACAGAGGTCTATACAAGAGGCCAAAGAAGCTGACAGTGGACCACCAGCAAGGTGCCTGGAGCTGAAAGGCAAAGACCAGGAAGAAGGTTTTCAAGATAGAAACAACATAAACAGCCTCAGAAAGGAGCAAAATAGTACAGATTGTTTTGAGAAAGACACAATGTTCAATATTGCTGGAGCATGAAACAGAGGGAAGGGAAAGACTCATGGGTGAGCAAGAGAGTCCGAAAAACAACCCAGAGAGAATAGCAGAAGATCAAGACAGAATAAAAGTAGCAGGTAGATCAAGAAGAGAGTCTTTGTGCCAAGAAGACTGTATTGAGCAATAGAGAGCCAAGGATGAAAGGGCTTTAGTAGGAAGTAAAGTGTTCACTGGGGTGGGAGATTGATCCTTCTAAGGGTAATGTAGCAGATAGACTGGTAGTAAAGGAGGTTAATAGTAATCTTTCAAATAAATTCACTAATCTTACTTCAACAGACGGTTAACACATGATATGAAAGGTCTTACAGTCTTTCTTTATAATATGCCTATATTTAAAATGTTGTTTACAAATATGATAAATAACCAGTATCAGGATTGACATTAAAGCCAAAATTAATATTGAGAAGGTATTTCAAGTCTTAAAGTACTCAATTAGGCTTCAACCAAAATATATTCCATTTTAGACACTGTCAACCAATGTCACAATTTTTCTATTTGCTTTCTTGGTTAAAAGGACGATTTTCTTTGGTTTCTTTTTATTGTGCTAATTTTATTTGGCTTGTTTTCTGCCCAAAGTTTCTACAGGGTACTTCAGAACAAAATACTAAAAGGAATTAAAATAAAACCAGTAAAAAAAATACTGTAAGAAAGTAATATCATGTATTTACACAATATATAAAGTGAAAAAATAAAAGATATTGAATAAAGAACTGAAATTACAATCTTGATCATAAGATACTGCCCAAAGGCAGTAGCAAAGAAAATTTTAATTGAAAAATGCCCACTCTAGATCAACAGTGGTTGCATTTTCAAAATAAACATACTGTGTCCAAACAGAAATCAAACCCATTAATCAAACCCATCAAGGCAGAACTTGAAAAGGACATAGGAAAAGCTTAATTCAGAGACTAAAACAAGCATTAAATGAATGTTATAATACAGTTTAAATTTAGATATGAGATTACCCTTAAAATATTTCTGAATTCAGAGAACTGATTTTGAAACATTCTGCATTACTTTGGAAATTATAGGAGATTCAATAAAAGTAATATTCCACAATGACTGGCCTCATCTTAAAAGAGATTTACTTTACATTTAGACCTTTTCCACCTGCTGTTCTGGATGTGGTTTATTCTATGTTAGAATTAGCTGGTTCCTGAATATCAGCCCTAACACAAAATCTGTGCCAGAGTATTAGTTTGTCCTTCTATCTCGTTTGGCCTATAGTTTCAGCCCTGCAAGAAAATTTAGTTTTATCTTTGTTTTGAACTTAAATATGTAACACAGAAAACCCTTTGGAGCTATAATCAGCATCTATAACCTAACCTAAAAATTTTAAATATCATGCTAATGCTTATAGTCCCATAATTTAAAAACCAACGACAGGGAAGCTTTCACTAGGTCAGTAGATAAGCTTCCCCTAGTTAATGCCATACTTGCAGTGAAGCAACATATTTATTTTCCATGCCCTGTGTAGTAGACATAAAACATACAAGTTTATAAATTGCATGGGTGTTCTAAATCAAAATAATAGAAAACAATTTATTTCTGTCCTCTTGAGCACCACTGCCCTTAATGTTAATCTGGGATACACAACACAATGACAAATAAATGAACATCCCACGGCACTCTGAACACACGGAGAAACGTGTCAAAGTGCTTAAACGTGCTGAAAGGAAAACAAACTACCAGTGTGTAGCAAAACATGTTAATTTAATGACTTTAATAGGGAAACACTTTTTTGTAAGGAACCAACTAACAAGTCGACTGGACAGATAAACCCCGCCAAACACGGAGTCTTTTGCATCTTGGATTAAGAAGGCTGTTCTCAACTTTTCATCATTCCCTGTTCTCTCTGCTCCCAACGGTGGTCCTCAATTCACTTTTTTGCACTGTCATATGGACGTGGGCTTGCTTTTAGAAAGGACCCATGTTGTTCGTTCACATTCACCGATGATACACTGACACGTCTACTTCTGCACATGTTCGTGTAAGTTTTTCCTCTATTCCATCTCTAGACCACTCATCACGATAAACTCACTCACAGTCCTGTTTTAATGCTGATACGAAAGCAAACAGGACTTAACCAATCAGAAGACTTCAAGTTTGGCAGAACGAGGAAACAGAAACTTGCTGATAGGACACGACATGAGATCAGCGGTGGAGAACCTTTCCCACCACCCCCGTACTTGCGTGTATTCTGATCATCCACAGCCTCCTTAAGGGCCATACACAAAACTGCACCGCCACTGAGAACATTCTTAAGCAGCTGGCAGCCCCTCCTTACTGGCTTTAGCATGACACACAGCCCTTTGCCTAGTGATGCAGGGCAGCCAACAGGGAGACGGAGTTTACGAGTCAAAGCGAGACTGAACTGGCTAATTACTTACCTCCTCACTTATGGCAGGCTTGCTCCTTTAACTTTTTGTTTCCTCTCTTGTCATTGCTCAGCGGTGAAGGGTTGTGATTCAGCAAAAGTCTGAACCTGACAGTTAAAAAGAATCCTTTTAGGAAAAAATACTGGAAGTGAATGTCCCCCCCCCCCACCCACCCACTGTAGTCTTTCTTCCCCTGCCCTCCGTGTGCGTGTTTCTCTCTCGCTTTCTCTCTCTGCAAGGCAACTACGTAGTGGTCTATAAATATTGACCCTGACACTTGCTCAGTACGTTAGCTGCTCATGGCACAGGTCTGTGTTACTGAACACCGTGGTAATACTCCAGCAAAGTTCTCAGCTGCTCAGACAAAGCTGTGGATTGGCTCACTACCCGGCAACCCTGTGCCTGCCTGGAAATACCAGTTTGCTGCCAGCTTTACAGATGCTATGGGCCTTTCCTGAGGCCCAAATCAGGCACAGAAGGGCAATTATGAGGTTCGTCTGAAGAAACAGTTTTCCTCAAGCAGGTGAAGAAAGCGGGGAGGGAGAGCTGGGTGAAGTGAAAGACAAGAAAGGAAATACTGCCTTTGTTGTGGCCAAACAACATCACCTCGACCCCTTCATAAAACTTACACCGAAATGTCATTTAATCAAGCTTTATGAAACTGAATTACTACATACTATGAACGACCAAAACACAGGAAAGCATTTTTTAATTGTTTTTAATATTGCTTCTTATTGAGTAAGGCTGCTGTGATGGAGTAATTAGTCACAAAAAAATGTTTCAACACAGGTAAGTTCACTTCCAGAATGATAAAAATGCACTGGAAACCATCATTTTAATCAGATTGAATAATATATCTGGTGAAAGAAGCGAAATATAATCTGAAAATTATATGACTCAACGTATTATATTAACTACCCTTAAATGTTCAATCATGACAACTTGAATTATTTTACTTTATTTTTATAGATTAAGGACAAAATCGAAGCCATGACACTACATAGTTTGCAGGTGATATGAATGAGGTCAGCATTATCTATCTATATCACACATAATGTCCACAGTATGAACAATTAGAAACTAAAGTCCGTATTTTCTATTCTTCTTGCCTAGAATAATTATATGTTTGCTTTACTGCAAGTTTGTTTCTTGAGTAAATCAAGAGAAAAGAAAATTTTAGAAATAATCTGGTCACTGACTCATCTTACGGATGAGAAAACCGACCCCCCACGCTGGTTAACTTATCCATGGTCACATGACAAGTTTGCCGCAGGGCCAAAACCAGAGTCCTTGTCTTACTGCTCCTAAGCTGTGCTCCTTCTATTACAAGAGTGACTGTTAAACTCATTTTTATGTTCAAAATCCTATCTTCATGTGAAGTTTTACTGAAAACCTTATCAGGAAGGGCAAATATTAAACCAGAAAAATAACCAGCATGAAATAAAAATGACCTTTTACAATTTGACTCCCCGCAAAAAGTTATGTGCAAGAATTAACTTTGTAACGACTGAAATCCACCTCTGTTTCATCCAATAATTAGTATTTGCCCAGTAAATTAACTTATTCTCAGGAGAGGTACATAGCTAGCTGTTGGGGAGGCAAAGATAAAACACAGTTCCTACTCTCAAGGACCTTACAGTCCAAGTTCAGGGAAAAACAAGCTAATGACAAAACAGTGCGTTTGTGACGATGAAGACCAGTAGAGGTGGTGAGGGGTACTGGAGCATGTGCACCTCATCCCACGTGAAGATTGAAAATGTATTTATTTGTTTATTAAGCCAACCATGTATGCATTCAAAAACCATTCTTCCTGTGCCCAGCTGGGACCTCAGAGAGCCTTCAGTCTCCAGTCTGGGCTGGGGAATGTGGTGGGATAGATGGAGGGATGGGGGCTAGGAGAGTATAGAGAGGAGAAACAACAGTTTTGTCTGAGCAGGAGGCATTGGTTGTCGTCTCCTGGGCAGACGGATGTCACTTCCACGGGGGGGCGTTCAATGGGAGATTTCACAATCAAGGTCTCTGCATATTATAGCAGGGGTAGGAGGCAATGAAGCAAAGACAGAAAGAATAACACGATAAAGACAAAGAGGCAGGAAAAAACATGATCCAGAACTTCAAGTAGTCTTTCTGGCTGGAGCACACAAGGTGAAACAGGAAATGGTTAATTTTTTTTAAAAGGATGAGAAGGATAAGAGCAATGAAAAGTTTTATACACCAGGTTTAAAACCTTGGGTTTTATACATCGTGCTAGCAGTCTTCAACTGTTTTTGCTTACAGACCTTTAAAAGACTTTTAAACTATGGAACTACTCACACATTAGCAAGTTAACATGAACAATTTTTCATCTGTGCTGATATAGGTCCATGCAGAGAATTTAATTTCAACTCTGGTGAAATACGGACATTTTAAAGTAAAAGTTATAAGTATATTAAATGGAATATAAATCCATAGTAATTTAATGAAATCATTATCCATTTAAATAATAAACATAAAATCTTCTAACAGCTGAAAATTTTACATTACTGTTTCATTTTTTTTACTTTTATTTCAATTCACCACCACATAGAATTTTTATGCGATATATTTTATAATTAAAAGTCTTTTATTGTTTACTCTATCATACTTCTCTGTGAGAAAAATTTAAGGCATTAACTGAAATTTTAAAATTGTTAAGTTTTCTATGACACCAGGGCAATGCATCACAGTAAGGGTTGGGATAGATGAAAGTGTGACTTTAAGAGAAAGACTGTTATGAAGAAACCACTGCTCTTAGCCAGATCAATATCAATAAAGAGTTTATGTACAAGCTGAAAATCTGGACAATGACTCCATCAAAACCATATATTAAAATGTTAAGTGAAGGAAACTGGTCTGAAAAGGCTATATACTGTGTGATTCCAACCATATGACACTACTCTGGACAAGGCAAAAACTACAGAGACAATAAAAAGATCAGTGGTCACCAGAAGTTTGGGGTGGGTGCAGGATGAGTCAATGAAGCACAGGAGATTTCAGGGCAGTGAAACCATTCCGGACGACATGTGACAGTAGATGCATGGCCTTATGCACTTGACAAAACCCATAAAACTGTACAACACAAAGACAAAGCCCTAATAAAAACTGTGGACTTTAGTTTAAATCTCTTCCCTTGTCTTCCTGAAAGCCACGTGTTCTAGAAAAAGTACTATTATTTATTAAGCAATTACCATCAGTAGGGGGGCTTAGAAATATTAACTTTAACACTTAAAAACAACCCTAATAGATGAGTATGCTTTTGCCTTTTTTTTGAGATAAAGAACATGAGTTATTAAGTGGATGGTCTGAAGTCATCTAACTAATAGATAGATCTGGGATTCAGCCCAAATCTGTCTGACCAGACTCCAGTACCACATACTGCCTTTATATCAGTCACTTGAAAACTGGGTAGACACTGCCCAGGTCAGGCAAGGAAGCGGACTAAGCAGGACCTTCAGAAAGTCAGAAAGGAATGAAAGAATTGTATGCTGCATTTCTCTCAAGGAACTGCTAGATATTGAGTATTATAGGGTAGCAAAAAGAAGAGATTAACAAAGTAATCAGTGGAAGTCAATGGAGAAAATTAAAATAACTGTTATGTGCTATTAAGAAGAACTTAAAGGGTTTTATCTTCAATTTGGTGGGTAAGGAACACATGAAGAATTAAGGATGAGAAGACTCAATACGGACAAAGTATTCTTCCCAACTTTACAGATTCCATGCAACCCCAATCAGGACGTTATTTTGTAGATATGGCCAACCCAATATTAAAGTTTATATGGAGAGGCAAAAAACCCAGAATAGTCAACACCAACATTGAAGGAGAACAAAGTTGGAGGGCTGACACTACCCACTATCAAGACTTACTATAAAGGTACCGTAATCAAGACAACGTACTGTTAGAGAAAGAACAGACAAACAGATCGATGGAAAAAAATAGAAAACCCAGAAACAGACTCACACAAATATAGTCAACTGATCTTTGACAGAGGGACAAAGTCAATAAATGTGGCAAAGACACTTTTTTCTTTTCTTTTTTTTTAATATGAAATTTATTGTCAAATTGATTTCCATACAACACCCAGTGCTTATCCCAACAGGTGCCCTCCTCAATACCCATCACCCACCCTCCCCTCCCTCCCTCCCTCCCTCCCACCCTCCATCAACCCTCAGTTTGTTCTCAGTTTTTAAGAGTCTCTTATGTTTTGGCTCCCTCCCTCTCTAACCTTTTTTTTTCCTTCCCCTCCCCCATGGTCTTCTGTTACGTTTCTCAGGATCCACATAAGAGTGAAAACATATGGTATCTGTCTTTCTCTGTATGATTTATTTCAACAAATAGCGCTAGAACAATTGGACATCCATGTGCCAAAAAAAAAAAAAAAAAGAATCAAGACAAAAGCCTTATACCCACCACAAAAATTACCTCAGACCTAAATGTTAATGCAAAATTATAAAATTCATAGAACATAACATAGGAGAAAATCTAGATTACTTTGGGTATGTCAGGGACTTTTAGACATAACACCAGAAGTACAGTCCATGAAAAAAATAACCCATAAACTGGATTTCATTAAAATTAACAACTCTCTGGAGTGCCTGAGTGGCTCAGTCGGTTAAACATCTGACTCTTGGTTTCGGCCCAGATCATGATCTCATAGTTTCATGAGTTTGGGCCTCGCATCAGGCTCTGTGTTGAGGGTGCAGAGCCTGCATGGGATTCTCCCTCTCCCTCTCTTTCTGCCCCTCCCCTGATTATGCTGTCTCTGTCTCTCTCAAAATAAATAAATAAACTAAAAATTTTTTTCTAATAAATAAAATTGAATAAAATTAATAACTCTACAGAAGACAATGTCAAGACAATGGAAGATAAGCCATAGGCTAGGAGAAAATATTTTCAACACACATCTAATAAAGGATTGTTAACCAAAGTTTACAAAAACTCCAAAATTCAGCAATAGGAAAATAAACACATTTTTAAAAATAGCCCAAAGACCATAACAGATACCTCACTGAAGAAGACACACAGTTTGCAAAAAAACACATAAAAAAGATGTTCCACGCTGTATGTCATCAAGGAGATGCAAATTAAAACAACAATCAGATACCACTATACATCTATTAGAATGCTGCAAGATCTGGAACACTGACAACACCAAATGCTAATGAGGATGCAGAACAAAAGGAACTTTCATTCATTGCTGGTGAGAATGCAAAATGGCAAAGCCACTTTGGCAGACAGTTTGGTGGCTTCTTATAAAACTAAACATACTCTTATCACAACACCCAGCAATCCCACTTATTGGTATTCACCAACAAGAGTTAAAAATGTCCACACAAAAATCTTCACAGGATGTTTTTGGAGATTTATAATCACCAAAACTTGGAAAAAATCAGGATGTCCTTCAGTAGACAAGTAAATAAACTGTGGTATATCCAGACAAAGGAACACTATTCAGTGATAAAGAGAAGTGACCTATCAAGCCATGTAAAGACAAAAAGGAACCTTAAAAGCGTATTACTACATATTTCCACCCATATGACATTCTGGAGAAGGCCAAACTCTGGAGATAGAAAAATCTGCATGGGGGGGGGGGGAGGTGGGGTGGAGGAAGGATGAATAGGTGAAGCGCAAAGGATTTTTAGGGGAAAAAAACCTCCGTATGACTTTATACTAGTGGATACATGTCATTATACATGTGTTGTTAAGTCCAACACCAAGACCAAACTATAAACTACAGACTTTGGTAATTATGATATGTCAATGTAGATTCATCAGTTTAACAAAGGACCAATCTGGTGGGGACTTGATAATGGGCAAAGTTATACATGCACAGAGGCAGAGGGTATATGGAAAAATCTCTGTTCCTTCCATTTTGCAATGAACCTTATTCTGCTATTAAAAAGCCAAGTCCTGAAAAAGTCAAAGGTGGCTCCTCTCTCAGGGAGTTGGGTCTTTGTCAAGGCAGAGGTTACAGAAGGAACAGGGAGCTAAGAAAAGAAGATGCATTTAGTCTTTGAACATGATGAACTGTGTTATAGCCAAGTGAATACAGTCAGTAAGCACTTAAATATATTAATCTATAATATAGGAAAGATGAAGATTGCAGCAATTCAGTAACCTTCTATTCATGTTTTCCTGCTTGAAACTTTTTTTCACCATTAACCTATTCTCAACACAGAAGCCAAAGCAGTCACTTAAAGATATCAGAGGTGCCTGAGTGGCCCAGTCAGTTGAGCATCCGACTTTGGCTCAGGTCATGATCCCGTGGTTTGTGGGTTCGAGCCCTGTGTTGGGCTCTGTGCTAACAGCTCAGAGCTCAAAGCCTGGAGGCTGCTTTGGATTCTGTGTCTCCCTCTCTCTCTGCCCCTCCCCCACTCATGCTCTGTCTCTCTCTCTCGCTGTCAAAAATAAACATTAAAAAAATTTTTTAAAAAATCATATAATACTAGTCTTCCATTGAAAACAGAATAAAAGTCCAAGTTCTTATAATGATCCATAAATCCCTACTTGATCAGCCTCTCATTCGGTCTCTGACAACACTGACTACAGTCCCCCTCGTTTTCTCAGCTCCAGCCACTTGTTCCCCTATTATTCCTTAAATGTACCTGACAAGTTTGCCCTTGGTGTCCTCCTATTTGCTGTTCCCACCCTGGTATGTTCTTGCAAACAGCTTCATGGCGAACACCTCCTTCACATCTCTTTTCAAATGGCACCCTCTCAGTGAAGCCTACTACCACCATACTATTTAACACTGCAAACTTCCTTATTATTTGTCACTGCCTGTTTCTTCCCAACAGAATTTAAGTTCAATAACATAGATTTCATGTGCCTAAAATGAATCTCACACAGAATAAATGCACAGTAAATAGGCATTATATAAATAAATAAAACATAAATCTGTGAGACATATACCAACATAAGTGGCTCCTGAAGTCAGTAATAGTAAGTAACCCCAAACCAACATTTAAAAGGCAGGTCAAGGGGTGCCTGGGTGGCGCAGTCGGTTAAGTGTCCGACTTCAGCCAGGTCACGATCTCGCGGTCCGTGAGTTCGAGCTCCACATCAGGCTCGGGGCTGATGGCTCAGAGCCTGGAGCCTGCTTCCGATTCTGTGTCTTCCTCTCTCTCTGCCCCTTCCCAAGTCATGCTCTGTCTCTCAAAAATAAATAAAAACATTACCAAAAAATTTTTTTTAAATAAATAAAAGGTAGATCAAGGAAGAGAAGTCCATGAAGCTTGTAAAACAATGATGAATGTAAATAGAACAATAGAAAATGAGAAAAAGGGTGATGAGGATGAAGTAGTAGAGAGGGAGTGGCTGACAATGTCACCTGCCATGGGAAGATCAAATATGAAGGGATTGAAAGAGCCTATTACACACAACATTCAGAAAGTACTCTGATACTAAAGATCTCTGAATGGTACATCCTCAAAGGGTGAATTTTATGGTGTATGAATTATATTTCAGCAAAGCAGGCATGAAAAAAAAAAGAGAGTACTATGGCTGAGCTATCTCCATTGGAGGCAGAAGGTAAGCAAGGGAGGTGAGACATGAAATAGAAACTCTCTTTCAAAAATCTGGCCATTAAGAAAAGAAAGATGAGGGTGATGATTTAACACCACAAACAACTCGTTACGGCATGAAAGTGGGTGTTTTGAAGTCAAGCTGACTTGAATTTTCGTCTTTCTCAAGTTACATTGTAAGTTATGCAACTTTAGAATCCTCATTAATAAAATGAGTTTAAAATTAGTACCTGTGTGACTGGATATCAGTATTTCATTTCTCTGCCTCGCAGAACAATATTTCATTGCACAGATACACATTTTACTTATCTATTCATCAGCTGGTGAACATTTGCACTGTTTCCACTTTTGAGTTATTATGAATAATGCTATGAACTTTCATGCATAAGCTTCCGCATAAACATATGTTTTCATTATCCTTGGATAAATACCTAGAAGTGAAATTTCTAAGTAATGTGGTAATTTTATATCTAACATTTTAAAGAACTGTCAAATTGTTTTCCAAAGTGGTTACACCATTTTATATCCCCAACAGCAATGGTGAGGGTTCCAATTATCTGGTTTTTTTATTACAGTAATACTTGTAAATATAAAGCAGAATCTCATTGTGATTTTAATTTGTATTTCCCTAATGACTACTAATTGAGTATCTTTTCTTGTGCTTATTGGCTTTTTGGATATTTACTCTTTACTTCCAGTAAATATAATTTCAGAAAACACTAGGACCAAATAAAACTTAAAACTTATTTTCAAGTGCTCAGCAAAGTTGTACCTGGCACAGGCATAACAAGTAACTTATTAGCTAAAGAAATGAATATTCTAATAAACAAATGAAAGATTAGGAATTAAAAATACTTGATTTAGTGGTATATCATTTCAATTTTCAAATAACTTAGTTTGAATTCCTATACAGTCTAATAGGATTTTCAGTGAAGAAAAGCAACTTTTTAAAAAATGCAATTACAAAGCAAATGTACTAATCCTCTGTTTAGTATTATGATAAATACCTACAGTAATATTTTTAGTTTGGTCATAATAATGTACTCCATCAGATCAATAATAAAGTACTCCATCAGAAACTGGACTTATAATCCAATCATATTAATGCTTTAATTTCATGCTTCTTTGAAGACAGAGGTAAAAAGCAAAAAATTGATTAAGTAGCAAATGACTTAAAAGTATGTGTTGATAAGCTTAATCAAATATAAATACTACAAATATATCCAACACTATAAAGAATGAGACACTTCTCAGGGACAAATGTCTACAAGGAAAATATTAGTAATCCAAGCTTGTTGTCATTTTTCAAAAAGACCTGTGGGAATATGTGCCTTTCAATGTAAACGACTCTGGAGAAAGGAAATTGACTCTACATTGTGCCTAGTGAGTAGCTAAGGATGGGCTGTTTTCTCCTTTATAGGCCTTACTGTGAGTCCCATCACACAGAGTCACTTACGTTTAACTCTAAGGTTCTTTGTTCCCAAGTAATAAATACTTTAGGTCCCCAGGAGCCCACAGGAAAGTCACACAACCTACTAAACTACTAACCCTACAACCAAGTCTACTAACCTTTACTACTGCTAGTTTAAGTACTTATCTATCATTAGTTCTGAGAAGTATTGACTGCACAATTAATAAACAGATCATTTGTTCTTTTCAACTAGAACACTGTTGTATATAAATTGCAAAGAAGCAAACTAAACAAGGAAACCACAGCAAAGAATGCATGTCCTTTTTAACTTTCATTTGGTATCACACCAACCAGTGCCCAACTAAACTAAAACATTTTATCACTTATAAATAGAAATTGTTTAGAAATTCATAGTGTATAGAACGCATATAACCAGAGTAAATAATAAAGCTCAATTATATTTCATAAAATAAGGTAATAACAAAGAGCTGAAAAGCATCAGGGATATAAACTAATTTTTATACTATCATTGTTGCTAATTGGACCTATATTAAAACTATATTAATGTTTCTTCATGCTTAATCATAATAGCTTAGCTCATAACTATGTATCAGTATTTCTGTTTTTCTCTTAAAACCACATGTATATTTTTTATAATACTGAGGAAAATCTCAAATGTGATTTTTAACATAATATTTGTAATATAATTTCAGTAATTTTCTACTTTTAAAATGTGTACAGTTCTTAAAACCATATCTTTAATATTTATTTTCTAAAACTAGAGAACTAATTCACAGTAATTCAAAGTTTTCTACTATCACTCCAAAATGGAAACTTAAGAATGTCAATAAGAATCTTCATGATGATGAGAATTTTTAATTCCATTAATCTCTGAATTGCTCTAATATCCAAATGACAGATATTATCCCACATCTGAAACAACGGTTTTTCTTTCATCATAAAGATGTAGACATCTCTCGATATTCATAGTTTTTTTCAAGGACAACCCATTCAGAGACCTTTTCCATTCATGCAGATACCTATAATTATCAACATGATATTAATGTAACAGAAGAACACTTATTTCTGGAAAAAATTACAGTATATTTTGTTGGGCAGTGGAAATGGAATCTCAAGAAAGCCGTAAGTGTCCTCTGCAGGGAAGGAGCAGTTATAAAGGTGGTCCTGAAATCACCCACACCAGAGGGATTTCAGTCAGCTGAAAGGAGACAGTAGGAAAGACTGGGGTCAGGGTTCCATAAAACAAGCTAATGCCATACATTCCTTACGATAGAGAGTGAAAAACCCCAGCCAGGAAGGATTCAGAAAAAACTCACTCAATGGGACAGGGAACCACCTGTCAACCACAATTAAGCTGACTTTTTTTATTATTCATTAATCATATGGCAATAGCCTATAAAAATACCACTGAATGATTAAATTTAACAGGCAATGAAAATAGCCAGTCACATTAAGTCTGATCATCCATAAAAGAAAAGAAAAACAATACTGGTTTATTTTATTGCTCTATGATGAATCTGCTTTCATATGGAAGATATAAACTATGAAACTAAGGAATATAATTATTCATGTTAAGGCCACATTTTTTTCTAGTCAAAATATATTTCAAAAAAATGAGAGAAAATAAAAAGGAAACAATAAAGCAAACTAATTTTATTTTTTTATTTTTATTTTTTTTAATTGTTTAATGTTTATTTATAATTGAGAGACAGAGACAGAGTGCAAGCAGAAGAGGGGCAGAGAGAGAGGGAGACGCAGAATCCGAAGCAGGCTCCAGGCTCTGAGCTGTCAGCACAGAGCCTGATGCGGGCTCAAACCCACAGACAGTGAGATCATGACCTGAGCCGAAGTCAGACACTTAACCGACTGAGCCACCTAGGCGCCCCGAAAGCAAACTAATTTTAAACAAGAAATGAATGAGGTATCTACTACTCTAGTGTGAGTCATATAAAATGTGCTTCCTTCTGTTGGCTATCCTGCTTGACAGGACCTGAAATTTCCTTGAAAAGTGGTATCAAAAACAACTAAGGGAAAAAAAAGACTAAAAATGAAAAAAATATTAATTTTACTTCTGAATTTGAAAAGATCTGAATATTGTCATATACATTCCTTTTTTTTTTTTAAGTTTTTTGTGTATTTATTTATTTAGAGACAGTGTGAGTGGGAGGAGGGGCAGAGAGAGAGTGAGAAGAGAGAGAATCCCAAGCAGGCTCTGCACCACCAGCACAGAGCCTGACATAGGGTCAAACTCATGAAACTGTGAGATCATGACCTGAGCTGAAACTGAGAGTCAGATGCTTAACCAACTGAGCCACCCAGTAGCCCCTATTTCTGAGAGAGAATTAAATCACACATTGACCTGGACTAAGGCAGTCTTTCTAGTTTTTGTCAGCTTTCATTTCATTAAACTACCGTGGAACAGGTAAATACTGTACAGGAGAACACTTTGAGGTGATTTTCCCCCTTCCTGTAATTTGATTCCTTCTGGGTATTTGGCCTATGCTGACCTAGAACAGGGCTGGAACTGAGCTGAGGATAGGTGGATGGTAAAAGTAGGAAAGGTAAGAATAAAGAATATCCTTATAGTTTTCTTTTCATCATCCAATAAAGAGATGAAATAATGCTAACTAATAAGACATCAATTTAATAACCTGCTTACATTTTTATTTTGAAAATAATCGTACTGAACCATGGAATCAAAAAAATTGCTTTGTATAAATATTTGTGCTTAGAAAAGCATATACAAACTGCTACTAATACCTGATGCTTAAGTAACTCAGTGGAGAACATGAAGGAGAGTAAAGAACATCAAAGCATGTCCTTGGGATGAAGGGATCCCTGCTGATGAAGTAAAACCTCTTACTGTCCAACTCTTAATGGTACGTACAAAACTAACAACTCATATTTATGTAGCACTTCAGGTTTTTGTTTTTGTTTTGTTTTTTTTTACTTTTCTTATTATTTTTTTGTCTTTTAGAGAGAGAGCACGTGTGCACAGACACACACATGCACGTGCAAGAGTGGAGGGTTCAGAGGGAGGGAGGAAGGGAAGGAGAGACAGAGAGAGAGACAGACAGAGAGAGAGAGAGAGAGAGAGAGAGAGAGAGAAGGAGAGAGAGAATCTTAAGCAGGCTCCATGCCTACAACAGAGCCCAACATGGGGCTTGATCCCATGACTCTGAGATCTTGACCTGAACTGAAATCAAGAGTTGGTCATTCAACCAACTATGCCACCCTGGTGCCCAGCACTTCAGATTTTTAAAACGTGTTTTCATATGTTATCTCATTTGTTCATTAAGATGAGCCAGTTAGAAAGTATCCCTACTTTACATATAAGGAAGCTAAGTGCAAAGCAGGTAAAGGAAGAGTCCAACATGTTAAAGTTTGAAAGAAGTGTAGACAGAAACTGAATTTGGTCTTTTCACATTTAACCCTTGACCCTTACTACTCTACTTTTCAATAATACCAGAGGGGCCATATCCTAGTGGAAATTACTTTTCTGTGGAAAAAACATGAATTCCTAGAGGAAATACTGAAGTCTTCCTGTTTGGGGCATATATGTTTTTTTTTTTTTTTAACGTTTATTTATTTTTGAGACAGAGAGAGAGACAGAGCATGAACGGGGGAGGAGCAGAGAGAGAGGGAGACATAGAATGGGAAGCAGGCTCCAGGCTCTGAGCCATCAGCCCAGAGCCCGACACGGGGCTCAAACTCACGGACCGCAAGATCATGACCTGAGCTGAAGTCGGACGCTTAACCGACTGAGCCACCCAGGCGCCCCAGGGGCATATATGTTTTTGATGATAATGGCAAACACACACATACACAGTACATACACGGTAATAACAGTCATCCAAACTTAAAATTTCAAAATTCCACTTCTGGTCTCGCCCAATTCCGTTTAGTTACTAAAACTCAAGACTATATCTTTGTTTTTTGCTTTTGTTTTTCAGATTTTTTTTTTTTAAGTTCTAGTCAGTTAACATATAGTATAATATTAGTTTCAGGACTAGAACTCAGTAATTCATTACTTACATGCAACACCCAGTGCTCATCACAAGTGCCCTCTTGAATACCCATCACCCATTTAGCTCACCACCACCCCCGCCCACTTCCTTCCATTAATCCTGCTTGTTCTCTGTAGTTAAGTCTCTTATGGTTTGCTTCCCTCCCTTTTTTCTCCCTTCCTCTATGAAGAGCCCATCTTTGAAATCTCTGTCTTTTCCCTTCCCTCTGTTCCCACCAAAATTCAGATTTAGCTTTTACATAACCTTAAATCCTGAAATCTAGTCCTGTCACCACTCTCCTTTCTCCTCCAACAACCTTCTGCACTGCCACAAAAAAGAAAAAGTCAACATGCACTCTTGCCAACAACAGAGGGTTTGAACTTTTCTGCACAGAATACAGTCCTCTCTGCCATCTCGAACCGACCTTATTACCCTTTCAGTTTCATTTCTCCTTTGCCCACAACACAAATTCTGTATTACACACTCCTAATACACCAAACCATATGTTCACCCACTGGAAATGTTATGTGTGTGCTTCCACACTTCTGTGTCTTTTCTCGGGATGACCTCTAAATCTTTATCTCTAGGAAGTAACATTTAAACTGGTGAAGAACTGGATCTATTCGGGAATGCAGATTAAAAGGAAAACTGGGTGGCACCTGGGTGGCTCGGTCGGTTAAGCGTCTTACTCTTGATGTCCGCTCAGGTCATGATTTCACAGTCGTTAAGATCAAACCCTGTGTCAGGCTCTGTGCTGGGCACAGAGCCTGCTTAAGATTCTCTCTCTTTCAAAAAAAAAAAAAAACTTAATAGGAAAATTCCATTGCATGCTGTGACTCTGGTATTAACTCCTTGCTCTCCTTGCTTGTTGTGTTTCTTTCCTAGAAAGATGACAAATTCCTTGGTTTGCACTTGATAATGCTAAAACTATAAGGGAAAAGTGCATACCAGTTCCCAGGCTGCGAGCCAGTAAAGCAGTGATACGCTGCGCATTTCAGGAAGATCTGAGGGGACCTGATAAGCACTTATGTCCTGAGTATTCATTCCTCTTTCTCTGTTTTATCTCCTTGGTGACAGAAAATGAGGCAATAAATAATTCCACAATATTAACGAAAATACATTCAACTACATGACTTACCTTTTGAAAGACCTACTAATCTAGCCTTTAGGTAAGCTATGCATAGCAGTTATGTAGAGATTTGAAGCAGGATACTACCTGAAACAGCAATCCTAAGGAGTATTTAAGTGCTAAAATTATGACAGTAGTATCCATGGAACTAACAGGGCCTCTACACAGAGAATTTTAAATATTTATATGCCCAAAAGATTGCTGCCATTTTCTTTTGGGCAGAACAACAAAGTTCAAAGTACAGTAATGAAAGTTATCACTGGGCTTACTGGCAATCAATACCAATTAAAAGCTACATTTTAAAATGCATATCAGGTGTTACTGGAAAATGCATCCATCTGAATAGCAGCTATTGAAAAAAAGTTTATCAAAAAGGGTAAATAATGTATAAAAAGTCCCAAGTGAGTGATGAAAACCTTGTTCAGATGACAAGCCACATATCAGTTGGAAGCCAGTGCTCAGACTTATTGGCACCAACAATGTTTTCTTAATTTCCTAAGTGTGCATAACATCACACCACCCAGTTGGCCTAGAGTACCCTTATTTAATGCTTTATTCTATGAAAGACTACTTCAACTTACTTATGTTGCTGACAAATCCATTTTATAATTTTCATTAGCAGTTCTAATGGTTCTTATGCAATATTTCATATTTATTTATGCTTTCATTCAGCAAAACAGTTGCTGAGTACCTGTTATGGGTTTGGCACCATAGACACAATCCCTATTCTCAGAAAGGCTAGAAGCTGGTGACGGTAGAGAGAAGACTAGTGAATGGCAATGACCGTGATATAAACAAGCCAAGTACAGTAAACCTAACTCTTCCTGGAGACTGAGCTCAGGGAAGGCATCTAGAGGAAGAAATGATATCTGAATTCTTAAAAGAAATTAAGCAGAACATAGAGGAAGATTTCAAATATATGGCACTTTGGGATGACGGTAAGACCCAAGGTATGGCCATGGAGTGAAGGCCTCAAGTGGTGTAACTATTCCTGTCCTAATACCACTGCCCTTCAGTCCTCAGTACTGGGGGCTGCTACATTGCTAGGTTTCCTTTTTCCTGCCTGATGACATTTTCAACTCATTTCATCCTATGGCTTTATTCTAATTTTTAAAATGTGACCCCATGTTTTGAAGTTTTTAAATATAATTTTGTATATTCCCATAAGAATTTTTCTATCAGCATTTTCAGCCATTTATTAAAAAAATATTTATGGAGCAATAATAATTATTGAGCTATATGACAGGCTTGGCTTTAAGTGCTAGGAATATGATGGTGAAGCAGGTATGCCACACATGCCCTTATAGACTTTACATTCTAGTGGCAGGGGGGCGGGGGGACCTAACAAACAAATACACTATCATCTCATAAGAAAAAAAAGGCAATAATAAAAGTGAAACAGAATAATGTGATAATACTGGGGGGAAAAAAGTTTAGGCAAGGGGGACTAAGAAAAGCCTTGCCCGAAGCAGAATCCTTTGAGCTAAAGCCTGAATGATGAGAAGAAGACAGCCTAGAAAGATCTGAAGGAAGAGTATTCCAGGCAGAAAGAATTGCTAATGAAAAGATACTTGAATAAAAAGAATCCTTGGTATTCAACTGACCAAAAAAAAAAAAAAAGCCCAATAATTAGACAATGACTGGACGATGTAGTGTTTCAGATCAGTGGTTCCTAAACTGTGCTGCACACTGGAATTATCTGAGTGCTTTTAAAAATCCAGATATCCTGCAATATCCCAGACCAATTAAACCAGAATCACTGGAGTAGGAGCAGAGATCAGTATTCTTTAAAACTCTCCATGTGATTCTGATATGCAGTCCCAGTGGAGAAGCACTAATTTAGGCCATGGTGAAGAATTTAAATTTTAGTCTAATTACATAAACAGCTACTGAAAGATTAAAATTTCAACTGAAATTTGTCCTGTACCTAGACTGTTTCATTTCAACCTGGATATTTCGTTAAAAGGAGCAATACACCTTAGACATGTTAGTTCCTGAAGCAAATTCTTTTGAACAACAAAAATGAAGGCAATTATTGAAACACTTCCCTTTAAAAATGTGGGGTGCCTGGATGGCTCAGTCAGTTGGGTATCTAAGTTTGGCTCAGGTTATGATCTCGTGGCTCACGAGTTCAAGCCCTGCGTCAGGCTCTGTGCTGACAGCTCAGAGCCTGGAGCCTGCTTTGGATCCCCCCCTCCCCCGCCTCTTCCTCACTCGTCTTCTCTCTCTCCCTCTTTCAAAAATAAGTAAACATTAAAAAATGTTAAAAAGTAAAAATTAAATAAAAATTAAATTTAGCTGAAAATTAGTTATTTTGGAAATGCCTAATGTATTCATTTTATGCACCTCCCTGTAAATTCTAGAATAGATTTGCTTATATTTTGTGAATGACTTATCTCTTGTGAGGAAAACAAATACACAAACCTTTGAAACAGTATCTGAATTTTGCTGACACTATTCTTTTTGATGAGCTGTAAGACTGACCATGGGATTCCTCTAGTGTGGGTCACATGAGCACATGACCCACTCTGCTGTAAATGGTACATCATTTTGTGGCACGTAATTCTGTAAGACTTCACCTACTAGAGCTGAGTTAAGAAATAATCTTTAAGGAGAAATGCGGTTGATTCACCAGCACTGCTGCGACCTGAGAAACTCATCACATTAAAATGTTTAGATACATTTATCAGATATAGATGACATTTCTATTGTTCAAATAAACACACCTGAATACCTTTTGTTGTACTGCACTGAGTAGAAAATAAAGCCCCTAATGGTAGTAAAACGTTTCATTTCCCAACTCTTGGGGTCAATTTAAATTCTTATTTTTTTAACAATAACTGTGCCTAAATTAAGGAACCTAAATTAAACTGTAAGAAAAGCAAAAGCAAGGAAGTCCCGGTCACATTCCAGGAGAGCAAACCAAGCAGCTAAAAACTGATTGAACTATCATGTGGTGCTACAGTCCTAAGATTTCCACTGATACAGCATCTTCTCCAGTTTCAATTAACATATTAATTTAGGCTAACCAGCTGAAGGAGTTCTACTTAAAAATCCAACCACTCCATAGAAGGTAAACTTAGGATATTCCTGTACTTATCTACCCAAAACAAAACTTCATCAGAATTGCGTATGTAAAAAAAAAAAAAAAAAGTGCATATGTAAATATTATACTACCCCCAATTTTCCTCTAAAGGACAAATTTTCTACACAGTCTATTTGTCCTGGAATTCACAGAATGTAAGTAAAAAGGGTTGACAACTTCTACTCAAACTTTTCTTCGGAAAGTTCTATCCGATAAAGCCAGCCAAGGTAATCTATCTCAGAACAGCCTTTGCATTCTTTCTCTCCCTTTATAAAAACCCACAGCAATCCCAACTTGCATTACATACTTGTTTCCCTTTTCTTGCAGACAGTATCTGAACTGAAATCAGGAGCTATATTTTATGCATTTTTGCATATTCACACAACCTTTGTGGGGTTAAGCAAACATCTAATTAAGGAATGAATAATGAAAACTTATCAATCTCCCAAGGCTGAAGATAAGACAGAACAGCTCAGTGCTGGTATGACCTCCTGCAAATATACATCGCCACTTCCAAGCCCTGACTACCATTCTCTCCCTCCTTGGTAAACTAAAAGAGAAGTAAAAAATACGTGAAAATGTGAAATGAGAGGTGCCCTTATGCTCCAAACAAGAAGGGTGGATCAATGAGGAAGAGGATTTGATGATTAAAGACTGCAGACTCAAATGAAAAATCAAACAGAACCATAAATCCATTCAATCACTTGTTCCTTCCGCAAACAATTTTGAATACCTAAAATATTCCAGGCACCTGTAACATACAAAAGTAAATGAAACGCAACTCATGCCTCCAGGTAGCACACAGTTAAATGCTATAATGCACAGTAATAAAAGCAACGCAAGAGCTATGCCTAAGTGATAAAGAGATACAAGTACCTCATTCAATGGGGAAGGAAAGATGGTAGTGGAACTAAGGTTTGTTTGTTTGTTTTTTATGACGTTTATTCATTTATTTTTGACAGAGAAAGAGAGTGTGAGCGGAGAGGGACAGAGAGAGACACAGAATCCAAAGCAGGTTCCAAGCTCCGAGCTGTCAGCACAGAGCCCAACACGGGTCTCGAACCCACAAACCATGCGATCATATCTGAGCCAAAGTCAGATGCTTAACTGACTGAGCCACCCAGGCACCCTGATAGTGGAACTAAGTCTTAATAGGGGGAGTAGAAATTATTCTAGGATAAGAGGCAAAGGGGGATCCATTCCAGAAAGAGGCAGAACAAAGGCATAAATAAATAGGACATTTTAATTCCTTCATAAAGTGAACGACAAGTACAACTGTCATGAATAAACACGCTAAATAAACTGTTACTACTTTTCACAGCACAATTAAAATACGAAGTCAACTGGGATAATCTGAAAATATTTTTATCAAAATCTGGCATTCCAATTATCTACTCACCTCATGTTACTTTTGTTATTTTATGATCCAGTTTTCCAATTATTTTATCATTTGCCACTTTTATAGGTTTGCCATGTAGCTATGATGAAACTTCCTTTGTTCCAAAGACAGTTCAATAGTCTTAAAATCAGGTTATAATTAAATGAACAAGCCTACTGCCAATTTCACTAGGCTGCGTGCTGGAAATCAGACTGTATTGCAGAAAAATTGCCCTGAGGGCAAACTGTTGAGGCAAAATTATGACTATGACACGGACTAAGCAACCCTATGTTGCAACTTATTATATTATAGCTACACTTTGCAAATATTTTAAAAGATCATTCAAAGTATGGTTAATAAATCACTGCCTTCAATCTTGTGAAGACTGAATTTTCATCATCAGTGGGCCAGGCTGATGGCTAAAAAGTGATGTACTCTCCTACGTACAGTAATTGCAATCAACTGTGATGATCCATTCATTTTATATCACCTTTGACCCTTTTAAGAGGGCTGAATGGAGCCTGGTCCTCGATAGCCCTGTGAAGATACAGTCGTGTTTCACGTAGGCAGTGGTTTTCTGGTCGCTGGCTTTCACAGGCTGCCGCGTGCCTGGCTCTCCCACAAAAACCAGCTGGATAGTGTTGTTGCTGAAAGCAGAGGAGAAACCGAAGTGAAAAGATGAGGTGAACGGGGTCCAGCACAGGCAGACAAAATATCTGAAACTGTCAAAAAATTTTCCAAAGCGCACATGGCTCCCTTATCTAGTGGCACAGGACAAACTGAACTGCTGTGGCCAACAAGAAAGGAGACGCCAGCAGCTGCACACTCATCACCTTTAATGAAGCCTTCGCTCTTCACAGTTGTGAAACTCAACCATATGGTTCTTGATATTTGAAAAGATCCGTTTTAAGAATCACTGGGAAAATCTGTCAGTACTTACGCAGAGTTAGATTTTAGGAAGAGATGGGATTTCTCTTCACTTTTACAGAACATTTTTCCTCTTTTGCTACAAAAACACAAGGTTTCAATAGCTGGCCAGTTAAAACTATTACCATTCATAAATCCTGCATGTCTGAGAACTTGATATAACCTAAAACATGTACCACCCACAATCATAAGTTTGGCCTAGCCAAGAGAAAAACACCAAATTTAGAATCCCATTACATGCTATCACTGGAAATTCACTGAATGTTTAATTAGTAAAACTAGAAGATGAACCCGAGGATGTTCAGCTCAAGTGTTTTTGTTCTTTTTTTTTTTTTTAACACAAAAGGTTTTATCTTCATCTCTAACAACATCTATTTCCACATTCTATAACTTTACAATTCACCTCTAAAGGCTGGGTACAAAGGAGTGTGGTAGATTTTATTTTCCAAAAATGCCCACAACAGTATCGCCCACAGCAAATGCTCTTCTTACATCCATTTGAGAGGTGAAGTCTAAACTCTTTCTCCTTAACTCTGGATAAGCTTATGACTATGCTAAAAGTGAACCTCTGTGCTTCAAGGCCAGGTGATAACATGTGATTCGACTCCCCCCTTACTCCTAAGAACCTGTGTTCTTGAAGTCTTTAGTTGCCATTTTAGCAGTCTCACCACGCAGAGGACAGACACAGTGCCGTAAAAGAGAGACCCAAGTTCCCCATAGTGGGGAAATCAGAGAGGCCTCCAGACTGAGTGAGCACAGGCGTGCATGGACAGCTCCTAGCTGCTTCAGTCCCCCTGCTGTTCCTGCTCCAGACCCCATCTGACTGCAAAGGCATGAAACACTCTGTGCCAGAACCACCTAGTGGAGCTCTGCCCAAATGCTGACACACACATACCAGGCAAGACAGGTAAGAACACTGTTTTTTGCTATTTTAAGTTGCTAAGTTATATAGTTATAAAGCTACAGTTTTGTCAAAACGCAACAACACATAACTGGAACACACTTTAATATCAGGTGTGAAGTGGGATAATAAAAAATTGGATAAACCCAGAGGTGCCTGGGTAGCTCAGTGGGTTGAGAGTCTGACTCTTGGTTTTGGCTCAGGTCCCGAACTCACGATTCTGTGAGGTTGAGGTCCGCAGCACAGGGCCTGCCTGGGATTCTCTGTCTCCTTCTCTCTCTGCCCCTCTCCCACTCATTCTGTCTCTCTGTCTCAACAATATATAAACAAACATTTTTAAAATTTTAAATAAACCCAAACATACGGTATTGGTCTTTGGACCAGACCGTAGATGGAACCTGAAGGAGACTATTAGTGGAAGGCTGATAGGCTTCAAAGAGTTGGACTGTGAGAGTTCCAGAGAAATAAGTGTTTTGTTTTTGGAAGAGGCAGAAAAGGAGACTCTTGTTACATGGCTGCAGTACATTTAGCAATATTGTTGCCCACAGTGATGTGGCAAATAAAAAAAGCACCTAATGATATCCAAAGATCTGGCTAAGGAGATTTTCAAGCAGAATAGTGAAAGAAACACCTGCCTTCCTTTTGCTATTTAGGATGAGATGTACAGAGATGTACAGAGAATGGTGAATTAAAATTTTTTTTTGCTTTTCAGCAAAATTTGGAGGGTCTATAAAGAGACAGGATTTGCTGGGTTTCCAAAACAAAACTGTTTTTCATTCCCTATCACTTCAGAGATATCACTTTCATTCCCTATCACTCTTTCCCTATCACAAAGGAGTCTCAAAGTAATGGCAAGGCTCAAGGAAAGGCAAAATGCAGGTGTAGTCAGAAAGATCTGGTCCACAAATAAAGGTAAGTGTGTGATTAAAAGTACTCTTTATTAACACCTCGGGAATATTAAGGTGGTGCCTTATAAGTCCTGTAAGACAGAAAAAAAAGGCCTTATAAGGATCTTCTAGGCATATGTAGCCAACTTTCTTTGATGAACAACTGGACACAGGGAATCTTAAGGGTGTTTATCCAACTGCAGCCTGATAGGGAAGCCCTGAAAAAGGAGAGATTATATGCAAAATTTTACAGGTGTGGCTTTTGCTAACAGTGGATTACTTTTTTTTTAAGATTTTATTTAAATTACAGTTAATTAACATATAGTGTAATATTAGTTTCAGGAGTAGAATTTTGTGATTCTTCACTTACATACAACACCCAGTGCTCATCACAAGTGCCCTCCTTAATACCCATCTAGCCCATCCCCCCCACTCACCTCCCCTCCAGAAACCCCCATTTTGTTCTCTATAGTTAAGAAGAAGCTGTTTTATGGTTTCCCTCTCTCTTTTTTTTGCCATGTTCATCAGTTTCATTTCTTAAATTTCACATATGAGTGAAATCATATAGTATTTGTCTTTCTGACTTATTTCACTTAGCGTAATATACTCTAGCTCCATCCACATCATTGCAAATGGCAAGATATCATTCTTTTATGGCTGGATATTATTCCACTGTATGTATGTACTACTTCTTTATCCATTTACAAGTCAATGGACATTTGGGCTCTTTCCATAATTTGGCTATTGTCGGATGTGCAGGGGTGCAGGGGCTCCTGGGTGGCTCAGTCGGTTAAGCATCCAACTCTTGACTTCAGGTCATGAGCTCACGGTTTGTGAGCTCATGGTCTGCACCATCAGAGCCTGCTTGGGATTCTTTGTCTCCCACTCTCTGCCCCTCCCCTGCTTGTTTTCTCTCTCTCTCTCTCTCTCTCTC
The DNA here is from genome assembly GCF_018350175.1 of Felis catus. Taxonomy (NCBI): domain Eukaryota; kingdom Metazoa; phylum Chordata; class Mammalia; order Carnivora; family Felidae; genus Felis; species Felis catus. The sequence continues at coordinate 126,048,793 of NC_058371.1, forward strand.
TCTCTCTCTCTCTCAAAATAAATAAATGTTAAATAAATACATACATACATACATACATACATACATACATACATACACCAGGATGAATGTGTCCCTTTGAATCAGTATTTTTGTGTCCTTTGGGTAAATACCTAGTAGTGCAATTGCTGGATCATAGGGTAGTTCTATTTTTAACTTTTTGAAGAACCTCCATACTGTTTTCCAGAGTGGCTGCACCAGTTTACATTCCCACCAACAGTGTAAGAGCATTTCCCCTTCTCATCCTCACCTACAGTTGTTTTTTCCTGTGTTGTTAACTTTGGCCATTCTGACAGGTGTGAGGTACTATCTCCTCATGGTTTCAATTTGTACTTCTCTGATGATGAGTGATGTTGAGCATCTTTTCATGTGTCAGCTGGCCATCTGTATGTCTTCTTCAGAAAAATGTCTATTCATGTCTTCTGCCCATTTCTTAAATAGATTATTTGGTTTTCGGTGTTGAGCTCGATACGTTTTTTTATAGATTTTGGATACTAACTCTTTACCAGATTCTGTCATTTGGAAATATCTTCTCGCATTCTGTAGGCTGCCTTTTAGTTTTGTTGATTGTTTCCTTCACTGTGCAGAAGCTTTTACCTTGATGAAGTCTCCATACTTCAGTTTTGCTTTTGTCTCCCTTGCCTCTGGAGGCATATCTAATAAGACGCTGCTATGGCTGACATCAAAGAGGTTGCTGCCTGTGTTCTCCTCCAGGATTTTGATGGTTTACTGTCTCACATTTAGATCTTTCATCTATTTTGAATTTGTTTTTGTGTATGGTGTAAGAAAGTGGCCCAGTTTCATTCTTTTGCATGTTTCTGTCCAGTTTTCCCAACACCATGATTTGAAAAGACTGTCTTTTTTCCATTGGATTATCTTTTCTGCTTTCTTGAAGTTGACCGTATAGTTGTGAGTTCATTTCTGGGTTTTCTATTCTGTTCCGCTGATGTCATATTGTGCTAATGCCATATTGTCTTGATCATGACAGCTTTGTAATATAACTTGGAGTCTGGAATTGTGATGCCTCCTGCTTTGCTTTTCTTTTTCAAGACTGCTTTGGTTATTTAGAGTCTGCTTTGGTTCTATACACATTTTAGGATTGTTTGTTCTAGCTCTGTAAAATATGCTGGTATTATTTGATAGGGATTGCATTAAATGTGCAGACTGCCTTCAGTAATATAGACATTTTAACAAGATTTGTTCTTCCAATCCATGAGCCATGGGATGTTTTTCCATTTCTTTGTGTCATATTCAATTTCTTTCATAAGTTCTATAGCTTTCAGCATACAGATCTTTTACATCTTTGGTTACTTTTAATCCTAAGTATCTTATGGCGTTGATGGAATTGAAAATGGGATCAATTCCTTAATTTCTCTTTCTGCTGCTTCATAATTGGTATATAGAAATGCAACAGATTCCTGTACAATTATTTTGTATCCTGAAACTTTACTGATTTCATGTGTCACCTTGAGCAATTTTCGGGGGAGACTTTTGGGTTTCTACATAGAGTATCATGTCTTCTGAGAATATTGAAAGTTCAACTTCGAAAAGCACCTAGGTGGCTCAGTTGGTTGAGCACCCAACTTCACCTCAGGTCATGATCTCACAGTTCATGAGTTCAATCCCTGGGCTGGGCTCTGGGCCGACAGCTCAGAGCCTGAAGCCTGGTTCAGATTCTGTCTCCCTCTCTGCCCCTCTCCTACTCATGCTTTGTCTCTCTCTCTCACTCAAAAAACGAATAAACTTAAAAATATTTTTTTATAAAGATGTTCAACTTCTTTGCTGATTTGGATGTCTTTTATTTATTTTTGTTGTCTGATTTGCTGAGGTTAGGATTTCTAGTTCTATGTTAAAAAACAATGGTAAGAGTAGATATCCCTGACTTGTTCCTGACCATAGAGGAAAAGCTCACAGTTTTTCCCCACTGAGGATTATATTAGCTGGGGGTCTTTCATATATGGTCTTTCTGAGGTTAGGTTCCCTCTATCCCTACTTTGTTAAGGGTTTTTATCAAGAATGGGTGCTGTTCTTTGTCAAATGCTTTTTCTGCATCTATTGAGAGGATCACATCACATGATTCTTATTATTTCTTTTCTTAATGTAGTTAGATGCTGGCTGAACTGTGAATATTGAACCACCCTTGCAGCCCAGGAATAAATCTCACTTGATCATGTGGTAAATAATTCTTTCAATGTACTCTTGGATTTGATTTGCTAGTAACTACCTGAGAATATCTGCACCCATATTCAACAGGGATATTGGCCTGTAATTGTCCTTTGTAGTGCAGTCTTTGTCTGGTTTTGAAATCACGGTTATGCTGGCCTCAGAGAATGAATTTGGAAGTTTTCATTCCATTTCTATTCTTTGAAACAGTTTGAGAGAAACAGGTATTAACTCTTCTTTAAATGTTTGGTAGATTTCTCCTGGGAAGGCATCTGGTCTAAGACCTTTGTTTGTTGGGAGATTTTTGATAACTGATTCAATTCCTTTGCTGGTTATTGGTCTGTTCAAATTTTCTGTTCCTTCCTGATTCACTTTTAGTAGTTTATATGTTTCTAGGCATTTACCCATTTCTTCCAGATTGCCCAATCTGTTGGCATATAATTTTTTATAATACTCTCTTAGAATTGTTTATATTTCTGTGGTGTTGGTTGGATCTCTCCTCTCTCATTCATGATTTTATTTATTTGGGTCCTTTCTCCTTCCTTTTTGATAAGTTTGGTTATCAATTGTATTAATTCTTTCAAAGAACCAGCTCACTGATCTGTTCCACTGTGGGATTTTGTTTGCTTCTATATCATTTATTTCTGCTCTAATCTTTGTTTTTAATTTTTTTAATGTTTATTTATTTTTGAGAAGGAGAGGGAGAGTGCACATGCAGGTGAGCGGCAGAGAGAGAGGGAGATAGAGAATCTAAAGCAGGTTCTGCACTGTCAGTGCAAAGCCTGATGTGAGGCTCAAACCCACGAACTATGAGGTCATGACCTAAGCTGAAGTCAGATGCTCAACCAAGTCACCCAAGTGCCCCTGCTCTAATCTTTATTATTTTTCTTCTGCTGCTGGCTTTAAGTTTCATTTGCTCTTCTTTTTCTAGCTCCTTTAGGTGTAAGGTTAGGTTTTGAATTTGTGATTTTTCTTGCTTCTAGAGGTACGCTTGTATTGCTATATACCTCCCTCTTATGACTGCTTTGGCTGCATCCCAAAGGTTTTGGACACATGTTTTCATTACGATTTGTTCCATTATTTTTTTAATTTCTTCTTTAATTTCCTGGTTTGCCTTTTCATTTTTTAGTAGGATATTCTTTAAACTCAATGTATTTATGGCCTTTCCAAATTTTTTTCTTGTGGTTGACTTCAAGTTTTATAGTGCTGTGGTCAGAAAATCAGCATGGTATGATCTCAATCTTTTTGTACTCACTGAGGCCTGACTTATGACCCAGTATGTGACCTATTCTGGAGATTGTGCTATGTGAACTCGAAAAGAACGTGTATTCTGCTGCTTTAGGATGAAATGTTCTGAATATATCTGTTAACTCCATCTGGTCTAGTGTGTCATTCAAAGCCAATGTTTCCTTGTTAATTTTCTGAGTAGATAATCTGTCTACTGCTGTAAGTGGGGTGTTAGAGCCCCCTACTATTATGGTACTATTATCAATGAGTTTCTTTATGTTTGTTATGAATTGATTTATATATTTGAATGCTCTCAAGTTGGGGGCAGAAATATTTACAACTGTTAGATCTTCTTGTCAGATCTTCTTGTTATTATGATGTAACACCCTTCTTCATCTCTTGTTACAATCTTTAATTTAAAATCTAGTTTGTCTAATATAAGTATGGCCACTCTGGCTTTCTTTTGACATCCATTAGCATTATAGATGGTTCTCCATTCCTTCACTTCCAATCTGCAGGTGTCTTTAGGTCTAAAATGAGTCTCTTATGGGTAGTATACAGATGGGTCTTGTTTTCTTTTGTTTTTTCCCATTCTTATAGCCTATGTATTTTGATTGGAGCATTGAGCCCATTTTCATTCAGAATGATTACTAACAGATATGAATTTAGTGCCATTGTGTTACCTGTTATTTAATTGTTTCTGGAGATTTTCTCTGTTCCTTTCTTGTCTTTGTTGCTTTTGTCTTTCCCACTTAAAAAGTCCCATTTAACATTTCTTGCAGGGCTGTTTTAGTGGTCATGAACCTGCAAGTTTTTGTTTGTCTATGAAAATCTTTATCTCCCCTTTTATTCTGAATGACAGCCTTTCTGGATAGAATACTCTATCCAGAGTATTCTGCATATTTTTCCTATTTAGCATGTTGAATATATCATGCCACTCCCTTCTGTCCTGCCAAGTTTCTGTGGCAATATCTGCTGCTAACTTTGCCCTTGTAAGTTAGGGATTTCTTTTTTCTTTCTCCTATCAGTATTTTTTCTTTATCTATATGTTTTGTAAATTTAACTATGATATGTTTTGGTGTTGGCCTACTTTTGTTGATTTTGATCAACAAGTTGATCAAGTTCTCTGTGCCTCCTAGATTTGGATTTTTTTTCCTTCCCTAGACTAGGGAAGTTTTCAGCTATAATTTGCAATATTAAACCTTCTGCCCCTTTTCCCCTCTCCTTCTGGTGACTCCTATGATATGAATACTATTATGCTTTATGGAGTTGCTGGGTTCTCCAAGTCGACATTCATGATCCAATATTTTTATTTCCCTCTTCTTTCAGCTTCATTATTTTCCATAATTTTAGCTTCTATATAACTTATTCATTCCTTCACTTCTTCCATCCCTGTGCCCATTACCTCCAGTCAGTTTTGCATCTCAGTTATAGCATTTTTTTAAATTTCAGCCGGACTGGTTTTTAGGTCTTTTATCTCCACGGTAAGGGACTCCCTGGGGTCTTCTATGTTTTTCTCAAGGGCCAGCTACTATACTAATGATTGTTGCTTTAAATTCTTGATCAAGCACATTACTTATACCTGTTTCAATGAGATCCCTGGCCATGACCTTTCCTTGTTCTTCCTTTTGAGATGAATTCCTCTAATTTGGCATTTTGTCTACATCTCGGTCTTCTGTGTGTTAGAAAAGCCTGCTATGTTTCCTGATCCTGAGAGTAATGGCTTTATAAACAAGAGGTCATACACTGTTCAGGGCCTGGCACTTTGGGAAGTGTCTCTGGTGTATGCTCTGTGCACTCTGCTACTGTGTTTTGGATGCTCTTTCCTCCTCAGGTCAGTCCTCTGAAGAATTTCCCCCTGTCTGCAGTGGGGAGTGTTTTGACCCTGTCCAGGGTATGGTGAGTTTTAACTAGGTGTGCTCTGCTCTTGTTAAGAGAGAACTGATGATGCTGGAGCACCTGGGTGGCTCAGTCAATTAAGCATCCAACTCTTGACTTCAGCTCAGGTCATGATCTCACAGTTTGTGAGTTCAAGCCCCACATCAGGTTTTATGTTGACAGTGTGGAACTTGCTTGGGATTCTCTCTCTCTTCCCCCTTTTCTCTGCCCCTCCCCCGCTCTGTCTCTCAAAGTAAATAAACTTCAAAAAAAATAAAAAAGAGATGTATACTATCTCCACTAGAACCGAAGCTTTGCAGACTCTATGCTCAGTAGATGTGGTGTATGTGGTGGGGGAGGGGGGTACTGGTCCCCTGGGGACGGGCCCACTGCTCTAGTTCTCAGGTACACTTGCCTGGGAAAAGCAGCACCTGCAGAGCACAAGGGGGGCAGGGCTTGGTGTAAGCAGTTTACATCGCCACTATTGGCTCTGTGTTGCTTACTGAGGTTAGTTTATGCTGAGGGGTCGGGGAGAGAAATGGTGCCTGCCAGCTCCTTTGTCTCTGGAAAGGCAATGCCACTTTTCAGAGTGCTCCAAGAAGGGGAACCAGCTCTTTCTGTGCAGCCCAGGATCTTCTGCCCCTTGGCTACCTGCCCTCTTCCTCCATAGCGGCACTGCAGCACCCACCAGGCTCCACACCTGCCTCATCATGGACCTCTAAAATTCCAGTATTTGAGCCCTTTGGTTGTAAAAACTCACGAAAATCAACCTCTCTCACTTTCCCAGTCAACAGCTTTGGGGAAGTGTTTTCCCTGTATGATCCCCTGTGTACTCTCTCTCTCCTCTCTTGATGACCAGGGCCCCCTCCCCTCAGTGGCACTCGCAATCTACTTCCCTGCAAATAACATCTCTGCACCTCTTCACTTCCACGAGGTGACCTCTTCTCTCCCTGTAATTGTGCAGTTTTGTTCTGTCAGTCCTCAGATCGATGTATTGGGTATTCAGGATGACTGGATATTTATCTAGGTGAGTTTGACGGATCAGGCAAGCCTACTACTCCACCATCTTAGCTCCTCTAACAGAATGGATTATAAACTGACACATAAGAAAACCTAAAGATTTTTAAGAATTATATCAGCTAGAGCTAAAATGTTACATGGGTTTCAGGCACACAGCACAGTGATTCTCTAAGCTTATACATTATGCTACATTCATCACAAGGTAGCTGCCATCTGCCACCATACCACACAACATCATTACAACACCATTGACTATATTCCCTACGCTGCATCTTTCATCCCGTGACTTATTCATTCCATAACTGGAAGTCTGTACTTCCCACTCCCCTTCACCCATTCTGCTCACTCCCCTCGCTTCTGGCAACCATCGGCGTGTTCTCTGGCAGTACTCTCTTGAAGCATTCAGCCACCATGATAGCAGTGTAACTGCCTTGAAGCTACCATGCTGTGAAGAAGCCTGAATTAGCCTATGTGGACAGACCACACAGACAGGCCCTTAAAAGCACATGAAAAGAAAGAGATGCTGGACTAGCCCCCAGGTGCTCCAGCTGCCCCCTGTCCCAACTCCAGTCCTTATCTGACTGTAAATGCATGAAAAGAGCCTGAGCCAGGAGCAAAGAACCATACCATATCCAAATTCCTGACCCACAAAAACTGTGATGGATAATAGTTGTAGTTTTAAGCCACAATGGATGGGAATGATTATATGGCTAAAGGTAATAATAATGAAAACCACAAATTATTGTGTCTTATTTTGGTCATACATGGGTAGTGTCATTACAGTTGCTAAAAACAGGAATAGATACTTTGAATAAAACAAAGAATTTTTATAGACATTGTCAATCTTTAGGTGAAATCATTAAACAAAACTGAAGAGGTGAGATATTATAACCTCAAGGTATTAAATAAAGGCAAATTAAAAGATGCACATATTCAGTAATCAAACTACCTAAGTCTCTAACAAAGACTTGAATCTCAGAGAACCCTTGAGGATGATTCTTGGACAACAGGAGCTCTGCACTTTTTCACAACAAAGCAATATTCTGGGTCCTATCTGCAATGTTGGCCAAGGACATATTTGACTCCCAACCTGGCTGTTTGCCAGAGCCCACACACTAAGGAGACCCTGGAGCCTGCAGTACCCCAACACCCTTCATAACACCTTAAAGGGCAATCTGGAAGCTTTCTCCCTGTGTAGTCTGCTGGCTTTTCAGAGTCAGTGAAGTATTTTTTGATATATATGGGATCTCTATGAACGAGAGCACAACTGAGAAAACAATGCACCAAACTCTAAAATATTTGTCCCAAACTGTTTGTAGTTCATTTATCTAAGCTCCTCTATCAATAGGTAAAAATAAATGCATATTTGGGGAAGCAGGAGGTAGAGGAAGAAGGCAATTGTCTGCAGTTCTACAAATTAGCAAGTGTTTGCTAAGTGCTTAGTGTGTTCCCTGCCTATGCTAGGAGATTTGGGGACATACAAAAGTATAAACCACAAATCCTATTCTGAAGAAAGTTTTAATGCAGCTGGGAATACTGATCTCATTAGGGAAGGAAGGAAGGGAAGGAGGGAAGGAAGGAAGGGAAGGAAGGAAGGAAGGGAAGGGAAGGGAAGGGAAGGGAAGGGAAGGGAAGGGAAGGGAAGGGAAGGAAGGAAGGAAGGAAGGAAGGAAGGAAGGAAGGAAGGGGAAGGGGAAGGGAAGGGAAGGGAAGGGAAGGGAAGGGAAGGGAAGGGAAGGGAAGGGAAGGGAGGAAGGAAGGAAGGAAGGAAGGAAGGAAGGAAGGAAGGAAGGAAGGAAGGGGAAAGAGAGAGAGATGAGAGAGTGAGGGAGGAAACAAAGAAAAGAATTTATAAAATAAAATAGCAAAACACAAAACTGTGGTATAATATTAGACATAAGAGCCTAGCTTAGGCTTCAGAGAAGAGGTACAAAACAAAAGAGACACAGCAAAGATATGATATGAACATAAATGGAATCTGCAGTGGCAGATAATGGGTCTATCTGACTGCATCAGGGATTTGGGGTCAGAGTTGGAAAAGGGAGAAGGGATTCATGAGAAGACCAGAAAATAGGGAGCCCTGAATAATAATCTAAAAAAGGCTAGATAAAGTTGGTAAAAGCTGTTGAATAAAGATTCAAATGGAAAAAAATCATTCCACCTACAGAAACTGCATGCTAAGAATTTTTAGTAAATAAAATGAAGGATAAATATTAGAATAAGAATAGTTATCTTTTTAGAAATACAATGGAGGTACCTGGGTGGCTAAGTAGGTTAAGCATCCTACTCTTGACTCAGTTCAGGTCATGATCTCATGGTTTGTGAGATTGAGTCTCACATCAGGCTCTGCACTAACAATGCAGAGCCTGCTTAGGATTCTCTTTCCCTTTCTCTCTGACCCTCCCCAACTCATGCATGCTCTTTCAAATAAACATTAAAAGAAATAGAAATATAATGAAGTTTTAATAGCCCTAATATATTTTAGAGTACACACAACTTGATTAGAAAAACACTAAATAATAGGCAAAATCACATAGAGATAACTCATAGAAGAGAACCATAACCGTGAAAATAATTGAACTTCACTGGTGATAAAACAAATGAAATTTAAAACAACACTAAGAGGGGCGCCTGGGTGGCTCAGTCGGTTCAGCGTCCGACTTCGGCTCAGGTCACGATCTCACGGTCCGTGAGTTCGAGCCCCGCGTCGGGCTCTGGGCTGATGGCTCAGAGCCTGGAGCCTGCTTCCGATTCTGTGTCTCCCTCTCTCTCTAACCCTCCCCCGTTCATGCTCTGTCTCTCTCTGTCTCAAAAATAAATAAACTTAAAAAAATTAAAAAAAAAAAAAAAAAACAACAACACTAAGAGTTTCCAGCTAAGTCAATCAGTATAAATTTTGATAAAATTCAATATTGGCAAGGATGTGGAGAGAAAGGCACACTTGTACACCGATATCTCTAAATATGAATTAATACAAACATTCTGGAAAGCAACTTGGATATATGACTGCAGTTTAAAATGTCAATGCTTACTTTTTGGTAGGAATTTTTAGAAGTTGATCATAAGGAAAAGTCATAAATTCAAAGACTGAATTTAATTCAGTAAGTGAATTCTGAGTAATCTTGAAAGAGTAGTAATTATCAATTATTACTATAACACTGATATTTATTTAGCGGTTACTATGAACTGTGTCTTATGAAAATGCTTTTACTATACTACTTATAATATTTAAATACTTCAAGGTCAGCATGATCTCCATCTTCTAAATGGTAAAAGTAAATAATGTAAAGTCACAAATCCAAAAATAATTATATCTAGAATTGAAATCTGCATGTCTAACTCCAAAATTTGGCTCCCTCTACTATGTCTTTATACTAAAAAATAATTACATTTATTATTACAAAGAAACAAAAGAAACCTAAGTGACCAGTGATGTAATATCATGCATTATTGAAAGTATATTTTCAGGGAAGCCTATGTGGCTTAGTTGGTTGAGTAGTTTGGCTCAGGTCGTGATATCATGTCTCATGAGTTTGAGCCCCATGTTGGGCTCTGTGCTAACAGCTCAGAGCCTGGAGCCTGCTTCGGATTCTGTGTCTCCCTCTCTCTCCGTCCCTCCCCTGCTCACATTATCTCTCTCAAAATAAATAAACATTTTTTAATAAAAAAAAGAAAGTATATTTTCAAACAAATTTAGTAACTTGAGACATGCTCAAGGTACATTTGAATATTACCAAAAAGCTAAGTTAATGAAAACATTTATGCAATATACTTATTATGAACATGCATGTATGTGTAACTGTAGAATAAGTAATGGAAATGGAACAATATGTTATTCATGGTCATGTGAGGTGATGGATAATGAATAGATCTATTTTCTTCTTTTTATTGTCTACATTTCTCAAATATTCTTACAATGTGCAGATATTATTTTTCTATTCAAAAAGATCATAATAAAGTTACCCTTTTATTTTTTTATTTTTTTTTAATTTTTTTTAATGTTTACTTATTTTTGAGACAGAGAGAAACAGAGCATGAACAGGGGAGGGTCAGAGAGAGGGAGACACAGAATCTGAAACAGGCTCCAGGCTCTGAGCTGTCAGCACAGAGCCCAACGCGGGGCTCGAACTCACAGACGGTGAGATCATGACCTGAGCCGAAGTCGGAAGCTCAACTGACTGAGCCACCCAGACGCCTCTAAAGTTACCTTTGTAAAGAAAAAGTAAACAAGCAACTTATCTAAAGTCACAGCAAGAGGAGAAAAGACGTTAAATACAAATTATATGGACCTAATTAGTGGACCTAATTCTACCCAAAATATGTTGTAAAGAGGACTCAAAGTTTCTTCAAAGACTTCACGCTATCCATAACTTACTGCAGAGAAAAAAGGAAGAATTTTAAAGAGTTAATAGAACACTGTACATACTATACTACATTTCACAGTGACAGTGTTCATTTGAATACTTCTTTTAATTTCTTAAATAATTCTGAGGATAAATTTATAATTAATGATCGCCACCAAACCATCACTACAAATAAAATATACTGTCAAAGAAAATCAAATGATATTAAAATCATTTAGGAACCTTATTTTTTTTAATTATTATTTTTAAATAAGAACATATTCTATGTCTTTTATTTATAGCACATTTGTCTAGGACATGAACTATTTTAAGTACAGAACCTACCTATATTAATTTTAAACTATAGGGTTTTAGAAGAGATTAATTGGATCCTGGCATACAATTTTATTGCAGCAAGTGCTTTTAATTAGATTATATTTTATTGCTAATAAAATTTATGTTAGTCTCATTATTAGAATTTACATAAAAAGTTATTAGAGGCCTTGAAAACTTGACTTTTGTTGGATTAAACAATCCAAAATATTCCATAACATTAAATATTGAAAGTAGTAAGTCTATTGATAAATAAGCAATAAGAGAAAAATGGTAACGAAATCTGATCTTTGTGGTGCCAGTCTCAATGAGACCAGAAAACTCAACAGATATGAAGCTGATGCCTGCAGTTGAGGCATCTCTGAATTAAATTAGAATAGTACATGCTCATCCATCGTGTTTTGTCATGTGAAACTTAACACTGCAGGTAACTGACACAGAGGATAGAGGGGAGGGCTAAATTGTTTTTCCCTAAATTGACAAGTAGAATAACAAACCACCTTGGTAAGATTTAGATTTTAGCAGTGACTAATTCGGTTACATGTTGAGTTAAAACACCAGTGTAATCATTCTAGTTTGACCAACAGACACTCAAATAATTTTTTTTTCTTACATCAAACAACCTTTCTATAAAACACACCCATTCCTAAAGGGAAAACAGTTATTTTTATTTATCATATTCCATGGCCCAGTTCTTTCACTTCACAAGTACTCAAACTAAGGCCCAAAGGGGTTTGGTGACTTTCCACAAAGTCAATCAGTGATCAGAAACACCAAATAGTTTCTCCAAAACCTCACAACTCTACACAGTTTCTCTGACAATGTTTTCAAGTCCCTTGCCTCCCTACCTATGGGATATATCTAGATTCCCCACAAGTACTTGTTTAACATACGATTCTAACCAGCTATCAAGAACTGACTAGGCCTCCAGAGGGCACCTCCGTTTTATTTAAAAGATGATAAATGTACCATACACAGCAGGTCATGCATTAGGAAACACCTGGGTCGATGTTCAAGTCTGTCTACACTCTCAGCATCAGAGCCCCTTAATCCAGAAGCTCTTGGAGAACCAATTTCTTCAGCAATCTGCCATGCTGAGTTCTAAAACTCTGAATCTCTGCAACGAAGCTGGTTCCAATTGTCAAATTGCAAATAGAAAAATTTCTGTTACATGTGAAGTCAGCAATACCACCTTGAAATCACTGCTGGGTGATTAATCATGACCTTTAATCCAATATTAAGTAATACCAAAGCCCCTCCAAAATCTTACTTTGTTAGGGTAAGTGAGTTATATGAAGTATATGAAGGAACACTATAAAGTGTTTTTATGAAGGTTTTTCAGTAGCTTTGTGGTCCAAATGGGAACAAATTACTCTAACAATTACACTTCGGTGATACTCAAAATTATCCAAAACTACAAAACCTAACTACAATATTTCATCAAATATAAAACATCATTTATATGATGTGCAACACCATCATTCTATGTAGCACTGAGGGAAAAAAATACTGTGGTTGTCATATAATGACACTATGATATATCCCAAATTAGGTAATTCTAAAATATGTTAACACAGTATGTCTTCAGATCAATTAATGAGTTATGGTTTATTTCAACGGGTTTACAAACTGAAATAAAACAAAACAAAACACCTGAATTTAAGGGACTATAAAAAATAAAACAACATATATAACAAAAACATAATCCTGGTCTGCAAGTAACTAAAAAGTTAATCTGTAATTATAATTCTTAAGTAAATAATGAAACATTTAAAAGTATAATAAATATTTAAAAACTCATGAAAGCTTTTAAATATCACAACTCTTTATATATATAAACCACAAAGCAACCAGAACACGGAGACCATTAATTCCTTAGCTGACTTCTAAACTTGAAGACTTAGTTATTTGACAAAGTCAGAATTTTAGTCTATGAATATTTACTGAGCATACATTGGGTGCCAGGCACTGTTTAAGACCTGCAGATACAAAGGGGAACAAAGCAGACAAAATTCCCTGCCCAGATGGCACCCACATTCTGGCAGGGAAAACAAATAATAAACAAGATTCAAAAGTGAAATATATCGTATGTTAGTAATAAGTGCAAAGGAGAGAACTAAAGCAGAAAAGGAATACTTCTACTCTGCTTATCCTGCTATTCCAGCAACAACATAGCCTCCCAACCCTAAACAGCAAATAGGATGCTTAAAAAATAATCAGGACTTTGTCAGGATAAAATAGAAAAAAAAAATAGGCTTTAGGATGGGCTATGAGTTTTCTGAGAGTATCACCCAATGTTAAAACAATGGCTTTCAGGCTTTGAACAGAATGGACAGCCTAGTCTAGCAGCCTGGGAACTGTAGGCTTCTAAACAAGCTTCTCAGTGTCAGAACTTAGTCTCAAGGACTGATGGAATGTGGCCGGAGAAGGAGACCTGGGATGTACAGATGAACCATGACTGCCAGGAACAACTGCCGGAAAATCCACGAAGCAAGTAACAGAGGGAAGCTGAGAAAAAATGTAGAACATCAGGGAAATTTGGCAGCAGAAACTGGGGTACAGGGTAGAGGTGGGGCCCAAAGAATACAGCAAAGGCCTAATTACTTGGGAACACAGAACAAAGGGACAAGAACAGAATGTACCAGAGGTAAAACTCACTAACCAGGAAAGATCTAGAATTCTCACTGACTGCACACAGGATGGATCCTAGAGCTACGTCAAACACCAGAGGCCCACCGGCCTTGTGCCTGCCCCCTGCCCAACAACATAAGTTGCCTTCAAGTTTTAGCATAAAATTTTAACATTAAAGTTGAAACTAAAAGAATATAAAGTTACATGAGGCTGCCACTCCTCAAAGATTCCCCCATGCTAGCATTTCAGTGTCTGAACAGGCAGTGCAAATTTCCTCAGTAACATTCTTCTATCTGATAAAGTAAGATATCTAATTTCTAAATAAATGTATTTTGCTCAGAACTCAATAGAGCATTTCCACTTTTTCATTTCAGTGCAACCCATAAAAAAAAAACAGCTTTTAAAACCGACTCTTATTAATTACTCATCATATCCTAGAGCTTAGCATTAGCATTATAATGTTCTTCCTCCCGGTTGCAGAGATCTTGTCATGAGAAATAAGGGAGACGTGAGACATGAAGAGCCATCATTACTAGCAAGGTGTAATCACTCTGGTCTCTAGGTACCTCTTCCTTTCTAAACAAAGCATAATAAGCCATGCAGATATTACCAAGTAATGATGTCTGGAGAGCTGCCAGGCAAGTTCAAAGATACAAAAAGGGAAAAAAAAAGATTCCCTTGGATGTGAAGTAACAAGCATAGCTAATACTGATGGAGCTAATGGGAAAATTTATCAAACTACTAAAATTTTATTATCGCTACCTTTACAGAGACTCTCCCCAAATAAGATGAAGAATATGGTCATTATTGCATTACATGTGATGTCACAAGTTCTCTAATAATTTCTGGATCAGATTTATTTTGAGCTCTTACACTACTACAATCAGAATTTTGAATGTTCTTATTACTTTATTAAATAGTTAAACGAAAATCCCTTTGACATACATAAAACACTTGCAAATAGAAGTTATCTCTTCTAGGGGAGGAGCCAAGATTGCAGAACAGCACGGAAGTTTTTTTTGCATCTTGTGTCCAAGACATACAGCCACACCAACACTAAACCATCTTGCACACCTAGAAAACTGATTTGAGGATTAACACAATAATCTGCACAACCTGAACCACAGAACTCAGCAGGTACGTGGCATGGAGACATAAATGGGGGAGAAAGAAGCCACGGAAGGCAGGGAGCTGTTTTTGCTTGCGGAGAAAGGGCACAGATGGGGAGAGAGTATGGGGAAAAGCACCCCCCCAAAAGCAGCTGGAGAGAAAGTAGAAAGTGGAAACAGCTACAGGGACTGAACTAAAAAGGGAAAAAAGAGAAAGGAAAGGGTTTAAATACCAATAAGACTCTATAAACAGCGGTAGCGCAGAGTCTGAAAATCCACAGCTCAATACCTGGCAAGTGCTCTGGTGGGAAGGGCGAATCCTCAGGAGCAAAGTAAAGTCTTGGGGGGGGGGGGGGCTCGGGCCACGTGGGAACAGGCGGTTCCCAGGCCGGGAGGACATTTGGTAGAGGTGGTACAGACTCCCCACAGACAGAGTTCCCAGCAGACCTCGGAGAAGGGCCATATCCACTGGGTTGGGAGCAAGGACATTAAGGGTGAAGCCTGGCGCCAGATGTGTGTTGTGATTTGCCATAATCACCGAAACGCTGCTGCTACACGACTGCGTGAGCCTTTCTGGGGCCAGCTGGCACCCAGCCACAGTCTCTGGGCATTGGCAACAGCAAGGTCCCGCTAACATTCCTGGGTGTGGCTGGCACCCAGCCACTGTTCAGTGAGACCCTCCCATAGAGGGTCAGAATGGGTCAAAGCTGCAGTCCCTCAGAAATGAGGGGTCGGGAAAGACAGCTGCATCTGAGATAAAACTCAGGAGGGAGGTGTCACTTAGCAACCTGATGGCTTGTTCACCGACAGTGTAAAAGCGGGGAGTGGACAGACACCGGAGACAAAGGATGGGGGTGCAATTGCCAATCAGGGAGAACAGAGTTCCCGTACTAGAGACTGGGTAGCTGGGTGACTCCATTTTCGCTCCTCCCGTGCATGCACATACACACCTACAAGCCCCACAACAATCCACCCCAGTAAGCTAAGCAGCACCATCTAGTGGAGAATGGAGCCGTTACACTAAGCCCCGCCCAACCGAGCCAACCTCACTCTTCAGGAACACCACAGGTCTCTCGCCTACTTAGTTTATGTACTATAAAGTGCTTCATTATTTGACTTCTAGGGTAGAATGATGTAATTTCAATCCTATTTCAGTCTGTTCACTGGGACATCTATTCAAAAATTTTTTTGTTTCTTCTTTTTCTTGAATGCAGAAAGAGAAAAACTTTATTTTTATTTTCAATTTTTATTAAAAATATTTAATTTTTCTACTGTATTTTTTACTTTGTAAATGTTTCTTTTTTTTCAATATATGAAGTTTATTGTCAAATTGGTTTCCATACAACACCCAGTGCTCATCCCAAAAGGTGCCCTCCTCAATACCCATCACCCACCCTCCCCTCCCTCCCACCCCCCATCAACCCTTAGTTTGTTCTCAGTAAATTTTTCAAATTCTATTTTACGTTCATCATTTTATTCTATTTCATTGCATTCATTTTTTCAAATTTTCAAACGTTTTCCTTTTTTTTCTTTTTCTTTTTTCCCCCTTTTTTCTTGAATCTATCAAGCTCTTTCAACACCCAGACCAAAAGACCTAGAATCTAGCATCATTTATTTCATTTTTGTGTGTGTGTTGTTTTTAATTTTTTAATTTTTTTTTACCTTATTAATTCCTTTTCTTCCTTTAAAGTGACAAAATGAAGGAATTCACCCCAAAAGAAAGAGCAAGAACAAACGACAGCCAGGGACCTAATCAAACACAGATACAAGCAAAATGTCTGAACCAGAATTTAGAATCACGATAACAAGAATACTAGCTGGAGTCGAAAATAGATTAGAATCCCTCTATGCAGAGATAAAAGAAGTAAAATCTAGTCAGGATGAAATTTAAAAAATGCTATAACTGAGCTGCAATCTCAAATAGAGGCCACAGCAGCAAGGATGGATAGGCAGAGCAGCTAATCAGTGATAGGACAAACTTATGGAAAATAATGAATCAGAAAAAAAGAGGGAGACTGAAGCAAAAGAGCACAATTTAAGAATTAGAGAAATCAGTGGCTCATTAAAAAGGAACAACATCAGAATTAAAGGAGTCCCAGAAGATGAAGAGGGAGAAAAAGGGGTAGAAGGGTTATGTGAGCAAATCATAGCGGAAAACTTTCCTAACCTGGAAAAAGACACAGACATCAAAATCCCAGAAGCACAGAGGACTCCCATTAGACTCAACACACTGACCATCAACAAGGCATACCATAGTCAAATTAACAAAATACTCAGGCAAGGAAATAATCATGAAAGCAGCAAGGGAAGAAAAAAGTCCTTAACTACAAGGGAAGACAGATCAAGTTTGCAAGCAGACCTATCCACAGAAACTTGGCAAGCCAGAAAGGAGTGGCAGGACATATTCAGTGTATTGAATCAGAAAAATATGCAGCCAAAAATTCTTTATCCAGCAAGGCCGTCATTCAAAATAGTAGGAGAGATTAAAAGTTTCCCAGACAAACAAAAATTAAAGTTCATGACCACTAAACCAGCCCTGCAAGAAATTTTAAGGGGGACTCTCTGAGGGGAGAAAAGATGAAGGAAAAACAAACAAACAAAAAAAAGACCAAAAGCAAGAAAGACTAAAACGGACCAGAGAACACCACCAGAAATTCCAACTCTATAAGAAACATAATGGCAATAAATTCATATCTTTCAGTACTCACTCTAAACATCAATGGACTCAATGCTCCAATCAAAAGACATAGGATAACACAATGGATAAGAAAACAAGATCCATCTATATGCTGTTTACAAGAGACCCACTTTAGACCTAAAGACACCTTCAGATTGAAAGTAGGGGGATGTAGAACCATCTATCATGCTAATGGTTGCCAAAAGAAAGCCGGAGTAGCCATACTTATATCAGACAATCTAGACTTTAAAATAAAGACTGTAACAAGAGATGAAGAAGGGCATTGTATCATAATTGTATCATAATTAAGGGGTCTATCTACCAAGAAGACCTAACAATTGCAAACATTTATGCTCCAAATGTGGCACACCCAAATACAGAAATCAACAGATCACAAATGTAAAGAAACTCACTGATAATAATACCATAATAGTAGGGGACTTCAACACCCCACTTACAACAATGGACAGATCATCTAAACAGAAAATCAACAAGGAAATAATGACTTTGAATGACACACTGGACCAGATGGACTTAACAAATATATTCAGAACATTTCATCCTAAATCAGTGGAATATACATTCTTCTCCAGTGAACATGGAACATTCTCCAGAAAAGATCACATACTAGAACACAAATCATCCCTCAACAAGTACAAAAAGATCGAGATCATACCATGCATATTTTCAGACCACAACACTATGAAACTCGAAATCAACCACAAGAAAAAATTTGGAAAGGTACAAATACTTGGAGACTAATGAACATCCTACTAAAGAATGGATGGGTAACCAAGAAGTTAAAGAAGAAATTAAAAAGTATATGGAAGCCAATGAAAATGGTAACACCACAGCCCAAAACCTCTGGGATGCAGCAAAGGCGATCATAAGAGGAAAGTATATAGCAATCCAGGCCTTCCTAAAAAAGGAAGAAAGGTCTTAGATACACAACCTAACCTTATACCTTAAAAAGCTAGAAAAAGAACAGCAAATAAAACCCCAAAATAGCAGAAGACAGGAAATAATAAATATTAGAGTAGAAATAAATGCTATTGAAACCAAAACCAAAACAAAAACAAAAACAAAAAAACCACAGAACAGATCAATGAAACCAGAAGCTGGTTCTTTGAAAGAATTAACAAAATTGATAAACCACTGGCCAGTTTGATCAAAAAGAAAAAGGAAAGGACCCAAATAAATAAAATCAAGAATGAAAGAGGAGAGATCTTAACCAACACAGCAGAAATAAAAACAATAATAAGAGAATATTATAAGCAATTATATGCCAATAAAATGAGCAATCTGGAAGAAATGGACAAATTCCTAGAAACATATAAACTACCAAAACTGAAACTAGGAGAAATAGAAATTTTGAACAGACCCATAAACAGTAAAGAAATTGCATTAGTAATTAAAAATCTCCCAAAAAACAAGAGTCCAGGGCCAGATGGCTTTCCAGGGGAATTCTACCAAACATTTAAGGAAGAGTTAACACCTATTCCCTGGAAACTGTTCCAAAAAATAGAAATGGAAGGAAAACTTCCAAACTCTTTCTATGAAGCCAGCATTACCTTGATTCCAAAACCAGACCCCACAAAAAAGAGAACTACAGACCAATTTCCCTGATGAACATGGATGCAAAAATCCTCATCAGGATATTAGCCAACTGGATCCAACAATACATTAAAAAAATTATTCACCATTACCAAGTGGGATTTATATCTGGGATTCAGGGTTGGTTCAATATCCACAAAACAATCAATGTAATTCATCACATCAATAAAAGAAAGGACAAGAACCACATGATCCTCTCAACAGATGCAGAGAAAGCATCTGACAAAATGCAGCATCCTTTCTTGATAAAAACCCTCAAGAAAGTAGGGATAGAAGGATCATCCTTCAAGATCATAAAAGCCATATATGAAAGACCCAACATTAATATCATCCTCAATGGGGAAAACTGAGAGCTTTCCCCTCTAAGGTCAGGCACAAGACAGGGATGTCCACTCTTGCCACTGTTATTCAACATAGTATTGGAAGTCTTAGCCTCTGCAATAAGACAACATAAAGAAATAAATGGCATCCAAATAGCCAGGAGGAGGTCAACTTTCATTCTTTGCAGATGACATGATACTCTATATGGAAAACCCAAGATTCCACCAAAAAAAATGCTAGAACTGATTCATGAATTCAGCAAAGTTGCAGGATATAAAATCAATGCACAGAAATTGGTTGCATTCCTATACGCCAACAATGAGGCAACAGAAAAAGAAATCAAGGAATCGATCCCATTTACAATTGCACCAAAAACCATAAAATACCTAGGAATAAATCTAACTCAGATCAATGGAACAGAATAGCGAACCCAGAAATGGATCCACGAAAGTATGGCCAACTAATCTTGGACAAAGCAGGAAAGAATATCCAACGGAATAAAAACAATCTCTTCAGCAAGTGGTGCTAGGAGGACTGATCAGCAACATGCAGGAAGACGAACCTGGGCTACTTTCTTACAGTATACACAAAAATAAACTCAAAATGGATGAAAGATCTAAATGTATGACAAGAAGCCATCAAAATCCTTGAGGAGAAAGCAGGCAAAAACCTCTTTGATCTTGGCCACAGCAACTTCTTACTCAACATGTCTCCAGAGGCAAGGGAAGCAAAAGCAAAAATGAACCACTAGGACCTCATCAAAATAAAAAGCTTCTGCACAGCGAAGGAAACAGTCAGCAAAACTAAAAGGCAACCGACAGAATGGGAGAAGATATTTGCAAATGACATATCAGATAAAGGGTATCCAAATCTATAAAGAACTTATCAAACTCAACACCCAAAAAAACAATCCAGTGAAAAAATGGGCAAAAGACATGAATAGACACTTCTCCAAAGAAGACATCCAGATGGCCATCCAACACATGAAAAAATGCTCAACATCACTCATCATCAGGGAAATACAAATCAAAACCACAATGAGATACCACCTCACACCTGTCACAATGGCTAACATTAACAAATCAGGCAACAACAGATGTTGGCAAGGATGCGAAGAGGATCCCTTTTGCACTGCTGGTGGGAATGCAAACTGTGCAGCCGCTCTGGAAAACAGTATGGAGATTCCTCAAAAAATTAAAAATAGAACTACCCTACGACCCAGCAATTGCACTACTAGGTATTTATCCAAGGAATACAACTGTTTCGAAGGGGCACATGCACTCCAATGTTTATAGCAGCACTATCAACAACATTCAAAGTATGGAAAGAGTCTAAATGTCCATCAATGGATGAATGGAGAAAGAAGATGTGGTATATATATACAATGGAGTATTACTTGGCAATCAAAAAGAATGAAATCTTGCCATTTGCAACTACGTGGATGGAACTAGAGGGTATTATGCTAAGCAAAATTAGTCAGAGAAAGACAAATATCATATGACTTCACTGATAGGAGGACTTTAAGCTATAAAACAGATGAACATAAGGGAAGGGAAGCAAAAACAATATAAAAACAGGAAGGGGGACAAAACATAAGAAACTCAAATATGGAGAACAAACAGAGGGTTACTGGAGGGGTTTTGTGAGGGGGGATGGGCTAAATGGGTAAGGGGCACTAAGGAATCTACTCCTGAAATCATTGTTGCACTATATGCTAACTAACTGGATGTAAATTTAAAAAATAAATTAAAATGGTAAAAAAAAAAGTTACCTATTCTATAAAAGAAGTTAAAAAGTAAATGGAAAGCAGTTGCAGACAATTACTTTCCAGTAAATGTGATTGATGTACATAATCAGTAACAATAAGGTTGAATTTATCATGGTCCCTACTTTCTGAATGGCTCTGACTCTAGGCAGCCTTCTCAATTCAAATACCATTAACTACTGTGCCTGACTGAGAACGATGTTAAAGGTGTTTATGTGTCTACTTAACATAGACAAAGAGTGGATGAAAGGTCTAAAAAGGTTTGGTCTTAGTCGAAAATATCAGGAAACTATATTATTAAATCTTAATAAGACCTTAAATCTATGGTCTTATTTTTCTGTCAACTTACAAAGCTTGAATATATCTCCACTTCCGAGACATTTTGTCACGGATTCCTATCTCCTTCCTACTTAATAGTTTCATATAAGAATATCTCACATACTTGGTTTTTCTGCCTCTATGCATCACCCCCCAAGATAAATAATTGTTTCATTACAGACTGACTAACATTTCCCTAAGGGCCCTCATTCCCTTCATGGAACTTCTGGAATCGCCTCCTTAACTTCCTCACACCATCTCTTAGGATACAGTGGTTGTATTCATGAAACCTTTCCAATATAAACCTGCCATATAAAATACTTGTCAATGATGGTATATAATATAAATTTAGGCAACAAACTTGAGGTTTTCAACTCCTATGTGTACCTTAAGTTAAAGCTAATAAGATGCAAAAAATTTCTTGGGCATGACAATTAAGTCAAACTCTCTTGAGAACATTTCTGCCATATATACAGAGCCACCAAAAGGTTCTTGAATACCCAGTTACTGAGAGATTTTCCATATAGCTCAGTGAAAAGAGTTCTTGACTTAAAGAATATCCACTATGCAATGGATTGCTCGTTGGAAAAAACTATTGTGACCACTTCAAAAGTTTACATTTTTTCTTAGTATATTATATTCTTTGTCCTTTGGATAGTAGACACATGTGGTTTCTCATACAGCAAAACTCACACTAGGCTTTTCTCATGCACACTTAAGTGTTCTAAACTGAACTATTTTCATCGTAATTACTCCTGATGCTGTTTTTGTTTCTTTGCTTATATTTTTTATTCTTCTGATAATTTCTTTGAGAATAGTAATTAAATCTATATATTTAAACACCATTTTAAAATCTAAATATTTATAAGTTGGTTATATGAGAAGAGTTCACTTTTATGTAGGTAGGTTTGAAGCTAATTTTAGCTTTAACATGTGTTCTCATGCAATGTATTCCTAGAACAAGAAAAATGACCATGGCTGTAAATCAGAAACAACAGAGTACTAGCTATCCAACAAGGCTGTGTTACTGCCACTTAACATGTGGTGAGAAAGATATTGCAACATGGCATATATTAACTTTCATCCCACTTCAAATGTCAATATTTAAACTTAGGGAGTCCAGAGCCAAGACTTTATGTTGAGAGAATCAAAATCTCTTTTCTACAGCTGTGTGGCCATGTGTCCATTCTAAGTGTTTGGCTGGCTAATGCTTTCCCTGTGTGCCAGTGAACTTACTTTTCCAACGTTTCTTTGTCTTTTCCAATTCCACAAACGTTCCCTTGTTGGATCACAAGGTTGTTGTTTTAAATATTGCTTTAAATACTGTTCAGAGCTGCTGAGTGACTAAAGATGTGTTCATCATATCAATACTCCTGGGCATATATGCAAATACGAGAACGCAAACACAATTAACCCTTTCAGTATGAATCAAACTGTGTTTTCTTCGAAACATATTCACCAAGAACACTTCTTCAGTATACCACCAAATAAATTCAGAAGGAAAAAAGTCAGTCTTTAATTTGGACATTCTTTAATCAAAGTTAGTAATTCTCTATATTTTCTCCAATTTCTTTCAGCATTTTTGAACTGGGAGAAAATTAGCCTGAAGAAAAAAAAAAAAAAAAAACAAAAAAAAAAAACACCTTGTAACTCCAATTTGAAATACCTTACATAACCAGGCCAGAAAATAAATGGAACTGCATGGACTCTCTTGAATACCCAGATTTTTTTCTTTGGCCATAGGGATCTTATCTTAGATTTCCCCAGTGATAAGGAATCCCATAAACAGTTAAACCTCGGTGGAGTGTCTACTCAACCAGTCTTCACAACAACCTTGAGAAAGTAAGCATTACCCCATTTGAAAGTAGGAATCTAAAGTCAGGTAGGTTTTAATTTGACTTAAGGTGGGCAAATCTCTGATTCAAATTCAGATCTGTCTGAATACAGAGCAGGTCTTCTCTTCCGTTCTGTTCTGTTAACTAGTAAGAAATGGATGGTGAAGACCTTAATGAATTCTCCCCCTTGTGTAAGTAAATACAATCTCATCTGAATTACAGTGGGACCAAATAAATGCCCAAAGCATGTTTTCCTCTATTTCTCTTAACTTGAGCAACGAAACAAGTATGTCATTTTCAAATGATCAATCAATAAGCAGATAGTAAGTGGTTAAGAGGTACATAGAAATGTAAGATAAGGTCCTTTAGACTAAGCAGACAAAGCTAACTGAAGTGACTGATCAATAAAAACACACTACAAGTGTTTCAATCAATAGGTAAATAACTTACATCTGGAAAGAATATGCCTTGATATTCTGAAAATATTAGGTGGTTTAAGATAAGCAAATATCTTGCCAGTCTACTAGCTAAAACATGCTTGTGCATGGAAACTCTGTACTGGGAAAATTCTGTATGTTAAGTTCTAGTTTATGTGCTGTAGACAGTGAGTGTGGCAGGTGCAGTAAGCAAAGGAGTAGCCAAAGAAGTTGGCATGATCTTGAGAAATTTAGCATTAGGGACAGCCGTGCTCTAATTAGTGAATATATATCTAAGTGAGAACCAAAGGCTAGAATAAACCTGAAACTTTCAAACACACAGTGGGAAAGAAACACCAAGGACATTAGGACAAACCCTTCATTTTCGAAGAAAACCAAGTCCCAGAGTAGTTAAATGGTCTGCCCAGTCACAGAGCTACAGCCAGGGCTTGCACACCTGCCATGACAGCCAATGCTATTTCCACTCCAACAGTGGTTCCCCATCCATTGTCTAACGGTG
Organism: Felis catus; assembly: GCF_018350175.1. NCBI lineage: Eukaryota > Metazoa > Chordata > Mammalia > Carnivora > Felidae > Felis > Felis catus. Next base: position 126,072,981 of record NC_058371.1, read on the forward strand.
AGGCGATGCCCAGGGATTCTGTGGAGTTACTTCAGGAGCCCAGCGGGGAACTAGAGCAAGGGTATTTAAACATGGCAGTTCTATTTTTATCTCTTTTATATATTGGAATTCCGGTAAGATTCATTTGAAGAAAAGAGCCTTTTCTGTGTTTAAAAAAACAAAAAAACAAAAAAACAAAAAAAAAAAAAAACTCTTCAAGGCTTCATTAGTGATTAGTTGACATTGTTGAGTTCTGTGCTACGTGACACAGACACACACATGAAAGAAAAAAAAAAGGGTTTTGCCCTCAACAAATTAATGTACTCATTCAACAATCAAGTACTGAGTGCGTGTCATATGCCAGGTACTTAGCTATACATCGAGAAATTCAATGGTGAGCAAAAAGCTGCAAGTCTGGCCTCGCGTCAGGTGGTGGTGAACCAGGACATTAATCAAACAACACAAAGGAATACAAAACACAACCATGATATCCGGCATGACAAAAAGTTGTAAGACGCAAGGAGAACATATGACCAGGAAACCTCAGTCTAAGGAGTCACTGTCTAGGACAGAAGTGATGGTGTGAGCCAACAACTACTGCAAATATAAGTGGTCAATAAAAAGTAGGCACAAGGCGTGAGGTACCACAGAAAAGGCAGTGATGAACTCCGCAGGAGGAGGCAGGAACACCTCACAGTGAAAGTGGCATGTGTGCTTCACCTAGCCAGGGTTAATAAGGACCCTTTACTGCAGGACAAGGGAGGAAAGAAGAATACTTTAGACAGACACCGTGTGTGCAAAAGGAATCGAAACTGGGAAGAAATTTAAAAATGGCAAGTGTTCCTGAAGGATAAAGTAAAAGGTGGCTGTCACAAAGAGGAAATGGGAGCTGCACCTCCACGCAAGGGCCAAACCAGGCAAGGCCCTGTATACCATGCTACAAACGGAGATTTAACCTGCACAGCCGGCCACGGAGGTGATGGGGAGTTACTGGAAGTTGTAATCAGGAGTGTGACATGATCAGAACTGCATTCCAGAAAACTCACCCAGAAAGCAATGTGGAAGAAAGACCAGAATAGAGAAGACTAGAGGCAAAAAGACCAATCGGAAGCTGCTGCGATTTTTACAAGCAAAAGACAGCTAGAACTGTGGGTTTGTATTAGGTTTCCCAGCACATGGTGGCATTTAAAAAGTTATGTAGAATGAATTAACAAATGAATAGGAAATAATACTGGCATGCTAGCATAGGGCAAGAATATAAAGAATCATAAAAGACCAGCAAAAATATTATGACCCGATGTTACAAGAAACAGAAAGTCACTGAGAGTTTTTGATTAGAGAAGCAACATAACGTGAGCTATGTTTAAGAAAGCATAATTACCATGTTACGGTGTATCTGATGGAATGGTTAAGTAACAACTTTACAGTTTAAAGAAGCTTACAATAAGACAGCCAAAGTAGTTCAGGTAGGAGGTGAAAATGTGTCTGGCCTGGTAAAGGACCCATACAAATCAGTAAAGAAGAAAAATAAAAGTGATACTTTCAAAGAAAAATAAATGCAGTCAAATGATTAATAGACTGGATAAGAGATGAGCCATTCTTTTTCTAAAAAGGGTCAGGTCATAAATACTTTAGGCTTTGTGGGCTACACGGTCTCTAATACAGCTACCCAGTCCTGTCACTGTAGCAGAAAAGCAGCCACTGCCTGTCATTGTCATAAACTGTATGTAAGTGAATGGGTGTGTCTGTGTCCCAGTAAAACTTAGTAACATAACAGGTAGTGGGTCTCCATGTGGCCTACAGATCATAGTTTACTGACTCCAGGATACAGCTGGGGAGAGTGTATCAGTCATGAGCATGTTCAGCCATGAGTGACAGCCTAAAATAACAGTAGCTTAGGGATGCCTGGGTGGCTCAGTCAGTTAAGGGTACAACTTCAGCTAGGGTCATGATCTCATGGTTTGTGGGTTCAAGCCCCGTGTTGGACTCTGTGCTGACCGCTCAGAGCCTGGAGCTTGCTTTGGAGTCTGTGTCTCCCTCTCTCTCTCTGCCCTCCCCTACTTGTGCTCTGTCTCTGTCTCTCTCTCTCTCTCAAAAATAAATAAAATGTAAAAAAAAAAAAATTTTTTTAAATAACAGTAGCTTAAACAAGACAAGTTTATTTCTCTCTCACAAACAAGATCCCCAAGTAACAGAGAGGTTTGGTAGGGCAACTTCACACCCCTAAAAGACCCAGTAGCCTTCTACATCATTTTTCCGCCATCCTCCACATGTGACTTTGATTCAAGATATCTGCTAGAGTTCCAGCCATCAAATGACCAAGAGTAAAAGAGGGTATGCCCCTTCACTTTAAGGACAATTCTGTAACCCACAAAACCTTTCTACTTGGCTAGCTCTACACTATCACATGAAAGCCAACAGAGATCACACTTGTTTCAAAGTGAATGGCTAAGTATCTTAAGTCCTTTTCATTCATTCTCCCTAAACCAGAAAATATTTTCTGTTCATCTCTCGATTGTTGGCCTGTATAAAATTTCTTATTGGCTGAAAGTTACTCAATAAACTGTTTTCCTTCTGTCTGAGGTAATAAAACTATACAACACTATAAACATTTTCCATGTTTAACTCCAAGATATTTGGTTTTCTGGACAGAAACAGTAGAGCTTTGTTTTTAAAATTAAAGCAGACCCTTAGACCTAATTTGCCTTAGAATGCCAAAGAGTTTTCTCTTGTTATGTTCTAACATTAGAACCTATTCACCTATTCCAAAAACACATGAATATAGAAGAAACTGACCCCACTTAACTCCAGTGTCCCTGCAAATGGTTCATGGACATAAAGAGTCGGAAAAACAACATGCGAGGAAAAAGATCTCTTAAAGAGTCTAGTATATGGGACATTTATCCTGTAGAAATTATGTTCAAGGTAAGCAAGAGTCTTACTACTGCTATAATAAAGAGGTATTTCACTTAGAGCTGGTAATATAGGTATAATATTTCCTTTTGTTAAGATATAATTTGACTCTCCTTAGAAGATTAATATTTATGACTCAAACTGCCATCATGAACCAAAAAAGTGCATTAAGTTTCTGGCCCTTCATATTAGCAAAAAGAGATAAAAATTCAGCCTCCCAGACAATTTTAACAAGTTCAGAGGGGTTGGTCCTTAGGATCATGCAGTAAATCAACATGTGTTGACACTAACTCTCAATTTAAACAATAATTCAAGAGCTGTTAAGCTTCTACTTCAACGCTGAAAACATGCAAACAACTCAGTTAACATTTAAATCTATGAAAACTAATTTTTACATTATCTGTCATATTGATCTTTTTATTTTTTCTCTTAAGGGGATTTCAAAAACAATAAATAATGCACAAAACTTTCCAAGTTGCAAATAAAGTCATACTCTCTACCCTAGATTTTCTTTCAGATATATCTCAACTCACATAATATTTTTATTACCTGACATTTTAATCAAAGATCAAAAACTTCACTAGCCAAAGCATTTCCAAAGCTCTGTGAAGTAAATTAACTTTATGAAATGGAACCCAACTACATATTTTGTAATGAAATTTTATATTACATTCCAAGAAAGAATGCTATCCTTATAAAGATAGCCAATATGGCTCAGACAATAATAATGGTAAAAATATTTAAAAGAAATGTGAGAAGTAAGAAATATTTTAATAATCCAAAGCACTATTCAACTTTCAGGAGTTTCTGTAAAATGCTTATTGACTCTCTCAAGGATTACCATGAGTCCAACCTAATTGTTCTCAGAAGGGTCCTCATACCTCACAATGTTCTCACAGAGACTGGGGGAGGGGAGAGCACTTGAACACACTGTTTCGGGATGCTCCACATGCATTATGGGAAAGCTAACTGTCTCAACCACTATCGTGGACTGCTAACAAGATCATTACAAATGCTTTTACAAAGGGATTTGTTTTAAGTACATGAGTAATACATGAATATATGCTGACTTTTCACTTTAAAAATATACAGAAATTGGGACGCCTGAGTGGCTCAGTTGGTTGAGCATCCAACTTGAGCTCAGGTCATGATCTCACGGTTCATGAATTCAAGTCCAACATCGGGCTCACTGCTGTTAGCAGTGAGCCTGCTTTGGATCTTCTGTCCCCTGTCTCTCTGCCCCTCCCCCAATTATGCTCTCTCAAAAGATAAACATTAAAAAATGGTTTTTAATTTTAAAAAATACAGAAATTTATAGTGTAAAAAACTGTTTATGACCATCCTAAGTTTTTTTCATGTCACCCTTCAGTTCAATAACATTTAATATGAGTTAAAAAAAAAAAATCACAGCCTGGTTTTCAAGCAACTCTAAAATCTATTCTCTCCTTATCTTGCAGGCACTTAACCTCTCATGCCTTCCAAATGTGAAGCTCTTTTCCTGCCAAATCAGCTTCCTCACATATTTCCAACTATACCATGCTCATTCCAAAATCAGTATTTTAAACATTATTTAAATGTTTAAAACATCTTTTTTTTAATGTTTATTTATTTTTGAGAGAGAAAGAGAGAGAGAGAGAGAGAGAGAGAGAGAGAGAGAGGCGAGGCGGGGAGGGGCAGAGGAGAGAGAGACACAGAATCCGAAACAGGCTCCAGGCCCTGAGCTGTCAGCACAGAGCCGGACGCGGGGCCTGAACCTACAAACCGTGAGATCATGACCTGAGCCGAAGTCAGATGCTAAACTGACTGAGCCACCCAGGCGCCCCTAAAACATATCTTAAGTGACAATCCCACACTACCATCCTCACCATCTAGTTAAAACTCTAACGTTCTCATGTGACCTATCCTAACCACGACAAACTGAGCCAAGTCCTTTTATTTCACTCCACTAGGGCGGCTCATTTGAACACCAGACACCACCTGAGAATTCTTATATAAGCAAAAAACATTTTTAATAACAATTAACATGTGGACCTGCTATAACGGTCAGAATTTCATTCCCCCACAAATTAATATGTCTAAGCCCTAAGCGCTTCAGGATGTGACTGTATTTGGAGATAAGGCCTTTAAAGAAGTAACTAAGTTTAAAGAAGGCTCTTGCGGGGTGGTCCCTAAGCCAATATGACTGCTGTTTTTACAAGAAGAGATTAGGACACCAGAGAGAGCGACATCAAGGATGCACGCCCACAGAGGGATAACCACGTGAAGAAGCAGCAAGAGGGAGGCCATCTGCGAGTGCAGGAAAAGAGGCCTCCAAGAAACCCGTCCCTGCCAGCACCGTGACCTTGGATTTTCAGCCTCCAAAACTATGAGAAAATCGATTTCTGCTTCTAAGCACCCAATGTGTTGTTATGTTGTTATGGCGGCCCCAGCAAACTAATACCCGCCATATGCCCAGACATGGTGTATAGGGTCTTCCTCATATTCACAATTCAATCATCAACACAGACTTATGTGGAAAGTGCGGTCATTATCTGACAAAACTGAAAGAAATGAAGTCATGAGCTCTGAATCTCAAAGCAGACCCTAGCACAAACTTGAGCCACGGCCCATTTTCCTCCACGGCTCCTGATATTGAACACCATGTTTGATTGACCATGTGTGAATGATCCAAAGATAACATTATTACTGCTAGTCCTACTTCTTCAGTAGAATGCTGACGGATGATGAAGTGATGGACTGAGAAATAGAAAGCTTCTTTTTTTTTCTTTTTCCTTTCCTTTCATATGTATTTTAAGAACGCATGTAGTTATCAAGTTCCACAATTAATAATGGCCTATTTAAAAGAGTTGTTTCCAGAAATGCTCCAAGAATGGATTCTGGCACACATGTTTGTCTTGGCTCTATCCGTGATATGCTTCTGACTTCATATCAGATGTGAGTGATAAACCCACAGTAGCCAGGACCCAATATTTCAATGATGCAAAAACCCGTTTGTGTTTTTACATTTCAGCAACCTTGCAAAAAATGTATCTTATGATAGTAACATTTTACCATCACTACGGGCACGTTTTCACACTTACATCTCTGAAATCAGAACAACATACCTTATATCTTAGAGTTGATGAAATTAATTCACTAACTGGAAGTTATATATCACCTCCTGAGTATAATATGATCACAAGATCATCCACGAAGCATCTCTGTGATGAGCTAAACAAAAAGAAGAAAGGCAGACCAAAGAAAAACATTTCTCATCTGAAGTTTCAGTGCGGACAATGGAGGGGTGAGAGGTCGAGAGCAAGTGAAACAGCAAGCTTAGCAGGGCAGGTATAAGAGCTCATTTCAAACATCCTGCCATCTTGTAAGAAAAAGGAAAAAAAGAAGAGCCAGAAAAGAATTCCTATACACATTCTCCCACCAACACATTGCAAAAGGAAAAAAACACCCAGCAGAGGCAGACTGTATGTGCACAGTGTGTCCATAAAGTGGAAACCAGTCTCACACTTTATAATCACACCTCATATACCGCCATGGAAGGCAGGCCTCCTACATGAGGCATCAAGTTTCACAGCCGTGCTCAAACATAGGATTGTTAACACTAATCCACAGCAAGATCTGTGAACGAGAAGGAAGAAAGATAGGTAAATACCCACATGAAATAGAGCCCCAATTAGAGGACTCAACAACACTTGCCCTACTGATGGCTTATCTGTTATTTTGGCAAATGAATAAGCCAAAAGTAATCATTGAATGACGTGTGCGTAGACACAGTAATGCACAATTTGGAAGACTTTTTATCACAATCAAGCCTGTTCATCTTTAGCTATCTCTTAGATAGTTTCTATTTCTATTAGAAACTGAACAATTTTCTTTGATGTCACAAGGAATACAGCCTACACCTCACAAGAAAAAGAGCTAGCTACAAACAAGTCCAACTGCAAGAGTCCCTTTGATGAGTGAAAAAAATGATAGATTCATTTAAATTATTTTTTCCCTTAAACAACACAATAAAAACCAAAGTCTATTTCCATCAAAGGGCTTCCAAAAAACTACTGATGAGATCTGTCAATGATCTACCGTTTATGTTACAAAGTTTGACAAGAGCACAGTAACTCTATCAAAGTTGCTAAAAAACAAATTCTAGTAGGTTACTGGCACCCAAGTAGCTAGAAATTAAATCCAGAACTCTACTGCCATAAATATTTTGCAAACTCAATACTCTGTTATTTTTCTCTCTGGAAATGAGGATCTTTACCAGTTGTTTTTAATTAGACAAATAAGAAACCATTAAAATCTGATGTCCTGACCTAAATTATAGAATTAGTTATAAAATTACAAAATAAGCTACCCCACATTCCAAAACATAAAAGCCTTTTATCTGTTTGCGTTGTTGTTGATAATTATGTTTTTATGAGGAGGGGACTATCATAAAAAGTATCTTTTATTTAAGAAGAAAGATTATAAGCCAAGATTTAAAAAATATGATGGAACATAACTGCAAAACATTGGATCTTGAGGAACTGTAAAAGCTTTCACTTACTGTGAAATAAAGAAAAAAAGTTGTAATCACGATCACAATTAAATAAAATCTGTTGGCACATCAAATTCTTTATTTTTAACAGGGGGATAAAAGTAGTTCCTGTCTTACAGATTCACTGTAAGAATTAAACGTGTTAACACGTGTAGAGCACTAAGAGCAATGCCAAGCACAGCATGCTGTGTTAATGACTGCTCTTAGGATTAATATTAGTATTAGCTCTTAGTATTAACACAAGCATCAAAATTATCAGTACTGTCTGAAGGCCCAGTCCAGCCTGATGTACTCACAGACAACTCCACTGACGCTACACCCCCCACAGAAAGCCTTCTTCTTCCTGACCCAGTTCTTACAGACATGGCTCTCTTCTCAACTCCTGCTGCCTTCTAGTAGTTGGAACATATAACCTAGAATTTAATTACGTTTTCAGTTGTTCACTGTTGTCTATGCCAGCCTTATATCATCAAAGGAGAGACCATGAATCCACTAGTTCTGTTGTCCTTTCTAATTCTCAAGCCTCAAGCTCTGAGGACAGTGACTCACTTCGGGGAAAAGGGTAGACAATGGACGATCTTCAACTGACACCAGTCCCAGGCAAGGCAGAGGTGCTAAAAGCTGACAACACATTAAAGGTACAGATCAGGGTCTCAGCCCTCAAGTACCTTCCACTTAAACTAGAAAGAGAAATATACATACTATAAAGTAGCATAAAGTTCCAAGCTAAATCACATACCTAATATAATTCCTGCTGCATAAAAACCTAAAGAAGGAAAGATAAGGATGAAGGAGGTTAGGAAAGGCCTAATGGAGAAAGACCACAAGTGTGAAGAATAAGCCTTACATAATGATTAAAAACTACCAAAGAGCATCAACACCATAGTAAATAATTTTCACACAGTAAGAAAAACAGCTAACATATATTGGACGTTCACTATATGCTGGGAATTATTCTAAGTGCTTGATAAATACTAACATACTTGATCTTCAAAATATCCTTGCAAGGCAAACACTGTTGTTTCTATTTTAAAGATAAGGAAAGTGAGGCTTAGTAAAAGTTAAATGACTTTCCCAGGATCATACAGCTAATAAGGAGAAGGGCTGAATTGTAATTCCAGGAACTGAGGCTCTTGAGTCCATACTCTTTATCATTATGTTAAGCTACACTCTTTATTGTTTTTTAAGTTTATGTATTTATTTTTGAAAGAGCACACAGGCATACACGTGCACATTAGCGAAGGAAGGGCAGAGACAGAGGAAGAGAGAATCACAAGCAGGCTCCACACTGTCAGCACAGAGCCTGATGCAGGGTTCAAACCTGAGATCATGACCTGAGCTGAAATCAAGAGTCAGATGCCTAACCAACTGAGTCACCCAGGTGCCCCTAAACTATGCACTTTATGAGATCATATAATTCTCATAGCAGTCCTGTAAAGGAAGTCATACATTTCACATGCTGTAACGTATGTGACTACAGTTCCCGGAGTTGTGCAGAGCACAGTCTGAGCAGTGATATGTGGCAGCCATATGATCTGTACTATATGGGTAGAAAGTTTAATAACTAAGCCCAAAGTGCACAGTCTGTACAGTCAAATGTGAAATACAGTCTCTTTTCACTTACACATGGAATCAGAAAAGTCAAGATCTGGTAACGAACAAGATTTGTCCTGAGATCCGAGGAGTAAACTAGTTTGTTCTGATAAGAGAAAAAAAGAAAGAGAAAGGATGAGGGAACTTAGTTCATCTTAGCTCATTTCCCATTTAATTCCATGCTCTGGATGGGAAAAGAAGCCACTGGATATTCCTGAAAACCAGAGCATATAGAACAGTTTCAAAGAGCCAAGCCCACCAATAGTTTATTACAAGAAAAAGGGAGCCTCTTCTCCAGGAAAGAAAAATTAAAGAAGCAGCAAAGAGAAGAACAATGGAAGGTTCAACATCAGAAATGGATGGGGTCAAAACTGTATGCAGAAATGCCTAAAATATAACTGTAATAGGATGAAATTCATTAATAGATATAAAAGTACTCTGTAAATAGAAAATCCCTTACAAACACAAAATGTTAGAGCCCATAACTGTGGGGAAGCAAGGAATACGGAATAAAGGGTGGGATGAGAGTGCCTTATAGTTTTCTAGGTCACATGGAGTCCATTTTAAACAGTGTGGTTTCACTTTTGCATTTGTAATATTGTAAATTCCCTGAATAATATTTAGAAAAACAAAGGAACAATGAATTACTAAGTAAAATAAAATTGGTTGTACTAATCGCTTTTACATTTGTACTATTTAAATCCCTCTCAAATAACTAGGAAAAAAAGAATCAAGAATATAAAACATTTTATAAGTAATCAAGATGTTCTTCAACAGGTAGACAGATAAATAAACTGTGATACATCCAGACAATGGAGTATTACTCACTGCTAAAAAAGAAAAGAACTCTCAAACATGAAAAGACATGGAGGAAAATTAAGTGCATATTAAGTGAAAGAAACCAATTTGAAAATGTTACAGACTATGATTTCAACTATGTGGTATCCTAGAAAAGGCAAAACTATGGAGACAGTCAAAAGATTAGTGACTGTCAGACATGGCGGGGGGCAGTGACAGTGAGGGGAAGGGATGAATAGGTAGAGCACAGGGGATTTTTAGGGCAGTGAAAACACTCAGTACAATACTATACGTGTCATTATACATTTGTCCCAAACCCACAGGATATGCAACATCAGGAGTTAACTGTAATGTGAACTACGAACTTTGGCGATTATACATATCAATGTAGATTCATCAGTTGTAACAAACGTACCACTCTTTTGGTAGTGGGTGTTTTGCATGTGTGGGAGCAGGTGTATATAGGACATCTCTGTATTCTTCCTTCAATTTGGCTGTGAATCTAAAACTGCTCTTAAAACAAACAAACAAACAAACAAACAAACAAACAAAAACCTAGAAGAACTTTTTGGCTTCATGATAGGCACATGCTCCTATACAGAGACTGGAAACCTTAGGGGGGAAATAACATTTATTAAGATTCAATATTTTAAGTCTGATACTTACCTATCAGAAGTCACTTTCTCCTCTGTAACTCCATCAGACAGGAATAAATATATCAATTTTCATAGATGAGAAAAGTGAGTCTTGGTTAAGAAATTTACTTACGTAAATTGTTCAGGTGAAGGTCTAGTAATCTGTAAGCCTCTTGGAGACAGGATAACAAATCCAGAACTGCTTCCCCCCCTCCCCCACTAAACCACCCTGTCTCAGGCCTGCAAATATCAATCAATTCAGTAAAAATTTCATAAATCTGAGGCTTACCCTGGTGACCTCGGATTTTTATGAAAGGCAATTAACTGAAAGTCCACAGAAGGCACTCTTTTCTATCACCTGCTAGTAAAAACTGAACTAGCTTCAGATGCCTCTACCTTACTGTAAAAATATGTTCCATAATGGGAATCCCAACTAATATTTTAGCAACGAGGAAAGGAATGTAATGGCAAATACTAAAACCACAGTCTACATGAGACTTGTTTGTTCCCCATAACAAGATTTCTGGAAAAGAAATGCACCCTGTTCCAAATATTCCTACCCAGCAGGAATTGGGAGACTAGACCCAAAAACTGCAAAAGTGATATTAAGAAGTGTGTGGCACATTCTTCTGCCCTTGATAATGAAACCAAATGTTTCTCTTTCAAAAGGTTAATATAATTTTTATTTTTATAAAAATTACAGTTCTATTTCAATGCCAATATATGAGGAATGTATAAATGAGAGGCAGAGATAGTTAATGCATATTTCTTTTCTATCAATTAAAAATCCTGGGGTGCCTGGGTGGCTCAGCGGTTAAGTGTCCGACTTCGGCTCAGGTCATGATCTCGCGGTCCATGAGTTCGAGCCCCGCGTTGGGCTCTGAGCTGATGGCTCAGAGACTGGAGCCTGTTTCAGATTCTGTGTATCCCTCTCTCTCTGACCCTCCCCTGTTCATGCTCTGTCTCTCTCTGTCTCAAAAATAAATAAACGTTAAAAAAAATTTTTTTTAAATAAAAAATCCTAACCTAGCTAGGCTCCTTTTCCTGATTCAAAATAACCTGTTTCAATTATTCTACATAGAGGCAGCACCTCCACAGGATTAAATTATTTTCTCTGAGGAAGTAACATAATTTTTGCCTGGCACACAATTCACATTCCTGAATGAATGAACTTTCATTTGCAGACAAATGAGAAATATAAATCTATCCTTGAAAAAAAAGGCTAGTCTCTTAGCTGACTTCAGCTTTTATTCTTTTCAGAATACAATTCATTCACAAATACATTTAATCTATTCCAAAAATAAAAACAGGTTTAATCACCTGTTTGACGGCATCCGTTTTGCCTACCTTTCATTCACTGTTGTCAAAGAACACTACTAAACTGCTTAAAAACTTGCACGGTATCCCTACTGACTAAAAGCAACGCCTGCAACCTTAGCAAGGTCTGCTACTGCCTACCTCCCCACACATCTCATCTCCCGATCTCTACACAAGCCTGAACAGGGACTGTGAGTTAGCAAATCTGGGCTGAAACCCAGACACCTGTAGAAGAAAGAAAAGAAAGAAAGAAGCAGAGCAGGAGATTCTATTGTGCAGCCTGGATTCTGTAACTTTCCAACTTACAAACGATGGAATTTAAGCTCTTAGTGTTCTGTGAGTTGCCCAATACTACATAGTTAGCTAAGAAAGAAGTCAGGTTGTATGGACCTCTGAACTTTTAAAATAAAGGCCAGGAGCTCCTCAAGGAAAGGAAGTACAAAGCCACATCTCTTCTTTATGCTCCTCATTCTTTTCCTTTTTGTTTTTAGCTTCTAAGTGAGAAGGACCAGGTACCTCAAAAGCCCTACTTCCTCATTTAGTTTCAACAGAAAAACTGGTTTTGTGCCTAAGTACAATATTTGACTTAGAAACCTGAGAACTTCTGGGCAGAGACCGAAGGCATGGTGAGTGTCCTCTTGCTTTCTCTCTAGCATTGCTCTGGCCTCTCCTCCATGTTCCTCATTTCAGGTCTTGTCTATGCTTCTCGACATGCATGTTTTCTAGGGTCTTTCAGCGAGATTGTGGTGCTGTCACTGTGGAAATTACCACCTTACGTGGACAAAGGCACTTTAGAAGGGTTTGAACTATAGGCGCACAACTACAGTGAAGGAGTGCAAGTGCCTGGTTTGGTGGGGGAAATAAGCTATGAGCAGAAAGAGGCCAAGAGCAGAAGTGTGGAATCCGAAAGCCATGGGTGAACATCGTGTCTATACTCACTTCTTCCCAAATATAAAATCCGTATAGGAGTGGGAGACTTGAATAATTTATACAGATAAAGGGCTTAATACATACGGGCAGTGAATAAACTGCAGCCAGCAGTAGTAACAATTCCAACAGTAGATCTGAATTTTAAGTACTGGAAGAAGGAAGCAAAGCCTGGGAAGGGCAAGTATGTTTCAGGACAAAGGCCCTGAAGAGCCAGAGTGGCACAGGTCGGAGGAGGCCTCTTTCCCAGGAACAGAATGAAACTGCAAGAAGGACTGAGGCTGAAGGAGCCAATAGAGGCCAGAAGATAAAGTCTTACTACACCACCTTGGCTACTTATCCAGTTGGTCCTATCACACAAAGGGAGGTGACCTAATGCCAAAACCTTGGTTGGTTGGCTAACAAGTACACTCCTTCAGTTAACACATCTGTAGTAAACACACCCAGTCTGCTCCCGATCACAGAGGGCTGCAAGTAAACAAATGCTCCAGCCCTCAAGGACCTTACAATCTAACAGGAAAAACATGAATACACATGAATGATAGTCACTAATTAGCCCAGAGAAGCAGGCATCTGGAAAGAACGGTGACTCTTTGTTAAGATGGGCCTATTCCTTATCAGTACTTCTAATCTTGCACTGGCAAATCTTTCACTTTTCCAGTTAAAGCCACCTTCACTACGAGATCAGCACATAAGTAGTATTTAGCCAATTGAGGAGGGGTAACTAAAACTTTCTTAACATAAGTATATCGCTTGTTGAGGGAGTTCACAAAATGGCTGTGTTTAGAATTTCTTTCCAGACTTATTCAATATACACACCATTAAATCTCTCATCTTTGAGTGATGGTAATCAATCTCAAGTTAATCATAAGTATCATGGCCCCACAACTTTCCTACTAAGTCAGTCAGGTCCTCTTGAATTTACCCTTTTGAAAATATGATGACATAAACTATGAATTCTAATTTCAAAATACAGAATTTGAAAGGGAAAGGCATATTTATTTCATGCTGGTTTTTCTGTTTGGCTGGATAAAGTAATCTAATGAATGAAGCTAAAACTATAAATTTATCCATCATCTATAATTCATAATTTTGACCTATTATTAACAGTACATACCACAGGTTCAATTCTTGCCACTGAAAAATCAATTATATGTAGCTTATTTCAAATTTGCTCTAGTGCCTTCTGTAAGAAGCTATATTAACAGGAACTTTCCTCACAGTCATTTTTTTTCTCTCTGTGTATGAGATGCCTTACCCACAAAACCCTCACTTCAAACAAAGTGATATATGAAAACAATGGCTTTGTTTTCACTAGCAATCTGAAAAAGAAAAATAAATATTTTATATAGAGAGCAAGCAGGGGAGGGGCTGGGAGAGAGGGTGACAGAATCCCAAGCAGGCTCAGCGCTGTCAGCACAGAGCCAGATGCGGGGCTCAACCTCATGAACAGTGAGATCATGACCCAAGCCAAAGTCCTGAGCTAGATGCTTAACCAACTGAGCCACCCAGGCAACCCCTCCCCACCAAAAAATAAACAGTTTATAGTCTAACACTGCTGAACAAGAAGCAACTAATCCCCACTCAAAAGAAAAGTAGGCATGACAACAACAATATAGGAAATTAGAGTTTGCTGCTCTAAGCAAAAACTCAGATATACTCGTTAATATTCCATGGCAGCACTATGTTTAGCAAGGATTGTACATGAACATTTGTGAGACAATGTTATTCTGAGTCTAGATTTATAATGAAATAGGGAATTATAAAATATATCCTCCTAAAAATGTCCCCATCTCAGGAATTTTTATCTCACGTACTTAAAATACTCTGCAGAAATTTCCATATCCCAGGAAAAGATATTCTTTCAAAGTTATTAGCTATCGTTTTACTGCAGAAGACAGAAACATGGAAGCACAGAGTTTGTCACTACAAATCATCATAATAAATGATTATTAAAGAAGAAAAAGTCTAACAAGGTGTATAGCATATAAAGTACTTTTTAGGTAGGCTTTAAGTAAACTTCTCTGAATTGGAAGTATTATGCTGAGTGAAAGAAGTCAGTCGGAGAAAGACAGATATCACATGTTTTCACTCATGTGGATCCTGAGAAACTTAACAGAAGACCATGGGGGAAGGGAAGGGGAAAAAATAGTTACAAACAGAGAGGGAGGGAGACTAACCATAAGAGACTCTTAAATACAGAGAACAAACTGAGGGTTGATGGCGGGTGGGTGAGAGGGGAAATGGGTGATGGGCACTGAGGAGGACACTTGTTGGGATGAGCACTGGGTGTTGTATGGAAGCGATGAACCACGGGAATCTACTCCTAACACCAAGAGCACACTTTATACACTGTGTGTTAGCCAATTTGACAATAAATTATATTAGAAAAAAATAAGTAACCTTCTCTGCTAAAATGATTTCTGCTTTACTTAGAATGATTAGAAATAGATATAGGTATTTTTCTAAACTTAAAAAAACCATAGATGTTTAATCAAGAGATCTTTTTCCCCATCACATTACATTAGATTCTTAACTTTATGGTAAGAATAAGCATTTTTATTTTTAATCTTCAAGGACCAAGAATCCATGCTTTTCTATTTAAAGGCTGGAAAATGGAATACTCATATGATGGAAAATCTGATAAAGTTTCAAAATAAAATTCAACTGAAGATATGCCACATCTACTGGCACAAATTTCAATTCCGTACTGATTCTGCGCAGTTGTTACACTGAACAAGAGGTAAAGAAAAACCTTTTAGCCGATGTGCTAAATGACAGTCACCCGTTTTCCACTGTTGTGTTATGAAACGCTCCACACACGGGGCCCATGTCATTACTAGATCTGTTAACAGTTTCACAGCTCAGAGTTTGGCTTCATTTGTTAGCATCAAGCAGCCCTATCACTTGTATAGAGCTGAAAAGGTTGTTATGGTTCATAATGTAAAACTCACAAAAGTGCACAGCTGCTGTTCATATTCTCAAAGAAGTCTGTTATAATAATGATGTCACGGAAAAAGGCTGGAATCTATTACATGTCCAGACAGCCAGGCCATTCAATCTCTCCAGTCAATGCAGGTATACGGGTTGCACCATAAACATTATGGTAGCGGTACGATAAGGCAAAAAGTTCATTAAAACAAAACAATCACTGAGGGTAGGTAATTAGGGGCTCTTTATAGTTCTGCCTTCAGGAAGCATCACACTACTGTAACTACAGAAAAAGCACATCCTCATCTCACTGTCTGATACTCTATTGTGAGCCACAAAGCTCTGCAAAAATTACAATATAAATCATTAGGCCCTCAAAGGAAACTACACAAGGTCATCTAAACAAATAAAACAATTTCTCTTCAGTTATCATACATATCTACTTAGCATGATGAATTGAATCCTGGTCCCCAGTAAAATACAAAGCAATAATGCATTATTAATTTTAAGAGCTTATCTGTAATAAGAAACTGCTATCACTTGTTAGGGCACAAAATGTGAAGGTGTTTCACACTCTAGCAGATATGGAAGAGGAGTCTAGTTTCCCTATTTTGGTATTTAAAAAAAATTTTTTTTTCTTACGTTTATTTTTGAGAAACAGAGTGAGACAAAGCGTGAGTGGGGGAGGGGCAGAGAGAGAGGGAGACACAGAATCCAAAGCAGGCTCCAGACTCTGAGCTGTCAGCACAGAGCCTGATGCGGGGCTCGAACCTACGAACTGTGTGATCATGACCTGAGCCAAAGTCGGACGCTCAACCGACTGAGCCACCCAGGTGCCCCTGGTATTTTTTTTATAACAAAACATACAAACCACTTTGCAAGTGAGATTTTTTAAAGTGATTTTATTAATGTATGAATATTAAATAGTTTCTACTCTATACATTTGGAGCATTTTAACTATTTGAGTGAAATTCTGAATCAGAGAGGAGAGATATTCTGGACGTCAGATCAGATGTATTATTTACAGCTACTGAAATTATTTGAATACTCTTGAGACTAAAACAGAGCAGATGCAGGACACTGAAAAAGGCCTAAATTCTAGTCCCAAATCTGCCATTAAGTAGTTGTTTAATCTTGAACAAGTCACTTAACAACATTCAATTTCCATTTCCTTAACTTTAAAATGAGGACCATGAGACAAGATGACATGTGAAGTTCCATTTTCCCACAACAGCACTTCTCAACCTACAGTCATCAGATATGGGAGAACCAAGCATCAAAGGATGACAGCAAAGCCCCCCTGGCTCAAGGCAGGGCACTGTCCTAAGCACCGTACACACATTAATTCACTTAACCTTTAAACAAACCTGGATAGTAGGTACTCTTACTATCCTCACTTCGAGTTGAAGACATGGAGAAATGGACAAGTAGTTTGACCAATGTCACACACGAAGTGAATGAAGAACAAGAATTCACATCCAGGCTGACTGGCTCCAGGGCCAGCTCTTTCCACCACCGTGCCAGACTGCATCTATTGGCATCTATTCTTTGAGATGGAGATGGTTGTTTTCAAGTTTCAAGTAAAAGGGACTAGTCGGAATTCGGGAATGGAAGGTTTGATGACGGAGGATGATACTCCAGGGCCTCAGATGACAGCAATTCTACAGTACAGGACCGTGTGGATGCAAACAAAGTATTAGGTATTTCCGCAGCTTGTAATCTGTTTCATTTTGCCCACAGAAGGCAAATATGTTCTCAACATTACCAATAAGACCATTTTACGTGCATGGACATACTCTATCCTATGTGTGAAACTTTAAGGCGACATTTCTTAGCATTTGCTTATTTCTTCCGTTGTGCTCTAAAGCTAGAACTCAGTCCAAGAACAGTACACCACATAGTGACAGCGACAGTTCGATTTGATATCAGCTATAAGATGACATTTAAACATGGTATCAGTTACATATAACTAAAGTTTGGAAATAAGATATTTCAACCATGATTATTTACAGCTGAAAGCAAACCTTAAACAGCATGAGAAATGGCTTTGCTTAATTTACTACCTATTGAGACTTATTTGATTAATAATAAGTAAACAAAAACTAGTTTAATCTCAGTTGCATGAAGCACATAAATATTCAGAAGTTCTAAGTTTGTTTCATATCTTGATAAAAGTGTGAGTATTCATGAAATGTCTGAAATGTTTCCAATAAGTCATTTACGATCACTAACCAGATAATTTTATAGCTAGAAAAGACCTTACATATCTTTACTTCTTCATTGAATGGGCAAAATAGAGATATCTTTTCCTCCATTTAAGAAGGCCACATGGCCCTAAAATTTCTGGGAATTCAAGCTCTTTCACTGTATCTTCATACAGCTATAAAATTAAAAATATTCTGATGCCATTTAAATTCTCTTGCCACAATGTAAATATACATGCCAAAATACACGAGGCTAAAAGAAAAACCCATTTACCAGAACCAGTGCTACACATAAAACAATCCCAGTCCTTCCACTTCTTGCTTCTTTTGAAGCAACGACCACATGCAGGTAGACCTCAAATTAGACTTGCTTTTCTGTCTTCGGGCCTCCTGCCTGTGCCTAGGAACTGTGTAATCAGAGAACCCACTTTATAGTAAACAGCCACACTACAAGGTAAGTGTGGAAATAGATTCTAAATCACTTGAAACATTCTGGGCCCAGCTGGCAGAACACCTGTTGGAAATGGATGAGTGATGTTTGAACACACAACAAAAGAAGCATATTCTGTTCACATAACTTTCACTGCACACTCTTCTGCATCAACAACTGTAAGTTTACTGAAAGACTTTGATGAAAATGCAACAGCTAGAACTAGATTGCGTTTTATTCTTCTTCTTGAAAATGCAGCGCAATCCACTGAATAAGACCCCCACAATGAATCATTACCACTTCAACTATCTCACAGATAATGTGAAAAGTCCTATAAAATGCTAATTTTCTCCTGTTTATGTTGTCCACACCATCTGCTAACTCTCACCATTTTATCTTTTTAAATGTCTAAATATATTTCATAAATAAAAATAGGAAATACCTATAAAGAAAATAATAATTTTGGCTTTACGATTTTGAACTACCAAGTAGTACTCACTCAAAGTAAGTAATGAGCCCTTTTTTCTTTCTTTTATCACCTATAGGAAAGCCACAGTGCAAGTTGTAAACTAAGATGCAGAAAGTGCATGGAGAAAGAACCTAGTTAAATCTCCTAAGATTTTCCACCAAACAAATAGGGTTTCATTATTAAAAGTCCCAATACTCAAATGAAGCTATCTGACTTTCTACCCCTGAGAATTCATTCCCAACCATCCCATAAGCATTTACCACATCCTTATACTGTACCTACTATCGCGTACCTCAAAATTCAGAGCAACTTTTCTGCAGGGGGTTGAAAAAAACCTGAAGCAGAGAAATCAGTTCAAAGTCTGTGCCCAAACCCAGTCACTGAAGGATGAAAACAAAGCCTTCAAGAGGGTTCTAAAAGTGAAAATGAAGGGGCGCCTGGGTGGCGCAGTCGGTTAAGCGTCCGACTTCAGCCAGGTCACGATCTCGCGGTCCGTGAGTTCGAGCCCCGCGTCGGGCTCTGGGCTGATGGCTCAGAGCCTGGAGCCTGTTTCCGATTCTGTGTCTCCCTCTCTCTCTGCCCCTCCCCCGTTCATGCTCTGTCTCTCTCTGTCCCAAAAATAAATAAATGTTGAAAAAAAAAAAATTTAAAAAAATAAAAAAAATAAAAAAATAAAAAAAAAAGAAAATGAACTTTAGGGGTAAATTGTGGCGACAACAGAGGATGAAGTCATAGTGTTTGGTACTACGTTCAATTCAGCATAACAGGGAGGAACAAATTCAGTGCAGCCACAGTGGCCTGAGTCCACAGCTGACAATATGTAACGAAATGTTAAAGTGAGTAATAATCTAAATTAACTAGCCACCCAGCAACCCCATAAGACAGATTGTATGTTTTATACTGCTCAGTAAATATTATTTCTTCACATGTTCAACAATCATGATAAAAACAAACAAACAAAAAAGGCTTTAAAAAGTTAAAGCTCTAGTAAGACCACAGAATTTTTTATCCCCAGGGACTAGGACATGTTAAAAAAAATCCCCTAAGCAATATTGCAAATGCCTGAACTTATAAAGAGTCAGACTGGAAAAATTAACCAGACCCAGTGTCTTACTGTATCTTGAACAATTCTTGCTTTGTTATTTCATAAATGTTTGATTTTTATATCACCATAATAATAACACACAAATGTATTAGTATTCTTGGCCTTTTTCCTAGACCAAAAAGGGGGGGAGGGTAGTATTAGATTAATTTGTAATAGTATCTGATTCAAAACAAATAATTCAAGTTAAAGCACTGACCGCACTGACTAACAAGAATACTGTTGAAATTCGCCAGGTACTTTCATGATTGTTGGCTTCCTTCAACTAAGGCAAAGATATCCTAAAATGGCTTTGGCTTTAAAATGTGTCAAACCAAAACAAGACATTTTGAGGTTAAGATTTGGAAAAAGTTACATCAAACCATAAAAATCAGAAAATATAACCACTCGCCTAAAAGCTCTAAAATAACAAATGAGATTTTCTGCTACATATTACCAAATTGCATTAGTGATATTCCACTTCTACACAATTGTTTCTATCAAGGAATTAAGGAAAAAATAAGAAAACGACACCTAGATATCAAATTTTAGTTACCAGGTTGCTTCGGACCCAACTTTAAGTACCAAAGTTGTGGATTTCACAAACCTGACAAAACCAAGCACAAACGCGTACCACATTAGTCTAGGAACATTTCCAAATATGCAAGTACGATGGGCACTCGAGCCCACTTTCAAATTGTAGTTTTTAAGTTTTCATGACAACCCAATAACATCACAGACCACCACAATGTCAAGAACTATTAGATTTACGTTGAAGAGTTTGGTTATTACCCTGGTGTTAACTCATAGTGTTGGGTTACTCTGTAATTACAGAAGCTGTAAAATTAATTCTAGAGTAAAAAGACCAATGTGGGAAAAATGTAAATTTCTAGTCATAGTTCTTTTTGGCTCACATCCAGAATTCTCTTAAGAATCTATCACTTTAAACATTTAGTTCCATCACCAATTTCCTTAATCCTTTGCTGAAAGTTGGTGATCCCCAAAGTACAATGTCAAGGCCTTAAAGAAAAACTGTATTTGTCAAGTGGTACAAGGGACACAGTGATTCAAAGTTTGGATTATGGTATCACATTGTCCCAAGTCTTGGGCCAAGCTCACAAACCGCTCTTTGCCCTAGTTTCCGTGCTACATAGGGCTGTCACAGAAACAGGGTATTCCTGGGGCGCCTGGGTGGCTTACTTGGTGAAGCGTCCAACTTTTGACTTCAGCTCAGGTCATGATCTCAGGATTGTGAGATCAAGCCCCACCCACGTCGGCCTCCTATCAGGCCCATGTCAGGCCCATGTCAGGCTGCATGATGGGCTCCACTCTGGGCATGGAGCCTGCTTAAGATTTTCTCTCCCTCTTCCCCTTGTCTCCTCCCCCTGCTCATGCACACACATGTTCACACTTACTCTCTTCTCTCTTTCAAAAAAAACCAAATAAATAAAATAGAAATTAAAAAAAAGAAATAGAGTATTACTGAAATTATAATATACTTTTAAAGAGGTTTTGGTATATTGAAAATGTAGTTATTATTATCATTATTTTCTTTGGTGTCTCAGAATCCACAGCATGTTGAAGTTACTATCTCCCCAAATTTAAAAAGCTATCAACTCAACATGCTCCTATCCTAAATTTCTAAGGACCTGATAGGGACTTTTAAAAATCGAAGTGATTCTGGACAAGGATGGAGCGTAAGTACTTCTTCCTATCTCTCCTGGCAATAGAACTAAAAACTCTGGACATCACCTACGGAACACACATAAGATGACTATGGAAAGTGCAGAGAAGCTGACCAGAGAGGGACCTCTGGAACTGAGAGGAGTGACACGACTGTGAGTTCCCCACATTCTCTTTCTGCCTCACATATCCTAGATGGGTCAGCATTAACTTCAGGGCCATCAGGGAACTGATATGCAAGGGAGAAATGTAGAGTTGCATATCGTGGCTATAGATCCCAGTCTCTGTAGACATACTAATCATGTGTTTCTGCACATTCTCACTGGTTTTCTCTTCTATCAAACAGTCCTGCGCTATTCAATTTAAACCTTTTCTCACCGTTGATCTGAAAACTAATGAATCTGGTCTGCTTGGTTTTGTTTTTATTTCTGGTTTTCTTTTCATTTTCCTCACTAGGGTGAACAGTGTACTCGCCATAACATCTTTGATCCCAATAAATACTGTTTACAACTACTGCTTCAAGCACAGCCAAAGACAAGTCTTCTCTTACTCTCACAGTACGATTCTTCTAACCATCAATCATTCCACTTTATACCAAGACATCTGTACTAAGACTTCATTATTCACTCCAGATCTCACTTCATATGGATTCATCACTTTCCAACACATACCCAGTACCCACATCAGCTTTCATTCACTGCTCTCCTTTCTCTTATTTGATATTTGGCCCTTTGCAAACAAAAATGACAGTTTTTCCTTTATACTAAACCTATATAAATTAAGACTTACTAAAAATAAGCTAAACAAAACATGTGCAGGAAAAGGACTCACCAATCCAATAGCCACACCACTGTTCACGCCTCAGACCCCATGAGTGGCACCATGGTGCCATTTCCAACCCCAGCTCGCTCACTATCCCATGAAACTCTTATCTAGTCAGTGAGGCCTATCCCATAACTTGCCCTTTGCCCACTCAGTATGTAAATGTACGTGTGTATGCATATGCATAAATATTTAGACTTTAAAATATAAATAATTCATTTATATACTATTCTTTATCTTGTGTTCCCTAATTACTTAATGTATTTACCATACATTGCCCACCAAATAAAGTCAAAACTTCACTGAGGACAGGACCTAAATGGTATTTTTATAATTGTTTTCACCTCTAAGTAGCATAGTGCCAAAATACTGAGCAGGTATCAATTTATTCACTCACCACATGACAAGTCAACCCCTCCTAGTTAGTGTGCTGAGGGCTGGGGATAAAAGGAAATCAGAAGACAGTATCTGTCTGTGATAGGTTTATAGAGCATTATGAGAGAGCCACAAAAAACATTTTAAGGTGTAAACTGAGAATCAAATCAGAGATGTAGTCAAAGCATTATGGAAGGACAGAAAAGGAAGAGGCTACCTCTTCCAGGGAAAGTATCACAAAAAAAGAAATATTTCCTTTAAATAGAATCATAAAGGATAGATAAAAATTTGCCTATTAAACAAGAGAAGAGGTAGGGATGGCATTCAAGAAAGAGAGGACAGCAAGTGTGAAGGAACAGAATCATGAATGAAGGAGCAAACTGATGAATTGAGGAGCTATAGAAAATTCATAGGCCATAAGTATAGGTAGAGAAAGGGTAGCAATTAGTGACAAGGCCAGAATGGCAGGCAAGAACTTGACGTTAAAGGACCCAATAAGCCACAAGACATACTCCTGGAGGTACTAGGGGCCACTGAAGATAGAATGGTAGGATCAGATATCCCTTCTGCTAATGAAATGGTAGACAGTCTGGAAAGAAGAAAAAATGGGCAGATGTTAGGAAGCTGTTTTCGATTATAACTGAGAAATGATAAGGATATGAGCTAAGGGATACAGGGAATGGAATCGTGACACCTGGAAGCACAGGTATGGGTGAAAACAAACTGAATGGGAAGAGACAAGGACCAAGGATAGAACTCTGAGCAAAATTAACATTTAACATGAATCTTTACTGCAAGTCAAATCCATTCTTAGTTCAGGAATAAATTAAATATTTTTTCTACCTTTAAAACTGCAGTTCTCAATGTATAAGCAAGAAGAAACAGGTCAAGATTAATATTTTAAAGCCTAAACTGGAAACCATGTTTATCTACCTACTCATCTTGGAATGTCTTTCAAACACTATGTGTTCAGAGATAACAGAATTCCATCTCCCCTGCCCACCCCCAACCTGTCAAAGTGAAGGGGCTGCAAACATACCTGTTCATCAGGTTTTCTTTTGAAAATGGGTACAAGTAAAATTCACTTAAAGGCATTAAATACCGTCTACATTTGCTTCTTTCTGTTTGGCTCCTATGCCATTTGACTTCATGCCTTCATTAGTACCGCCTCTCCACCCCCTCCAGGAATTCGAATTACTGCTTTAACACTTTAACTAACCTTTATATGACCTGGTTCGACATATGGTGAATTGCCTCAATGTAACTTGACACACAAAATAATTTTATGGTTTTTCCCTTAATATCAATGATTTAATTTCTATGAGGTATACCATCATGGCAAATCTGACTTGCTTTAGACTATCAACCACTAAATATGCTGCTACTATTTGTAGTATACAATGCGCTTGATGATTTACACATGGTACATCCACTTCAGATACATTCACTCACTTGACCACTTTGAAGCCTATAAAATAAGAGAAATAATAAATAACTGCCAGAAAAAAAATTCAATGTGAGGCTCATGTTACATTTTAACAACAGAAAAAGCACACCGAACCTAAATCTTTCGCTCCACTACTGGAGGCAACATAACTTTGGAAGGGTAGAGCATTTTCCACTTAAATCATGTGCCAATCTCTATTTATTTTGTTTATCCTGGCAATATCCTCTGAGGATCTACTATGTCCACACATTGTGTCTATACAAGAAGACTATGAAACCTTGCATCTTCCTTCAGGAAATGACTGCCAATAACAGCATCTACCCAAAGGCTACTGACTCATCATGTACTCCTCAGCTGTAATCCAGCCTCCCTGAAAGTCATTCCCTAAATACTCTGGCTAATATAGCACCTCACACACATTCCAGTCACTCTCTATCCTCTTACCCTGTTCCACTATGTGCATAAGAAGGACCCTCGTCTTGAGTTATATCATTACTCTCTGTGTTTACTTTATGTTTACTTTATGTGTTTACTGATCCGGGAACCATCAGTCTTGTTCCCCACTTTATCACCAGTGCCCAGAAGATTACCTGCCATGTGCTCAACTGACATTTGGTGGCCTAGTAAACGCTTCCAAATCCACAAACTACCAAATTATCAAAACTCTGTTCTAAACATAATCCTAACAGGAAAGAGTTTATTTGGCACCTCGGTGAGCTCATAAGATCCAGAGAGATGCATAAGCCTTACACTGACAAGCAAATATGAACAGATGCAATTCAGCTTCTATCCAGAGCATTCATTCAGTGACAGTCAAATGTTAACTGCTCTTGAAGTATATTTAAACTGCCTTTAAAATGAAGAAGCAGCAAGAAAAGGAATATAAAAGGCAACAAAACCAATCTTCTTACTCAAAGGAGAATGACTACCATAGTCAGGAATTCATAATGCAAACACTCTTTAAACTGTCATCGAAGCTTCAAGTTCAGATTTTTTTTTCCCTAAGAGTCACTGTGGTCATTATGAGAACAGCTACATCGGAATAGATAAAACAGAAACTGTGGTGTTCCATGTAACTGGGCTCCTCTGGAGGTCAGCAACATATGTGGATCAAATCATTGTGAGGGCTTTGTTTAGAACTACTATAAAATGTTAAGAGAAGAAAACTGAAACAAAAAGGTACACAGAATCGTGCAGTATCGCGTTTGCAAAACATGTGACGAAATACAGTCCCATTTTCAAAATCTATTTTCTAAAAAGAACCCTGTACTAATTGCATGTTGAGGTATAAAGCACACAAAACTTCCATTTTCTCCACTCTGGATCCCAGACCCTTGATTCCGTAAGTATAGCCCATTGTACGTAATTCCCAGGTCAGGGGTGCAGGAGACAAATTAATTAGTCTATTAAGTCTCCGTCGTATCCTGGCACTAATGTTTAGGTTAGCACCTTCAGCAACAAGTTTCTAATGCCTAACTATGTGGCCATTTGTTCCTGAGAGAAATTAGGAATGAAAGGGAAAAAGAAAACATGCTGGGAAAAGTTCCCACTGACCTAAAGGCAGAAACACGCACGTGAGTCAGGGGTAGATTGGCGTATTCATAAAAAGGAGAAAAACTCCAGTTGATTAGTTCTTGCTATTTTAAGTGATTAGGAGAAAAATAAATGGCTTCATATCTAGGGAAACTTAAATAGCATTTAACACTCTACAAAATCAACCTACGAAGATGATAATTTGCTATGACTTAGCACTAAAGGGAAACCAATGATTTCATATGACGAATCTCTGAAGCATTTCATGGGAAGATTAAACACTTGACTAAATATGTGTGGATGCTACAAATAACTTAAATGAACCAAAGCACATATTTGAAAAAAAAATCAAACACGTAAGTATGCATGTGCATGTGCACACACACACGTAGAGGGGAAAAGGTAGGGGTGGGAGAAGGAAAGGGAAAACTATCTGTTTTTTTCACCTTATAACCATTAGCTACTGCAAAGTGTATCTAAAAGGATCAAATACCATACATGGTTTTAAATTCAATAAAAGCAAACTCCGTTGACCATACAGAACAATAGAATACCTATGCATTGTGCAGAAGTCTTCTTTTCTCTTAAATTTTTCCTTTTCTTTTTGTTCATTAGGGTCATGGCACAGTGGAATGTTTTTATAGCATCAATGATCCAGAAGTGTGTAAAAGCTGTTTTATCCATAAGTACTGGGTGTTGAGATTGTCTCAGATGTCTGAAAATAGTAATGAGAAATGAATAACTTCATTTCCAATGACATTATTTGTCATAGCAAACATCTGTTACACACTGGATAACTGAACCATGTTAGAACCTTGATATACCTACACTAAAGTGACGTTAAAGTCCAGGCCACTGAAAATCCATCCAGAATGCTGGATTACTGAAAAGGCAATCACAGAGACTCTGTCTTACTGGTTCTCCTGAATATCCTATCGTTTGGGCTCTATAAAAGCTTAAGTTCATCAAATTTTCCCCAAATATGGTGCCGCTAAATTGAGGATTGTTAAAATATAATTATACTTCTTGGACTTTTTCTTCAGGAAATAATCAGATATACTGAAACAGGAAAATAAAGAGGTAAAAAGATACTGATTTAATATTATTTATGACAGCAAAAAACCAGAAACGATGTAAATGTCTAATAAAAAGATAGTCAAATAAATTATGATATAATGGAATATGAAGTTACTAAATGTCATGCTTTCAAGGAATATTTAACAGGATAGAAAATCCCTAGATTAGGCCAGGCACACAATTAATTGTTAAATGAATGAAATAAAAATGCAGTTACAAAACCATTTGTATAGTTTGATTCCTATATATATATATATATATATATATATATATATATATATATACACACATTATTGAAAAAACGTATCATATAGACACCTTTTGTACATAATGTGCATACTCACACACAAAAAAAATACACCAAAGTGTCCAGAGAGATTATCTCTGGGTTGAAGAACTAAACACAGTTCTAATTATGAATACATACTACTTTTATAACTAGAAATGAAGCTACTGTAGCAACTACAATAGTTTGAATCAAGTGAAGTTTCCACTATGGAAGACCATGTTCCTTGCAGAATCATTAGCAGAAGAAAGGGTGAGGCAGACCCTTATGAGTGATGTTCTCATCAACCACTTACTAAGACCCCCAACCCTACCAAGTCCAGCAAATCATGATAACCTCCAATACTCTTTTTGCCCAAGCTATGATTAATCTCTGCTCTTAAACTACTAATATGGGTATTAGTAAAATGTCTACTTATCTGTAAAGCATGTCGTAAAAATGCACAATATGTCTTTATCGATGGCCCTGGAATTTCTCCTCTGGGGCCAAAACCAGGGCGTGTACATATATATTTGACAAACTCATCTATTTATGATAAACTGCCCTAACCTGCTTCACATATGGCAATGGATATTTTTATAAGCTCTGTTGAAAAGAATCCCATCCTTCAAATTGACAGTTGTAGTTTCCCCCAAAATGTCATTTTGAAAGTTTTTAAATAGCATTTTGAATCCACACTGCCAACTTTTTAGAGTGTTTAAAAAGATGCAGTTACTCCCTAGATTCTGCTTCTTTACGACACAAATTATTTTATGGGCAAAGTCCATTCCAACCCATCTCCTACAGACATGCTTTTGTACCACTGCCTATGCCACCTATAAGCATCTCCATGGGTAGTTTTCCTTCCCCCACCACAAAACTAAAGCAAACAGCACTCCTTTGTGTTCTATTTGTGTGGTTACTATGGTAGTGACCTGGATTTCGCACCTAGGATAACCCTATTTGGGGCAGGGGAGAGAAAGAGGGACCAAAAGAATGAAGAATAAGTTAGGTCAATGGTCAACACCTTTAAACATTTACTTTTCCCTTGGAACAGGCTTTGGCCAAAATCTATAAAATTCTGACCTGATCCTTCAGTTTCCTGGCACAAAAGTACTTAGCATTATGATGTGAACACCATGACACTGGCAACATCAGCAACTCTTTCCCTGCTCTTAAGAAGCATTACAATTCTGTTTCCCACCATCCCCCAAATTTCCACCTCACACTCCCCCTTAAACCGATTCAGGCCCTGGTTCACAGGTTCTAACGACCATACAATGGAAATACCATGTGGTGACTGAAAGTCTTTGATGGAAAACAGATGAGACAGAACCCTCTGCTTGTCTAGCACTTTTAAATGTACAGGGGCACCTGGGTGGCTCAGTCAGCTGAGCGTCCGATTCAGCTCAGGTCATGATCTCGCCGTCCGTGAGTTCAGGCCCCGCATTGGGTTCTGTGCTGACAGATCAGGGCCCGGAGCCTGTTTCGGATTCTGTGTCTTCCTCTCTCTCTGCCCCTCCCCCACTCACGCTCTGTCTCTCTGTCTCTGAAAAATGAATAAACCTTAAAAAAAAATTAAATGTACAGTTTTCCCCCAGTGTCTTTGAGAATGTCACTGTAGATGATACATGGAAACAGTAGTGAAAGAAATGTTGCACATTTTCTACATTCATGGATTTTCTCAAGTGTCAACAAGGTGATTTCCTTGAATAGCTGCCTCAAGTGAACCAATGGTTTTCAAGGTATTTCAGAAATATTTCCACCCTTAAATATTATGTTAATAAAAACACCAACAGGTGACAGATAAAAGCAGCTGACATGACAGGAGTGTGGAAAATGCAAGAAAGGGCTGCAGAGCTTCACCAACGGCCCGCCCAGCTGCTCCTTAGAGCCCCCACACAGCACTTCAGACAACCTTCACAATTCTAGAACCCTGAGGGATGTGACTCGAACACAAATGAAACAGAGCCTGCCCTTGCAATCACAGAGTTAATATGCACTACGTTGACTCTTCCAAGCAATATAAAGTCTCTGACATGCGGTCACTTATAACTTGAAAAGTCAGAAGGGTCACTAATTTTTTTTCAACAATATTTTGCTCCATTATGATGATGAAAATTATGTCACAATGGCTTTTTAAAATTGGAAAGTTCATAAAAGTAATAGGTCCAAGTTCTTAAAAAATGTATTAAGCCCTCTTAAATTGTTTTAGACAGAGAAAAAAGCACTGTATTTCTTGTAATTAGTGAATAATTAGAAAGCAGAAAGTCAGGGGCCAGAATCATGTGAAATCTTATTAGATAATAGAAATTATAGTAATTTCAGAAAGGAAAAGAAAAATATGCAATGATCCTCATGCTTCCTAGCTAGCCAAACAGATGTCCAGAAATTTAACACATCCTGCCTCACTTTTTTCAAGTCCTCATAAAATTGACAAAACAAAAGACAGGGTAAAGTTTTAGGGTCAATAAAAATGTTTTCTAAGTACTCTGAATGCCTTAAGTGTTACAATAAGACCTCATTTAAAAGAAACACGATTAAATGGCATGAAATTTTCTTTGTAATTCTATTATATATCCTCAAAAGACAGTCTCTTGAGATATTATCATTTAATAATTTCCTAATTGAAAACATGAATTTTAATAGCTCATACCACACTATCTTTTTGTTGATGGCTGTTTTAAAAAATTATTGGTACTTGTAAATCTTCTCACCTATACAGTGACCTACTTGAGAGTAAAATGTAGGGTTTATTGATCTTAGTCTGGTTACCCATTAATTAATTCAACATTCCCACTGTATATATACTAGCTATACGCTAAATACTCGTAAGTAAAAGTATATATGGAAAAAATGTCATGGTCTCTTATCCTTAAATACTAAAAGTAAAATAACAATAAGAAAGAATAAGAAAACAAATTATTGCAATGCACTGCCTTAGAGTTCAACAGACTGTGCCACAGGAGCACCAAGAAGTGACAGAGCCCATCTGGAAGAGAAAGGAACAGGAGAGATCCGAGCTTCAGTGGAAGCTTCAGCTAGGTATCAAAATCACACAACAGGTGATGAAATATAAGATCTGAGGATTTAAGCAGAACCATATATTCAAGAGCCTCATATGCCATACTAAGGATTTTGTACTTTAATCTGAGGAACCATTTAAAAATGAATTTTTGCAAAACTCACTTTGACTTTAAGACAGAGCCTAGAATGGAAGGAACAAAACGGGTACCAGGGAGATCGGTTAAGAGAATGTATAGTGATTCAGGTCCTAAACTAAGGCTACAGTAATCAAAATAAAGAATGATGTGGATGCCTGGGTGGCTCAGTCAATTAAGCATCCGACTTCAGTTCAGGTCATGATCTCGCAGTTCATGAGTTTGAGTCCTGCGTCAGGCTCTGTACTGACAGCTCAGAGCCTGGAGCCTATTTCAAATTCTGTGTTTCCCTCTATCTCTGCCCCTCCCCTGCTCTGTCTCTCTCTCAAAAATAAACATAGAAAGAAAGAAAGAAAGAAAGAAAGAAAGAAAGAAAGAAAGAAAGAAAGAAAGAAAAGAAAGAGAAAGAAAGAGAAAAGAAAAGAAAAGAAAAGAAAAGAAAAGAAAAGAAAAGAAAAGAAAAAGAAAGAAAGAAAGAAAGAAAGAAAGAAAGAAAGAAAGAAAGAAAGAAAGAAAGAAAGAAAGAATATATTTGAGAAGTACTAAGAAGACAGAACCAGCAAGATTTAAAAACTGAGTTGAAAAAACAGACAGTAGTCAGGATATTCTGGACAATTCCTCAGTTTCTAGTTTTGGCAACAGGGAGAATGGTGAAGTTCACTAAGAGAGAGGACACTGAAAGAGAAGCAAGTCTGTTGGGGGAAGGGAAGATGTGTTTGGTTTAGGATCTGGGCATGTCAAACTCGGAGCTTCTGTTTACTTTCCAAGTAGAGACAAGCAGAAATCTCACAAGAGGGTCTGGTATGGTGAGGAGAGACCTGTTCTGGGGATACAAGCTATGAGAACAATCAGTATTTCAGTACTGGTCAATGAAGTCATGAAATTGGATGGAATGAACCAGGCTGAAAGGACCAGAGAAGAAAGCCCCAGACTAAACTACTGACAGCATCCACAGAGAGAAACAGGAAGCAGAGAAACCTGCAAAAGACCCTGAGAAGCAGCAGCACAGGGGGCAAGAAGTAGGTTAGGAAAATGAAGAGAACCCCTCAGTGTCAAACGGTCCTGAGATACAGCAAAAGTACTAAAAAGAAGCCAAGAGATTTTGTGAAAAAGACCTTTGCAAAAACAGTTTCAGCAGTGAGACCATAACAGAGTGATACAGAGGTTACTGACGAGCAAATATGATGTGAGAATAGAGAAAATAGTTCTACATAGCTCCTGGCACATATTATTAAATGCCCCAAATGTTTCTAATTTACTTTTCTCTACTGAATATCACCCTGTCCAAGTTTTTAAAATATGCCACAGCACCCCCAAAGCAGTACTAAATAAATGTTTAATGATGGCTTGGACTACAACTGAAACCTTCATGGGAAGGAAGGTAAGCACTCCAGGACACTCATTGTAGTAAAGCATCTAGGAATCTGTTAAACCATTGTCTTAGCCAAGTTTCATGTTTCTCAGTTTGAAATTGGTAGACAGCACTGGTTTTGGTTGGTTTTAAGTATATGTGTTATGAAAACTACTCACTGAGTTGTGTCACAAATCATTGTGGCATTTTAATGAATCTAAAGGAAATATTTATCCCAATCTAAAATATTTAGAAAATATATCAAGTGTAAATCTCAAAATACAAACATAATATCAAACTAGGTTTTACCATAGATTTTGTGTGACTTAGTAAGTATACACCAATTATCACTGAACATTAATTGCAGTACAGGAAATATTTACTATGAGTTCACCTGTCTCCTTGTATCACCCATTAAATATTTTTTTAATGTTTATTTATTTTGTTGAGAAAGAGAGAGCACATGAGTGAGCACAAGCGGGGGGGGGGGGGGGGTGCGGGGGGCAGAGAGAGAGAGGGAGACACAGAATCCGAAGCAGGCTCCAGGCTCTGAGCTGTCAGCACAGAGCCCTACGTGGGGCTTGAAACCACGAATTGTGAGATCATGACCTGAGCTGAAGTTGGATGCTTAACAGTCTGAGCCGCCCAGGTGCCCCTCGCCCATTAAATATTTTAATGAAATCTAAGAGCTTATAAAAATTAAAGAATTGCATGTTATTATTTGCAAAGAACACTGGTACATAAAAATGCTAAAAAAAAGACATAAGCAGATAAAATAACTGGTATGAACCAAAGAACAAAAAGCAAAAGTAGAGACCTGTTTTACACATCCTCCAAACATGTTTTAACATCTAAGGCAAAAAAGGCCGTAGTAACAGCCAGTTGTTTATTTACACAGCATCTAGCCAAACAGTATTTTCTTCTTGTCTTTCAGTAGGACTTCTAGAAAAAAATTCAGGCTTTACACTTCATTTGCATGACAACACAGTAAGAGGTAGACCCACGCAGTGTTGTCTCAGAAGAATCAATCAGAAATTAGATTGTGATCTCGACTCTTTGAATTGTTTTTAGTTTGCCAAAATTAAAATATAATTGGTCTTGGGGGCATCTGGGCGTCTTGGTTAAGTGTCTGACTCTTGATTTCAGTTCAGGTAGTGATCTCACAGTTCGTGGGGATCAAACCCTACGTCTGGCTCCTTGCTGACAGTGCGGAACCTGTGTAAGATTTTCTCCCTCTTTCTCTGCCCCTCCCCTGCTTATGTGAGCATGTACTGGCTCGTGCGCTCTCTCTCTCTCTCTCTCTCTCTCTCTCTCAAAAATAACCTTAAAAAATAAATTACTAAATAAAATATAATTGGTCTTCCATCTTGCACAATATTACAGGTTTCTGCATATAACTCTAAGAAATTTATAAAAGAACTCCATGTACCAATCACAATGACTGACTTGCAGATGTCTATACACACACACCACATCTAATTATCAGATGAGACTTTTTCTGCTGGGGCGATGGAAACAAAGCACACGTGAAGTCCATTTTATCGAATTCCTATGTTTTCCATCCATAAACAGCTCCTCCTTCTGACTTCCCAATCTCTGTTAATAAAATCACCAAAATTCCAGAGACACACAGCCCCAAAACGCTGGCTGGAATTATCCTTAATGCCAATCTCCCTCATCCTCTCTGTCTAAACAGTTGCCAAATACAACAGATTCCACATAGTCAAATGTGCCAGGAATTCGCGTCTTTCCATTACTTTTGCCACGATGCAGTTCAGCCCTTTACTATCTGTGCAACTTCTGGATTGCGTGCTAGTTCTTCCTAAGTAGAATTCTAACTGCTGGCATTTAAGACCCCTTGCATGGCAGTTTTCTTCACGCACAACCTATTTAAAGCTTACTACTCTGAAACGTCACTTCTCCAACATTTATTGCCTTACCTCCCTATCTTTACTCATGCCATTTCTGCCAACTGAATCCCCTTTCACCACATCTCTCACCAAAAAGGCTGCTTAATGCGTCAGGAATAATCTCAAACATCAAATCCTTTATAACGATTTTATTTCTCCCCACCCACCTCTGACCCAGCCTTTCCATGTGCCCTCACAGAATGCCTATATCTTGTAGAGTTACTAAATACATCTTGAATGTTGTTTGTTTTTGCTTCTGTGTTATGTCATTAGTAATCCGTTGGTTCCTTGACAAACAAGAAATGTTCCACAACTATTTCTCATCTAGAGGCACCTAATGATCTGACCGTAACAACACTGTCAGTAGTTGCTGAATTTAATTGCAAATATTAATGCACTGATGCAGATTTGAAAGCAAATTAGTTCATCAGTGATCCACAAGGAATGAATAAACTCATCTGTCCACCAGAGCTCTTACTGTCCTTTTCTAGTGTATCAAGTCTGTGACTGGGGCTGGCTGGGTGCAAATCATCCAAGTTTACCAGTTATTGTCAGTGAAACTTAAGAACTTTAAATGAATGGATTATATGCAAATAACTCTCAAGCAAAGAAAGTAAATACTAGGTCAATTTTGAGACAGAAAATTTCTTTTTTAAAATAACTCCTATTATTCTACCACAGGGAAAATTACCCCTTTAAGTTTGAAAATCAAATGAAGTGCTTTAAATTAAGCATGTTTTTTAAAAGCCAATATTTAAGTTAATTTGAGGTCATCTGTTTTCTGAATTTTATCTACTAAATTTTCACCTGATGAACACCATTCAAAGGTACTATTTTAAGCTATTTTTTTTAACTGCAAAAAGCAAATGTAGCCAACACACACACACACATACACACACACACACACACACACACAAACTATAAATCAATATAACACTGTAAGAGTCAATGAAAATAGTGACAACTTTAAAAAAAATGTAACCCAATGTATAGCCAAATAACTCACGAAACTCAGCATGCATTGCTGACTTTGGACATGATCACCAAATTTAACAAGGTGTTCTTGAGAGAAACAAAATAAGACAGGTCCCCGGAGCATCCATTCAAAATGGCAGATGCATCTGAACCCCAGGGCAAACTCCTCTAGGCTAATATTATGGTTGGCCTTAAATAAAAATTATAAAATTTAGATATCTTTAAGTTAATACTTTAGAATGCAGGAAATCTTGTTGCTAAAGTCTCACCAGCAAGCAAAACGGAAAAATTAGAGCAATATAAGACTTAAATATAATCACGTATTTTTTTTTCTTCATGGAGAAGACCAAGAGGAGTTTGATAGAAAATTTGCAAAATCTGTAAAACATCTGTTCAGAAGAAAAGACATTAAATGTCCTGCAGTGCAATCTGGGGGAGCATGCTTATTTTTTATAAGTAGTATTTCACGAAGTCATTCATCATTGAGTCACACATATCAAAGCTGTCATTTTCAAAAAAACAAAACAAAGAAAGAAAGAAAGAAAAAGAAATTTAAATTTGTGCCTTGCAGGTAATCTTTGCTGCATGAAACTGGATTGCTGCAAATTACCATTCACTGAATTCTTATAAAGCCCTGATTGCTTCCTGTCACCATTTGGCACGATCCAATAAAAGTTATTTCCCACCACCACCATACCCCCAACCAACCACCTTCGGCACCCATTCAGCTTTAAAAATCTACATGACTCTTAGCTTACCTTTTTGAATAGATGGTTAAAGTCATCATGAATATCCAAACTCTTATTAAAACCCCCCCAGTAACCTGTCCATGTCTTGAAGCACTTCTGTGCTTATCCTTACATGTCAATTTGACATCAACTTAGCATATCTTTAAGGCAACTGCTTGGAGTTGTTTTTCTACTGCTAGGTCAAAGGTTTGAACTGATCTGTGAAACTATTCTCAAATAATTATTTTAACTACTGACGACTGATGGTTGGCTACAGTTGGGAAGCCAGCATGTTATTTAAATAAAAACAAAAAAATTAACTGATTTATAATGAGGCAGACCACTTATCTTTGGCATCATTAATTATTAGCTTTGCTACAGTCATGTGTTATTTCTCAATTATAGACTAACAGGAAAATAGTCACTCTTCCTCAGTCCTATTTCCATCTCTTTCTCAAAATTTGCATCTCTGAAAAAATTATTTCTGAGGTAAAAAAGAAGAGATGTAATCAGATTGTGAAACTGATTAAAAGTATGCCATTTATGCTATTCTATGCATGGTATTAGAAGATCCACACTCCTAAGGTCTGGATGGTAGCAGGATAAATTTTGCTAAATAGGAAGAGGAAAGTCAACAAATTTCTGATATAACAGACTTGAGTTATGCTTTTTAGAAGCAGAGAGAATAAATTATATATTTTGTATAGTTCAATATAACTCTTCACTTAATAGGTGAGGGAACTAAGGTCTAAACAGGCAGGAGATTTTTCTTCTAAGGAAAGTAAATGAAATTAGGAAGATCCAGGCAAAAGTACCAAAGGCTTTGATATATCAGGCAAAACTCATTCACTGGCAGTGATTTATTCAAACTAACTTACACATAAAGGAGCCTTACTGGCTCCCATAACTGCAAAGTTAAGAAGTAGTATAAGCTTCAGGTTAGGCTTGATCCAATGGGTCAATGAAATAACCAAGGACCCATTTCCCCACTATACCATTTCAGCTCATTATTCCAAAACAGCGGGCAACAATTATGGAGGCACAATACCTGCCTTGCTCAAAATCACCAAGAAAGAAAGCACTGTTGTTCTAAAATGCTGAACCACAGCCCTGTGATTCACTTTGATTGAACTGGCTTAGGTCACACGCCCAACCCGTATACATCACTACAGCCAGAAGGATGAAATGCATTGATTGTCTTAATGGAAACTACATACAGGAAATGAAGTCAGCTCTCCTGGAAATTCACGGATACTCAAAAGGAAACTGCGGGCTGTCGGTAGAAGCGGCAAATGAATGCTGAGGAGGCAGCCAAATAGTCCACCCCACCACCCAAGTCTGGGACACATTCTGATTCTGTATCTCAGACTTTTGCCTCTCCCCTATTTTATAGTCAATGTTCTGAGAGATTACGGTATGCAAAACAAGAATATATTTGCCATGAAAAGAAGCAAACTGCCACAAAGTGCCCCTATTCCAAATTAAGGTAGTAGAGGCACAGGTCTCCCAATAAACTCTTATACTTTCCCCACCTCCTCCAAATTTTATAATGTTGAGAAAGCAAAATGTAAAGCAAAAAAACTAAAATTTTTCTCCAATTTAGGAGTACAAGACGTTTTGCCTAGAAACATAAGAACAAGAAATCATCATACATTATCAGCTGACATAGTTCAGCTGAGAGGGTCATTTCAGCAATTTTAAAATTCAACTTTCCTCACTAGTCCCAGAAGTAACAAGTGAGTAACTACTGTTCCAAATAGGAGTAATACAGATGTGTCAAGTAAATGCTGTAAAAGCCTAAGGGAAGGGTAGAAAAGGAAAATCATTCTCAGAAGGAAGAGGAATTTCTCCCCAAAATTAAAGAGTCCCCAAAGCGGCATATGCTAGTGAAGACATAACATCTTTAAAGTGGATCCTACAATAATTGGAAACAACTGAGTGCTGACAGCAACTCCCCCCTCGGGAATAGTTTATTCATGTTTTTTAGCTCCATACTATTTTCTTAAGACCCAGTCCAAGTGTAAGCCAAACCTTTGAGAAGATCATGGTCAAAGAGATTTAGAACCCAAATTACCTCTGAGCTGAAAGATCACCTAATCTAGTGCATATCAAACTGCCCAAGGGTAGGGGCAAACAGAGCAAAGGAAGTTTTACCACCACTCCCTCCTTCCACTGTTACATCTCCAAGAAGAACATGTCTGATTTTATCTATTCTATAAAAATAGCTTCTGGAAAAGACTTCATTTGAACAAACGGCTCTGTGTCTGAAAGAACAGTTAATGTAAACATGTTATTTTTCTCTAGGTTCATATTCTTTTTCTTTTTTTAATGCATGTCATTTTGGTAAAAACACTTCATGTGAGATTTACCCTCTTGAATTTTAAGTGTATTTCACAGTATTGTTGACTACTGGGGTAATATTGTAAAACTGATCTCTGGGGCTTATTCACCTTGCTTAACTGAAACTTTATACCTGCTGATTAGCAACTCCCCATTTCCTTTACTCCAGCCCTGGCAGCCACCATTCCATTCTTTGATCCTATGCTTTTGACTATTTCAGAGTTTATTTTTGTGTATGTAAGTGGAATAATGCAGTATTAGTCTTTCTGGGAGTGGCTTACTTCACTAAGCATAATGTCCTCAAGATTCATTCATCGTGTCACATGCTGCAGAGGGCCCTTCCTTTTTTAGGACTGAATTGTAAGTATATATAATCCACTGTATGTGTATACCACATTCCATTGTATGTATATACCACATTTTCTGTATCTTTCATCTGTTGATGGATATACAGGTTGTTCCCACATCTTGGTAATTATGAGTAGTGCCCACAATGAACATGAAAATGCTAATAACTCTTTGAGATCCTCTTTGCAATTCAGAAGTGAGATGGCTGGATCATATGGCAGTTCTCTTTTTAATTTTTTGAGGAGCCTCCATATGGTTTTCCATAGCAGCTGCACCATTTTGCATTCTCACCAACATGCAAGCCTTCCAATTTCTCCACATCCTTGCCAACACTGTGTGTGTGTGTGTGTGTGTGTGTGTGTGTGTGTGTGTGTGTGTGTGTCTGGTTTACGTTGGTAATATTCATCCTGACTGGTGTGAGGTGACAGCTCATTGTGGCTTTGATTTGCATTTCCATGACTAGTGACATGGAGCATTTTTTCATATATTTTTTGGGCCATGTGTATGTCTTCTTTAGAGTAATGTCTATTCAAGTACTTAGCTCATTTTTTCACTGGGTTATTAGGTTTTTTTGATATTGAGCTGCAAAAGTTTTTATATATTTTGGGGATTAACTCTTATCAGATATATAGTTTACACATATTTTCTCTTGATCCACAGGTTATCTTTTACCTCTGTTGTTTCCTTTGCTGTGCAGAAACCTTTCAGTTTGATGTAGTCTCACTTGTTTACTTTTGGTTTTGCTGCCTGTGCATTTTGTGTCCTGTCCATGAAATCACTGTCAATATTAATTTCATGAAGCCTTTCCCCTGTGTCTTCTCTTCTAGGAGTTTTACAGTTTCAGGGTTGTAAGTTAAATCAATCTGAGTTGATTTTTGTGTATGGTATAAGATAAAGGGTCCAATTTCATTCTTCTGCATGTGAATATCCAGTTTTCCCAACACCTAAATTCATTATTTTTCTATCTGAAAAGCTTAAGTCCAAGAAGTTTCAATAATTTATCAGCGTCCAGTTGAAATGCCAGAACTTGAATTGAGGGCTTTGGAATTTATTCAACAATTACTATACATCTACTATCAGTAGTTACCTAAGGTAATATCTGCAAACCAGACGCCAATTACCAAAAGGTAAATTGGAAAATCTAAACAATCCCTTTTATTTCAATACTGCTTTCATAAACATAAAATTGCAGAGTACATAAGCCTACTGCATGCATATCCCAACCCTGCTTACTTGCAGAATAATTCCTTTAATATTTTATTTTTCTCCATACTAACCAATTATTTATTAAAATATAATTACCACACAGTGTTATACTAGTTTCAGGTGTACAATATAAAGATCCAACAATTCTGTACATCACTGGTACTCATCAAGATAAGTATAATAGTAATCCCCTTTATCTATTTTACCCATCCCCCTACCCACCTCCCCTCTGGCAACCACCAGTTTGTTCCCTGTACTTGAGTTTTGTTTTTTGTTTTTTTTTTTAAGTTTATTTATTTTTGAGAGAGAGACCGACAGAGCACGGGCAGTGGGGAGACAGAGAGAGAGACACAGAATCTAAAGCAGGCTCCAGGCTCTGTGAGCTGTCAGCACAGAGCCCGATGTGGGGTCTGAACCCATAGACCACAAGACAATGACCTGAGCCAAAGTCAGACACCCAACTGACTGAGCCACCCAGGCACCCTTAAGAGTTTATGTTTGTCTTTTTTGTTTTGTTTCTTAAATTCCACACATGAGTAAAATTATATGGTATCTTTCTCTGACTTATTTTGCTTATCATTAAAACTTCTAGGTCCATCCACATTGCTGCAAATGGCAGGGTCTCATTCTTTTTTATGGCTAATAGTCCATTGTATATAAGTACCAGATCTTCTTTACGCATTCATCTATGGACAGACACTTGGGTTGCTTCTGTATGTTGGCTATTGTAAATAATGTTGCAATAAACACAGAAGTGTATGTATCTTTTCAAATCAATGTTTTCATTTCCTTTGGGTAAATACCCAGTAGTAAAATTACTGGATCTTACAGTATTTCTATTTTTAATATTCTGAGGAAACTTCATACTGTTTTCCACAGTGGCTGTACCAATTTGCATTCCCATCAATAGCACATGAGGATCCCTTTTTCTCCACATTCTCACCAACACTTGTTGTCTTTTTGATTTTAGCCATTCTGACAGGTGGAAAATGGTGTCTCACTGTAGTTTTGATTTACATTTCCCTGATGATTAATAATGTTGAGAATCTGTTCATGTGTCTTCTGGTCATCTGTAGGTCTTCTTTGGAAAAATGTCTATTTAGGTCTTCTACCCATTTTTAATCAGATGTTTTTTGGTGTTGTCTAGGTTCTTTATATATTTTGGATATGAACTCATCAGATACATCATTTGAAAAAAAATGTCTTCTCCCATTTAGTAGGTTGCATTTTTGATTTATTGATGGTTTCTTTTGCTTTGCAAAAGCTGTTTATCTTGGTATAGTCCCAATAGTTTAATTTTGCTTCTTTGTTTCCCTTGCCTGAGGAGACATATCTAGAAAAATGTTTCTATGGCTAATGTCAAAGAAGTTACTGCCTGTGTTTTCTTCTAGGAGTTTGATGATTTCAGATTTCACATTTAGGTCCTTAATCCATTTTGAGTTTACTTTTGTGTATGGTGTAAGAAAGTGGTCCAATTTCAATCTTTTGCATGTAACTGTCCAGTTTTCCCAATATCATTTGTTGAATGGTATTTTCCATTGTACATTCTTTTCTCCATTCTATATTCTTACTTCCTTTGTCATATATTTATTGACCATATATGCATAGGTTTATTTCTGGGCTCTCTATTCTGTTCCATTCTTCTATGGGACTATTTTTGTACCAGTGCCATAATGTTCTGGTTACTACAGCTTTGTAGTATACCCTGAAATCTAAGATTGTGATAATTACGGGTTCGTTCTTTATTCTCAAGACTGTTTTAGCTATTCAGAGTCTTTTGTGGGTTCCACACAAAATTAAGGATTATCTGTTCCTATTCTGTTGGTATTTTAACAGGGGTTGCATTAAATCTGAGGACTGATTTAGGGAGTGTGGGCATTTTTAACAATATTGGTTCTTCCAATCCATGAACATGGATTCCAGTTGTTTGTGTCCTCCAGTTTTTTTCATCAGTGATTTACAGTTTTCAGAGTACAGGTTTTTCAGCTCCTTGGTTAAGTTTAATCCTAGGTACTTTATTATTTTTGGTTCAATTATGAATGGGACTGTTCTCAATTTCTCTTTCTGCTACTAATTAGTGTATAAAAATGCACAAATTTCTTTCTATTAATTTTGTATCATGCAATTTAACTCATTTATCAGTTCTAGTAGTTTTTTGTGGAGTTTTCAGGGTTTTCTTTCTTTTTTTTTAATGTTTGTTTATTTTTGAGACAGAGAGAGACAGAGCATGAATGGGGGAGGGTGAGACAGAGAAGGAGACACAGAATCCGAAACAGGCTCCAGGCTCTGAGCTGTCAGGACAGAGACTGATGCAGGGCTCGAACTCACGGACTGCGAGATCATGACCCGAGCTGAAGTCGGATGCTCAACCAACTGAGCCACCCAGGCACCCCTTCAGGGTTTTCCATATAGAGAATTATGTCATCTGCACATAGTGAAAGTTTTACTTCTTTGCCAATTTGGGTATCTTTAATTTCTTTTTCTTGTCTGATTGCTTCAGCTAGGACCTCAGTTCTTCATCACTGTCAGCTGTGGGTTTTTCATATACAGCCTATATTATACTGAGGTATGCTCCCTCTAAACCTACTTTATTGAGTTTTTATCATGGAATGGATGTTTTACTTTGTCAAATGTTGTTTCTATCCTTTTTCTTGTTAACACGATGTATCACATTGATTTACAAATAATGAACCACCTTTGCACCCCTAGAATAAATTCCACTTGATTGATGACTTTTATAATGTATTGTTAGATGTGGTTTGCTAATATTTTGTTGACGATTTTTACATATATGTTCATCAGAGATATTGGCTCATAGTTGTCTTTTTTTCTAGTGTGTTTATCTGGTTTTGGTATCAGGGTGATGCTGGCCTCATAGGATGAATTTGGAAGCTTTCCTTCTTCTTCTCTTTTTTGGAATAGCTTGAGAAGAGTAAGTATTAACTCTTCTTTAAATGTTTGGTAGAGGGGCGCCTGGGTGGCGCAGTCGGTTAAGCATCCGACTTCAGCCAGGTCACGATCTCGCGGTCCGTGAGTTCGAGCCCCGCGTCAGGCTCTGGGCTGATGGCTCAGAGCCTGGAGCCTGCTTCCGATTCTGTGTCTCCCTCTCTCTCTGCCCCTCCCCTGTTCATGCTCTGTCTCTCTCTGTCCCAAAAATAAATAAACGTTGAAAAATAATTTAAAAAAAAAATAAATGTTTGGTAGAATTCACCTGTGAAGCCATCTGTCCTAGACTTTTGGTTGTTGGAAGCTTTTTGATTCTTAATTCAATTTCATTGATAGTAACTATAAGATAGTTTCTTAACTCTCCCAAGACTTGATATTATCATCTAGAAACAGGAATAATAATGCTAATGCTAAAAGATTCAGGTAAAAACTATGAAGTGCATGTGGAACTGAGAAAATATTAAATACAGTAAAACCTCGGTTTGTGAGCATAATTTGTTCTGGAAGCATGCTTGTAATCTAAAGCACTCATATCAAAGTGAATTTCAAGAACCACTGGCTCAGTTGTGATCATGTAAAATTTGGCATCATGTACTACTTGTAAGACATCTCTCATTTACATGTTAAAATTTATTAGAAATATTTGCTTGTCTTGTAGCACATTGGCAGAACAAGTTACTCACAATCCAAGGTTTCACTATGTATGCTAATTGCTAATATTAACTCACGGGGTACCAGGCATCCAACTCTTGATTTCGGCTCTGGTCATCTCATGGTTCATGGGATTGAGCCCCGCATCAGGCTCTGTGCTGACAGGATGGATCTTGCTTGGGCTTCTCTCTCTCCCTCTCTCTCTGCCCATACCCATATTCAATCCCTCTCTCTCTCTCTCTCACTCCCCCTTTCTCTCTCTCTTTCTCTCAAAATAAATAAACATTAAAAAAATAATTCAGAACACTACTATGTATTCTATATTCTAAATAGTGAATTGGCATTGTTTTTGTTTTTTGTTTTTTGTTTTTTTATTTTAAAGTTTTACCATCACATCTATAATAAATGCAGAGAAGGATCTTCAAGAGAATAATTACAACCTAAGATGTCTGATGAAGAAAAGCTG
Source organism: Felis catus (assembly GCF_018350175.1). Taxonomy (NCBI): domain Eukaryota; kingdom Metazoa; phylum Chordata; class Mammalia; order Carnivora; family Felidae; genus Felis; species Felis catus. The sequence goes on from NC_058371.1 coordinate 126,116,073, forward strand.
TATAAAGATGGGTTTATACATAAAGACATCTTGCATGATTATAAGTAGTTGAGACACATTAGAGAAGGAGTCAATGAAATAGCACTTTGGATGTGAGTTCTATTGGAATGTAAGAATATAATAGCACAGAAGCAGAGACAAGTACTCTATGCAACTGGTCTTTCGGATCTCAAACTAAAGGGAAAAGTTTAGTACAACCTAGAGAATAAATGTTGGCAATGGTTGAAAGATTATATAATTTGGTGTCTAAATAACAAAGACAAACTTAAGCTCATGAGAGGAAGTTGCAAGGGTAGCTTAACAATTATGTTTAATAGATAGTAGTAAGGTTAGTTTTATATAGATCATAATATTAAACTGATTCTTACTCAAAATAAAGACATACCAAGGGGCCATCCAGTGATAAAATCTGGCTTTAATGAATAGTTTCCCACAAAGTAATAGCAGGCTGACTAAATTATTTTATATAGAAAGGTAATCATGTATTAAAGTTGAGATAAAAATGTCCTGGAGTCACAGTGATGAGGAAATTTCCACAAAGGGTCCCTCTGTGCTTGAGATTTGCAATCTTGTAACCAGCTTTGAAAACAACAACAACAACAACAACAGCAGCAGTTTTATTAATAAAAGACAATTAACAGACTACTGAAATTCTTTTTGTAGTTTGCATAAATGAACTAATTTTGCTTTTGTACATAATGGTTTACTTGTGGTTTACACATTACGATAGCATAATAAGTAAAACATACACACACTCCACACACAGAAGAAATACCTATGTTGGAGATACATACAAGAAACATGATAATAAAAGGAAAATGATAAATGTTTTTCATAAAGAATTGCTAATCTAAGACTATTTATGTGAAATACAAGAACCTTTTTTTAAAAGATGAGCGTATTTTGGTTACTAAAAGGGAACTCTACTTATTTTTCTCCTTCACCAACTTCCAAAAGAAAATTCAAAATTTACAAAAAAAAAAAATCTCAATATACTATTTCATTTTAACACTGTCAACCTGCAAGGAGACAGGTAATACTTATCTTCCTGCAGAATACAGTATTTCTATTCCAGGCCGACTGAAGTGTGGCTCTAATAACTCTGTTCACATGTCAACATTAAACAAGCTAACAGCACTCTCTGAGGTCATACCGTACTTCAAAAATATCTTGTTTCAGCCTCTAGAGGAAAGACAGGTTCAGAATGCCAAGTAGATTGCTTGAGACAAAAAAAAAAAAAATGTCAGGGCCTGGTGAAGAAGTAAGAATTTCAACTCTGCCACTACAATCCTTTATAATTTAGAAGTTGTTTTTTTTAGTGTAGATATATGCAAATTAATGGTTAACAGTGGGTAAAACATACTACCTTAACCCTTTTAGAGGGAAACAAAACGAAGCACACAAGTCTGAACACATTACTCCAAGACTAAATGTTCACCGATAACCATGATGAGTTATCTCCCCTCAAAGAATACATAAAAATATTTAGTTGTATTTTTTTTTACCACTTGGAAAACAATAATTTACTGGTGCCAAACTGAAATGAGCACTCAAATTAATTATGGAGCTATTAGTGACTTGATTTTCTCCCAAAAATGTAATGAAGTGAGTATTCTCTGAAACAGGGGTCACTGTTTAAAATCAGTCAGCATTTGGCATGTTTTGTGCTCTGCTTATGCTCCTTGGCAACAACAGCACAGCTAACCAGGAGTTTTTTCAGAGCTCTTTCTGGGTACGTTTGACAACTCCTCACTCCCACAGTCCTTTAACAGGGGCTTCCCCAGTCAGGGATGCAAATCCCACACAGGGCCCATAAAACAATTAGTGGGAGGCCTTGGCATTGCATCCAAGTCCTTTATAAAAAGCCAACACAGCCGGCTATGTGAAATCTGACGTGTGGGGAGCCCCCATAAAACCCTTTAGTGGAAACTGGGGGCTTCTTCTGGAAAAAGTTGAGAAGCTAGGCCCTACCTATATAATTAATGTAGTTATTTAACAAGAGACAATAAGCATTTCAATAAAAATAATCAAAAAGCAATAAAAAAAACTTTAAAATTCTGGGTTGTATTTTACATTTATAAAAAAAGTTGTAACAACTGCTCTTTAGAAAGGGGTTTATTGTCACATCTAAAAGAATTTATCAGAATGCCTTTTAACTAATATAGGAAACACAATTAACATCTTTTTTTCCTCTATTTTCACTGTACCCACCATATCTGATTTTATGATTCTGCTTTTTAATGAAGATATAACGGACATACAATGTATTAGTTTTAGACAGACAATATAATTATGGATCTAATATATGTATACATTGCAAAATGACTACCACAACTAACTTTAGTTAATATCCACCACCATATACAGTTACTTTTTTTTCTTGTCATAATAACTTTTAAGATCTACTCTCTTTTAAGCCTGCAATTACATAATATTGTTAACTATAGTCACTATGCTGAACATTACACCCCCAGGACTTAGAAAAAGCAAACTCATAGATGCAAAAAATATACTGATGACTCCCAGAGGCAGGGAGTTGGTAGTGAGCAAAGGGAGTCAAAAGGCACAAATTTCTAATTATAAGATACATAAATCTACCACATATGTTTTTAACCTCATATAAAATTGTGTTTGAAGAGTCTTCTGGAAATTCCGAACCCAAAGACAGGGAAAATTTGCAATAACACACTTTTTCTACTAGTGGCACAATAATCCAATACAGAGTTTAAAGAATTTTCAATATTCATAAACAATTGAAAGACAATTCTCTCAAAGAACAGCCTAAAGAATTTGACAGCAAAATGACAGTATCATCCCAGTTTTATAAACCAGCTTTTTCCATTGTAGAAAAAAAATGACTCAAAGTATCTCCTAGTATAATAACATGGTCCTAATCATGGCCTTGGGGTCACAGTTTTAGAAAACTAAAACAATCTATTTTCATTGGTAATCTCCATTCCCATTATCAAGGGCTAAATGACTGTATCATAGAGTTTAATAATAATACAGAATGGCTCAGCCTATGATACAAGGGGAAGTCCCCAACATACAGAAAGAAGGAGACTGCCTCTTTTGGCCACAGGAGAGTATGGGAAGGAAACAGATGGTGAGCAAGAAGATACTATGTAAGTGACCTCCATAAAATCCGACTATCTGGCCTAAGCCTTTGGAAGGGGGCAAAGGAGATGGTGGTGAGCAAATAAAAAAGTGTCTGTTAAAACACCCAGTAAGCTATAAGGCAACCAAAGACTATCTTACCTAGAGACTCACATCTCAGACATAACGTGGGGAAGGCTGCAGTCCTCTAAAATGTTTACCAAACGTCAATGAAGACATATTAGATTACAAATCCATTAACCACATCACAGTTAGCATTTTAAAAACTTTATTAGAATAATATAGAAAAGAAATTGTATCAAAAAGCAAGGATAAGGGGCGCCTGGGTGGCACAGTCGGTTAAGCGTCCGACTTCAGCCAGGTCACGATCTCGCGGTCCGTGAGTTCGAGCCCCGCGTCAGGCTCTGGGCTGATGGCTCAGAGCCTGGAGCCTGTTTCCGATTCTGTGTCTCCCTCTCTCTCTGCCCCTCCCCCGTTCATGCTCTGTCTCTCTCTATCCCAAAAATAAATAAACGTTGAAAAAAAAAATTTTTTTTTAAAAAAGCAAGGGTAAGTGTTGGTTTGTGGAACTTTTGCTTCCGTGCTGGACTCTAGTTTTAAATTTTTTTTTAAGACCTTTTTATTTTTTAATATTTATTTATATTTGAGAGAGTGAGAGAGAGTGAGCATGAGCATGTGGGGGCGGAGGGGGGGGGCCGAGAGACAGAAACAGAATCTGAAGTAGGCTCCAGGCTCTGAGCTGTCCACACAGAGCCCGACACAGGCCTCAAACTCAGAAACTGAGAGATCATGACCTGAGCCAAAGTTGGACACTTAACCGATTGAACCACCCAGGTGCCCCTAAATCTATTTCTTATTATAGTTAATAGCATAACAGTGTGAAATGAATTGCCCTAAGAGACGACCAACTATCAGTTGAACTCCATAACCTACATGACATGGGAATATTTATTCAGCTTAGAAGAAGGTGATGACAGTTAACTCTGCCTAAGACAGTGCTTCTGGGTAACCATAGTCTGGGCATGGCTTACAGGGATTCAGAACTTCCCACAGGTCTTATTAAGAGGTACATTCATCTGAGAGTGTTGGTGGGCTGGCAGACAGCTTTTTTACTCAAAATGAAATTAAATGAGTTTTAGACAGCTTCTTTACTCAAAATGAGATTAAATGTGTTTTCACTTTAATTAATATGCATAGTCTCTTTTTCCCTTAATTCCCATGACCACCTCTCTCTTGTTTATTATCATCTTCCCCAAATTTTATCTTAAGATTCACTTATTCAAACCTCTTAAACCATCAGCTTCTCTCCTCCAAGCCTACTATGCAACTATATCCACAAAGATAATTCTTAGATTGCATTGGAACCTCAAGTTCATTGACTCTTCAATTCTCTCAGAATCCATCATCCTTCTTCCTTACATGCTTAACCCACCATTAAGCACTGGAGTTCCTCATTTCAGTCCTGTGTCCTCTCATCATCTCAATTAATGCTTTCTTTCTAAGTGAGCACATTCCTGCTCATAACTTCAAGCACCAAAGGTATTTGTCCAGCCCAAACCTCTATTCTGTGTTTCAGGCCTACATATTCAACCCAATATTACAAAACCAAGCTCATTTGCTTTACCTACAAACCTGGTCCTTTCTCAGTGTTCTCTCTCTTAATGAATAACACCCGTATCTTCTGTTGTATAAGCAAGAAATCTGGAAATAATTTTGAAACCACCTACCTTTACCCATTTTCCCAACCACCAGATCCTGTCCATTTTATACCCTACTCATCCTTCGAATTTTTCCACTTCTCTTCACCTCTATCAGCAAAACTTAAGTCTTTAATGACTTGTTGCTATAAGCCAAATAAACCTCCATATGTCTGAAAGCATCATACATGTCTCCTTCACACTACTTATTAGTATTGCATTTTTACATTTTGTGGCGTGACTGTTCAAATAATGTATACTTCCCTCTAAATTTGCACTGTCCAATAAGATAGCTAGTAGACAGCACATGTAGCTATTTAAATTTAAATTAATTATAATTAAATAAAAGAACTCAGTTCCTCAGTTGTACTAACTGCATTTCAAATGCTCAGTGGTCACATGTGCCTAGTGGCTACCACACTAAACAGCACAGACATGCACTCCCAAAGTCACAGAAAATTCTATTGAACAGTATTACACTAAAACGTAGTGTAATAACGTAAACCCCACGAGAGCACTTGTACCCACCATCCACCACCTATCACAGGACCTAAAACATAGTTAGCTATTAACACACACACACACACACACACACACACACACACACACACACACACAGAACCAATTAGTGAGAATGAAGGTAAGACTATTGTTTGGCACATCTCTTTACCACTCTTTAACAGAGCCTCTGGAGAAAGCAAAGTCTACACATTTAAATCAAATGATTCTCTGAGGACTGGAAACATGGTTCAAACCTGTCGCACCACGAATCTCATTTACTGCTGTGGCCCCTATCCTTGTAAAGGTAACAAAAGGAAGTGAGTTTTTCCAAATAAAAAATTATCAGCAGTGACAGAAATTCTGCATCTCTTTCCAAGAGTTTTTTGTTACTGCTGTTGTTACTAATCTGAAGAGTCATTAGTAACTCTTAGATAAGTAAATCTGTAAGTTAGTAATGGAAATCACAGTATCTGTTGTTGAAATGAAGATAGGAAGCAGAAAGAACACTCAATCTCTGCTTATGAGTTAAATGATACATGTATATTGTCTACTTGCAAATTATTACCTAATGGAATCTTTACTAAGTGCAACTAAGATTATGTTCAAATAAAAAATTGAATCAAATCCTCATGAATCCAAGAATTTGCAGCTCTCCCAAGAGCCATATATATATATATATATATATATATATATATATATATATATTTCTGAGTGTATTTAAAAGTGATTTTTTCTAAGAGTCATGAAAATTCTGAACAATTTTAAGGAAAACTGGGAGGAAAAGCAAATAAATAAACATGCACATAATGAAAAATCAAAGGAAAAAGAAAAATCAAAATCAGAATGATGTGCATGAAATACTAAATCAAAATTCAATATTTAACACTAAGACTTATCTTCCCTGAATTTCAGGAGCCTTATCTGCATTGGAAGACATTTGGCTGGTACTGGAATAAGGTGAGAAGAGAAAAATGCCTTTAGACGACATACCAGAATCACCTGCAGGGCTTTCTCAAGCTGCATATTTTTCTCAAATCCTCTTACTGCCCCCAGAAATTTTAATACATCCTGACCACAGAGACCACTGGTTATCCACCAAAGACGTGTGGTTATCTTCAATAGCACTGAGTGACTGAGAAGCAGTGGTCCCGCAGGTGACTACACTCCCCATCCTGTGCATTTAGGTGGGGCCCTGTGGCTACTTCTCCCCAAGGGAACATAAGCAGAGGTTGTGCATGCCACTTCAGGTCTTATGTAGATATCAATCTGATAGAGTTCCTCCACATTGTCACTTCTCCCATATGGCACTTGGTTGGAGATACCAAGGACAAATTTGGAAACCACAAGATGAAAAGATTCAAGCATTCATCAGCCTAGATCCCTGAGCAACAATATGGAGCCAAGCCCACTCCCTCTCACCTAACCTCCCACCCAATACCTTGTTACCAGTCAAAAACTCCTTTTTTTATTTATTTATAATCTCTATGCCCAACATGGGGCTTGAACCCCCACCCCAAGATCAAGAGTCACACACCCTGTCAACTGAGCCAGCCAGGTGCCCCACCAGTCAAAAACTCTTACTCTGTACTTTTCATAGGTGAGAAACAAAAAATAGAGTGTTAATCCATTTGTCTTTGGAAATTTATTTGCTACAAGAACCAGACTGACCTTGGCAAATATACCCTTCTATGCGAACGTCCCCTCCTACCACTGCCCAAGACCAAGAGTTACTGCCACAGTGAACTACCGTTCATTATTAATAGTAATATGTCACTACATAGATGTACCAGGAAGACTAAAGGGAGATGAAAATACCATGACTGTAGCATTATCTGATAGTTTTCAAATCTTTAATATTGGGATATCAGTTATCAGGTCTTAATCTCCATTCACTTCTGCAAATATTAAATAATTTGATATTATGTTATCTGAACAAATGATTTGGTATCATGAGGTCAATAAAATTTTCTGAACTTCTACAAACTACACCAAAGGCCACAGCTACTAGAAACTGAACCATGCACCATAAACTCTAGCAAAACCAAACTGCCTGTAGTTTTTAAACATACCATGAGATTTTACAATGAATGGCGCATTCTTTGTTCATATCAGCCAACAAGCTTCATGGTTCAAAACACAGCTCCTGTTAGCAACCTTCTCATCCTTGTTCCTAGATGGAGTTAACCATTGCCATCTCTTGCCCTTTTCACACTATATTGTAATTTAATGGTCTACACATCCATTCTCTCTTCTAGATTCACTATGCAAAAGTTTGAGTCTCAGAGGCTGGCACCAAGTCAGTGAAAAATTTACACTTTAAATAACCACTGATGAATGAGTAATTTTCTCAGCTCTTCCCAATGTACAAAGCAACTAGTCTATTTTTAATAAATGAGAATGTATAAAATATCCAAAAACAAGTCAGGAGACAGTATATGTGATTGTTGTTAAGTACTAGATTAGTCAATGTAGTGGGTGGTCTTCTTCAACAATAAATTTTTAAAGTGAATTATCTGAAATGTGAAATATTCTATTTTAACTTCAACGTATAACAGAAATAAGCAATTACATCTAAAAAACATATGTTTACAAGCGAAACTGAATAACCTGAGCTTACACATATAAATTACTTGGCTGGATTATGTTGGGTTTTTTTGTTTTGTTTTGTTTTGTTTTTTGCCACTGGGTCTCTAATGACAGAAAAGAATTCAAAAGACTTGAATTTACCTCAACGAATGTATCTGGAGTCCCAATGTAAGCCTGGACCACTGCCACCACCTGAGATACTTGGTGTGTTTAATTTTAAGAGAAAAAAAATACTGCAGAGAATAATATAAAAAGAAGCATGCTTTGAAGTGAAATCACTTCTATTGAGGCCAGAAGGTTCTTAGAGGCAAGACGAGAGTACCTTCCCTTACCTCAGGGTCCCTTAGGTGCCATGAAAGTATCTCAGCCTTGTATGGCTAAAGTGACCCCAGAATCTTTAGTGTGAATATGTCACCAAAGATCCAGTGCTTGACCTGGGAGCAGATTTTAAACTACCTTTGTGAACCTAAAGTACCTTTTACAGGCTCTTAAAACTGACAAGAATGCTTCAAATACAGTCTCCTCTGAGGGTGTCAGTGAATGAGAATGCCACTTTGGGACTCAGCTCAGAAATGCTTTGTTCCAGCTACAGAAGCAACTTAAAGGGAAATATGAAAATTAACTAACATTCCAGGGATCCCACGCAACCACAGGCATCTGGAGGCACAATGGGGCCCCCAACCTCCAGTCATTCAGCCGTGCAGGGGGTCCTGAGTGCGCTGGTCCACCAGTGACCCTGAAGGTGTGCAAAGGCTCTCTGCTCTATCCTATCCCTCTTGCAACACCTCACAAATGGTTACGGTGAGAAGGAGAAACAACTGAATAATATGTAAGATGAGGCAGAGGGAGATGGAGGAATACAGCTGGGAGAGAGTTTTCTGGAAAGCACCTTCACAGGCCTATGAAGCAAGAAGACCCTGACAGCAGTTACTGCTCAGATCCGCTAGGCGTTACTCCAGGCACCTTAAGTACACTGACTATTTTAATCATTACAACGGTTTCATGAGACAGACACTATTATCTCACTTTACACATGCGGAGGCTGAGGCCCACAGAAATTAAGTACCTTGCCCAAAGCCACACACACCTAAGTGGCAGAGAGTCTGGCGGTCATTTTCCAGATTTTGCACTCTATGTGACAGCTGCCTCTCATGTTGGATATTTGGTATGGATAAACCTATCGTGATGGGTGGGTTTTGTTTTTGTTTTTGTTTTTTTTGTTTGTTTGGTTGGTTTTTTTTGCTTTTCCCTAAAACTTCATGTCCTCTCAGAACATTAGAAATAGGGCCTTTGCAGAAAGAATTAAGATTAGGTCATGGTGGATTACGGTGGGCCAAAATCCAATTGTGTGTATCCTTCTAAGAAGAGGAGGGGACACCCAGACAGTCACAGAGAAAAAGCCCATATGTAGATGGAGACAGAGCCTGGAGTGCCACAGCTATAAACCAAAGGATGCCAAGGTTGGCCAGGAGCCAGGAGAAGCCAGGAAAAGGCAACAAAGGATTCTTTCCTAGACCTTCAGAGGGAGGCACGGCCCTACCGACATCTTGATTTCAGACTTCTGGAATCCAGAACTATGAGAAAATTAATTTTTCTCTTTAAGCCACCAATTTAGCAGTAATGTCTTATAAGCAGGCGTAGAAAACCAATACAAAGAGTAAGATTATGAGAAGATAAGAACTATAAACATGGAGAAATTGACAAAACAAATAGAGGTTTTTCATAATTCTTTTCAAGAAGATATCTGACATGAATGCATTAATAAGGCACCATTAAATTTGATGAAAAGTCCTGTCTTCATCTGCAGATATCCATCAGTCTACCCTTTACTCATGACTGAGCTACTGAAATGAATTACTACCTACAATAAGAAGATTATAGCTGAAGATAAAATTTGGGGATCATTGACAACAGATGGTAGAGAGAGCCTTGAGAAAGGGTGCTATCGGTACAGATAATGGTGTGTGTGTGTGTGTGTGTGTGTGTGTGTGTGTGTGTGTGTGTGAGAGAGAGAGAGAGAGAGAGAGAGAGAGAGAGAGAGAGAGAGAGAAGTTGATCTGAATAAACCTTAAGGAGGTTTAGTATGAGAAGCAAGCAAGAGAGCCTGAGGAGCTAAGAGCAGAAAGATGAGCAGGAGAGAAGAGCATCCCAGAAGACATGAGATACTAATGTTCTACAAAAAAGACTGAAATGATTCTTGTTGCATGAATTAACAAGTGACCAAAAGCCAAATTCAAATGTAGTATTTAAAATACAAGACACACCAAATAGTATGTGAGATTTACCCTTACAAAATTCAGGAATTCCAATAAACTGTCGAATCTTCTGATTCAGTCTATAAAGTGCAATTTTCACTACAAATATCTCTGGTTCAAGGTTTACGGGTGCAACTTCCCTGGAGTACTGCCAGGGGCACACTTTCAGGGGTTCCAATCAATGTCTCTTCAGAACAGGACTGCATCACAATACACCGAGAGGTTGCCCAAACTGCACATGCCCAGATGCAACCACCAACATTCTTAAGCAGTACATCTAGGTAGGACACATCTAGGTTGTTCATTCTGAAAAACCTCCCCAGGTGAATGATTCTATCACATATCCCATTGTTACTGATTGGAAACTGAGGGCTATGGCATGAACATTATGCAGAGAGGAACTCACAGGTGGCAGCAGGTGAAACACTGAGATACCTTACTTCTTATGGCTGGGATAATCCTGGCAGAGATTATAATTCAAAAGTTGTTCCATAAAACCCATTAATTGACTAAATTACAACACAAAAGATCTTGTTTGTATTAAGAAGCCAAAAAGTGAGCGATCCTCTAAAAATTGCAAATAAAAGATATATGATTGTCCTCAAGTGTTTAATTTAACCTTAATAGATCCAGGCCAGAGATGTAAAATGAAAGGATCTGTCTTTCTTGGATGAACAGTCAGGAAGACTAATAGTGAGTCATGAAATGTTTTTGCTTTTGGCTGTTGCCCCTCAAGTGTGAGTATTTTATGTGATTTTTGCCCATATAAAACACAAATGTCTGGTCTGAAATGCACTGGTATTTGAACTGGGCTTTCTGACATAACAAAAATAACAAAAATCAAGCAAAACCAAAGAAAAAAAGTTTCCATTTTAATTCGGTCTGTGGAGGCGTTTTCAAGGCATTTACCCATGTGGGTTCCCAAATCAACCACACTTGCCTCGAAAGTGATTGATTTATCAGGATATCTATAGAAAGAAAACATCAATCTGAAAGGGTCACCCAGCTTTAGCAGCCAGGAAAAAGCAGGGTCACTGAAGATAAAGTGAATCACATCCAAACACTATTCAGAAGAGAAAAATTTTGGCCTCACAGAAACTAAGTCCCCGTGTCAAAAACAAATCTTAACTGTGAAATACTTCTCTGAAATCACCAAAATTACTTTGTTAATTTTATTATCTGTTAGTATTCCTTTGTAGCTCAATACTTCCCCAAAGGGAAGTAAATTTGTTATTAGCGACAAAGCAGGGGTGAATAGTTAAAACTAAATAAATAAATGAACTCTACCACTTAAATTGCAAAACGTATCACCGTTCTCAGTAAACACCAAAACTGCAAACTTTCCGTCATGACAGGTGAGTAAATGCCAAGAAAATCAGAGACACACTGCTGCCCTGCCCGTGCACCTATACCTGGCTGTGATGTAAAAAAAATTCAGCCCTTGGGTAATGAGCTGTAGCAGCCAGAGGTAGGGAGGCAGTCTGTGCAGGTAGCCCTGGGCATCACAGGTGCCAGGAATGTAAAGGAATGCAGAATGTGCAACATGATCACATCAGCTACCTTTTTGGGTACATATACAAAGGAGGTAATTAAAGGGGGAAAACTGAAGGAAGGTTATGTAAATATAAGATCTGATTAGTTAGAAGAGGCCTGATTTTCATAAAATCCAAGTCAACAGAAAATATATTCCATTTTCACTTATGAACCTATGTAAACTATATTTTTAGTTATTGAGCATTGTTTTTAAACCATAAGCTTATTTTAAGAGCTACAGTTTTTAAAGTCTTAACTGCTCTGCATTAGCAATCCAGTGCCCTCTCTACACAAGTAATACTAAATGGTATAATAAAGTCTATATATTCTAAAGAGGATTAAAAACGGGAAACTTGCTATGTCTGTTTAAAGCAGTCCAATGAAAATTATAATTTGCTATTTAATGAATAAAAATGAGAAAATTCATTTAAATTAACTCATGCCATTAGGTTAGATGAGAAATTCATGACATTCTAACAACCATGACCTCTTAATCAGTGGAAATAATGTCCCCATCTTTGGACAATGTTTGTAAAGGAATTCACAAATAGTACACCAGTTAAGTAAAGAAGTCTATTTTAAAATAATTTATCCAAAATAATTCTTACAGTGTCTACTGAAAATAGGGATTAAAGATTCCAAAACTTTTAAAGCTGAGTTAATAAAAACAGAGTACCCAAAACCGAGGGTAGACTATTTTATACAAGATACTGCTTTTATTTTCTTGTAGCATTTGAAGTATACACAGAGAATTTTAAAGGATGATTGGAGAAAAAACACAGGAATGCAATAATCCCAGGTGGCCCTTCTTGATATTTACCATGTTGTAAAATAAAAGCAAACCAATGCTAAAAAGTGAGTAGATTCAAAACCAATCTTTTTCATACTGAAGTTTCATAATCTATCTTAAAACATCATAGAACTTACCTCCGTGCTTACTACGAAGAAAATAATGTCTGCATTACTAATTATCACACCATTCATGTGAGAAGCAAAAGAATGCTCACCACTGATCAAAATGTTATAATCTTTGATTTCTCTTACTACCAATTCACAAATCACTTGGGTGGCTAAACTAAAACCAGCACAACTACTCACAACAAAGCCAATGGTAAATAGTATTTACCAGTTAACTGAAACAAGGAATGAGATATTTGAGCTAATCTGATATTCTAAATTCCTGTTTGCTACCATATTAAGATACATTTTCACCACTTCCTAGAACATGAGAATAAATTAACATTAAATCTGAGAAGCCAAAGTGCCTGAGGGTACTAGTCACAATGTCACTATTATAGACACTAATTACAGATATAGATACAGTGTATCTATAAGTCATATGGCCATGTATATACTGAAATGTTGCCAGGCACTGGAATGTATTTTAAAGCAAGTCACTAAGTGCAGATTACTATCAAATGAGAAGATGTATGACATTGTATTTAAAGTATAAAGAACTAGGTAAACAAAATATTATTGTACAGAATATACACATGACATCCTTTAATTTCTTCATTATAAGGATTCCATACTCCCATTAGATATAAATGACAGGTTATTATGTATTAAAATTTAGGTTTACGAAATAAACGATAATCCAAGTGCATTAGTTTTCAAGTTTTCTGCCATGAGAAATATTACATACTGAGTGGCTTCAACAACAGAAATGTATTTTCTCACAATCTAGGTGCTAGAAGTCCAAGATCAAGGTGTCAGCAGGGCTGATTTCTTCTGAGGCCTCCCTCCTTGGCTTTTAGATGGCCACCATCTCCCTGTGTCTTCACATAGTGTTCCTTCTGTAGTGTGTCTTAATCTCTTCTTAAAAAGACAGTCATGTTGGATTAAGGATCACCTTTATGACCTTATTTTAACTTAAACAGCCTTCTAAAGACTTTATCTCCAAATACAGTCACATTCTGAGGTAATAGGAGTGAGTACTTGAAAACAGGAATCTGGGGGGATACAATTCATCCCATAACACTAAATAAGTATTTGCTTCATAAAATTCACAACTGAATTCTGTTAAAAACATTGGGCACCAGGTATGTTTTTAATGAATACATTTTAAAAAAGTGAGCAAAATACAACTTTATAGAAATTTAATTTTCTATGGAAATAATGTGTCATCCTCATTTTTTAAAAAAAACTTTGAGGCAGTTTATACTGTTAGGACTATATGAAACATGATAATAGAATAGCAAGTATACAAAAAAAAGCAAACACAGAAAGTGGAAATCACAAGACACTGTAGAGATACAGGTATAAACAAACATCTTACTGTGTCCAGATGGACAGTAAGTTTAACTAGGAATTTATCAGAAAGGCATAAAAAAGGTATACAGGTATAAAACGGGGTAAGAGGTATAATAAGGGGGTAAAGGTGGGAGTAACTGGGTCCTTATCTTTCACAGACGGGTAGCTGACAAGCTGATCCTGAGAAAGAAACTGACAAGTTCCAGGAGGCAAGTAAAGAATGAATTAATATGGAAGCATCTCATAATGTCTCTTCTAGTAAATTCACTAGGCACGTAACATGCCCCAGTCATGTTACATGCTTAAACTAACAGGCTGTGAAAAAGCACTCACAGCTGGAGATTCATCATTTATCCTTTTATTCATTCGTGCACCGAACCTTACTGAACCCTACTGTGTGCCAGACATTAACTATTATAGATGCTTGAGAGCCAGAGACCAAAATCCCAGCCCTCACAGAGTTTCCATTCTAGTGAACATACAATGAGAAAGCAAAGAATGAATTAAACAGTTTGCAGAGACTGAATTGAGAATAAGCAAGAAGAAAAAGTCAAAGCCTTTCAGGTTACTGCTAACCATGCCTTCCCTGAAATGAAGCCTAGGGTAGCAACGATGACCAAATGAGACCACTGAGATAAACAAACAGCTTAGTTTCCTTCAAAATGTTAAATTACATGTGAATGTATACAGAATTACCACAAACTTCTTAATCTACAACTCAAAGATTAAAGGATTCCACCTTTTAAAAATAAAATAGACAATTTAAATTAATATTTCAAAGAGAAAAGTTGAAAAAATCTGTAACACCCATAGGTGTACCAGCCACATTTACCAAATTTTCATATTTTGCACATTTTGCTTCAGAATCTTTTTCTTCAGATAAAACACTACAGATAACAGCTAAAATACCATCATCAAGTACCACAAAGTATCATCCCTTCTCTCTCTTTCTCTCTCTCTCTCTCTCTCAAATAAATCTTCAGAGTATTATTTTCATTTAGGTTTTCTTATTTTAATGAGTATGGACGCCTGGATATAATAGATACTATCATATTTTGTGGGTCAAAGTTTTACATAAATAGCATTAAACTATATAAATTCTTTGCAGTTTGTTTCTATCTTCCCTGGTTTTTTTTTTTTTTTTTTGTATTCTTGTTTTTTGGATGCATTTCATTGGTACAGAAAGATCTAACTCATTCACTCCAAATGCTATACAGTGTATACGGCATAAATATACTTCATTTTGGTTTTGGTTTCTCAACAGGGGAATGAATGTCAGGTTGTTTTCTTTGTACACACACACACACACGCACACGCATGCACACGCATACAGTTGCAGACAGTAAACTGAGAATGAGCAAGAAAAAAAGTATCAAAGAATTTCAGGTTATCCTCTTAACCATTCCATTGTTGAAATGAAACAAGAGTAGAGCAGAGATCGTATTTCTATATTATATTCGTATATATGTATATAGCTAGATTTAGAATAAAGTCTGCCTATATCCATCCATCCATCCATCCATCCATCCATCCATCCACCCACCCATCAATCCATCCATCCATCCATCCATCCATCCATCCATCCATCCATCCATCCATCCAACCATCTGAATGGTGTGATGAACACCGTGGCACAAGTGTTCTTGTGCACAGGCAGGAAAGTTCCTTCCTCTAGAGTAGACACACAGGCAGGTGCAAGGTCAAAGATACACACATCTTCAACTTTACCAAGATTTGTCAAATTGCTTCCCAAAATAATAGAAAATAATTCCTCTCTTGCCACACTCCAGCCAGTGTTAAAAATATCAGATGTTATTTTTTGTCAATTTGATGGTATAAAGCTGTATTCCGTTGCTGTTTTAGTTTCTACTTCCTAGATTATACACAACTTTTTTGAGTTGACTGAGTCCATAAATTTTAGGAGAGTGAAACTGGTCAAGAATATTAGGAAAAATCTCCTCATCATATTAAATACACTGTATTTCTGCTCCCACCCCATTTATCTATGAGCAACAATAAGCTGCCATACAGTCTCCACCCCTCCCAATATCTGAACACAAAACTCTGGCGGTATGTTACACACTTCATCCCTACCAATAAGAGAGATCTAAGAACAGTTTATCAGAAAATTTATACATTATGTTGCAGAATATAAACACAAAAGCCACAAAACAATGCTCATCCTTATGAGGAAGTGAAGCACTGACATTTTCTATTTTTTAAAGCTTATTTATTTTGAGAAAAGAGAGCATGTGTGTGAGTAAGGGAGGGGCAGACAGTGAGTGGGGGGGAGGGAGTCCCAGGCAGGCTCCTTGCCGTCAGCGTGGAGCCTGACGTGGGGCTCAATCCCACAAACTGTGAGTTCATGACCTGAGTGGAAACAGAGTCAGGCACTTAGCCAACTGAGCCACCCAGGCACCCCTGATATTTTCTATTTTAATTGATAGTTGAGACCCATTAAATTGATGTCATAGCCACGTCAATGGGCCACACGTTCAACTTAAAAAACATTGTATCTTTTCCCAGCCCAATGTACCTAGGAAGAAGAGAATACTCTTGTGAATTTCAAGCTATGGTGAACCTAACCACTCCACACGGACACGGATAGAAAAGTATACCTAACTGGCATTGGGCCCAAGGATTCCAGGCTCTCAGACCCTTGGTGTTTTAAGATCTCATTATACTTTTCATATGGATGTGCCCTGGACAAGATCTTGGGGGGACGTGACACTCTTGGAACATATATTTAAGGGCTACTTTAGCTATTCTGGGCTTTTGTTGATTTGTTTTGTTGTTTGTTTCTTTATAAATTATCTTTCAGATACCAGAGATGTGGACCAGGAGCATCTTTTGAATTGCCTAAAAGCATTCTCTACTTTCTAAACTGAATTCCAAGATTTACCCTAACAATGTAACAAAATTGTTTCCATTCCCTAGGAAGCAAATGACTTATTACTTAATATTTTTACTATTCGGATAGTACAAACAGCTTCCTTGCTGTCCCAACTATTGCCTCAATACCGGAATACAGACATTTGCATTCTTGAACAAAATAGTAAGGTTGAGGATATCAGGATAGTTAAATTTTTTTGTTAACTTTTCTTTTTCTCAGAACTCCACTCTTGCTTTTAACAACATGTTCGTTATATTCAGCTGATACTAAGCAATGAAAATATCTAAATATTCGTACATACATGTGAAAATTTGAATTGTGTTTTTATGATTCTGTATTACAAATATAGGACCTAACATTCTGATTAACATGTAAAATGTTCTTAAAACTTAATACTGCAATGCTGACTATATTCTGCTGTCTATTTTACCTTTTCTTTCCATTTTACTGGATGCAATATAAAAATACACCATCTAGCCAATTGACGTCTGAAGTTTAAGTTATACACAAAGCCAGCACTGAAGCAGATTTGGGGACCTAGTGCATTACGGCGTGGTGTCTTTCTAAAAGTGTACATGGACTCAGCATGGAATGTTATGATTGGATATGTTACAGGTTTCCAAATTTTTTTAAAAAACACTGTTTTCATTCCAATCTTGTTTATGCAAAGGTTCTAAAGATTAGAACTGGCAGGTTATTTCTAACCCTTGCTTTTTCTCCCACTTTCCCTGAGCTTCTCTCTCATACTGGGAGTCTACAAGTGACAACCTGCTATTTTCTGGAACTGTACAGTAGCAATTTGAGTAGAAAGCTCTGTGCCTGCTACAGATCGTCAGAAATGTACACCTGCAACCTTAACTGCACCAGGTGGAGACAAACAGGGGAACTTAAGTTGACATCAAAGGCACTGATAGGAGGAAAAAACGCCCTATTATTCCAGTACAAACATTCCCATGTCAGAAGGAGAAGTTTTAACACCTTTATTAACTTTGATAGTGACCACAGTAAGTTTTCTCAATTTTTCATAAATTTGAGTTAGGAAATTTCACGTTGATTTCAAATCAAAAGTTTGCAAAATGCCCATCACAAAACATCAAGTCTTCTTTTATCTTAGTAAATACCAATATACCACCTTTGCTAGTAGGTCACATAATACTACTGAGAGATAACACTACTGGGGCTCTCTTCACATCATTATATTCATAGTTACACTTCATATTCAACCATATCATTTCCCAGCAGTATCAGCTGCTTTGCTCTAAATAATACAGAAGATTTAAAGAAAAGCCCAAATAACTATTCCAAAACCTTACCGATCTTAGGAACAAATCACCGCAGGGGCCTAAATGGTGCCCCCCCACAAAAGGTATCAGGTCTCATTACCTAGAACCTGTGAACATTACTTTACATGGTAAGAAATGGTTATCCTGTATTACCCAGGTAGACCCTAAATGCCACCACAAGTGTCCTTATAAGACAGAGGGAGAGGGAGACTTCACATACACAGAAAAGGAGGAGGTGATTTGACCATCGAGGCAGACATCAGAGTGAGGCAGTCACAAGTCCAGGAATGCCAGCAGATCTGGAAGCCGGCAGAGCAAAGAAAGGATTCTCTCTGGGAACATCTGGAGGAAATGCAGCCCTGCTGAGTCCTTGATTTCAACCTAGGATACTGATTTTGGATTTCTGCTCTCCAGAACTGTGGGTAAATAAATTTCGGTTGTTTTAAGCCACCAAAATATGGTAATTTACTGCAGCAGCCTCAGGAAACTATAAACTATGTTTGCTATCATCTCAGAGGGTAATATATTGAATTTTCAAATTAAATTAATAGAGCAGGGATGAGGGGTCCCCCACCACTTGGGGAAAATGAGAGTTCCTCTTCAAGTGTGCTGGGGGGAATCTGAGAAAGAGTTTTTGAAAGGATGAGGCCTTAGAGAAAGGAAGAGTGTTTCAAGTGCAAAAAGCCAAGAGAAAGCCTAGCCCAGGAGGCAACTTTAAACTATATTTAAAGTCTCCCAAGAAAGTAATTTCTCAGTAATTCTGAAGAGCATTAAAGTACTCTTACCCCTAGATTCAGGAATCCCACTGCTAAGAG
Organism: Felis catus; assembly: GCF_018350175.1. Lineage (NCBI taxonomy): Eukaryota > Metazoa > Chordata > Mammalia > Carnivora > Felidae > Felis > Felis catus. Next base: position 126,135,006 of record NC_058371.1, read on the forward strand.
TGAGGATTAAGAACACATGACCAAATCAGATCAAATCTTATAGATTCAGATGTTCCTTACAGCACTTATCTATGATGTAAAAAACTAGAAACAACCTAAACATCCAAATGTAGAAGAAGAGGTAAGTAAACCACATTGTATCACCTTGGCTGGATATCTTATACATCCATCCAAAATAATGATCACAAAGAATCTGGGGGGCGCCTGGGTGGCTGAGTTGGTTGAGCACCCGAGTTAGGCTCAGGTCATGATCTCGCCATTCATGAGCTCAAGCCGCACATTGGGCTCGCTGCTGTCAGCACAGAGCCTGCTTCAGATCCTCTGTTCCCCTCTCTTCCCATTCCTCTGCTTGTGCTCTCTCAAAAATAAACAAACATTAAAAAAAAAGAATTTGGAAAAAACCTTACAACAATATATGCAAAAAGCGACAAGCAAAATACTATACACATTACTGCTCTTCTTATTTAAAATGCATAGAAAAAAGACCAGAAAAAACATAGAAGATTATAGCTGACTTTTTCCTTCTTTCAATCTTGCTGAACAGTTTTACTAAAACACACAAGACACTTTGAAGGTGGGGGCTGCTGAAAAAGGGGTCGTTGGCAGGTACAAATGTTCCAGTTTTCTGGATGTTCAGAAGATACAAGAATAATACCTTACCAGGCAAAACTCCCAAATGCCTTCAAATGTATCACAATCATCTACAATGACTTTGAATCTCTGTGAGTCATGCTGGGAAAAATATTACTATCACTTATTTACACTTGGAAGTGCAAAGTTTTGAGTCCACTGAAGGTCATCCTACATAAGCAGGAAGAGCTGGGACAAAAGCCACATCGTGCCATTTCAGACGGGAGCTAAATCTCCCCCTTCCAGACAATGTTGCAGCAGCAGAGTGAAGCCTAGCCATGGGGAGTGGATAGTTCTCCTCTTCAGGAAGCTTTAAAAAACAAGACTGAGGCCTCAAAACCTTCTGACTGGCTGATATTTAAGTATGGAAATCCTATCAGGTAAAATATCTCAGGTTTCCCTATAACCTTTTCAGATTCATGAGCAAGGTATAAATAAATCCAACTTTTATAAATATATTGCCTACTACACACAACCCAAAACATGCAAGAGACACCCAATCTTTCAAGTCGGTACCATCTCTTTATCTCACTTGTATTTGATTCAGTATATAATTTATATTAATTTCTTGGCCCAAGCATCTCCATACAATAGCATCTTGGTTTTGGTGTTTAATCATTGCACAGTATATTCTAATAGTCGAAAAGCCAACACTTTTGCCAAATATTTGTTTATAGCTATAATTTCACTTATTGGGACAAATGGAAAAATAACTCCTGCAAAATTCTGAAAACAACATAACCTAAAGTATGCCAAAAAGTGTACTGTAGTTACAAAGTTATGGTTTTCTTCTAGATTGTAGAATCAATTCATAGGCATTTTATATGTGGAAATACACTCAAGAGAGATGGGTTTTTTTTAGCAGTTTTGAGCTTGATAAATTCCTAAAATAGAACATAGTCAAATAAATGATAATCATAACTGATAGGAAAAAAAAGATCATGCTCAAATTAGAGCTAATTCTAAACTTTCAGATTTGGATACAGCAAACTCAGAACATCAAAAGGTCAATCACATAAAACTATCAAATGTCAATTAAAACTACTCCATTCCCAAACTAGAACAGATGTTTTGATTATCAAGTCTAGATTTAACTGTCAAAAATACTGTACTCATGGGCTATATATACATATGCCTATATGTGTGTGTGTGTGTGTGTGTGTGTATATATATATATATATATATATATATATAGGCGTGTGTGTGTGTATATATATATGTATATATATACACACACACACACACACACACACACAAACATATCACTAATTTGGAAAAGATAAACATTTTTTTCAAACCTCTAAAGATAGACAAAATATTCATTTTTATTCCTTCAGTATTAGTGAAGATATATTTTTTTTTACAAATCCCCAAAGAGCTTTTAACCAGGACTAGATAAAAATCTCTACAAGTTGAGGGGTGCCTGGGTGGTTCAGTTGGTTGAGCATCCACCTTTGACGCAGATCATGATTTCACAGTTCATGAGTTCTAGCCCCACATCAGGCTCACTGCTGTCAGCATACAGCCTGCTTTGGATCCTCTGTCTGTCTGTCTGTCTGTCTCTCTCTCTCTCTCTCTCTCTGCCCCTCCCCCACTCACAGTCTCTCTCAAAAATGAATAAACATTAAAAGAAAATCTCTACAAGTTCAAAGTCTCTAATGCTATCCTTCTTATAAGATTGCTAGTTACAGGAGCGCCTGGGTGGCTCAGTCGGTTGAGCATCTGACTTCGGCTCAGGTCACGATCTCCCAGTCAGTAAGTTGGAGCCCTGCATTGGGCTCTGTGCTAACAGCTCAGAGCCTGGAGCCTGCTTCAGATTCTGTGTCTCCCTCTCTCTGTCCCTCCCCCACTCATGCTCTGTCTCTCAAAAATAAATAAACATTAAAAAAAAATTTTTTAATAAAAAAAGATTGCTAGTTACATCTAAAAAGTTATACTAGTGAGAGTGGTCACAAAACACCTTATGAAAAATACATTTAGGTCACCAATAGAACTCAACTCACAGGCCAACTAGAAGCGTTCTCAAGAAACCCTACAGATAATCACATATAAGTTAATTTCCTTTCCTTTTATGATTGGTATGCTTGTAATTAAGCATACAATTAATTAAGCATATAATGCAATTGGTATTATGATTGGTATGCTTGTAATTAAGCACACAATGCAACCACTTTTGCCTATTTTAGAATGTTCATATGATAATTTCTAGTAACTGAGCACAAAAGAAACACAAAGGTTTAGGGGAATATTCTGATTGCTTTATTTAAAAATTAAGTGCTATATAGAGCATATTTTTGATACCCTTGAAAAAAGACAAAAGTCATATACCTCATAAATACCAGGATATTTTTTAATGATTACTTTGAAGTACCCTATGTTCAAATTTAACCAATGGATTATATATATGTATATATCTGCAAACTGCCTCTGATACCAAAATCAAGATAATTTCCCTTGATCCAGCCACCTCATGGAGCACCGCTTGAAAGAACCTGAATATGTGATTTAACATCGAAACTGAAGTATATAGCAGGCTGAGCCTTCTTCATGAATTGATTTTTAGAATTAACAGTATTTGTCTAAACTCTATTTTTGCTTAAAAAAAAGAAAAACAGAGACAAAACATTTCAATTTTCTCACTGATTACAAGTCAAAGAAAAACTGAAGGCACTACATAAGCACCCACTGGCTGCATCTGTTGTGTCTGACACAATGATCTCTAATGTAGAGCATTTGGCCTAATCAGGTCTCTGCTGCCATCTTTGAATAAACAGGTCTTGAAGCAGTCTTACTCTAAGCTAAGAGGGATATTTTTCTTTCAAGAACAAACATATTTTCAATTTTGGACCAACTATACACCTGGTAAAACCAAGAGAAAAAAAAAAGAATTTTAGGATGCTTGTTTACATTAACAGTTGGACATGACACTACCAAATCTCTCCAATGAAAAGTTACATTAAAGGATTTATGACATTGATATATTAACTATTTTCAACTATTACTCTTCTGTATCATGGCACTTATGAAACAACTCTATGCCTAATCCTTAGAGAACAAAGAGGAGGAAATCAGTAGTTTCATTATGGATTTAACAAAATTTTTAAAACTCACTAATGATCAAAACTCCCTTTTTTATACAGCTGTTTTAAGAAAAATGATAAAATGTTCAGTACAAAAGCGAACAAGACCTGGCATCGTCTCTCAGTATTCAGTGCTGAAGATTACCAAGTTTGAAGAAATATGACAAGTTTACTTTCTTCAAATAATTCCCAAATAACCAAAAGTCAAAACAACAACTATTCCCTATTAGAAAATGATAAAAAGATATGTCAAAGAAGATACACATCTTGTTTTATAAATCTCTTTTACACTATTTTACTGGGGGCACCAAGCAATATAAATTAATCTCAAAAGGAAATCCTTAAAGAGTTAATCCTTTAAAATAAAAAAATAAAAAAAAAAAGGAACAAATGTGAACCAAAATCAGGTACCACAACATTGCCCTGAGACTATATGGAAATTTCTATGTAAATGATAGAATTTATCTCTCCATCTGTCTCTCTCTCTCAATGCCTTTCACTTTTATAAAGGCCATCATGGCTATGTTTGGTGAGGAAAAAGAGTTGAGAAAGAGGTATAAATGCTTATTGCTTGAGAAGAGCTGGTCTGTGCTCAATACATTGGAGAAACTTTTCAAGTACAGTTGACCCGTGTGAAAATGTAATCCCTGAAATGTCGCCACGGTCACAGAGACCCAGGGTGATCCCTGACACACAAGGAGCACCTTTTGCACATTTGTAAAGAGAACTTGGTACTGGCTTATTTTTACATTATGCATCTCATCGCAAGCAAGTTGGGAAAAGAAAATGCAGATCGGCTGTGCTTTTCCAGTATTTCATTTCACTATCCTTCTTGTGGGGTTACCAAAATATTGGCAATGCCCTGCTTATGAGATATATGTGCGCCCTTTCAAGGTGGGAGTTAGCAGCGCTGTTTTAAAGTGAAATATGAGAGTAACATTACAATTTCCAAATTCAATTTCAGTAACTACATTAACATGACAAGGTTCTCAAGAACTGCCAAAGACAACAAAAATGGACTGTTTACCTTGAGAAGCACATTTCACTGAGGGACTCAAATTTTGTACCTCAGCCCACTTTATGTTGTTATCCACTCCCGACTATGCCACACAGCAGTAGGCTCTCTCCCTCATTCTCACCTTTCTTCAGATTAATACCTTCCATTTACATTTCGCCTTCTACTGGTGGTTCTCAGATGGCCATTTTATAGGAATGGAAAGGCACCAAAAATGTTTGCCTGAAGTCATGTGAGACTCCAGCTATGGAACAGCAAGTGAACCAAGTTCCTGAGCACTGAATAAAGAACATCTCTTCCTCGCCAATTAGAGAAAGCCACTTTAAACTTCTGTTTATGTGAGAAAGTCTCAACTGCTCTTTATTAGCTTGGTACTTCAATGTGTTTCCCAAACTTGTGAAAAAAAAAAAAAAAAGAAGAAGAAGAAGAGAAGTCATATTTTCTCTAAGAACATATGCATGTATTTCTTCTTTGGACGCCCACTCATAACATGATGAAGAGTCTAATTCGCACAAATGGACTATTCAAGTATTTAAAAAGCATTGGGGTAAAGCTTCATTAAGGACTGAAACGGCCCAGTACTACAGATAGAGGGATCCTATGCTCGAATTGATCATAAACACCAAAGTGCAGTGTCTAAAGCCAAAGAAGAATGTTAAGTTTCCAAGTTTCCTTTCCAAGGTGAAAATATTTTTTTTCCACTTTTTGGGCATTATGACTCATTATTTCTCATTTCTTAATCTTTTCATGTCTTAGATGAGAAAGAGGATTATTATTTCTTATAGAGGAATATTTTTATTTTATATAAATATAAAATAAATATAAATATATAATAAATATATATTACAAATTTTTATAATAAATATATATTTATTATATATTTATATATAATAAATATATATAAATATATAAAATATAAATATATTTTATATAAATATATATAAATATATATCACACTGCTGTATTTTCCTTTTGGTAACATAAATTGGCAACATGTCAAGAAAAAATAAACCATTCTTATCATCATTAATACTTACAACCTATCAGACTCCATAAGTGTTAAATTTTTTGTACCCATAACCTCATCAAAATCTTTGCAGAACTAACATTCCCACTTGGCAGATGAAAAACTTGAGGCTCATAGTGTGAAATTACTCAACAATGAACTCCAATACTCATTATATTGTATCTCCTTAAGAAAGAGTACACTCAGGGGCACCTGGGTGGCTCAGTCGGTTAAGCGTCCGACTTTGGCTCAGGTCATGATCTCATGGTCCGTGAGTTCAAGCCCTGCGTCAGGCTCTGTGCTGACAGCTCAGAGCCTGGAGCCTGTTTCAGATTCTGTGTCTCCCTCTCTCTCTGTTCTTCCCTCTGCGCGTGCGCGCGCGCGCTCTCTCTCTCTCTCTCTCTCTCAAAAATAAAGATTAAAAAAAAATTTTAAGCTTTCAATAACCTATTTCTAGTAATTCACCTACTCAAAGTTGACAGATAAATGAAATCTGAGAAAAGAATCTACCTCTTCTCTGGGACAAATCCTTGCATATCATTTAAGATCCAGTTCAGACATCATGTGTTATTTAAAGCTTCTTTACTCTCTATATTGACATAATTACTTCTTTACTAGGTCATATAATTTATTTAACTATTAGCTGTGGTTAAAAATTACATTTTTTTTTTTTGTCCTCAGCAACCAATGCAGTACCTGGTACATGTTCGATAAGTCCTTGTGTTCATGAAATGCTCGCTCAAAGAACGCACAGGCAAATAAAAGAGCTCAGCTTTGAGACCAGATAGAATTTGATGTTACACAACTATGAGTATGAGTCAAACCTTGTCCTTAAGGTTCCCAAACTTCAACAGGTACATGAATCACGTGGATAGCTTATTAAAATGTATGCTCAGATTCAACAGGTCTGGAGTGGGGCCTAAGATTCCGCCTTTCCAGTAATCTCTCTCAGGTAATGACATCGCTGCTGTTTCTCAGACCACCCTATGGGCAGCAACTACTTAACTACCGGGATAACACACACCAGCCTTGGTGAATGGTTTAGAAAGCCATATGTTCCTCTTGAATGTTAACCTCTATTTAGACCTGGCTCCAAACCTCAAGTTATTAAACTTAATAACTAAGAGCAATTATGTGTTTATGTGCATTTCCCTAGATGAGACACAAGCTTTTTTGAAAAGGACCATTCTTAATGATGTGTGTTTTTTCAGTCCCAAGTGGCAGGACAGTGCTGTACATGTAGAAGAGACTCAATTTCGTATTAGTTAAGTAAATACAAAATTAAGTACTTGAAGGTACAAGCTATCAGCGATCTGTCTATCCTCTGTCACAGTGCTTGGCATGGTGCCTCAAACACAGGGGAGCCTCAGTAAATCAATGCCGAATGAGTGAACGAACAAGCAAACAAACCACTCCTTTTCTGTAAATCATCGGGTTTTTATCACCCTGATCAATGCCAAGTTCTGGCACTTGATAGAAATTCAAACTGATCTGGTAAGCCCTAGACATTAATGAATTTGCAGTACTACAGGCATCATACAAATAATCTCTTTGCTGTTCTATTTCTGAATGTTACCTTTCTCCCCCCTACATGATACAAACACTTTCATTTCAAATTTCCTTACTGCTGCACCAGGACTGAAATTGGTGGCCACTACTGTTTTGTTTTAAACTCGGGATTACTGCCACTTCAAAACCCACTAGAACCTAAAAGATCAGCATTAGCCATGTGATGGAAGCCATAATACAATCATTCCCTTTACTTTTCAAGTATCAGGGTCCTACCTTGACATGCACACAAAAATTACTATAATCGGGGTGCCTGGGTGGCTCAGTCGGTTAAGTGTCCAACTTCGGCTCAGGTCATGATCTCGCGGTCTGTGAGTTCGAGCCCCGCATCAGGCTCTGTGCTGACAGCTCAGAGCCTGGAGCCTGCTTCGATTCTTTGTCTCCCCCTCTCTCTCTCTGCTCCTCCCCCACTCATGCTCTGTCTCTGTGTCAAAAATAAATAAATATTTTTAAAAAATTTAAAAAAATTACTATAGTCTAGGAAGATATGAATAAAACTTTACATTTACTTTCTAAATGTACCTGGTTAACTGTTTTTTGCTATCAAAAGGGAAGAGAATTATCTGCTGGAAAATGTTTCTCATATTATTCAAGAAAGGGTCTGATGGTTTCATTGAACAGGGCTTAAATGGCTTATCTCTATACGTGTCAGTAAATTAAGATGTAGGTGGTATGTACATTGGGAAAATGTTAAAAGCGTTTATCTTTTTAATGTACCAAACAAGTATTAAGCACCTACTATGCACAATGCATCCATTAGGGTGCTGTGAGCAGCATAAAAATAAGTATCTCAAAAGCTTTACAAAAATTCACAACAAAACTTCACGAAAATAAGAAAGGATAAAAGATACTCAATGTTAACTTCTAAATTATTCAAGTATTACTTTTAAACCAAATTTAAAAACAAATAATGCTTTAAAGACATGCACTGAGCTTAAAAAGATGCAATATTTGTCTATTCCTTTAAATACTTCTGGTATGGCCTTAATTGTGCCCCCCCCCCCAATTCATATGTTGAACCCCTAACCCTCAATGTGATAGTATTTGGAGATGGAGCTTTTGGGGGGGTACTTATGTTTAGATGAAGCCATAGCCAGTGGGTCCTTATGATGGGATTAATACTCTTACAAAGAGGTACCAGAAAGTTCTCCCACCTCCTCTCCTTCCATCGGCCCAACTTGCTGCCCACCTCAACCACCAAAATTAGGACACAGTAAAAAAACAGCCATTTGCAACCCAGAAAGAAAGCCCTCACGAGACTAACCATTCTGGCACCCTCATCTCAGACTTTGAGCCTCCAGAACTATGAGAAAATAAATTTCTGTTGTTTAAGCCACCAACTCCATGGCATCTTGCTATGGCCCACTGAGCTAATACAACTTCTCTGGCTGCCTTTTATACCTTTACATAAGAATGATTCTAGGTCATAATCAGGTTGTTTTAACTGATGTGTTTTTTGTGATATATTAAGAGTTTCAGAAGTGGAGTTAGGGTTAATAAATATTCATTCTTCAACTGCCAATTGTTGAGAGAGAGAGAGAGAAGGAGGGAGGGAACTCTGCATTTATTTTAACAAGTAACTCAGAAATACACTTTGGGTGAGGGGTTACCTCATTAGCAATAAGCGCAGACATGCAGACATTCCCCTACACAAAACCTCTTTCAGCAGCATCAGAAAGAGAATGCTTTTTGCATGTGTCACTTCTCAGGTCCAAGCCTCTAGCACGCTTCTTGTTATATGCAATTAGCTCCATGCCAAGATTTAGTACATTTCATAATAAATCCCTTGACCGCATTAACTGCAGGCTTGGCAAAGATGGAAAGGCTCTATTCACGAAGGCAGAAAACAAGCCACAGGACTTACCCCACAGCAAAACTCACTTGCTGGATGCCAACACACTACAAATTTCAACAGCCTGCCATGCCCTCCCCTCATTCCTCCCCCTCTGTTTGGGGTGGAGGAGGGGGCAGAAAAATACAACCTGCCATGGGACTGTGATTAAAGAGTATGTAAGAGTGAAAAACGCTACAGACAAACTGGGTTTGTTTACTTCTTCCTCCTCCTCCTCCTCCTAAATCTTGTTATGAGCTTGTTCCCTTGACTAGCCCTCCAAACCCACCCACCCCACAAAAACCTAAAGTCACTTCACAGATGAGATCCAGAGTTTACCCTCATTTAAACAGTAACCATCTGTTGCTTACAGAAGACTGCGGCTCCTACTCAGGTTTCCCCTTCTGGAACATGAAGGCTGTGGAACATTACGGTTATTCTGTATGGGAAAGCTCTCTGCAGGACAGCAGCATCACACGAAAACTGGGGGAGGCTCAGGACTATCCTCTCTTCCCAGCAGAACAAAGAGTAAAACTTTTTTTTTTCCAATAACCACTTTTTGCACTGAAAGAACCAGAACGTTGGCACTGCAGAGTATGTATGCATGGGCTTCGGATGAGCTGCAGCCTGAATTTCAATCATAACTTGTTTTCACTTTAGTAACCTGAGTCTCAATTTCCTCATCTGGAAAACGGAGATAATGACGAGTTGTGGTAAGGCTTAGAATGTTTGGGTCAGTACATGGAGTGCCTGGGTGGCTCAGTTGGTTAAGCATCCAACTTCAGCCCAGGTCACGACCTCACAGTTTGTGAGTTCAAGCCCCATGTCAGGCTCTGTGCTGACAGCTCTAGAGCCTGGATCCTGCTTCGGATTCTGTGTGTCCCTCTCTCTGCTCCTCCCCTGCTCACACTCTGTCTTTCACTCTCTCTCTCAAAAATAAACATTTAAAAAAAATAAGAAATGACTATCATGTATAAGGTATTTATAAATTCTAGATATATAATGTTATTTTTAAAAATTTAATCACAGTCAAAGTAAGATAAAAATATAGGAAGGTAGGGCACCTGGGTGGCTCAGTCGGTTGAGCATCAGACTCTTGATTTTAGCTACGGTTATGATCCCAGGGTCATGGGATGAAGCCCAGGGTCGGGCTCCTGCGCTGAGCTTGGAGCCTGCTTAAGATATTCTCTCTCTCTCTCTCTCTCTATCCCTTTCCCTCTCCCTCTGTACCTCTCCCCTGCTCGTACACTGTCTCTCTCTCTCTCAAATAAATAAAAATATGTATTTATATAGGAAGGCAAGAGATATAATATCTTTATTAAAACTCTATTAAGTTCCCTTTTGGATAACACATTTGGAACATCAGCCTTGTTTACTATTTACAATAAAAACTCGTAAGGAGGGAGGTCTCTCTTGGATCTCACACAAGTACTTCTGATACTGACATAATTAAAGGACTTGCTTATAAATTTCTTTCTCATTCACTGAGGTTCCAATATACACTTGAAATAAGGAAAATGAGGCTTCTGGAGAGCCTGGGTGGCTCAGTCCATTAGGCGTCTGACTCTTGATTTAGGTTCAGGTCATGATCTCCCGGTTCATGAGATCAAGTCGTTCCCCTGCTCTGCGCTGACAACACAAGGCCTGCTTGGGATTCTCTCTCTCTCTGCCTCCCCACGCCCCTCCCCCTCCCACTCATGCCTCCCCTGTGGGTGCAGTCTTTTACTCTCTCAAAATAAACAAGACTTTTTAAATTTTTTTTTTTTTTTTCAAAAAAGAGGAGTGCCTGGGTGGCTCAGTCAGTTTGGCATCCAACTCTTCTTGATTTCAGCTCAGGTCATGGTCTCATGGTTTATGAGTTCCCCACATCAGGGTCTATACTAGTAGCACAGAGCCTGCTTGGGATTCTCTCTCTCTCTCTCTCTCTCATTCTGCCTTTCTCAAAATAAATAAGTAAACTTTTTTTAAAAAGTTTTTTCAAAGAAAAATAAAAAGAAGGCTCCTAAAGCCTATTTTTGATGTTTTTAAAACTAATCCTATTTCAATTTCGTACTGTGTATGATAAAATTTTGATGGTTTTAATACTGATAAAATGTGAAGTTTTCGGCATAAGAAAATTAGAGTAAGCGGTTTCCTTAAAGATCTGTCATTGATAGCTTTTCTAATAATAAAATCCAAAAAAAAACAATTCAGTTTCATGTAAATAAACTGCCAAGAAAATATCTGAAACTGCGTCTAGCTTAGAAATACTGGGTCACTGTCACTTTACTTAGGGACGAAAGCACAAGTCAGCCCTCCTCTGTCTTGATCCCAGCTTTATCACTTACTTGTTTGGGACCAACTTACTACTAATCTATGCTTTAGTTTCCTTATCTGTAACATAATTCATAACATAATGTGGAAAAGTAAACATTTACAAGTGCTTAGAACAGTGCCTGATCCATAGAAAGCACTTAGTATCATCAGTGTTATTACTTACACTAATTATGAGGATGGACAACCATATAGTCACAACCACTTGCATTGGCCAAACACAGCCTATGTTTTCCTGCTCCTGGGTCGTTAGTAAGAGATTTTACCCTGCCATCATCTTCTTCCCCGTTTTTGCCATCTAAAATCCTTCCCAGTCATCTCAGGCCTAGCTCAGAAGTCACATCTCCAAGAAGGCCATTCTCAACCCTCCCACCCATAACTTACCATCACTTCTGGTACCACCATCACAATGTGTAAAAGTAGATACACAAAATATTTTTAATTACGTACATGTACAGGGTGCAAATGAAACATGAGGAGGCAAGAAAGGAGCTAAGGAGGGCTGGAAAGATGGGAAGGAGAGAAAGAACAAGAAGAATATAAGACCAAAGTATGAAAAGGGCTCATCTGTGTGAGAGAATTAATGAAAATATTTATTTTCTTCTTTTTGCATTTTATACTTTCTAAGTTGTCTAAAACAAACAAATCTAACTCATGTAATTAAAAGAGGTGGAAGTTATAATGATAAACAAAAATAAGACTTAACTGACCACCTCACTGCTAGCCCAAAATGAGTCACAGAAGGGATCGCCGTGAGGAGGCATTTAGAAAAGATCTATTCAGGCGAAGGTCTTCACAAAACTCTATGAAGTGGGGTTCCAATCTCTTCTTTATTTAAAGGATGGGCAAAAAGTATAAACAATAAAATGATACAAAGTACTTATAAACTACAAAAAGAGACCAAGGAAAATCATTAGTCGGGTTTTAACTATACTGAATGCCTACTGTGTAGTCTATAAAACAAGACTTGCATCATCCAAGACACAAGGTGTAGAAGAAAAACAGCACAGGTTCTGGGGACCTTCTGCCTACTATGAACACCCAGCTCCTCCACAAGCAAAAAATCTGTACAGATATTAATTTAGACATCAAGTATTCTCCCATAGTACTTCATCAATTCTGCCACTATACTAATGATCATAACTACCCACCTCCACTAGGAGTTTCTCCAAGGCAAGAAAGAGTTTCTTTTTCACCTCCAAAGAGCTAGCATTTGCAACATATGAGGAAAAATGGAAAATCAGTTTGTGGAATTTAGCATTTGGAGTGGTAAATTAATTTTTTTTCCTTCTAAGTGATAGGGTTTCTCTTAAACCCAACTGTATTGTCTCAAAAGCCATGAAGATGCACCCTGCATCATTCTACAAACTTCGTGCATACACACCTGGCCTCCTCTCTGTAAGTTCAACATTTCTATTTCCTTCACAGCTCCTCATGTGTTTTTGGTTTTGTTAAGAAACTCTAGGTTTAATGCATAGTGAGCAGAAAATGCTATTTGCCATTATTCTATTTTGTGGAAGCAACCGATGTCTTCTTTCTCACTGATGGGTGATCAATTTTATGAACATGTCACAGGCCACTTGAGAAGAATGTGTCATCTCTATTCTCATGGTGTACAGTTTACACACACACACACACACACACACACACACACACACACACACCCCTCCATGAATCCCACCCTACTGATGATATTGTTTAGATCGTCTATCTCCTATCTCCTACTAATCTTTTGTCTACTTGATCTGTCTTGTGCTGAGTGTAGTGTTTTGAAGTCACCCATTAGCAATGGACTCTGTCTTCTTGCATCTCTCGTGATTTTTATTTCATAAAGGCTGTTGCCACTGAGTTATTTGGAAAATACATACTTCATTGTGGATTGTGTCTGTTAGCACTGGAATGTGTCTTCTGTGATGCCTAATACTTTGAGGCTGGGACTCTGCTTCGCCTATCAGGAGGCCTGCTCTCTTTCTGTGTCTCTATTCTCAATGTACTTTCGTCGATCCTTTATTTTTGACCTTTCTGAATCACACTTTTTTAGGTGTGTCTATAGTCGGGTTTTGTTTTAGTTGCCAAAATGAAATTTTTTTTCTTCTACTCGGTGAGTTAACCCCACTCACATCTATCATTATGGCTGATATATTTGGTCTTGAATGTATCATACTCTTGTGTAATTATGTGTACTTTATTTGCTGTTTGTTCTTTTATTTTAAAACATTTGGGGGTAGGGGCGCCTGGGTGGCTAGGTCGGTTGAGCGTCCAACTTTGGCTCAGATCATGATCTCACGATCTGTGAGTTTGAGCCCTGTGTCGGGCTCTGTGCTAACAGCTCAGAGCCTGGAGCCTGCCTCACATTCTGTGTCTCCCTCTCTCTGCCTCTTCCCCTCTCATACTCTGTCTCTGTCTCTCAAAAATGAATAAACGTTAAAAAAATTTTTTTTTAACATTTGAGCATAGATTTACAAAGGACTATAGTTTTGTTAGAGTGGCTACCTTTGTACTTGCACAATTTTAATGTCCTGAAGTCTTGTTTTTTTGTTTAACCTTTTAGAGTATGCTGGGTTTTTTCACTACCTTTAATACCAGCTATTGCTATTGCCCACATGACAAAGAGCTTAATTTCCTAGCATCATCTTTTCCTTTCCTCTAATTTTTTTTTTAGCTGTGATATCTCACCTCTACCTTTGTTTTAGTCTTACATGTGTATTTGCTTAGTTTAAAATAATCACTACCAGTCCTCTAGCTCATCATTTGGTTCGATACAGTTCATCCTCTGGTAGACATCCTCAGGTAGAGCCTATGGGTACAAAATTCCCCGACTGCTTTTCTAAAGCCTTGATATTTGAAGGATAGTTTGGCTGTAAAATTCTTGCTTCATACTTTTTCTATCAGTTAGTTTAGTGTAATAAAAACTGTACCTTGGCTGCCTTGCTTTCTTTATATATGTTGGTTCTGAAAGTCTAATGCCTTTCTAATTATTTTGCTTTTGTAGATTCCTTGCTCTTTTTGCCTACTGGCCTTGGGAATTTTATCATTATCTTTGAGACAGGATAAATCTCAGAGCTAATTGTTCGGGGCTAATTTTCCCATGTAAGCATTTTCAATGTTATTTCCTATCTGTGAAAGATTTTCTTAGATTTCAGTTTTAAATATTGGTTTTGGGGGCGCCTGGGTGGCGCAGTCGGTTAAGCGTCCGACTTCAGCCAGGTCACGATCTTGCGGTCCGTGAGTTCGAGCCCCGCGTCAGGCTCTGGGCTGATGGCTCAGAGCCTGGAGCCTGTTTCCGATTCTGTGTCTCCCTCTCTCTCTGCCCCTCCCCCGTTCATGCTCTGTCTCTCTCTGTCCCAAAAATAAATAAACGTTGAAAAAAAAATTAAAAAATAAATAAATAAATAAATAAATAAATAAATAAATAAATAAATAAATATTGGTTTTGTACATTATTTTGTTTTTCTTCTTCAGCAGACAATGCAGGTATTTTTCCTTCATTGCCTGTCTTCCACTTCCACTACTTCCTCTCTGATCCACTTTGCTGCTTTGTGTCATTTGTATTCTCTTGGCATTTTCCCCTGTATTTCCCTGATGCCTCTTACTAACTTCCATTTGAGTCCGTTTTCCCTTCGGTGCTTTGCAATGTATCTTTATTTTTTACATAATTTGCCTTTTTCTCTCATTTATTTCTTGAGTTCCATACATACATACTTTTTCATTTTTCTTTGTTTTTTTCATTTCTGCTTTTGGTTCTTAAATTTCTGATTAAAGGTGGGTTTTCATATACTTAAATACTTGCTAAATATATTTAACTGTATATATATTTATTTAACTGTATATATTTAACTAAATATATTTAACTTGCTAAATATATTTAACTGTTGGGAGGGCAGACGTAGATTTTTTTTTCTGCTTCCTGGTGGTTTTTCAGAACGGGGTGGAATACTACCGGATTTTGTTGTTGATTTCCATGAAAATTCATTTCCTGATTGTCTTCAATAGATCTGTATAGATGCTAGTTCCCTTTTGTTCACTTTTTGTTACTGGAATATTTTCTGATGCTCTTTTCGGTCAGGCTGGCAAGGTCCAGGTACTTTAGCTGTTTTACATGGATCATTTATTTATTTGATTTGGTGATAAGGGGGAAGTGTGGAATCCCCCAAGATTATGGTTTTCTTTTGCTTTCTAAAAGAGCCCCAAACCTACCCCTTTCCCTTCTTTTCTCCTACACCATCTAATTACCAAAGGACTCTTCTTTCCTTTTCACTTTTTCTCCCTGAAAAACTACACATTTGGAAGCCTGTTCCATCAAATCGTTGGTCTGAGCCTTCAAATAATATTCTCTGAAATCCTTTTCCTACAGTCTTGCTCTGATCTGCCCAGTTTCTTTTTCCGTGTTCTTGGATTTGGGCTGTTTTTAATCTCTGTGGTGGTGGTCTCTCCAACGTTTCCTTATGGTCCAGGCCCATACCCCTTTCCTTCCTCTCCACGGCTTTACTCAGTCTGCATTTGTACGCTGCAAACCTGCAACACGAGCACGACGAGAGGTACAGCACTGTGTCGGGCTTCCAGGCTCACAATTACTTTGCCATCTCAGCATCCCCTGCCTTCAAGTAATATTGAGGGTATACTTCTGCAAAGAGGTTTAATGGTTGTAAATTTAAATCATTCGGTGACGAGATCTGGGGAAGTTATTTACATAACACCCTCCCTTGTGCTCAGCCACCTGGAAGGTCTATGGCCATTTTTAAAACGTTTTCCTTGACTTGGAAAAAAAAATGTGTATTCAACAGCTTTGCTGTGCAGTATACAGCACAGAGTCATTATATTCAAATGTAGTATTTGGGTAGCTCCACTCTCTTGTATGCTCGCTGATTTGGGATCTGATTTGGTCGATCTATAGCAAAGACCATTACATTCAAATCTCCTCAACTTTGGCATTTGCCAACTTCTACCTGCAGCTCAGTTAATTTTTTTAGCTTCAAAAAAATGAAGCCATGCATTTAGATCCATACAATGAAGAATTACTGTATGTTTCAGGATATTTGAATCCCATACCAAAATGTAGTGACCTTGTTTTATGAGTAGTAATGCTTTTTCATCTTAGAGTGTTATTTCTTCTTACAGCGTTGGGTCACCAGGGCTGTCAGACCCAGAGCTCTGTTATTTTTCCAGATTCATGTTTTCCTTATTTTTGGTCTCTAAAGATTTTCCTTTGTATCTTGCCAGCTTAGCAGTGCATTTAAAAATTATATTTAATATTAGTTTATGCTTTTTATGTATTTTAAATGTCTTGATTTTTCAAAATATTTATTCTGTCATAATGGAAGTCAAGTGTCCCTTTTCTATATGAATTTAACATTTCCTTCAAAAACTACAGAACAGACATTTTGGCAATTTTCTCTGTACGATATTCTTCTCCAGTAATAAATTTGTTAGCTCCAATAGCTCCAGTTAAAAAAAGAGATACTTTGTATTCCCTTTTGGTTTTAAAAACATATCAGAATAGAAAAATATTCAAACATGGGGCGCCTGGGTGGCTCAGTTAGTTGAGTGTCCGACTTCGGCTCAGGTCATGATCTCACAGCTCGTGAGATTGAGCCCCACGTCAGGCTCTGTGCTGACAGCTTGGAGCCTGGAGCCTGCTTCAGATTCTGTGCCTCCCTCTCTCTCTCTGTCCTAACCCACTCACATTCTGTCTCTGTCTCTCTCAAAAATAAACATTTAAAAAAATTTTTTAAGAAAAATATTCAAACTCTATCTTTTTATGCAAATCCTTAAGAATAGGTAGATGTGGGGGCACCTGGGTGGCTCAGTCGGTTAAGCGTCTGACTTCGGCTCAGGTCATGATCTCGCGGTCCGTGAGTTTGAGCCCCGTGTCAGGCTCTGTGCTGACAGCTCGGAACCTGGAGCCTGTTTCAGATTCTGTGTCTCCCTCTCTCTCTCTGACCCTCCCCCGTTCATGCTCTGTCTCTCTGTCTCAAAAATAAATAAACGTTAAAAAAAAAAAGAATAGGTAGATGTGTTTGTCAGATCCTTCTAAACATCACTAATGATTTTCTTTAAAAAAAAACATGCAATGTTTTCAATTTGATTCTTTTTACTGAGTCTTCTTGTCAGTGACTGGATGGAAAAGGCACTGGTATCTGTGTATCTGTCGTTATTGCTAAAAAAATAAACTACCCTCAAACTCAGTAGCTCCAAACACCAATTACTGCTCATGAGTCTACAGGTCAGCTGGGAGATTCTTCAGGTCTCCACTGGACCACTCACTCAAGTGCATGTCAAGGCACATGGATAGGTGGCTCTGTTTGTCTCCTACCAGGGCTCTCCCTATATGTGTCAGGGTCAGCTGGTTGGTGGCTAGTCTAGAATGGCTAGCCTCAAATTTTTAACAATTTGGCTGTGCTCCACGTGGCAGTCCATCTCCAGGTCCTGCTGTCATGGCAGTGGCAGAGTTCCAAAAGAGAAGAGAAAGCAAGCAAGGGCTCCTGAGACTTAATCTGGGAATTGGCACACCCATATTTCTACTACACTCTATTAGGTGAGGCAAATCACGAGGCCAGCCCAGGCTCAAGAGGTGGGGAAAGACTCTACCTACTTAAAAGGAAACGCTGAAAAATCACATTGCAGAGGATATAGATACAAGGAGAAGGGAAGGACTGGGATCATTTTTGTCATCAATTAGCCACAATCTGTACATATAAAACTTAAGTCTGCAGTTGATATTTCATGAGATGTTATTTTATGAATGTCTAAAAATTCTGTTATGCCTGAATAAGGTTATGTAAAATTCTGACACCTACCTAGAGTGGCCACAACTCTTATCTGTTTTAAGGAGATCCTCTATTTAGTTGGTTTAAGGTCAGTTTTTATATGAGGCTAGAAGAGTAAGCAGCTAGTTAAGACTCTACTCAAGGGCACTGGAAGTCTATTAAAGGCTTTTAACTGGGGGAGTTGTATCACTAGTTCTGAATCCTTGGAAGGATCACTGGCTTCATTGTGGACAACAGATGGACATGGATAAGACTAGAATCAGAAAATAGGTCATAATTTATAGCACTGGTCTAGGAAAGGCAGCGCCCTACATCTGGGTATCAATGGTGGAGATATATAGCAGTAGTCAGATTTAAGGAATAATCATACCATGACTATACTGCTAAGTATGTTTTCAACACACCTACTATATGCGAAATATTCTGACAGATTCTAGAGACTCACTAGCCCATCTACTCATGGAACTTTCAGCTCAATGAAGAACAGAGATAACGATCAAAAAGCACATGCTCGGGGCGCCTGGGTGGCGCAGTCGGTTAAGTGTCCGACTTCAGCCAGGTCACAATCTCGCGGTCCATGAGTTCGAGCGCCGCGTCAGGCTCTGGGCTGATGGCTCAGAGCCTGGAGCCTGTTTCCGATTCTGTGTCTCCCTCTCTCTCTGCCCCTCCCCCGTTCATGCTCTGTCTCTCTCTGTCCCAAAAAAATAAATAAATAAACGTTGAAAAAAAAAAAGCACATGCTCCTCAAAGTATGACTGAAAAATCATTTGCTTCTTCCTACCACAGTTTCATTTGTTTAATGTTTATTTATTTTTTTTTTGAGGAGAAAGAGAGGGGGGAGGGGCAGAGAGAGAGGGAGACACAGAATCCGAAGCAGGTTCCAGGCTCTGAGCTGTCAGCACAGAGCCTGACGTGGGGCTTGAACTCATGAACCACGAGATCATGACCTGAGCCGAAGTCAAAGACTGAGCCACCCAGGCGCCCTTTTGCTACCATTGTTTAAATGCAAATGTACCCAATTTATTGACACATGTTTAGTCCTACAAAGAGAGTAGAACAGGGGTCACACATATCTATCCTTGTCCATATTTATCAGAATTTTTCCTACAATGTGAATGTAAATATTTTGGCAGTACAATTAGTCTTGGTTTTGTCACAGTTTTTCTAATTCCTGTTGTTCTACCCTCAACCCACTCAATTCCCATCCACCCTCAAGGCATTCAAAGTTTTAACCTCTGGATTCAAAACACGGTAACGAATTAAAACTTGGCACAGTAATGACAATGACACAAAAATAACTTATAAAGAAAATAAATACAGCGTAAATAGGTATTCTATGTTCTGTACCTTAAATTTTCTGGGTTTTATATATACTGACTAGACCGCAATGAAGAATCCTACATCTGGAAATCATTTTTAAGTATATTAAATGAAATTCTTATGAAGTGTATTAAGGAATACATTACATGTATTAGGAAAATACATAAATACATATTACGTGTATTCTGCTTGGATAGAAATAAAATTACTAATAAGTTAATGTTTTACATGAACAATCCCAAATACTTTGTAAAAACAGAAGAAAGTTGTAAACAAATGAGCATGTGTGTCACTATGAATAAGAAACCCCTGGGGAATGAGCTATCATAGTAATATTTGATTAGGTGCAAGAGATAGAAAGTATGAGATAAGGCTACCTAGAATGTCAACATGATGGAATTTGTGAATACTTTGTTCTGTCTTGTTTTTTGGACACGGACTCCCTAGAGACTCTGATGAAGTTATAGACCAGAAAACATATATACAGACAGGGCATATAGTTTCAGAATTCACAGACACTGTCTCCCAAAAGCTACCTCAGATTCACAATCACCTTATAAAAGAAAGAGCTCTGGACTGGAATCCAGATGACACAGTTCCTTCTTCTTTGGTGGAAGAAGGGAGGTGAACTAGGACACAGTTACTTTTCTAAGTCTCTTTTCCAAGTTTTTCAGCATCTCTATGCAACACTTCCAGGAAGGGCTGACCAGAAAGAAGACAGAATCCCTCACTGGGAACTGGGTGCTGCCCAAAAACCCAAGGGAACTGGAAGAATGGGGAGGAGAAAGGAGGAAAGAGGAAGGCAAAGAGAAAGACAAAGGAGGAGAAGAGGACAGAGGAGGGAAAAGATGAAGAAGAGAAGAAGGGAGGGGGCAGGGAGGGAGGAAGGCAGGATGACAGGAAGGGCAAGGAGGTCAAAGAAAAGGAGGAAAGAGCCCACTGTGTCTCACAATTTTGCCTGGTGCCAGTTGTGATTCTACCTATAAGCAAATCTGAAGGTGAGGATCTATACACTCAAACTGCATTGCCAACCAAATCACAGCAAAAATGTTAACTTTTTAAACGTATGAATTCCTCTATTTATAATTACCATATCTGATAAGTGCTGTTTAAAAAAAAACAGTTTATTTTGTGAAATGCTCATTTATTTTGAGTGGGGGAGTAGCAGAGAGAGAGGGAGAAAGAGAATCCCAAGCAGGTTCCATGCTAAGAGCTCAAAGACCAATGTGGGGCTTGATCTTATGTCGGGTCATGATATCATGACCTGAGCTGAAATCAAGAATCCGACGCTTAACTGACTGAGCCACCCAGGTGCCCCCAGTTTATTTTACTTCTAATCCTTGAAGCTTGTGGTCTGAAAATCCCTTTTTGAAAACCACAGACACTATATCTTTTAAAGTATTTGAAGTCAAAATGACTTAAATTCAAATCCCCACTCTGATTCTAGTAAAGTTATCCTGGAACAGGTAAATAAAGTCTCTGATTCTGATATTCCCCATCTGTAAAAGGAACAAATTAAAACATCAACTCTACAGGGGCTCCTGGATGGTTCAGTCGGTTAAGCGTTCAACTTTAGCTCACGGCTTGTGGGTTCAAGTCCTGCATAAGGCTCTGTGCTAACAGCTTGGAGCCTGGAGCCTGCTTCAGATTCTTTGTCTCCCTCTCTCTCTGCCTCTCCCCTATTCATGTTCTGTCTCTCTTTTTCTATCTCTCAAAAAGAAACATTTAAAAAAATACATCAACTCTTCTGTAAAGAGCTGTTGACAAGATAAAATGAAACAATGTATGCTAAGTGCATTCTACCTAACATGTAGAAAGCAAACTGTGACAAACAACAACAATGAAGGGGAAAGGAAAATTGGCAAAGCTCCAGCTAAATCTTAGTACATCTCTACTCCTATTCTCCACCCTGAAACTAAACTCTGATGAAGACAACTAAACTTATTTTCAAGATAAAGCAGAGCTATATGTGTTCCCATATGAAAACATGTATCTGATGATAGAATAGTTCTTGCTTGTTAGAAAAGACTATCATACTTCCCATTGCACGCTATTAAGAAAATTTCCTCTATAACAAATTTTTTAAAATTAAACATTCCATGGAAAGAGGTCCTCCTCCTCAATCCTTCAAAGGAGAAAGAACAGTGAGAGACAGCAACACAGGACCCTTTTCATGGCAGCAGCTCAAACCTATCCAATGGCTTCACATAGCAACTTTTTAAAAATACACAGTCCAGGGGTGCCTGGGTGGCTCAGTCAGTTAGGCATCCAACTTCAGCTCAGGTAATGATCTCACAGTTCGTGAGTTTGAGCCCCATATCGGGTTCTGTGCTATCAGCACAGCCTGCTTTGGATTCTGTGTCTCCCTCTCTTTCTGCCCCTCCCCTGCTCATGCCCTGTCCCTCTCTCTCTCTCTCAAAAATAAAATATATATTAAACAAAAAATACACAGTCCATGGACACCTGGATGGCTCAGTTGGTTAAGCGGCCGACTTTGGCTCAGGTCATGATCTCATAGTTGGTGGGTTCCAGCCCTGCACTGGGCTCTGTGATGATGGTGCAGAGCCTGCTTGGGATTCTCTCTCCCTCTCTCTCTCTCTGCCCCTTCCCCATGTGCATGCATTCTCTCTCTCGTGCTCTCTCTCTCTCAAAATAAAAAAAACTTAAAACAATAAAACAAAATAAAAATACACAGTTTTGAGTCTGGAATATCCAGAGTTCTGAACTGTAATCTTTTAGAAAAGAGAAGAGCATTTTTCAGAGCCTCACAAATTTGGTCAGGAGCAGAGCCAAGGTTGAGACACTTTCTTACCCTTAAGAGTCCTTCACTGCACTTACAAACTACTCAGGGTATCTCAATCTATTTTACAAAGATTATTTTAGTGCTGGAAGGGACCGCAGCCATTGCTGAGGTGAAATAAATGACTTATGTTACTGCCGAAGAAAAGGAGGCCTAGAGAGATTAAAATATTTGCCTGAGCCTGTAACTAGAACCCAGCTCCTTTCGCTGCCAAATTCTTGTGTTGCATCTTTTTCACCCACAAGCCTGTAAAAGAAAAAAGGGTGTTCTTCTATGTTCAAAAGTTGATTAAAGTATCATTTTGAGGGGCACCTGGGTGGCTCAGTCGGTTGAGCACCTGACTCTTGACTCTGGCTCAAGTCATGATCCCAGGGTTGTGGGATCGAGCCCCACACTGAGCATAGAGCCTGGTTGGGATTCTCTCCCCCTCTCCCCCTCTGCCCATCCTCCCCCCCAACTCACTCACTCTCTGTCTCTCTCTAATAATAAAAATTTAAAAATATTATTTTGATTCATTGTATTGACAGCAAATTGGCTGTTCTGCCTTGAATTTATAGGCACATCTCAGAGATACTGCAGATTCAGCTCTAGACCACCACAATAAAGCAAGCCAGATGAATCTGTTGGTTCCACAGTGCATATCAAAGCTATGTGTCCATAATACTGCAGTCTATTAAGTGTGCAACAGCATTACTTCTTAAAAATGTGCTAACTTAATTAAAAATACTTTATTGTTAAAATATGGTAGCCATCCTCTGAGCTTTCAGTGAGCTGTAATCTTTTTTCTGGTGGAGGATCTTGCCTCAATTTGATGGAAGCTGGCTGATCAGCGTGGTGGTTGTTGAAGGCTGGAACGGCTATGGCAATTTCTTATGATGACAACAAAGTGTGCTGCATCTAATGACTCTTCCTTTCGCAAAAAATCTCTCTGTAGCACGTGATACTATCTTACCCACAGTAAAACTTCTTTCAAAAGTGGAGTCATCTTCTCAAACCCTGCTGCTGCTTTATCAACTAAGTTTATGTAATATACTAAATCCTTTGTTGTCATTTCAACAATCTTCACCAGGAGTAGGTACCATCTCAAGAAACCACTTTCTTTGCTCATCCGTAACAAGCACATCCTCATCCATTCAAGCTTTATGATGAGACTGTAGCAATTCAGTCCCATCTTCAAGCCCCACTTCTAATTCTAGTTCTCTTCCTATTTCTACCACATCTGCAGTTACTTCCTCCACTCAAGTATTGAACCCCCCAGAATCATTCATAAGGGTTAGAATAAGCTTCTTCCAAATTCTCCTTAATGTTGATATTTTTACCCGTCTCCCATTTCTTTTTCCTTGACCCAAGTCTTGGTAGTAGCATTTTAATAGCTTTTGTTGGCGGCAGCAGCAGCAAGAGGAGGGGGAGAATTTGCCTGCCAACAGCATGTCTAGCCACACTCTTCCCATTGGACTGAAACCAGGAAGATGCGGATTTCCATGGGTTCCAGTGTGATGGCAGGAGGGTCCAGCCAAGAGGAAGAGGGCTGAGGTGTGGGGCCCGGGCCCATGTTTGGTGTCCACTTAAGCCTGGAGACACTGGCCTAGAGCTGGTTGGCTGCCAGGATGGTCTCCTGCAAGTAGGTGACAGTGAAGGTGGAGAATAGTTCCCTCCAATCCAAGGTCACCAAGGAGCTCAGGTTGCTGGAATCCTCCCCTACAGAGAACTGGTGCTCTAAGCAAAGCAGCAATATTTTCTGGTCCCAGTGTGCCAGTGTGAGTAGATATACGGAGGAAAGCAGCTCCCGGTGCAGCCCTGACAACTGCTGGTGTGGGGTAACTTCCAGATGGTAGGGGGTGCCAGCAGCCGGGGCCAGCACCAACTGTGGGGCCGGGACCTCTTTCTCTGCCTGAAACCAGTGCCCAGTGGCCATGGTCTAGACCTTGTCCAGAGGCACAAGGTGGTGGTGCCCTTGCACCCACAGCCCCAACCCCTCCTCCAGCAGCAGCACCCCCACTCCATGTCTATCGTCCATCATCTTTCAGAAGCCTCTGGTGCACCATGAGCTCTATGGAGCCATCCCTCAGGCCGATGCCCCCCCTAGGAGAAGGGTGAATCCCTTCAAGAAACACTCTGTGGACACTGCTCGGATCCATCAAAGGAATCACTATCTATGGCAATCATAACCTTATGAAATGCATTTCTTAAATACTAAGACTGAAATTCAAAAGGACTCCTAGATCCATGGCCTACAGAACGGATGCTGTGTTAGCCAGGGATGAAAACTACATCCATCTCATTGTACATCTCCATCAGAGCACTCGAACCAGTTACATGATCAATAAGCAGTAATATTTTGAAAGGAATCTCTTTCTCTGAGCAGTAGGCCTCAGTAGGCTTAAAATATTCAGTAAATCATGTTGCTAACTAATATGCAGGTTCTATTGTTCCATTCACAGAACACAAGTAGAGTAGATTTAATATAATTCTTCAGGGTCATAAAATTTTCATAATGGTAAATGAACACTGGCTTCACCTTAAGGTCATCAGCTGCATTAGCCCCTAACAAGGGCCAGCCTGGTCTTTGAAACTTTGTAGGCAAGCACTGAGTTCTCTCTAGCTATGAAAGTCCTAGATGGCACCTTCTTCCAATGAAGGCTGTTTTGTCTACACTGAAAATCTGTTCTTTCGTGTAGCCACATTCCTGAATGAGGTAGATCTTCTGGATAACTTGCTGCGGCTTCTACATCAGCACTTGCTGCTTCATCGTGCACTTGTATGTTATAGGGACAGCTTCTTTCCTTAAACCTTATGAACCAACTTCTGCTAGCTTCCAACTTTTCTTCTGAAGCTTCCTCATCTCTTCCAGTCTTCAGAGAATTGAAGGGAGTTAGGATGTTGCCCTGGATCAAGCCTCAGTTTTTAAGGGAATGTTGGGGCTGGTTCGATTTTCTATCCAAACCACTAAAACTTTCTCTGTATCAGCAATAAGGCTGTTTTGCTTTCGTATCATTACTGCGTTCACTGGAGTAGCACTTTGAATTTCCTTCAAAAACTTGACCTCTGCATTCACAGCTTGGTTAACTTTGGTGTAAGAGGCTTAGTTTTTAGCCTATCTTGGCTTGTGACATGCCTTCCTAGGATGAATCATTTCTAGCTTTTGATTTAAAGTGAGAGACCTGTGACTCCTCCCTTCACTTGAACACTTAGAAAGCTTTGCAGGGTTATTTAGCGGCCTAATTTCTATATTGCTCTGTCTCACAGAATAGGAAGGCCATGGAAAGGAAGAGAGACAGGAAATGGCCGATAGGTGGAACAGAGAGAACACACACGTTTATAGATTACTGTACCATCTTATATGGGTGTAGTTCATGATGCCCTGATACAACTACAGTAGTTATAACAAAGTAGTTATAACAAAGATCACCGTCCATAGGTCACCATAACAAATAGTCAAAAAGTTGGAAATACTTCTATAAGTACCAAAATGTGACACAGACACAAAGTGAGCAAATGCTATTGGAAAAATGTCACTGATAGACTTGCTCCACACAGGGTTGTCACAAACCTTCAATTTGTAAAAACACAATATCCACAAAATGCAATAAAAAGAGGTGTGCCCAAATAGAGATGACCATGATTTAAAAAGTAGTCTCTGATGAGTGCCTGGGTGGCTTAGTCAGCTGAGTGTCTGACTTCAGCTCGGGTCATGGTCTCGCAGTTCATGTGTCCGAGCCCCACATCAGGCTCTATGTTAATAAACAGCTCGGAGCCTGGAGCCTGCTTGGATTCTGTGTCTCCCTCTCTTACCCACCCACCCTACTCATGCTCCATCTCTCTGTCTCTCAAAAGTAAATAAATGTTACAAAAAAATTTTTTTAAGTAGTGTCTGAAATTCTGCCAGTTACTGAATGAGAACCTATCACACCTATACACAGAGTTCAACTGTTTTAAAGAAAGGCTTTCCTTCTAGGAAAATTCTATTTTTTAGCAACTGACAAATACACATACTTTAACAGCATCTTGCATGCTTTAAAAAACAATAGTGTAAGGGGCACCTGGGTGGCTCAGTCTGTTAAGCATCCGACTTCAACTCAGGTCACGATCTCTTGGTTTCTGGGTTCAAGCCCTGCATTGGGCTCTCTGCCATCAGCACAGAGGTCACTTCAGATCCTCTGTTCCCCTCTCTCTCTGCCCCTCCCCTGCTTGCTCACTCTCTCTCTCTCTCTCTCAAAAATAAAACAAACATTAAAAAAAAATACTAATATTCAGGTGGTAGAATTACCTTCTGCTAACTCTACCATAAGCATGGATTGTTTTCACTAATAAAATATTGCTTTAATTGTCCTATTAAATATTATATTTCTAGAAAATATGTGAAATTCAATACATTTGATAGTGGGTATCTCTGGAAATAGATGTATGCCTTTCAGTTTCTACTTTTCTTGTTATCACTGTTTTATGAATGAAGTTAAGACTTCAATTTTTACAGACTAACCCACTCTGATTGTTCTGGCATATCTTGACAAAACCAGACAGTTAAAAGCATTCCATACTGGGGATGGGCTCTAGATTAATCATATATTTCATTTCTAAGGCAAGAAGCCTATAGGCACCCTCTCTGTCAGCAGAATTATGGGAACCTAGTCCACAGGCTGGGGTTCTCCCGGCCTTTCTGATTTATTCTGCGCTTCAGTGACTAGCAGGAAATTCCAACCCGGAAGCCAATCCATCTGATTAGTTCTCTGATCTCAACCCAAGTCCTAGTAAAAGACCCCTCTCCTTTGGGGTCTGAAATCTGAATCCGTCAACAACCGTGAGCATGAATCAAAAAATGGATGAAACATTTCCAGACTATTCACTCCGGTACTGCAGATGTGTGACACCATACCCCAAGCCCCTGATACTAACCTCTGGAAAGAGACAGTCACCAGATCGAGACCAGGTTTCTGACTTCCTCCCCCACCATTTCTCCCCATGAGGAAAATCCCATGATTCGGATATCCAAGTCAATGAAGGTTGTGAAGTACCAGGACATAATGTATGATTCTAGACTTTACCATGTTGCAAATTTAACCTTAAAACACTGAACCCAGGAGAAAAACTTAAGTTGTATTGATAGGGCAAAAAACAGTGATAATAATACTTCTCCTACTGCACTGTTTCTGCGTCCTTACTTAAAATTATGTTGTCTTTTAAAATGATCATTTTCAAGCAAGCAATGGAATCTCATAAATATGAAATAAGTTTCTGAAAACATTACTAACATATTTAGTAACGATTTAAAGAATTAAAAATTTTGATAAATTAAAGTCAAACATATTAGGAAGTGTAACTTTTACTCTATCAACTCATTTGTTATGTAAAAAGATTTAAGAAAAATACAGTATATTTTCAATTGCTATTATCAAGCAGTTTATCTTGCAATGCTCACAACCCTCTCTGATCTAAGGTTTTATTTTCTTCACACGGAAAATAAACTGGCTCAATTCCACTATGGCACAGAGTAAAAAATTATTTTCCTCTTTTCAAGTTGCATTAAGATATCACTTTCTCTACACTGCCTTGCAAATTCTCTGACATCCAGATCCTTAAGAGTTGTTAATTCATTTTAAACTGTCCTTTTTCCTCATCTAACACTTTGTCTCACATTAGAGAGGTGTTTCTTCACTTCGGGTGTAATTGGTGAGAGGTCTGAAAGCTTTTAGAGCCTTATTTCCTCCCTGTACTCGGTCTATCATTCAGTTAATTGCCACCAAATAGATGGTGCCATCTTTGGAAACAGAGCAGACAAAAGGGAGCTTACCTTTAGTAGAGTATAATTTTACAGAAAACTATAAAAACATAACAATTAAACAATTACTGGCATCTCTGAGCCTTTAAATAGAAGCATAACATAAAGCAATCTTGAAAATTACAAAGCCCTTACATACAGGTTTTCAGAGCTCTGTGGCCTCCTATATTCTCCATTCAGAAGATTTAGGACCAACATTTCCTGCCTGTATAACAAGCCATGTTGTGAAAACGAGCTTCATCACTCCAACAAGTATCTAATTCATGTTCCTAAATATTTCACTTTCAAAGAAATATGCAGTGATTTCCCCTCATTGAATTCGCCATTAATCTTATAATACTGAGCAAATACTCTAGGAAATATGAAGTAATGACACAAACATCCTCCAGAACAATTTTTTAAAAGGAAACAAGGAACTATGATCGATCATTAATCAAAAGGTTAAAATTATATTCTCTTATTGGATATTATCTTTACCTTTCATTACAACAATTTAAATCTCTACAAACATGAACAGAACTGCAGACATTAAACTGGAGAAGAGTCACTACACTGATATTTCCAAAGACATAATTTTTATGTATTTGTCTTTGACTGAAAAGGTTGTCAAGAATCGTGGGATATGTGTGAAATACAGAATTTTACATAAAGGTAGGATTTGCCCACAAATGTGAATCTGTAGCTAGAGCTCTGAGTTGATGTGTGATAACCAAGGGACTGCCAAAGAGTAATGTCCAAATAGTGTTGTATGTCTTCAGTACAGGATAGCGATTAAGAGCACGGGGTCATGATTTAATCGCAGCCCTACCGTCTACTAGCCACATAATCTTGGGCAGCTTTCTTAACCTCCTAGTGCTCAGTTTTATCATCTATAAAACGGGAATATTCACAGAGCAGTCCTCAAAGAATCATGTTAAAGAATAAACTAAATATATATGAAGCATTTGTGACACAGCTTGAACACCGTGGCACATTATATGAAGTAGCTATGCATACGGGACAAACCGGTTAGAAAAGGGTTTCCAAGTGAACAGTCACCAAGGTCTGTGGCAATCTACTCAGGGTTGAGGCCTCTGAAGTCCACACCACCTGTTTCCCATTTGTCCTCTCAAATGAGTGAAGCCAACTAGAACTATCAGCCCAAAAGTATAATGGATTGGATTTGCTGGAAAACAGCATAATTTTGTAATCTAGTTTGTATTAACCTGAAAAATGTTATCATGATGATATCAGCAATATTTGGGGAAAGGTTATTACCAAATGTGTAAATGTTTGATGAAAAGACTAAGAGTGTCAGCCAACATTTCAAAGGAAAGGCACAAGTTACTTTCTCATTATATAACAAATCCACATCCACTCTGTCATGTTGATTTATACCAGTTTCCTTATCTTATGTGTTTTTACTGATAATTAAAGGAACAATTGCACATTCCATTCATCGTATAAAATATATTATCTTTCTGTTAACTTCAGCATACCACAAAGTCAGAATGTCAAAAAGTAAAAATGATCCCTAACAAATCCAAACTCCTTAATAATTACTATGACCTTACTTTTATCAACAAAGCATGAAATGACCTTCCCTTGCTTTCACATCTAAGAAAGAGTTAGCTCAATTCCACCCTGCCAACAAAGGGGAAAAAAACTGACTTGCTCTTTGTTTTAATCTACTGGCTTGAGAAAAGCGAGAAAAGTGTGAGTGATCTTTTACCAATTCAATGCAGAGTCAATGATAACACATAACAAAATTGGGAGGGGTAGAGTGTATTTGTACTATAACATCTCAAAACCCTAACTTTGGAGCTCTTAGTTTATAAACAGGAGAAAATATAGTACTATATGTAACAGAATTACAGACAGCATATGAAGTATGTCTGACATCTTTCCAAAAAGAAGCAAGGATTAACTCTCAGTCAGCTTATAGTTTGGGGATATTATTTAAAGCAAAAATTTTACTTAAATAAAAGGGTAGCCACAGATTTCTAAGAGTAAATATAAAAGCTGCACGAACCATAACATTTTTCTAACCAAGTTCATTTTCTAA
The DNA here is from genome assembly GCF_018350175.1 of Felis catus. NCBI lineage: Eukaryota > Metazoa > Chordata > Mammalia > Carnivora > Felidae > Felis > Felis catus. The sequence goes on from NC_058371.1 coordinate 126,165,157, forward strand.
AAAACAGCCAGATTTTCATAGTCTTTTATGAGTATTTATATTACCAATATACCATTCTAGGAAAAACTGTATAAACTACAATTAGACTAGTTATGTATGGAACATGTTTTTTCAGCTAAACCACATAAACAAGAGAGACACAGAACAAGAAAGATGACTAGAAGCAAAATGTTTGCGTGGTCCAATAAGGTCAAAAATAAGATAACAGTATCTTCCATTCTAATGTTATCAGATTATGTAGGCAAACAAATTAATATATAAATTAAATTAACAAAGTGACTTGACCGCCAGAATTAGTACCAGATTCCCATAATCCCAAAGCAAAATAAAACCCATTTCATACATAAAGTTACCATAGAATTGTATTAGAATACAACTATGTTTAAGTCAAAATCATGAGACCTTGATTTACATTCACAAAATAGTACATTTTAATCGTTTGAAAACAAAATCATATGAGATGATGATGCCATATACGAAATTAGCTGATTTACTTTCTACTAACCCTGTGTTCTAAAGTTACCGCAAGTTTCAGAACATTCAAATCACATAAGAAACTCATTAATAAATGGCACAATCAACATAAATCACATGACTCCAGGAAGAACATCAAATTGAAACGCTGACATACAGTAGGCAGTCTTGCCTGAAATGTCTACGTGAGACCAGTTCACCTAGAAACATATTTTTAGTACACAGTAAACTTTGTAAGTAACTGGTAACTGATGAACGGATAAACAGGTTTCATCCTGGCCTTAGATGACTTACTTAATTTCCTCTGCACTTCAAGCCCCTCACTTGTAAAAAGTCAGAGTGTTTCAAAAATGCCTAATACTCAATGATGAATGTTAGCCTCAGTGTGATTAATGAAGCAGATTAGATAATTCTCAAAGTCTAATTTACATTTAAAATGTATTTGTTGTACAAACAAATACTGAGTGCCTACTATATGCCAGGAATGTTGATTTGGAGTGGATTACCCAATCTTACAACTTCCAAAAAGCAAATTATTATTTCCTTTCATTTTTATCTTCCCACAATAATCCCTTTTTCTAAAAAGCACACTGTCCCTTGTGTCTGTCAAAGAATACAAGTGGTATATTTAATTTTTCAAAGCCTTAAAATCAAGCACAAATATCCAAATCATAAGATGCTTTTTTTTTTTTTTTTTTGCTCTCTCCCCCTAAAAAGAGAATCCAGGAAAAAATCATTTTTGACTGTGAAAAACTAGTTACCTTCCCTGAAATTGAAAGGAAGAGAACACGACTTAGATTAAAGTGCCCAGTGTCTTTCAGACATTTTCCTTTTTTTTTTTTAATGTTTATTTATTTATTTTTGAGAGGGTGGGAGGGGCAGAGAGAGAAAGAGAGATTGAGAATCTCAAGCAGGCTCCACCCTGCCAGCACAGAGCCAGATGCAGGGGTCGAACCCACAAACCTTGAGATCATGACCTGAGCAGAAATCAAGAGGGGGACAATTAACCAACTGAGCCACCCAGGTACCCCCAGCCATTTTCATATAAACCTAAACCTCATCAAAGCATGGAGGCTAAACACTAACAGTAAATCAAAAGAATAGCAGTTCTGATCAAACAAAACTGTTAGGCTGAAGACTGCATGCTTGATTCCAGGAACTTTTCAGTTTTAGTAATGTGATGGAGTGACAGCTCCCACCATCAACACTGAGTCTTCAGAGAAACTCCATGCCTTAGTCCCAAATGGTAATCTGCCCTGACTCTCTAGGAACAGAATGCTCATGACCCAGTGACGGACACAAGAACAAAAACCAAGTCTCCAGATGGAAATGTCTGTCACTATATTATAAGAATATATCTAATAGCAACCAATGTCAATTTCAGGAATTTTAAACCACTATACAACACCAATGATCTAGAATTGACAAACAATGACAAGGAGCACTACAGGTATGCAATTTGAAGAAAGTGAACGTCAACCATTCATTCATTAAATTACCTATTTACGTTGAAATGATTTAAAACATGAAATATTCCCCTTGCTTAGAGAACTGAATTCATGGACAGCCAAAACAAAATATTCATATTTCCTTCCATTCAGCAGGGTTTTCAGAAATGTTGAAAAACACATCTTTTACTGAGTAAGGCCTTAAAAATATGCTATGTTCTTACATTTTAGAATCTAGATCACTAATTTTTTTAAAAAATTCATCAAAGAAAAGCTTGTGTGAAATTGGTTAAACATCTTAATTCATACCATATCTGAATAGGTCTTATCCTCTTTAAGAAATCTTTATTTATATTCTTAGAGAAAAATCTCTAAGAATTTTTATTTTGTATTTTTATTATGACAAGTTTTCTGACTTGCTTGAATTAGTTTTCTTCACTTGCTTATTTGGTAGTGAAAATTCATTTTCACTATTCAGCTATATTCCTTTAATTCCAACACAGACAGAATATAGATTTTGTAGGATTCAACTATCCCAGAATATCAGCCAGCTGAGCCTCTTGATAGTAAGTACAGTTGGTCTTTGAACAACACAAGTTTGAACTGTGCAGGTCCACGTACATGTGGATTTTTTTTTTCTTTTCAACGTTTTTTTTATTTTATTTTTTGGGACAGAGAGAGACAGAGCATGAACGGGGGAGGGGCAGAGAGAGAGGGAGACACAGAATCGGAAACAGGCTCCAGGGTCCGAGCCATCAGCCCAGAGCCTGACGCGGGGCTCGAACTCAGGGACCGTGAGATCGTGACCTGGCTGAAGTTGGACGCTTAACCGACTGCGCCATCCAGGCGCCCCGGATTTTTTTTAATAAACACAATACAATACTACAAATGTACACAGACAGACATATCAACTAATGGAACAGAATGAAGAGCTCAGCAGGTCATGATCTCATCGTAAGATTGAGCCCAGCATCAGGCTCTGTGCAGAGCAGAGCACTAAGCCTGCTTGGGATTCTCTTTCTCTCTTCCTCTGTCTGCCCCACCCCACTCATGCTCACACTCGCTTGCTCTCTCTCACAAAATAAGTAAAATTAAAAAAAAAAAAGAATAAAGAGCTCAGAAATAAACCTTCACATATGTAGTCAAACGATCTTCAACAAAGGATCCAACACTACTCAGTAAGGAAAAGACAGTCTCTTCAAATGGTGCTGAGGAAACTGGGTATGTGCACGTGAAAGAATGAAGTGGGACCTTTACTTTACACAAAAATTAACTCAAAATGGATTAAAGGCCTAAATGTAAGAAAAACAAGAAATCCTGGAAAAAAATATAGGGGCAAAGCTTCATGATACTAGATTTGGCAATGAATTTTTTGATAGGATACCAAAAGCACAGGCAACAAAAGCATAGACAAATCGAACCATACCAAAATTATAAATCTTTTGCACAAGATATAACACAATCAACATTGTGGAAAGACACTGAAATGGGAGGAAATATTTGCAAATTATTTATCTGACAAGGGTTTAATATTCAGAATATTAAAAAAATTCCTACATGTCAGCAATAAAAAATAAAAAAACAATTAAAAGATGGGCAGAAGACTTGAATAGCCATTTCCCCAAAGACAGTAAGACTTGGCCAACAAGCACATGAAAAGATGTTCAACATCACTAATCATTAGGGAAATGCAAGTTGAAACCACATTGATAGATCACCTCACACTCATTGGGATGGTTGCTATTAAAACAAAGCAGGGGTGGGGGAAAGAGAGGTGTCCCAAGATGGAGGCATAGGAAGATCCTGAATTTACCTCCTCCTACAGATACACTGAATCTATATCTATATATGGAAAAATTCCCTCTGAAAAACACCTGAAAACTAGCTACAGCTCCTTCACAACAAACAATAAAAGGGCTACACTGAGAAAGGTAGGAGACGCAGAGATGCAGTCTCACCAAAACCCCAACACCAGCAGAGCAACCCACAATTGAGAAGGATCTCACATATCCAGAGCTTCTCCCTATGGAGCGAGGGGTTTGTGCTCCACATCAGGAACCCCAACCCTTGGGACCTTCACTGGGGACATCAGCCCTCAAAATGACTCTCTCTGAAAACCAACAAGGCTTATGCCCAGAAGGCTGTAGCGAACTAAGATCCTGCTCTTAAAGAGCTCACACACAGACTCACTTGCCGTAGGGCCCAGGATAAAGGCAGCAGTTTGAAAATCACCTGGACCGTATGTGAAGGAAATTCATTTGCTAATCTTAAAGCATATGCCAGAAGCACTGGTGGGTGCCATTTTTGCTCTCTCCATCTACCTTGTTAGTGCTGGGGGCACACACAGTCCCTGCACCCTTCCATTGCCCTGTTAAAGCCAGCAGGCACATTCTAATCTAGTGTTCTTCCTCTGCCTTGCTAAAGCCAGCAGGGCACACATAGCCCATACGAGGGACACTCTGATCACCTGGCTCTAGTGGCCAGGAGGGCTGGATTCCCTGGGACTGTAACAATCATAGAGACAGTTCTTTGCAGGCTTCCACCCCCAGGGTAGTGCACAGATGGCAGACTGACACACATCCCCAGTGTATCTGTGAAAAAGGACTACTTACTCGTCCTGGAATTTCAGCCTAAGGAGCAGGCCTCAGTTTTGCTAGACATCTAGAGACTATGAAGATGCTCTCAGGAAAAGTAGGCCAGGAGACACTGTCTGTGTTTTCCCTTGGTTTCACTATATGTCATCAGTATCTCCCAGAAAGGAGCTTACACACTCATCCGATGCCCTGATTTTTCCAACTGTTGCTCAGCAGACATCTCCACATCACCTGGTCTGGAAGATAGTACGGTTCGCAACTGTGGCCCCACAGGACTTTATGTATTTGAACACTTTAAAAGCTGCTAGCTGAGGGGGTCTGGCTTCTAATCAGTTTAAAAGTGACTGAGATCCTGAACTTTGGAAAAGTGACAGGTCACTCAACAACTGGGACTTATCAAGAATAAATCTGGCTGCTGTGACAATCACCAAGTCAGGGCAAAGTTGAATGACAATGTTAATCTACACAAGGCAACCCCTTCAACACTGGGGGAGGTAGCTATTTCACTGAATACATAGAAGCAAACACAGAGCGTCAAGCAAAATGAGGCAACAGAGAAATATGTTCCAAACAAAAGAACAAGATAAAAACCTCAGAAGAAAATCTTAACAAAACAGACATAAGCAATTTACCTGATAAAAAGTTCAAAACAATGATCATAAAAATGCTCACCAAACTGGAGAGAAGAATAGATTAACACAGTGAGAACTTAAAGAGATAGAAAATATAAGAAAGTACCAGACAAAAATCATAGACTGAAGAATACAATAACTGAAATGAAAAATAAACTAGAGGGGTTCAACAACAGACCAGATGAAGCACAGAAAAGGATCAGAGACCTAGAAGACAGGGCAGTAGAACTCACCCAAACAGGGCAACAAAAGGAAAGGTAATTTCAAAAGTGAAACTATCCTAAGGGACCTATGAGACATTAAGCAGAATAACATTCACATTACAGGGGTCCAAGAAGGAGAATGGAGAAAGAACAGAAAACTTATTTGAATAAATAATGGCTGAAAACTTCCCTATCCTGAGGATGGAAACAGACACCCAGATCCAAGAATCTCACAAAGTTCCAAAAGAGATGAATCCAAACAGATCCACACCAACGTACATTATAATTAAAATATCAAAAGTTAAAGAGAGAATCCTAAAAGCAGCTAGAGAAAAACAACTTGTTATAGATAAGGGAACCCCCGTAAAACCATCAACAGATTTTTAAGCAGAAACTTTACAGTCCAGAAGGAAGTGGCATGATATATTCAAAGTACTAAAAGGAAAAAACTTCCAAACAATAATACTCTACCTGACAAGGTTATCATTCAGGTTTAAAGGACAGATAAAAGAGTTTTCTAGATAAGCAAAAGATAAAAGAGTTTATCACCACTAAACTGGCCTTATAAGAGATGTTAAAGGGACGTCTTTAAGATAGGAAAAAGGCATTAATTAGTAACCACAAAACATGAAAGTATAAGCCTCACTAGCAAAAGTAGTAGATTAATCACTTATAAAGCCAGCATGAAAGTTAAAAGATGAAAAGTGGTAAAAATACCTATACGAAGTTAAGGGTTACACAAAATCAAAAACTGTAAAATGTGACACAAAAACATAGAATGTGGTGGAAGGAGGAGTAAAAATGCAGAGTTTTAGAATGAATTCAAACTTAAGTTGCTATCAACTTAAAATAGGCTACTATATAAATAGCTGTTATATGTGAGCTGCATGGTAACCACTAAGCAAAAACTTATAGTAGATAGTACAAAAGATAATGAGAAAGGAATCTAAACATAACACTAAAGAGTCACCAAATCACAAGGAAAGAGAGCAAGGGAAAAAGAAAGGAACAGAGAAGAACCACAAAACAAGAAAACTATTCCCAAAATGGCAATAAGTGCATACCTATCAATAATCACATTAAAGGTAAATGAACTATAAGAGACTCACTTCAGAGATAAGGACACATACAGACTGAAAGCAAAGTAATAGAAAAAAAATTTAATGCAAATAGAAACCAGAAGAAAGCTGAGGTATCTTACTTATAACAGACAAAATAGGCTTTAAAATAAAGACTGTCGGAACACCTCGGTGGTTTAGTCAGTTAAGGTTCTGACTCTTAATGTCAGCTCAGGTCTTGATCTCACGGTCATGAGTTCAAGCCCCACATTGGGCTCCATGCTAGGCATGAAGTCTATTTAAAAAAAAAAAAAAGACTACAATGAAAGACAAAGAAGGGTATTAGTTAATGATGAAGTGCCCAACCCCACAAAAGGATATAATACTTATAAATACTTATGCACCCAACATAGCAGTACCTAAACATATATAGCAAATATTAACAGACCTAAAGAAAGAAATTGACAGCCATACAATAGTAAGGGAATTAATACCCACTTAAATCATTGAATAAATCACCCAGACAGAAAATCAATAAGGAAAAATTGGCCTTAAACAACACGACACCAGATAAACTTAGTATGTACAGCATGTTCCAACCAAAAGCAACAGAATAAACATTCTTCTCAAGTATATGTGGAATAATTTCCAAGACAGATCATATGTTAGGCCACAAAACAAGTCTCAATAAATTTAAGACTGAACTTATATCAAGCATCTTTTCCAACCACAATGTTGTGAAACTAGAAATCAATTACAATAGGAAAAATGAGTAGTCACAAATATGTGGAGGTTAAACAACATACTACTGAACAACAAATGAGTCAATAAAGAAATCAAAAGGAGAAATTAAAAAATACCTTGAGATGAATGAAAATGGAAATACAACATACCAAACTCTATGGAAAGCAGTAAAAATAGTTCTGAGAGGGAAGTTCATAGCAATACAAGCCTATATCAAGAAACAAACATCTCAAATAAACAATCTAACTTTCCACTAAAGAAACTATAAAAACAACAAATGAAATCAAACGTTAGTAAAAGATAGGAAATAACAAAGATCAGAGTGAAACTAAGTGGAATAGAGACTATCCAGGAGACTGAATCAGTAAATCAAAAACCTCCCAACCTCCCAACATACAGAAGTCCAGAACCAGACAATTCCCTGATGAAGTCTACTGAACATTCAAAGAAAATGTAATATCTATCCTTCTCAAACTCTTCCAAAAACAGAAGAGGAGGGAATGCTTCCAAACTCATGTTATAAGACTAGCATTACCCTACGACCCAAACCAGACAAGGACACCCCCCACCAAAACACACACACACACACACACACACACACAACAACAACAACAACAACAACAAAAACACAAGCCAATATACCTGATGAACACAGATGTAAAAAATTCCTAACAAAATATTAGCAAACCAAACTCCACAATACATTAAAGAAGATTCAACAATACACGATAATCCAGTGGGATTCATTCAGGGATACAAGGATGGTTCAACATCTGCAAATCTATTAATACATTAACTATACATACTACACTAAGTGATATACTACATTAACAAAATAAAGGATAAAAATCACATGATCATATCAACAAATGCAGAAAAAGCACTGACAAAACCGAACATCCATTTATGACAAAAACTCTCATCACAGTGGGTATAGAGGGTACATACCTCAACATAATAAAAGCCATCTAATAAGCCCACAGCTAACATCATATTCAACAAAAGTCTTTCCTCTAAGATCAGAAACGAGCCACGGATGCCCACTCTCACCACTACTGTTCAATATAGAATCAGAAGTCCTAGCCAAAACAATTAGACAAGAAAAATAAATAAAAGGCACCAAAATCAAAAAGAAGTAAATCTATCACTGTTTGTGAACAACATGGTTTCATATATAGAAAACCCTAAAGACTCCACCAAAAAGTAGAATGTAAATTGATATAGCCATTATGTCAAACAGCACAGGGGTTCCTGAAGAATTAAAAATAGAACTATTATATGACCCAGCAAATTCCACTCTTGAGTATATATACAAAGAAAACATGGGACGCCTGGGTGGCTCAGTTGGTTGAACCTCTGACTATGACTCAGGTCATGATCCATGGTTCATGAGTTCAAGCCCCGTGTTGGACTCTGTGCTGACAGCTCGAGGCTGAAGCCTGCTTCGGATTCTGTGTCTCCCTCTCTCTTGCCCCTCCCATGCTCACACACTGTCTCTCTCTCTTTCTCTAATCTCAAAAATAAATATTAAAAAAATTAAAAAAACAAAACAAAAAAACAAAAATACTACTTATAAAACATATATGTACCCCTTTGTTCCCTGCAGCATTATCTACAACAGCCAAGATATGGAAGCAACCTAAGTATTCATCTACAGATAAATGGACAAAGAAGATGCAATGTACATAACATAATATACATTATATATCATACACACCCATGTCTCTCACACACACACACACACACACACACACACACACACACACACACAGTGAAATACTATTCAGCCTTTAAAAATGAATGAAATCTTCCCATTTGCAGCAATATGTATGGACATTGAGGATATTATGCTAAGTGAAATAAGACAGAGCAAGTCAAAGACCATATGATTTAACCTATATGTAGAATTTTTAAAAAAAAAACAAACGAAACACGGGCGCCTGAGTGGCTCAGTCAGTTAAGCATTTGATTTCAGCTCAGGTCATGATCTCATGGTTCATGAGTTGGAGCCCCATGTCTGGCTCTCTGCTCTCAATGTAGAGCCCGCTTCAAATCCTCTGTCTCCCTCTCTCTCTGCCTCTCCCCCACTCATGCTCCCTTTCTCAAAAATAAAAAATAAACATTAAAAAAAAAACCTTATAGATAGAGGTGATAGAATGGTGGTTGCCAGCAGGAAGGGCGAATGGGGGAGATGGATGAAATGGATGAAGAGGCGAAAAGGTACAAACTTCCAGGTATAAAATAAGTAAGTCATGGGGACATAATATACAGCATGGTGACTCTAGTCAATAATGTCATAGTGTATTTCTGAAAGTTGCCAAAAGAGTAAATCTTAAAGGTTCTCATCACTAGGGGAAAAAAACAAAAAAAACTTGTGTAACTTTGTATGGTGATGGATAGTAACTAGGCTTCTTGTCATCATTTCATAGCATATACAAATATCAAATCATCATACTGTACACCTGAAACTAATATAATGTAATATGTCAATTATACTTCAATTAAAAAAAAAAACAAAAACTAAATGTTAGAGAGGATGTGGAGAAATTTGAACACCTGATACAAAATAGTCCAGCCACTATAGAAAACAATATGGCAGGTCCCCCAAAAATTTAATATTGAGTTACCAGGGGTGCCTGGGTGGTTCAGTCAGTTAAATGTCCAAGTCTTTTTTTCTTTTTTAATGTTTATTTATTTTTGAGAGAGACAGAGACAGAGTGCCAGCTGGGGAGGGGCAGAGAGAGAGGGAGACACAGAATCTGAAGCAGGCTCCAGGCTCTGAGATGTCAGCACAGGGCCTGACACAGGACTCGAACTCATGAACTGTGAGATCATGACCTGAGCTGGCTGGCCACTTAACTGACTGAACCACACAGGTGCCCCAATTAAGCATCCAACCTCTTGATTTTGCCTTAGGTTATGATCTCATGACTCACGAGATCAAGTCCCGCCATCAGGCTCTAAGCTGACAGTTGTAGAGCCTACTTGGGATTCTCTCTCCCCCTCCTCTCTGCCTCAAAATAAATAAATAAAACATTAAAAATTAAAATAGAACAGAACTGCCATATGAGCAGCAATCTTACTTCTGGATGTATATCCAAAAGAACTGAAAGCAGGATCTCAAAGAATTATCTGCAAATGCATGTTCACAATAGCAGCATTTTCCACAATAGCCATGTAAGTGAAAGCAACCCAAATGCCCACAGAAAAATGAAGGGATAAATGAAATTTGGTATATACCGACAATGGAATATTTTCAGCCTTAAAAAAGAAGGAAATGCTGTCACGTGCTACAACATGGGTGAACCTCAAAGATATTATACAAAGTGACATAAGCCAGTCACAAAAAGACAAATCCTGTATGGTTCCACTTAGATGAGTTATTTAAAGTAGTCAAACGCATAAAATCGAACGGTGGTTGTTAGCGCGCGGCAGGGCAGAGATGGGTGCTGTTTAGTAAGTACAGTGTCAGTTGTGCAACATGACAAAGTTGTGACGATCTGCTGCAAAACAACGTAAATATACTTAACACTACTGAACGGTACACTTAAAAATGGTTACAATGGTAAATTTTATGTTGTGTTTTCTATTACAATTTTTAAGGCAATAAGGCATAGACAATAAGTGACAATACATGAGGTTATGAAGTCAGAATTAATAGTCATGAAGTACAGATAAGATTCAGAAAAGCAAAAGAGAAGAAAGGTCAGGTAGAAGATCCAACCTATTCAAAGGTATTTGGAGAATAGAAAATACTCAGGTGAAAAGGCAAAAAAGGGTAGAGTGGCCCAGATGAAACTAGAAAAGTAGATTGAGGATCATTTGGTAAGGTGGTCAGAACTCAAGGACAAGTCTCTGGTAACAGAATAAAGCTCTGGCTGGACTGACCAGAGGTGACAGGATGTCATCAGGAACAACTGTTACAAGACTGCTCAATGCTAAGCACAGAAGTCTGGCTTAAGGCAAATAAAATGCAGATAGAGTATTTCTAGACACAGTCTAGGCACACGTGAGGTGGGTCAAAGGGAGCCCATGGGCGACCTAATCAGTTGAGGTTCCCATAAATGAAGACATATCCTAGAAAACCTTTGACCTAGAAAACCTAGAAAATGAAGATATAACCTAGAAAAGCCAGTATGGACTTACATTACCTTTGAATTGTACCAAGGTAAAATTTTTTCACTCCAAATGTTTTAGGAAGAGAAATTAGAAATTATCTCTTGGGGCTCCTGGGTGGTTCAGTCAGTTGAGTGTCTGACTTTGGCCCAGGTCACGATCTCCCAGTTTGTGAGTTCGAGCCCCGTGTCAGGCTCTGTGCTGACCGCTCAGATCCTGGAGCCTGCTTCTGATTCTGTGTCTCCCTCTCTCTTTGCCCCTGTCCTGCTTATTCTCTGTCTCTCTCTCTCAAAAATAAAAATAAACATTAAAAAAAATTTTTAAAGAAAATTATCTCTTACATCCTTCCTCCAAAGTTCAGTTTTTTGCTCACAGAAAGCATATATAAGTAATTATCTAGGCAACCAATAATCATCATTTATTGCTGAATATTTACATGAGGCTATGCAAAACACTTAACTGTTAATAAAAGATAAATCTTAAATATGATAAGAAAGCAGATTCACAAATTCATACTAATTATGAAAGACAAAGGAGAAATTTCTGTATTTCCCATCTGAAAAGTAAGGTTAATACTGTGACATACTTCAACTTTAATCAAAAAATAGAATTACAAAACTTATATTTCAAACAAACACTTGTAACCATTACTACATGTGTGATATTGATAGAGACTTTTCATACTATACTGATGTTAGCTGTAAAGAATAATTTTGAAAAAACTCTTGATACTTTTAGAAGATATTTCAACTAGCTTAGACCTGAAGGCTTTGTCTACAAATATTTACATTCAGTTTTACTTAAATTATCAGTTTTGAATTCCCAAACCATAACCTACAGCTTTGCCTTCAAAGCTACTAGAGGTTAAAAGATTTTTTTAAACGCCCTTGTGAGGTCACAGAGGCTGCCAAGAGGCCAGTAAGAGAAAGCAGACCTCACTGCCTGAATGTCAATTATCCAGCCCCTGGGCACTCGCTCACAGAGTGCCACAGCTTAAAATCATTATAAAGATAGCATTAAGACAATTAAACAAATTACTTGGAATCAAGAGTACTTAAAATCTATCCCTAACGTGAATAAAAGGTACCAGAGGACAACCTCAGAAATTGAGGGAAATTACAGAAAAGTGTTACAACATGAGTAAGTACTCATTGGTTTTCTCCTTGCAATTTAAAGTTTTTCAAGCATTCCAGAATCAAACCTTTGGGTATTTCAGTAATGCACACAAACTAGAGAAGGTCTTAAAGTATTTCAGTAATTCACAACACTCAAAATAGCTTGTGTATACAGTAAACCAAGTTGTTTGAAAAGTTTTTGACTATTCAGTGTCCTTCCTAAAGCAATCAATCTTTTTTTATATGTGTTTACCTTGTACTATTTTTTTAAAACAGTGGAGTGTTAAAGATCCTGTTCTCCAGCATGCAATTGTAAGTGAGTAATATAATAAATTATTAAATCCTGAAGTCCAGAAAATCCTAAAAAGAAGACTCTGAGGTAAAACTTTTTTTTTTTTCAGAAAAAAACAAATCCACAGAGCACAAAGGGAAAAACATAGATTCTCTTCCCTTTTTAGAAGTGCGTGTGTGTGTGTGTGCACATATATATTTGTATATGTTTACATATATGAATAATACATATACATCATAAATCAACAAGCAGAACACTGACAAATATTAATAATCTTGAAGGTGAAAATATTTACATATAAAATTATGAAGTCAATGCCAATCCTTGAAATAGCAGAAAAGACCAACAGTTCCAAGTTCCAAATATATATATATATATATATATATATATATATATATATATTCTGATTCTGTGTCTCCCTCTCTCTCTGCCCCTGTCCTGCTTATTCTCTGTCTCTCTCTCTCTCTCAAAAATAAAAATAAACATTAAAAAAAATTTTTTAATTTTTAAATATATATATATATATATACATATATATATATATATGTATATATAAACATATATTTTTTTCCCTATCAGGAATAACAGCTTTACAAAGACATACACATTAATTTATTTAATCTTCACAATAAGCACATGGTCCTTTACATGGAACACAGTGCAGGCCAGTGAAGAGCCAAGTCTTGTAGTCAAAAGAGTCCCCGGGTATGAATGCCAGCTCTGCATTTACTGACCTTATGATCTTGGGCAAGCTGCTTACTTCTCCAAGCCTTGGTTTCCTCATTTGTAAAATGGGGATAATAATACCTAGCTCATATGTACTGTAATAAATAGATAACAGAATACCTCTGTCACACACACACACAGATCACTAGTTACAGATAAGTGTCTGAAACTCCTTGTAAACTAGAGTCTCCTTGAGGACTGTGGCTATCCATCCCCTCATCTAAGGCTATTTCCACTGTCCCTAACTGCTCTTCAAGAGCCTACCACAGGACACCTTCCAGCGCTGACATGGGAAATCCCAAACTGAGTCATGTTACCCTTCTTTGCATCATCTCAGTTTTAGAGAAAAAAGTTCCCAGAGTAAGGTCAGAATCCAATGCAAGACTTTTAAGTATGGTGGAACAATTATCAACTTGCTGTGCTAACAGAGGATAATGTTTGCCGGAAGAATATCAAATGCAAAGGTAACACAAAAGTCTCATTGTAACAGAAACTTAAATTTACTCTCACATACTCAAGAAAAGTTTAATTAAATGATAAAACATTAAATCATTTCTTTCCCTTCCCTAACAAGACAAGCCAAGGCACTGAGAAGACAAAAAAATACTAAGGATGCTATTAATCCAAAACATGCACAAGCTTAAAGCTAACGGTTCCTATTATAACAGTAATTCCATAATCATCACGCAGCAAATAGCATAACCAAGTAAAGATGTTCTCTATCACAAAATGGTAACACTGTAGTTTTTTGTTTGGTTGAAACATTTCAAAACATCTTGGCTGGAAACAGAGAGAAAAGGAAGTCGATACACTGAGAGCAACATCAGCAAGACACTACACAGACACAGTGATTAAGAACTAGTGTTTGACTATGATGGCCCTTGAAAGCCAAAAACCTATTCCTCAAGACAGCATTCCAAGTTTAGTGGAAGAAAATTACAAAAACAAGCCCAAATACGGCACTAAGTTCATGCTGCAGGAATCCACATAACATGAATTTTTATCCAAAGGTTTAAAAGAAAAATTTAGTTAAGACTGGTCATAGTTTATAAAAATAGAATTTTAAAAGGCTATTAAGGACAATAAGATAAATTTCTTTTCCTTAAAATCTAAATTTCTCTGTAGCTTCTATAAGTAACGTAACTTTTGAAACACACGATGCATGTTTTCAACCCTATGACCCACAAGGCTTGCTAAATATCACTTGAAAGTACTACTACTAATTTATTCAATCTGAAAGATATTCTGCTTTACACAAATACTGATCAGAACTCAAAGAGAAAGAGGTGCTACTATTCTTTACAATCACTCATTCGGCTTTGCACCTTTAGAAAAAATAAAGGCTGACAATATATAAAACATGTACCATTCTATAAAAACTAAACTTTTTTTTTTTAAGTTATTTAGAGAATCAGAGAGAGTGAAAGCAGGGGAGGGGCAGAGAGAGAGGGAGAGAGAGAATCCCAAGCAGGCAATCAGGCTCTGCACTGTCAGCACACAGAGTCCGACCCAGGGCTCAAACCCATGAAGTGTGAGATCATGACCTGAGCCAAAATCAAGAGTCAAATGCTCAACTCACTGAGCCACCCAGGCACCCCTAAAAACTAAACTTTTAAAAGAAATGCTTACATGAGGCCAAGGAAAATAACAACTTAAAATGTTACTTGTTAGGAAAAGGTTTTGTACTTAGAAAAACAGTCACAATTTATTTTATAATGAGTAAAAGTGAGTATTTCAAAATCAAACGGGCCTTTTGAACCCACACAATATATGTGGAACACGCTTCTAATTTCAGTCAAATCTAAAAGAGGAAGAAAAATAGATACTACCTGGTTGAAGTATAGCCCAGATGCAAAGCTGAACACTGAAGATACATGCTATCTGAACAGCACAGATTTAGACAAAGTAGTTCAGATTAAAGAGCTGGCCATATATACTTAAAAGTCTACATCTGATCACTTAAGAAAGGCCTCAAAGAAAAAAGGAAAGGGTACTTCAACATGTGATCTGGAAGAAATTTTAGCATCACAGGAAAAGTTTGACTTTCTTCTGGTGCTTAGTTATATAAAGGAAAAAGGTTTGAAGAAAAAAAAGTGTAAAATTGTTTTCATACAATATATGAATAATGAATCCAGACTTTAAAAGAAAAGCTGTGGAGGTTTTATCTTTTACATTATGGAAAAAATAAAATTAAATTCACAAATTATCATTCCCAGTTTCTAAGATAGTAAGAAATTAACTTAGACAAATTACAGCTTTTTTAATTAAAAGAGGTTCTAGAGAAATTTAAGATACAGTCTCTGATTTTTAGCATACTCCTCAGAGTGCTCTAACATTTAACTTTTAAATAATCACTCCATGGCAAATCATACCACTATGTAAACAAGCAGAACAAGAAATTAAAAGTTACAGAAGAAATTCAAGTCCAGCATTCAATCCATCATGTCTAGTCTGCCAAATCAGGAATCCCTAAAATGAAATGTTTGTCTGAATAAATTATAAAGTCACTAGTTGAACATAAATACCTTCTTATCCAATACTTTTGGTTAATAATAAGTCAAATGTATTCTCATAAACTCAAACATTGATTCTCATGCTCCAAGAATATTTTTACCCTGCTTATTACTATCATGGCATTAAGCATTGTGGGTTTTGTTGTTGTTGTTTGTTTTGTGGGTTTTTGTGGGTTTTTTTCGGTTGTGTTGTTGGGTTCTTTGTTTTTGTTTTTGTTTCTGTTTTTGTTTTTGTTTTTGGTCTACCCTCTGCCTAGAATGGTCTTTCTCTCAAGTACAACTGTTAAAGTCACGCTTATCCTTCAACACTGAAAACAAAGAATACTTCTTGGTCCCTTCCAAGGAAACGTGCTCCTGTTAGATCATGATCCTGTTAAATTATGATCTCAATATGCAACTAGAACTAGTCGTCAAAACTACAATAATTATACCTAAACCATAAACATGTATTGAGCAATGTGTCAATCACTTTCTGAAAGTTATGAAAAATTTTGTGTTCCAAAGGGTTCATAAACAAGTATTTTCAATTTTCCCCAAAACAAAACAAAACAAAAATAACAAAATATAGATAGCCAAAGCCCGAGAGGCAGGCAAAGGCTACACTAAGGCTATTCTTGGTGAAAACTGAGATGATATTTAAGCAAGACATAAAATGTAGGAATAAAGAGAAGACTCAAGATTAAGATACTACAGGCAGCAAGAATTAGAGATTTGTTCCCAGATTCCTGGTTTCAGTGTTTGTATATCTGGTAATGTCCTGTGTAGGGATGTCACTTATATGTAATAAAGAACAACAACAACAAAAAAAAAGACTAAATTTTACGGAACTGATCATGAGTTCAAAATGGGCATAGTGAGTTTGGGAGGTATTATGAAATAAACAAAAAGACTGAAGCCTTTAATGAGGGTCAAGACTTAAGGTGGGAGACCTGTTCTGTGTTTTGAGGAGTGCTTGTGAATGGGGCATCAGTCCAAAGAGTAAATCATGCTGGAGTAAGAGATAAAGCAGTTTCTCTGAACCTCAGTGAACACATTTACAAGGCATGTGGAAGAGCCAGGAAAAGAACCTAGCAAAGGGGAAGCCATATAAATAAATGAGGAGAGGATAATATTAATAAAAAGTGTCATTTTCATTGGATACAGGGAATATGCCAGCACCTGAAACAAGTGTTTGGGGAATCTGGCAAATCAGTAGTCATTAGTGATTTGGTGAAAGCAATTCCAGCTTCAGACAGTGAAATAAACAATGAATGGGTGGTCAGGAACACACACAAGTTCTTTCCAGAAGGAGAGTTAGAGCAGCAGTTAGAAGCTGACAATGGGTCAAAGAAGGGTTTTGCTAAGGGAAAATAGTTTATTAAAAAAAAAAAAAAAAAGGAGTTAGCAGAGAAAGAGGGAAAGGGAGAGTGAAAGTAGAAAATCACTGAATATTATTTCAATTTGGAGAGGAGGCTTACACTCAGAAAGAAGGGAAGGCAATATGAGTATATGGGAATATAGGCGGATGTTAATATGAAGCAGAAAGCTGGTGGCCCATGACCTGTATTCATGCAGTTGAAGAAAAGAAATGGTCAGCCTTTGAAACGCTACAAGGATATTCAGATGTAGAGAGCTTGAGTTGATAGAGAGTGACGTAATCCTTATTAGAAATGGGAGAGGGAGCAGACGAGGGGAAAACACAAGCTCTGTAAATGAATGAAGATGAGGCTTCGAAGACAGATACTGGATGTCATCTTGAAGACAATGGGAACCATTGAAAGATTTTAAGAAACAGCATGAGCAGATTCATGTGTTGAACTATATGCTGCATGTTTGTACTAGCTTTAACGAATAAAAATCTACATTTTCCTGAATTGATAGAGAATATACCCATAAAACCTGATCATTCTTTAAAATTCCCCACTGTAGGGGGTGCCTGGGTTGCTCATTTGGTTAAGCGTCCGACTTCAGCTCAGGTCACCATCTCACAGTTGCGGGTTCAAGCCCCTTGATGGGCTCTGTGCTGACCTCAGAACCTGGAGCTTGCTTCAGAATCTGTGACTCCCCCTCTCTCTACCCCTCCCCCACTCACACTCTCTCAAAAATTAACATTAAAAAAAAATTTTAAAAATAAAACTCCACGTTGTATTCAAATGTAATGTTTGTAAATCATAAAACAAACCTCAAATACCACTAAACTATTTTCTCATGTATATTGTAAAAATACGTATTTAAATAGAAAAAAGTAGTAAGTTGATTTCTTACATGTTGACCTTATTTATAATTTTAAGCATGATTTAAGTAAACTGGCTAAAAAGGAATCAGGCAAGTTTGAGTTTTTGTTGACATTTATCCTCTTGCCCTAATATTTTCAAAACAAAAAGGCACCTTGAGCTTATACCTCTTTTGTCAAATGCAATAATAGAGAAGTCAAGTCCCTAATATACCTTGAAGAAATTCTAAGAAATTATCTGCATAAGTGCAATTTAAGTCCTTTAATAAGACTCTGACTTTTTTTTTTTTTAATTTTTTTTTCAACGTTTATTTATTTTTGGGACAGAGAGAGACAGAGCATGAACGGGGGAGGGGCAGAGAGAGGGGGAGACACAGAATCGGAAACAGGCTCCAGGCTCTGAGCCATCAGCCCAGAGCCTGACGCGGGGCTCGAACTCACGGAGTGCGAGATCGTGACCTGGCTGAAGTCGGATGCCCAACCGACTGCGCCACCCAGGCGCCCCAAGACTCTGACTCTTAATAAAGGATCCATTTCTAAAAAACACACAAAACAAAACTAAAATGGCTCAGAAACAGTAGCTAATAAGCACTTCCTTCCTATGGGATTCAGGTCACCTTAATATCCAAAATGATTTCCCAATCCTCCCTCTATCTCTATTCTTCCCCACACCTCAAATCCTTTAAAGGGTACCTTGCTGTTGACTTTTTTTAAATAATTGCAATCTTCCTTAATTCTGATTTTTATTCTGACATCCTCCCACCTGCCACCATTTATTCTCAACCTGCCATAAGGAGATGCAAAATGGGAGAAGGTCTTCTGAAAACTGGATTCCAGTAATTACAGTGGTAGGCACCTGAACCACAGACAATTGTTTCTTTGCAGTATTGCTACTGCAACACATATTCCTTGAATTTTGCCCATTAAAAATGTTGAAAACTAAAAACATAACCCGACCTACTATCTTTTTTTACTTTTCTTTGTTTTATAAATACCAATAGGATATTAACTAAAATCTATAATCTGTAAAGAAACAATTCAAATATACAATTCATCATGTATATTTGAATCTACCTTCCATTACCTTTAACCTCATTACCATGTACTGAAATCTCATTCTGCCTGACAACCACCCATTACTGTGTAGTCGTGTAATTAAATACAACTTCTAATGGGCAAGTATGAAATACATACCAATATTAGAAGATGCCGTATGATTATTTAGAAATGGTTTCATGAATGTAATATGGAGCAACTCTGAAATGTGTAGATGAATCAAAAAGATATCTGCCCCTTTTATTTGTATAATTAACAATATTTCTGAAATAAGTTGGAGTCTGGTTCTCATCACAAATGATCCGAGTAAATAAAACACAGCCACATTGTCTCCTAGAACTTGAGAAAAATTATATCATAAAATGTTTATCTGCAAGAAAAGTCCATGTTAAAATATATTATGTCAAAATGAAACATTAAAGGAGAATACACAACCTAAACTAGAAACCAAATAGCAACTGCAAAGTAAATTCTGAGTACTACTATTTTCTTCACCTTTCACTGTGAATAGCCTGAACATCCTAGAATGTTTGTGGAAAAGAAAATCCTAATACTGTTATTCACCATTCCATGTTGCCAAGAACAGGGTCCTTCACTGTCCCGCTTCACTTCTTGTGGTCACCACCACAAAATAATATCCTCCAGAGCCTGAGAGAGTCGGTCAACTATCTAGAAGCACCATTTCTACACTAAAATGTTGCATTAAAAAAATGTGTCTGGGGGCGCCTGGGTGGCGCAGTCAGTTAAGCATCCGACTTCAGCCAGGTCACGATTCGCGGTCCATGAGTTCGAGCCCCGCGTCGGGCTCTGGGCTGATGGCTCAGAGCCTGGAGCCTGTTTCTGATTCTGTGTCTCCCTTTCTCTCTGCCCCTCCCCCGTTCATGCTCTGTCTCTCTCTGTCCCAAAAAAATAAATAAACGTTGAAAAATAAATAAATAAATAAATAAATAAATAAATAATGTGTCTGAAACTTGCAATTTTCTAAGTCCTCTTTTTTTTTTTTTTTTTTAAGCCTTTTTCAGCCATGATGAGGTACTGGTCGACAGGTACTACGTGGACACAGGCACTACACAGTTACCACTATTACTATCTCCACTGAAATATACAGTTTCCTCACAACTAAAGTCTAACAAGCAGTAAATACAAACTGCTTACCAACCTGTCTGACACTTGGCTTAAGATAATCCTATTTTAATCAAACAACAGGTTCAGGGAATACACGATGTGAAACGACCTCGGATTACTCCTAATACACGAATGAAACTGTAAATCGCTGAAGTCTGCTCACTTATATCAATTTATATCATTTCTAAATTTCTCATTCAGAAAATAGATTAGCTGCAATTTTATAAGTGGCATGGGTTTACCGGGTAACTTTTTTGCTCTGTGCAGTAACAAAGAATACTTATGGAATATCAAAAATCATTATTTGCCTATAGTCACAAAGTTTGCAATCTAGGTTGGTGATATATGTTTTGTGAGTTCAAGCACCATGTCTTTACTTTGGTAATAAGAAAAAGGTAGAACAGGAGGCTTGACAAGGTAGACAGAATTCAGGTAGTTGTGTGGAGAGTACCCAAGACTTCAAAGGGCGCAGGTGAGGCATACCACAGGAGAAGTTCAACCTTGGTTGAAGTGAAATACAAACACCAAATTGGGTCAGAAAATACTCTGGGGTGAAGCAGGTAATATCAAGTTCAAATCAGCCCTCGAAGATAGACAAAGAATTCAGTTACGCACCACACACTGTTCTAAGCACCTCGTATGTATTATCACATTTAATCGTCTAACGGCTCTGAGAGGTAAGTTATTCTGTTATCCCAACTTTACACATCAGGAAACTGAGACACAGAGGTATTAAACAACTTAACCCTAGATCATCCAGCTAGTAAAGAGCAGAACCAGGATTTGAACCCACTTTATTTGCAGCACCTTTTCCCATAATCACTGCACCATACTATCTACAACTCTCAAGCCAGAAGTGAAAAACATACACTTATGTGAAGGAATAAAGAACAGAATGGAATGAAACAGAATGGGATCTATGAAACAGACAGATGTATGAACTTGGACTTTAGGTAGACTTGGTCCAAGAACTTCTTGTTGCATGGAATGGCACCAGAAATGCCTAGAATCAAGAAGATCCAGGTCTGCCAAATTCCAAAGTTGGTTTGAACTATTATAAAACCAAATTTGCTGTAACCTAAATGCTTAACAGGAAGAAGAGCAAACTCCTCTGAGAATTAAAAAAAGAAAGTAAGATCGATAAGTAGCAGACAACTTCTTAAATTAAAAAAAAAAAAAGGCATATGCCTGGTTACACTGAGACTGATAGATATAAACAATTCAATTAATCAAATGAATACTTATGCCTCAGTTTTTAAATTTTCTTGATCTATATTAAAGCAAACCTATTATGTGAACCTGATATTCAAAAGCTAGGAATTAAAACAACAAATAAGAAATGGTCCTTGTCTTCAAGAACTGCCCTGAGATTATGTATATCTCATTCTATAATATCTGATGACTATTTTGGAAATAATATTTGCTCATCATCTGAATATTTCTGGATCTCCAAATGCTTCTAAATATACAGCTTTGGCTCTTCAAGTTTGTAGCATTTATCAGCTAATTCTCAGACCGTACTTTATTTCCTCATTACCCAAAAGAAACCAAAGATTTCCCCGTGGTGAAAAAAATCTACATACAAAATGAAATAACTGCCTCGTTAATTAAATTCTTTCAACCTTCAATTTCTACCTTCATCAGAAGTACTTCCACCTAGTTTAGGAAGTGTTAGGGAATCATTTGTAAAGGGAGAAAAGGGGCAAAAAAAAAAAAAAACGTGCTTCTCTTAGCCCAATTAGGAAGTTTAACCAAGGAGGTGGAATTTCAAATCAAAAAACCAAGTTCTAATTAGTTACAGATGAAAATCCCCAAAACCACCCTGATCACAATACAAATCATTAACCAAGAGCCTGGAAACCCAGAAAGAGAAGGATTTTTCATGATAAAATGGAAATGATTTGCTTTTGAAATCCTAACCACAACACCCTTATTAAATAATTTGCTCACAGACTGGGCCAAAATAACTAAAAAATGTTTTGTTATTTTCACAGATATCTTAAGTATTAGTACTGAGTATTGCTGCATATTAACTCTAAAAAAAAAAAATGTATACTGAACCCAGTTGTTTTAAGGTTTATCATCTTTATGCCACCTGGTTTGAGATGCGTCTGCAAAACTGCCACACTACACTGATCAAAGTGTTCACCAAATCAAGAATGCAGGAGTTGACCATATGAGTATTCCAGTACTTTCTATCTTTGAATGTTCCACAAATAAATGTGTACAAGGTATTCTGAAATTATGTCTCACCTAGCAAATTAATGTGGGGGTGCCCTTAAACACACGACAGTCCATAAAATAAGGCTGCTTTATGGACTTGTCAGTATAAAAGCATCCCTCATGGGAAGGGCGTTAACAGGGTGTGCTATGGTCTTCAGTTTAAATCAAAACAGTGAACCTGAATAATTGAGAAATATAAAAGCCGTTTTTTTTATAAAAAGATTAACCAGAACATGCATTTCTTTCAACTTTACAACTTACAGTGAATACTACCCATTCCAACAAAGTATAGCCTCTTGATGCTTACTTCTCACACCTCCCAATGTAACTTGCTCTAGACAGTCTGATGGGGGCACAATTCAAATTCTTCAAAAAGGCCATGATCTAAATCACTTCCAGATTTGCTTGTTAGTCTAAAATTCTTGCATTAATAAAATAATATGATTATGGCAATAGCCAACTATGTGAACATGCTTATCTATTAACATAGCCAGAAAAAGAAAGGTAGTCATCTCTATAAGAAAAACAAAGAAGAGAAACAGAACAACAACGAACAAAAATTCTTTTGGACTTAATCTCATCTGTGAATAATTAGAAGAATTTAGGTTGATTTGGGAGAGGTGGAAGAAAGATTCTGAAGAGATAGGATTACAGTGTCTTTTACTTTGATGTATTAAAAAATGAAGAAAATGAGGAGGAAGAAAGATTAAACACACATACATGTGTGTGCATGCATACAGGCTCGCACACACACACACACACTTTCAACCATCACAGGGACTAACCTCCCTGTCCCATTTTTCACTTGGTTGGGGTTAATGACAAGTAAGATAAGGGTTGTATTCAGTTCTTTGATTAAAACAAAATAAAGAAACAACTATTTTCACTCTACTTTGGCTCAGGATAACTTACTTTTTTTGGTCTACTGGAACTCATTCACAATAAAGGAGGAACTAATTCTGTGCAAGATGGAATACTTGGTCAAAATATCTCCTTACACCTTAAAAACTAAATGCCGGGGTGCCTGGGTGGCTCAGTCGGTTAGACGTCCAACTTCAGCTCAGATCGTGATCTTGCAGTTCATGGGTTCGAGTGCTGCATAGGGCTCTGTGCTGACAGCTCAGAGCCTGGAGCCTGCTTTCAGATCCCTGTGTCCTCCCTCCTCTCTCTATGCCTCTCCCACACTCGTACTCTCTCAAATATAAATAAACATTAAAATATATACATACATAAAAATAAATGTCTATTCTAAAATCCTGTAACAGCATATAATCACGACATGAATTCCATCACAATGACTCTATTTTATGCCCTCTAATGACTATTGAATTTTATAGGCAGAATTCTTCAAATTTCTCCTTTTTAAATACATTTGCTGTACATTCCTTTATATTAAAAAAAAAAAAGGTATTTCATTCTTATTAAAGAAATTCCTGTCGAAGAAAAATTTAGGAGTGACATATAAGTATATAACAATTTCACCATTCAGAGATCATTTTAAATTATTTGGTGTATTTACTTCAATTTCACATTTTTTTTTTTATTTAACACATTGTTTCCCAAACTGGTATTGAAATAACGTTTTTCTGGTAGATGTTAATATAATGTTAATATCTGTTCCACTAAAAGCAATGTTCTGTGGTATTTAAAACAGTATAAAAAGGTTTAGGCAATGTTAGCAGAAATCTATGGCAGCTTTCTCAGACCTATAAGGTGCTAACATTTACTAGGACTTAATTCATAAGAAATGACTTGGGAAGTAAGTCATCTGGAGAGCAAACATATTTCCACATTTACTTCCCACTAAATACCTCTTCCTTCTTCATTATTAGCTCTCAGCTTGGGGTACACTGAAACTACGTTATATTGGAAGGATATTTCCATATCACTAGTTTCAAAACCATGATTTTAGGGCTATAAATTATCACTAACTGTCTCATAGTTTATCAAAATTTTTCCCATTTGTTATCCTTATAAGCAAATCTTATCACATATCCATGATTGTAACCTTTAGATAAAGCACTAACCTTTTTAAGAAAATGTTACCAAACTATCGAAATGAGTATACATTTCAAACAGGACTTTTCCACTGAGCTTCTATCAAAAGGGTATTTTGGGCGTGCCTGGGTGGCTCAGTCAGTTGAACATCCAGCTCTTGATTTTGGCTTAGGTCATGATCTCACAGTTGTGGGATCAAGACCCATGTTGCACTCCGTACTGAGTGTGGAGCCTGCTTGGGATTGATTCTCTCTCTCCCTCTCTGTCTGCTGCTCACATGTGCCCTCTTTCTCTCTCTCAAAATCAATTAAGTAAACTTAAAAAAAAGGGGGGGGTTCACTTGTTTAATATATGTTAGTTAATTTGATTGGCATAAAGTGAAAACTCATTTTTATTTCCATTTCTTTGCAAAACAGGCTGATTTTTTTTTTTCTTATTTTTATCAGCCACTTGTATTTATCTTTCCTAGACTGGACTTCAGTTCTCCTTCCCCATATTTATTATCTTTTATCTGTTTTTTTATTCTTGATCTTTCTTTGAAATCTAAGTTCCTGAAGTTGGTTCTTCACATCATTGATTTAGTTCTTCAAAACATGAATTCTTCCTTCTTGCCTCCTCTGCAGAGTTGAATCCCACTTTCCCAGTTTTTTTTGTTTCCTGCAATCTTGCCTGAAATATGAGTTAGTTCTCTCCTTGCAGCTGTCTGCAGCAGGTTCACAGATACCCTACCTACTACCTTATGTTATGTTAAACTGTTTTCTAAACGTTCTAGTTTTGTAAATACTCCCTAAAATGTGCTTTTCTCGAGCATTTTCAGAAAGATAGGCCCTTACCCTGAAGTACAGTATCAGTTAACAAATCAAATGGTGTTCAGGTTTTCTGTTGCCTCTTCCTGTGCTGGTGACAGTGTCCACCATCCAAAGAAGGCTTGGCCTGGCTCACTGTGCTCTTGGGTGGTTATAGAAATCCCTTCACAGTGCTGTAGCAGAGATATAGATTCATAGGAAGAGTCAAAAGTCCAATTCTCAGTGGCCATCAGGCATTAATGTAAAGCTTGTCTCCTGGATGGCAAAGGAACCTTCTCCTAACAGATTGCCGATCTGAAAAAGGACCACCTGAAATCTAAAAGGCCTACCATTCGGTTCTCCACTCCCACTTTGAGTCCATTACCTGGGAGACATCTTCCTTTCAGGATGCAGTGGTCTGCAGCTCCAACTAACCTAATCTTTAATGTCCTTGCTGTTTTCTTTGTTCTTAAAGCTGCTGGACGGACAGAAAAACTACGAGAACAGAAGCATAAATGATGGTAATATTATAGCTTCCTCAGAAAAACAGCCGCCCTTGCAGCAGATGGAGAGCTGCCCCATTTCCTCGATG